>NC_050173.1:8447791-9085291 GCF_008315115.2 Sander lucioperca
CTACATTCTCTTGTTTGATGTACTGGGTGGAGGGGATGACAAGTCCCTCTATGAGCCTGTCTATCCAAAGTGAGTGCAGCACACATCATACTCTCACACATATAGATAGACACGTGCTTAGGTATAGTGAGCAGAGGGGGCCAAGCTGTAGCTTGCAGGGAGCCTAAACAACCAACAGATCATTTGTCCCTTAAAGAGCCATTTAACCATCATTGTTATGCATGTTATATCAGTGAATATTACCTGCATCTGCTTGGGGTTAAATGTGAAAACACAATATTGCATATAAAAAACACAGTAACACTATTTCTGTGCAATTTGAAGCAGTTGAAACAGCGGATATCCCAATGTTAGCCCTGCTAACTTGCTAGTGTTATTACTGCAAATGACAAAGTATAATGACATTGCTGGTTATAAACAACAACAGCATTGATTTATATTAATCCCACTTAGCATCAACAGATTTTTGCTGCATTTCGTCTCTTTAGCAATCAACCAGCAGCTGTATGTCAGTACAGCTGGTTAACAATGCCAGTAAGAATACAGAGGGCTTTACTACTAAATCCTCTTATGTAATGTTTGCGCTTTCCTACATATGTAATTAATAATTCACTGTGGTTATATGGTTGATGAAAGCATGCAGTGAAATCTTAGCTGCTAATTGCTGCTGGTATTACTGTTTTTCTTAAATTAATATGACAAATACACTATGTGGCCAATAGTATATGGACACCCCTACATAACATCCATATTATAGGTATCTATACAGTAAAAAAAAAAGTGCAGAGGAGTGTCTGCAGTGCTTTTCCCTCTTCCTTTACTAATTCTTCTGTGCTTTGTATCAAGTGTCCATGTCTTGTGTGTATGTGTGGTGTTTGTTTGCCGGGGTGTGTGGACGTGTGTCTTTCACATTCCTTGACAGCGTACCAGCAGAGGTCAGGCAAGTCAGGGCGTATTCATCTTTTTCAGCTCCGAGTTAAAAATGTGTTGCATTTTGGGATTTCAACGGTTTTCCTCATACATCAGTAAAATGAGTCTCTGTATTAATGTATTTGTGTGTTTGCACAGAGGAAGTCCTCGTGTGAAGGTGACCCCGGGTTATAAGGAGGAGCAATGTGCCCCCGCACTCTCTTTAGAGATGAAGAAGCCTGTGGATCTTGAGGCCCCCATCACCAGGTAGGATGAAGTCTTATCGTCCTCTTATCTCTTTCTCTGATTTTCTCACTCTCTTTTTGTGTTTCTCTGCCCATCTGCCTCTCTCTCATATAGACCTCAGCTCACATTCACACACTGGGACCACCAAAAGATATGTTTACTGTGTATCGTAATTCCAGTGCTTCCTGTAAACTAAGAGAGAGCACTGTTAATCATGTTTGGTTTTCCCCCTCCGCTTGTGCATAGCTTCACCACTTTTTTTTTCATGTACAAAAAGTTTCTTGTCATATCAAATAATTTAAAGTGTTGTAAATTACACAGGCAAGATGTCTTCCATTAAACGTTTGAAGTAAAAACAAAATCATGTTATTCTTGATGTAGGTTTACCATTCACTATCTATTGACATCATGAATTTATACATTTTGTAGATTTTAAATCCCCCCGATTTTAGCATATTCAGACATACAGTATGAGAAAAAAAACAGGTTTTTTTTTAATACATAAAAAGATAATTAGATTATTTTGTTCCTTCACTGTCTCTGAAAAGGCTTGTCACCATTTTAGATGGCTCAAGCCATCAGCAACACCTGCATGAAGACAGACCAATTTTCAAGCCTTTACCTGTTGTAACACACTGCTCTCAGGCCTCTTAGAGAGAAGACACACCAGCCCGATTATCGGCCGTCGGACCGGCTGGCGAGGTCGTGACTCAAGTCTGTTCGGTGTGTCCCGTGCCGTCGGCCGTCCGAGGAGCAGTTGGCATTCATTTGGGCCGACCCGACATGTTCAGTCGGGAGACAGGGCAGTCGGGACTCGCCCGAAAATGGGGAGCGGATGAGCCGCTCAAAATCTGACGAAAATCTTTTAAACTGACCTTTGTCAATCTGAAATGAAGACAGATTCACCATGTGACGCGTTCGTCCAATCAGCTGCCAGTTTTCGTTTTCTGGGAAATAATCAGACTGTTAATGGAAACAATACAGAGCAGCGCCGCCTGCTTCTATGGAGACGTATTACGTTTCACGCACGCACAGAGCGTACGCTCAAGTCGGCGTCGCCTCAGTGTGTTCTGAGGCATTTTTTGGACCTCGGGACCCGACTGATCAGTCCGACTGGCTTTTCTGCCGACGGTCGGCCCGTCTGGTTGGTGTCAGGGCCTTAAGTGAATTATTTCATTTTCATGTAGGCCTATTATAAACTTATGTGCACTGAGGAAAAAATGACCATGTGATCCCTTGTTCATTATTACCAGAGAAGCCTATGGTGGTTTAAATGAGGATTTCTAAAACCTAGTCCCCAAATTATAATGACAGTGATAAGAAGAAATAACCAAAGGCAAGGAACAACACTTGGAGGCTGTTAGATAAGAGCCTGTATCTACTTCCTCCTTTTTGTCTCATTTCTGTTGGTTCAGTCTTTGCTAATTTCTTCTTCTAAAGTTCTTTTTTAGTTTCTTTCTTCTTCTAGTTTTTCACCTTCCCTATTATCACCCCCGCATCCCTCAACTTGACATCTTTGTTTGCTGAGTGACAAGAACATTTCTGCTCAACTTTCTTTTCGTGCATATTTTTGTTTATCTTTTGTTCATATTATCTGTGTCTTTTATGTCCTTGTGTTCATCTTAAGCATCTCCTCCGCTGTGTGCACTTGACACAGATTATAGGGTAGTCAGCTGAATGAGAGCACTCAGTTGGCATTTCAAAGGCACAGCTTGATTCTGCAGGAAATGAGTGGGTGTCTCCTGCTGTGAAGCTACAGTAAAAGTTCTTGCTTCCTCCACAGTTAAAGTCCACTGCGCTTGACACCCTCAACTTCCTTTCAGTTCTCCCTTTCTGACTCTTGCTTTTCTCTTATTGGTTGTCCCATTGTGTCATCTTCAGTTAGACCTTTGCATACTTTATGGAAGACAATGAAGCGCTTTACACACACACAAACGCACTGTTGTTTGTTCCCTTGTGTATTAGAAGACAGTGAGAGTTGGCACGGGCAGCTATGTGGCCTCATCACAGCTGGACATTAGAAGTTTCAGGCTCTACTCAGAGGGCACAGCTGGATGATGACTACTCCACTGTTTTCTAACACTGCTGTTTGTATTCTAGTTCCCACTCTTCCTACTTACCGTCCCTACCTGTTTTCTTTTACTACTTCGTCCACAGTTTCTGTCCTATTTGTTTGGATCTCAATGCTCATTTCTGTGGTTGTTCTTCCTCCCTCCAGTCTGCAGTCCCTCCAGGAGGACTTATTGGTGTGCACTGCAGACGGCTACCTCCATGTGCTGCACTGGGACGGGCTAGGCAGCAACGGGCGCAAGGCCATCTGCCTCACTACAATCCCCTTCTCTCTAGACCTGCAGTCTGCTCGAGGTTAGAGAAGAGAGCAGATTTGATTCTGGTTGACAGAAACAGAAGTTTCCAATCACGTTCTAATGCTGTGAAATAAATTATAAATACAGTCTTTTCAACTTTTTAAGTTAAGTTCTCTCATTTTGTTGCATAGAATACTTCAATGTGTGTGTTTGTCTGTGTGTTTGTTTGTGTGTCTGTGTGTGTAGGTGGTCCCTCTCTGGACCTGGAGGGAGTATATATCCGTTGTATGGAGTATTGTGTGACCCTGGACGGCTTCGCTGTGGTACTGAGTGACGGACGCCTGGGCTTTATCACACCGCTCAGTAACACCATCACCGCAGATGTAAGAATACTGGCAGGCCAACGGTGCTGATGTTAAAACACACACTCGGCACAAAGGTCAAACACATGATCCAAACCCAGATTATAATAAATGCATAATAGTTATGGCATTGAAAAAGCTGATGGAAGTCTCTGATTCTACACGACTTGCAGACAGCCAACTGTTCTATAGCTTATGCCATTGATATGCATATCAGCATATGACATTATCTGATACTATGACAGTGGAACCACCACCAACCTATTTTAACCAAGACATTCCCTGATTGTATACTGATTTTTACCAGGCCTCTGTTTCTGCAAAGAAATGAAATATTCTGCTTGGCTTTTGAGTAGGTAATGGCATCTATTAGGCCATGTTCTGGGGTATTTGTGTGTGAAAGAAATCTGTTGAGGTGTAAGTTAAGAAACAAATGTGAAGGCTAACAGTATACATGTAAGTAGTAGATAAATAGAGGCAAAGTGAACAAGCTGTTCTCTTTGAGCGTTAAACAAGTAGAGGTGTGACGAGATCTTGTCCCAGACTTCTCGTCGGGGTAAAAATTGTCTCGTGTCATAAGTGCAGAGCAGCCGTCAGTAGACGGAGTCTGACCTGGCTGGTCTTATAATACATCTGGCTTTGAAGATGAGTCTGGCTTGGATTCCTTTTTAATGATTTTAAACAAAGATAAATGTTCTCCCCTCGTATTAAAATGGTCATAGATCAATAAAAAGAGCAGCCTACTGCCTTGTTTACTGCTGCAATGAACGTTACGTTGTAACCTTGGTTCTCTGAGTAAAGACTCTTCTTCCAATCACATTTCTTAATTGAAGTTTTCTTTAAAATAGTGTTAAAATCTCGTCTTGTTCTCATGAACCCAACGTTGTGTCTTGTCTCATCTCGTGAGCTGAGTGTCTCGTCACACCCCTATAAACAAGTTTTAAGATGAGTGAGAGAACTGTTAACATCCTTTATGGTTTCAGTAAAGTTTAATTTAATGACATGAGCACCAGTAACAGTAACAATTTTCAGACTTTATAAATAGTGCAGAACAATACTTTTTATTAATATGATTCAATTCAGGACTTGCGGCTATTACTTTATCTTGGCAGGATTTTAACAGTAAGAGTATCTGTAAGATAGCTTTTCACATCCAAAAAGGAAAGAAGAGCTCACCATTAAAACATTTTGGCTAGGAATGATGTTCTTGAAATCGGAGAAGTGGGTGTTGTTGACTCCATCAAGATAAATGTGTCCAGATATAAATGTCATATTAAAATCGTGACCAAGCAGTCTGCTGCTATTGTTTTTATTCTCTGCTCTAGAGTTTCATTTAGACTTACCAACACATTTTTAAAGATAAATATAAGTGATGTGATTAAAGGAAACAAATGCTATGCTGATCTGCCACTGACATCATTCACACATTCAGTTATTTGTAATTCATAAATGTTTTTTGTGTGTGTGAAGCAGTTGCAGGGCGTCTGGGCAGCAGATGTGACTGATGGCACCTGTGTGGCTGTCAACAACAAGTACAGACTGATGGCCTTTGGCTGTGCCAGGTACGTGTCTGCAACTGTCTCTCTGTTCGTATCTCTATATTACAGTGTTGGGAAGAAAATCTGTGTGTGTGTGTGTGTTTGTTTGCATCCATGTGTTACAGAGATAGATTGTTGTCCGTGTGGTGTGTGGTGTGTCCAGTGTGAGAATCTGTCAGTTTGTGTTTGCCGAGGCCTACCTAGTGTGTGCTCGTCAGAAACTCTCAATGGATTGTGCAATCTGCCAGGTTGGCAGCGTTTTCTCCTCTATTGCTCTCTCCTCTCCTTCATCTTTTTCTGTGTTTTTTACCTTTTTGGGCGCACACACAGAGTTCCAGTTCTTTATGCAATTATTGCCCAAACAGTCCTTTGCAGATGATAAGAGAAAGTAGAGCCTGAAATCAGACTGTCTTGCTGTACAAGGAAAAAAACATTTTCATCTTTCATCACCTTTGAAAACACCCTTTTAGATAAAAGCTTGTGTTACTCTGATGTAGATCGCTGGGATTTTTACCACTGAATGGGCAAGAGGTTAACTGAAAGTCAGTAGGCAGCAACTGAAGTAATATATTTAGGCCTCTATGATTAATCATTTGCAATCACACACACAACGCAAATAATAACCTCGATTGTGTTTTCATTTCAGCGGCTCAGTGCTGGTGTACATGATAGACACCACAACAGGATCCATGCAGCTCTCCCACAAACTGGAGCTCACCCCAAAACACTACCCAGGTATCACAACATATGCGCCCCATCTCTCGCTCTTTCCTTCCGTCCCTGTTTTTGTCTCTCTCCTCTCTTCGTTTGTGTCACACCCGTGCACAAATTCCTCCTTAGGATAACTCGCATTCCTTCAGCTGTCTCTTGGGTGCACATGCCTGAGTTTCCCCTTAGGTCACATCTGTAGCTAAAGCTTTAGCTCCCCCTAGTGGGCGAACTGCCATGAAGGCCCGTCACTATCTTAACAATTAATCTATTCCCATGGTATCTGTATCTGTTTTGAAAAGTCTCACGTATAGAATAGAAAATACTTTGTTGTCTACTTTTGTTGCATGAAAAAAGGGTAGACATTTGTCTTTGGTTTGCATGTTCAAACTGCTGTTAAAAACTTAACATAAAAACAGTAACATAAAAACACAATACACAATAGCAGCTACGTTAGAATGAAAACCGGGTACTCAATGGTGAGGACTGCATCAAGGTTAAATAAATAGATATAAAGTGCTGTCTATTTATTTAACCTTAATTCAATCCTCACCATCAAATGGAATGTAGTTTCCTCAAAAACAACCTTAGAAGGTATTAAAAGTCTAGCTACAGTGGCTAGGAAGCTCAGCTGTCTTATAATGATGAAATAATGTGTTGATTTTGGCAGAAACCTGATGAATAAATGATTTTAAATTGGTTATTCCATTCATCCGTTTTCTGCTGCGTATCCAGGTCACATTGATTTCATAAATTACATCATTAGGAATTAATGTTACACACTGCTGGGAAGTACTGGAAAAATGTGATATAATAATAAATAAGCCTAGATCATTTGGTCCCTACTGGTATTCCATTTTACTTTTATACTTTGGCTAGAATGTGTTTTCACAGGTCTTAAAAAACAGAAAAAAACAGTCATTCTCCAGCTGTGATTCATGTGGGAAAGAAACAGGATTTTGTAGCTAACATACAGATGGACGGAACATTAATGCTGCCAGAGTTATCAAATAATATCACTCTGTAATATCAAGCTCTGTCATTCAGAGCGTTTACTCATGATAAAAGACCAAACATTCATGAGCTCAGTAAATCAATGAAGAGACAAAAAATAGTCTAGGTCACTCATTTTAATAATTATTATAATTTTATTGAAGTTTAAGTAATTTAAGTTATCCTGTAATAAAGAAGAGCACAATATAATGTGATTTATTGTCAAATATTAGAAAATACTTAAGTGTTTGCAAAACTATTCAGGTAGTATTGTTAAAATACAATCTGAATTCTTTGCCTGTTCAGACATCTATAACAAGACGGGTCCAGTCAAGCTGATCTGCTGGTCTCCTGACTACAGCGTTGCCATGGTTACATGGGAGTGTGGTGGCCTATCGCTGTGGAGTGTCTTCGGAGCCCACCTCATCTGCACTCTGGGAGAGGATTTTGCGTAAGTGGACACACACACACACACACACACACACACACACACACACACACTAATGCACTGATAGACACAATCCATGTAATGCAAATTCATATCAATTTATATATTCTTCTTGCTTTTTGTTGTATTTGTAATGTTGTATTTTTTTGTCTTCCCCTCAGGTATCGCTCTGATGGTACCAAGAAGGACCCTATTAAAATTAGCTCTATGGCAAGTGGATTTATTTAATACATAACATAAAAGGGACATTTCAAAATAAAACTCTTGATTTGTAAAGCATATTTAAGAGATTTAAGGTTACAGAAATGACTATAAATAATGGCAGGTAATTAGTTGGCAAAATTAAAAGCACAGGTGTTGTGGTTATGTTAAGATTCAGTACCTACTGAATCCTGTAATTTACAAGCAAATTGTTTTTCATTGAAGTGAAACAGAGGTAACACAGGCTGTGTAATTCTATTCCAATAAGAATAATGAGACTTTTTTTCTTTATTGCATGCTTTATTGTGCATATTTAAATGATTTCTCTACATGTTGGTAGTTTGCCTGTTACATGTAAAATGTATTTTTGTTACCATTGTGTGCATACTGACTGACTTGCACTCTGCCCTTTCCAGTGCTGGGGAGCAGAGGGCTACCACCTATGGGTGCTCCCGAACAAACCGGAGAGGGGAAGGCAGGAGGAACAGCAGCAAGAGGAGGAGGAGATGGTCACACCTCCCCACCCCTCCCTGCAGGCCGGCATACTGCAGTTCCACTTCATTAAGAGTGCCCTCACAGTCAACCCCTGCACGGTGAGTGCAAACATACTGCAAGTTTTGTGAATACACACAAACATGCATGCACGCACACACAAACACACACACGCATTAAACATTAATGTTCTGTTTGTTCCTCTCTCGGCTGTACAGAGTAACCAGGAGCAGGTGTTGCTCCATGGTGAAGACCGCCTCTACCTGACCTGTGGTGACCCCTCGCAGGTCCACAGCACCTCTGACACACATCCGCACACACACTTACACCCACACGATGGCAGCCCACTGCACCACCCCCCCAACCCCGACTCCTCTCTCTCTCAGGGACTAAGCACTTTATTGGGACACAAGCACTGGCATGTGGTCCAGGTAAGGATGCGCATTCATCACACCTGGTTTGATGGGATTTATGCAACAGGGACAAAATTTCTTGCGAGCATATTATATGTCAGTGCAGCCCCAGGCCATCCTATAGAATCAGCAACAAAGGCTGTGATTATTTTCATTATTAATTATTCTGCTAACAGTTTAAAACCCCCAAATATTCAATTTCATGTAATGTAAGACGAGGAAATACAACAAATGATGAAAAGCAGGAACCATCAAATATTTGTCATCTAGCTAATATTTCAAAAAGATTTTCTGCAAGCTTCCAGTATGAGATAGATCTCGAGCTGTACTGAATGTAAAGAGCCTCATGGTGATGCTGACAGACACAAATAAGCAATAAATACTGTTAACAGTAGCTAATAATGCTTAACACCAGTCACAATACCAGGGAGCTTTATTCAACAAGTGCCTTGATCTTGCCTGTGTGTATATAGTTCAATGGAGACAAGGTTTAGTCTATTATCTTGTATTTCTCATAATATTTTTGTATTCCTCTAGATTCACAGCACATACCTAGAGAGTAACTGGCCTATACGGGTAAGTATGGGAACATGTGTGTTTGTAATTTTGCTTCCTAGTCCACTAGGTCAAGTGTCAGGACAGTTGTTATTCATGGAACCGTGTGTTAAATCGTTTATGCACTTATCCCCCATGGGTATTCAACTTGAACTTTCTGGCTTTGAATGTGATGTTATGTGTGGGACACATAGGCATCTGGTGCCATAAACATTTATTACAGTTATTCACCCAGGCCACATGTGAGCTCAGACTCTAGAAGCTGTCATAGTCCAGAGTCTACAAAGCAGTAATGTTTACATAGTAAACAAATTTTGCTGCGTTCACAAGTGTATGTACATAAGCAGAATTATTGTTATACAAGGTGTGGGAGGAATAGCTGCTGTTGTGAGCCTATAAAGCCCATTTCTTTTTAGTAGATAGCTATACAAAAAACGTGACTTGTCAGTATACTGGCAGTTAATAAAAATGGCCATAAAATTGTGTTTATTTTTGTGTTTGTATTCTGTGTCAATACATGACAAAATATTGTTGTCTGTGTGTGTGTGTACAGTTTGCAGCCATAGATACAGCAGGCCAGTGCATGGCTGTAGCAGGGAGGCGGGGCTTTGCACACTACTCCTTATTCACGAGGAAATGGAAGCTGTTTGGAAACATCACTCAGGTATGTGACATTGTAGACTGGAAGATAATAACCCTCTCGTAATGGCTTCAGTACAATTATCAATGAACAACTGGTGACTTTGAAAGAATTCTGACAGAATTTCTTTATTTCTACGTGGATCTACATCCTTGGTGTAATATATGCCATCATGTAGTCTGCACAGCTAGCTTCTCTATCACAAGCTGGCTGTCAAAATACTATTAAAATAGAGTATTTTAGGGTAAAGTTTTATTTTATTTCCAGGCGTGTTTTGTGCCCAAGTAAATAATGTTAACGTGTTTGCATTTTTCTGTAGGAGCAGAACATGACGGTGACGGGAGGTCTGGCTTGGTGGAAGGACTTTGTGGTGGTGGCCTGTTACAATTTTATAGACCAGCAAGAGCAGGTGAGACTGAAGCACCACTTCTTGTTTCTCATAAATTCCACTATTTCTTTCTATTTCTAGTGGTTTTAGTTTTGTTACATTCATTAGGACGCTTCCCTCTGTTCTCCCTCTGTTGACACTAGTTGAGGCTCTATCAACGCTCATCCAACCTGGACAACGCCTTTGCATCCGTGACTAAGCTGCAATCAGACACTCTGTTGCTCAATGTCTTCAGAGACATGATCATCCTGTTCAGAGCTGACTGCTCCATCTGCCTCTATAGCATAGAGAGGAGGAACGACAGGTGGGCTCCTGTGTACACACATTACACTTTCAGTCTTCAGCTCCACAGCACTCACTATCGTATACCTGACATTGATCTTTTCCCACGATAATCTCATGTGTTTGCATTCTGCCAGGCCTTCATTTTTGTCCAACTTTGTCCTGTAGTTTTTTTTTACTTGGAACATATTTGCTTTTTGTGCCTTGTAACGGTAAGAATGATGAGGCCTGATGGATTATACATACTAAACCTTTACCCACTGTTTTGACAATTTATTTCTAAGTAAGGATTGGCCTTTTGATAAACTGGATACTATTCTTCCTTTCAAACACTCTAGTACCAGGGAAATCCTTGGCACCAGTAGTCATAATAGTGTTAGGTAATAGTGTTACTTAGCCACATTTTCCCTTGGGAAAAGAGGCTTTTAGTAAAAGCTATTGACCTAAAACCCCATCACATGACAGAACTGGGCCCCAGCGGAATAGACATTGTTTTTAATTAACAGTTGTTGGCTAGCCTATGAACCTTTTTTAAAACAGATTTCTGCTTACTGCAATTTAGTGACCTTTATTTCCAGTCAAGTACATTGAATTAATTGAATCAAGGAACCTCCCTGAATAAAATATTTAAGTAAGCTGCATCAAGTTGTTTGTCAGCATTTTGGAACATTGGCTGCGTAGACTTTCAAAGAAAATGAGATTCTGCTTAGCAGTCACATGCTGTTGCCTCTCATACTGAAAGCTTTTTTCAAAAACCTTAGAATTAAAGTCACCAATTCTTAGTCTTCATTTGTTTTGTGCATTAGTGTTTTTACCTGGAAGTCATGATTCTGTTTTTATAATATGTTTACCTCTATTTAATATTGCAGTCCACACCCGACAGCCAGCGTGGAGTTGTTGCAGGAGGTGTCAATGTCTCGCTACATCCCTCACCCTGCCCTCGTGGTTTCTGTCACACTCACCTCTGTGCGCACAGAGACTGGCATCACATTGAAAGCCCCGCAGCAGGTAACACACATACAGTACACACACACACCTACGCTGACCTATACGGTCTCTATAGGTTGCATGTGCATTCATGTTTTATGTGTGTGTGTTTCCATCTCAGGCCTGCATGGCAGAGAGCATCATGTTGAATCTGGCTGGCCAGTTGATCATGCTGCAGAGGGACCGTTCAGGACCGCAGGTACGAGAGAAGGAGACGCCTGCCAACAACAAGAAGCTGGTGAGTTAGAACAATAAGCAATGCAGTGGTGTTTCCTGGTCTCAGGTTAGACTTGTGTGTTGTGCACCAGTGCGTCAAGTACTTTTTTTCCTGTGCTCTTGCTAAAACAACATACAGGGAAAAAGGAGAACTAATACTAATGCAACCCTCTTCAGTTTTACAAATAATTAAAGTTGTGCAACATTTTACCCCGTGTTCAAGCTGCCCAGCTCTAGGGTAAATGTTGCCAACAAATCACAATATCACTGGTGCATTCAATGTCCAGGGCGCTATTTCACAAAAGCAGAATTTATAAATCCAGTATAACTGATAAAGCGAGGCTTGACCTTGTCTAATCAGTGCGTCCTGGCTTTGTGCGTTTCACCACAGCCAAGCCAGGCTGAGGAGGTAGGACTAGGTCGAGCCAGGATGAAACAGCTTTCTTTTTACAGACCGCGAGGTCGATCACAGATTTACTGATGCTGAAATGGAGAATATGTGTGTGCATGCTTTACACAGTGTGAGCAGGAGCTTCTTATGAAAGTTTGATGAAGTGAAATCTGTCTTAATTATCACATTCAAGGAGTTAGGCTACTAATCATTTGCACAAATTAACAGTTGTACATTTTGCCTTACAAGTGAGCAGAATGGTTTCAGTTAAGAGCAGTGGTTCGAAAATGTACATTTTTAGACTTTTAGATCATTCAGTCCGTTAATTCGCTATTATCTGCCACACTTTTTCTCGCTGTTTTATTACAGTGGCCGAGTTTCCTTCTTCCCGTATATGCTTTGCTTCTTTGTATATATTGACATAGAAAAGAAAAACACTACATAAATGAAACTCTGAAATCTAAAAACTATGAAAATAATTAAGTGATAAATTCAATGCACACTGTAAACATGACTGTAACACAGAGTATTTGTCAGCCTTTTCTCATCATCTCAACAACTGCCATACTATATTACATATAACAACAATATGAACACCAGTCTTCATAAACACAATATAACAGCAACAATGACATGTCACATGAATAATAAAAAAAAATAATGGTCACAATGTTAAAATAATGACAGTACTTAACTGAACAGCAATGTGTACCTGTTGTATTTTAATGCAGGCTAATAATTATAAGGTAAAAAACACTGCTGAGTGAACAGAAAAGGCACCAGGATTAATAAATCCTGGCCGTTAGCCTGGTTGGGACCAGGCTAGCTGCACAGAATAAATCTCCATGGTAACGTATCTGCCTCTGCTTTCGTGAAACTGAGTCAAGGCTAAATTCATCAACGATAACTGGGAAATCCTGGCTTAATCTGCTATCTAGGTTTTGTGGAATAGCCCTCTGGTGATCTTGATGCTGGCCTGTTGATCTTTAATTGAGGTGCTAGTTTTTTCAGATCTGTAGCCTTTGGCGTCACTGTCACGCAGTAACCAGAGATCAGCACTTTCTGTGAGATAATATGACTGTTGGAGTTAGTTATAATCTTTTAGGTCTACAACTAAAGCAGCATGTTATTGTTATGGTGCGATGGAAATATTTATTATTAAATCCCTATTACAATTTTTCTTTCTCCCCTAGCTACCATTTTGTCCTCCGGTGGTGCTAGCCCAGTGTGTGGAGAATGTGTGGACCACCTGTCGCTCCAACAGGAAGAAGCGCCACCTGCTGGAGGCCCTGTGGTTGTCCTGCGGTGAGGCGGGCATGAAAGTCTGGCTGCCGCTGTTTCCCCGAGACCATCGCAAGCCCCACTCCTTTCTCTCCAGGCGCATCATGCTGCCCTTCCACATCAACATCTACCCACTGGCTGTGCTTTTCGAGGATGCCCTGGTACTGGGGGCAACCAATGAGACTGTGCTCTACGATGGGCTGCAGGGATCCTCTGAGCCTCTGGAGGCGCTGTTCCCCTACTGCACCGTAGAGAGGACCTCCCAGATCTACCTCCATCACATCCTGAGGCAGCTGCTGGTCCGCAACCTTGGTGAACAGGTATGTGGAGCCTCCTGTCTCATACTAGGGCGAAAAACAGATACAAAACACTTCACTTAGACAAACTTTAGTCTTTGCATTCTGTGGACCGTGTATGTGAATACAACAGTTCCATATTATGATCATATCATGAGGCCTTTGATTGTTTGCACACCTACAAAGTCCATTCTTTCCTTCCGTCTAATCTTCTTCCTTCCATTCATTCTCTCCCACAGGCTTTGATGCTGGCTCAGTCATGTGCCTCCCTCCCCTACTTCCCGCATGTCATGGAGCTGATGGTGCACGTCGTGCTGGAAGAAGAGGCAACATCGCGGGAGCCCATCCCCGACCCTCTGCTGCCCACCGTGGCCAAGTTCATCACCGAGTTCCCCCTCTTCCTCCAGACCATCGTCCACTGTGCCAGGAAGACGGAGTACGCCCTGTGGAACTACCTGTTTGCCGCTGTGGGAAACCCCAAAGATCTGTTTGAGGAGTGTCTCATGGCTCAAGACCTGGACACAGCAGCCTCCTATCTGATTATACTGCAGGTAGTGACACGCTGACACAACATGCACATATTCTGTTTTTATTGCAGAGATTATCAGACATTTTCAGCCTAGGACAGAAGTATTAAAAAAAAAAAAAAAAGGTCTCATTCATAGTCCCACCGTGGATAAAATCATTGTGCATACCTGACTAAATCTGTTGAGGGTGTCATAAAATGTTCCCAGCCTTCATCTTTCTCCGTCTCTTCCATCTGTCCCTTCTTGTGTCCCGTCCCTCTCTGTAAAGAACATGGAGGTCCCAGCAGTGAGCAGACAACACGCCACTCTACTCTTTAACACGGCGCTTGAGCAGGGCAAATGGGACCTCTGCCGGCACATGATCCGATTCCTCAAAGCCATTGGCTCTGGGGAGATGGAGACACCGCCCCCAACACCCACCACTCAGGTAGAGAACTTTAAATGATCCCTACGAATATTAGTTCCTCTGCTTGCCACTTTCCTTCGACTCTGTCTATAGATATCAGTCAAGGAAAAGTTAGGTAATCAGACTTTCCACCAAATGAAGGTGAAATTGACACGTTTTCCATTTCAGCAAATCTGAAACCCCATCAGGCTTTGTACCCACAAACATTATGCTATGCTGTAAACATGAAATAGTAAACTGTGTATCTCTGTCTTTAGGAACCCAGCTCAACTGGCGGTTTTGAGTTCTTCAGAAATCGAAGTATCAGTTTGTCGCAGTCGGCAGATGCCATCACTACGGGCAAGTTCAACCTGCAGAAGACCTTCAGTATGCCCTCTGGACCATCATCTAAAGGGTATGGACACACACACACACACACACACACACACACACACACACACACACACACACAGTAACGTAGCTTGTGAACCAGTATAATTTTTTGTTCAAAATGGCCTCACTGTAACAACAAAATGTTTCCACATTTTCTTTCTCTATCTCTCTCCTTCTTCCTGTGTTCATTTCTGTCAGTCGAGATGCGGAGTGTGCAGAGAACATGTATATTGACATGATGCTCTGGCGCCACGCCCGCCACCTCCTGGAGCAGGTACGCCTCCGCGACCTGGGTTGCTTCTCTGCACAGCTGGGCTTCGAACTCATCGGCTGGTTGTGTCGCGAACGAAACCGCGTGGCCCGCGTTGAGGATTTTGTTTCTGCGTTGAAGAGACTCCATAAGGACTTTCTCTGGCCTTTCCCTGTTATTCCTGTGGGCAGCATCAGCTCGCCTCTGAAGAACGGACGGTGTCGCACAGGTAAGGATCCAGGCAATACAGAAGCTGTCTAGGAAACTGACCAAACCTCAATCAGTCTGTTTGGTGTTGTTGCTAAAAGCACACAGGAAGGGATTAACCCATAAATACTTGAAAATGTACATCATCAATAAGAACATTTTTAACATCAACACGTGAACTGGGGTTTCTGCTTCCCCAGCTCACAATACTTAGGGCTCTAATATTATAAATACTATTTCATGGTGTTTTTGTTGTTGTTACTCTTAAGTGCTGAGCACACGACTGTTAAAGTCGCAGTCAGCTGACAGCCTGTTGAACAGCGACATGGACACGGCGCCCCCTCAGGCAGCTTCCAGCAACCTCACCTGGCTGGACGGGCTCGACCAGAGGGCCAAAGACATGGACACGGCCTCGTCTGCTCACTCCAACCAACACTCGCCGCAGACACATGATGCGTTCCTCTCCCTGCTCACCAACAAAGGTAACAAGACTTCATGCTTGTCCAACTATTAACATATATAAAAGGAACTCACCCATTGTCACCAGCTTTCCATAGCCCTCCTGAAGACATGCCATTGTCTTTTTTTTCTCTCTTTTATTCCTCCTCTTGCTTTTCCGCACCCCTTTAGTGGAAGAGTACAGTGTCGGCTCGGCCACAGACTTGACAGAGACCAGCTCGGTGGTGGATGGTGATTGGACGATGGTTGATGAGAACTCCTCCACTCTGAGCCTGAGCCAGGCCGAGTTGGAGCACATCTCCATGGAGCTGGCCAACAAAGGCCCACACAAGTCACAGGTGCAGCTCAGGTAAGATACCATCACTAAACCTCACTTCTATGATCCCGCTGCAGTGTCACTGTTTGTAACCCGCTTTAATTCAATGAGAAACCAAAGGCAGTACCTGACAGCTGTGCCTCTCTGTTTCCTTCAGGTATCTCCTTCATGTGTTCATGGAGGCAGGCTGTCTGGAGTGGTGTGTAGTGATTGGTTTGATCCTGCGGGACGCCAACGTCATAAAGCAGGTGATCGGCTTCCTGGACAGCCCCGAGGTTCCCCAAGAAACTGTGCAGAGTGTCCGCAACGGCTTATTAGCTGTCGACACATGGGTCTCCACTGACTGGTGGGTATAGCTCATAGCTATGTTTTTTTTTTGTTTTTTAAGTAATTAAATAGAAATTTAAAATAGAAATCACTTGTTAAATACTGCAGTTTTGGAATCAGAATTTTATGTGATGAACTTAACAGCATTGGTTTGGGCAGCTGTGATCATAAACATGACAGTAGCTTTGTAACACTGTGAATGTTTTCAATGTGTTTAGCTGTTTTTAGCAAAAGTGGAATGGTGAAGAACATCATACCCAGTTTAACATTTTCCTCTCCTCCATCCCTATCCTTCTTTTTCCAGCCTGGGTTACAAACCATTTCTCCACCTGATCCAGCCGCAGCTACAGGAGCTGATGGATTCAGCAGCTGAGCAGGTGCAGCCTGAGTCCTTCCAGCCCACCGGCCAGAGCTCCAAGCTCAGCGGCTCTGAAGGGCTGGGAGGTGCTGCGCTACCGCGGCCGGAGGACAGTAGAGGAGTAGCGGCTCCGCTGGGCCTGGGCCTGGCCCTGCCCTCCCTCGAACCCGCGGGAGGTTTTCCCCGTCCCCCCTCTGAGGACTGCCCTCCTGAACAGACAGAGGAGCAGGGAGAGGAGGAGGGAGCCTACGACTGCACCTTGTCCTGAAGCCGAGAGAGAGAGTTAGTGTGTGTGTGTGCGCGCGTGTGGTTCTCGACTTCAGTCAGTATTATCCACTCTTCAGATTTTCCCTCTGTGTCGACGAGAACCCCTGTGGATACGGAGCGCCAGACAGCCTGACTGGCACAAAGACACACACAACCAGAGACGGGGTTCAGTCGGATGGTTCCTTTCTAAAAGGCCTCATTTTACCAAAATGTGCGGTTAGACAAAAGGCCACCTATGTCCGTTTGTGTGTTTATACATCAGGTTGTGGTGTTTGGAAGCTGTAGACCAGCACAGGAAAGCACCAGGCTTTTGTTTTAATTATTATTCCAAGACAGATTGTTTTGTGGGCGTAACTTTTGTTTGGCACTCATTCAAGTGCAACTGGAGACTTTGAAATGTTTTTTTTTTTTTTTTTTTTTTTGGTTCACTGTCCAGACAAAAAGCTCCGTTGTTTTCCTTTGGTATAATGCAAACAGTGCAAGAATCAGTTCGAAGACAAAAACAAACCTGAGTGTATTTGCATCAGCATCATGCTACATTGCTAAGCATAATGTAGAACAAAGCTCTAGTCATGAACCATTTACACGATGCACTGAGGTGTGTCTGAGCCTACAGTACAGTGTGCAGTTCTGTTTGTGTGCCCAAGAGGTGTTTCATACTTTCATACCTCATATGATTTCAAAATATTTTGTGATACCTTTTTCAATAATGTAAGTGTACAAGATAGCATTATTTTTCTATCGATTACACCTTGTCCCTCTTGAGTCTCCCTGACTCATTGGTATGAATTCTATGTAATTCTTGAGAAGTGACGACCTTAAGATTTCTAAGAAAATGATCCCTGAGAAGAATCCACTGTTGAGTGCAGACTAGTTTCTTACCACTGATCAGTACCTCTGTTCATGTTTTCTTTCTTCATGCACCATGAATTTGCCGAAGTCCAGGCCCAAAGTGTCTGAGCCTGAGTCCGCTGTCTGATCCTCTTCATGTGGTCCAGATTTTAGACAAGCAGATCAGTGTTGAGCCTTCCCGAGGTGAGCAGATTTAAGGCTGCAGTGCAGTGAAGGCGCTTTAAAAACCAAATCATATGATGCTTTATCCAGCTTTTAAACCCACATTTGGGTTTCAGTCTCCATCTGGGAGATTCCAAAATGTGTTTCCTATCATCAGCGAGACAGACTGTTAATATTGTGTTATTAAAGCCATCCTACTCTGTAGATTCTGTACCTATCCCTTGTTGAAAGAGCATCATTTGATTCCCTCATCAGTAATGTTAACGGTGACATGTCAGTATCATTTTTAAAGTGAGAATAAGATTGATTTTGTCGTTGTGTAGTGAATGAGTTGTTGTGTAATTTGCCCCTCATCATCATGATAAGGACTTATATTTCATCCAGTCCAATATGCATATCGCATCCCAGAACCGCTTGAGACGATGATTGCCAGTTCGGGTGCTCCTGCGTGGATTTCTGAATGCGTGTACCACATCGTATAGAGAACGTGTTGACATGTTTGGTGACTTTCATCACATGCAAATTCATTTTATTGTTTTAGTCCTCATTATTACTATTATTTATTGGCATTATAGCTGAGTGGTAATTACTGGATTGATGCTTGGTTGGTTTTTATGACTGATAAACTTCTCCCCTTTTTAGTTAATCAAAGTCATGTATTGGGTTTCTACCGCAAGCACTAAAAGGTTCAAAACAGATATGTCAGTATTATATCGTGCAATGTATTGAAATGTTACTCAGCTTTATTTTTTATGTTCACTACTTTTCCCCAGCTGTTTGCTTTTACTTTTCATGATAGACCAAATCATATTTTAAAGATACAATTGTGCTCTCTTGACGGTGTGTACAAGATGAGTCGAGTGTGGTAACTATTGAAATTTATATATATATATATTTTTTTTTTTTGTGAATGGCCTGCATTGTTAGAACACTCACTATTCACGAAAGGGCAAAATGATGTACTGTCGTCACTCAACATAGATCCTGTTGCACCCTTGTTCCAGTGGGCCCGTCTCCACTCTGAACAAGCCTACAGCCACACTACGCTGCTCCGCTGTAAGCTTTACTTGACTTGAAGCGGTAACATGACGAACCAAAGACTTCATGTCCAGAGGCCTTCTGTTTTAACCGGTTGCTTTGATTGAGCGCTTGAATCATGATGTCACACACACCCTTACCCCATCCCTCTCATCAGAAACATAATCATTGATGCTCAAAACTAATGCTGACGGCATATGAGACAATTTCCTACGGAAATGAATATTGCAGATCTTTTCTGGTTTCCTTCTCTGCGGGCAAGGAGCGGTCGGTCAGTTGCGTCTCGTGGTACTCGGCGCTCCCTCCCTCCTGTGTACAGTTTAAAAGTTTTGCCTGTTTCCTGACTCAGAGTTAAGTTTTATTTCTGGGGCGGCAGCAGCAAACATCCTCAATGCAGTGTAAAGATACTCTCTTGTACATTTGGCTTTTCTACTCATGTTTGGTTTTCTACTTCATTTTTTTTTTTCCTTGTACATAAAGATCAATAAATTATTTTTAAAAATGGTTAGTTTGCCTGTATTTCTAATTATAATCTGATCTGCTGTTTGTATGTGGATGTAGTGAAATGACGTGTTGTAAATAGGACAATGCAACCAACAACGTAATAAGCGTTTTAATTGCTGTAGAAGTGGTAATTTAATTAAAGATTTTTGCATAATGTAAAATCATCCCATTCATTCAATAGATGGATACCCTGCAACAAGATCAATCCCAATATTCCCAATTGCAACAGTCATATCAATCATTACATTTCAATTGACAGACAAATGTGCAATTTAAAAAACAAAAAACAAAACAGCAGTTCAAGGAGTTATTTAAAGTCTCTGAACACCCACACAGGTGATTTCTTATTCTGGCTGATTAGACCTCTGCTCAGGTTGAAGGTGGGTCGTAGCTTTGATGGGAATTCATGGACCTTTTTCACAGCAGACATGTTGACTTGTCATAGTAGGAAAAACACAGCTGAAATTGATAACCTAAAGATGGCTCAATTCCATCAAGTGTCCCAGTAAGCTATTTCAGTGAGTCAGAAGGCCTCTCTTAAGTGGAATGCAGCCATCATTAATGGTTTTGAGTATACCTGTGCTTTTCCTACTATGACATGTCAACATGTCTGCCGTGAAAAAGGTCTATTAGGTCACAAATCTTTTCCAACAATAAGTTGATACAGCTGTAATTTGTCTTGCCCTAGTCTCTAGTCCACTCAGCATTCCGGGATGGAAGAAAAACGTGCTCTGGTTTATTGCCATTTCTTTAAACCAATCACAATCGTCACGGACGGCGCTAAGCGCCGGATGGAGCAACGGTGCCTCTGCATATAGCCTCGGGTCACAACTTGTTTTGGTGGACCATGTGTACGTTCAAAGTAGGATTGGGCGAAGGACGTCCCATCCCTCTAAAAACGCATTTCCTCGTTGCCTCTCCTCCGATGATTTCCTGCGAGGAAGGGAGGCAAGTGGAGGAGTCGAGGAGGCAATTTAAGCGACATGAGAAGCAACTAGACTAGAATAGACTAGTCTTGCCCGAACAGGTGCAACGAAGCAAAGAAAAGAGAAATTCAGGAAGACGTCAATCAATCATACTATGTGTGTCTATACACACACGTCCCACAGTCCTGGGAAGAGGGCTAATCAGCCAGATTAACTGGAAACACCTGTGCAGCTGTTCAGGGCCTTTAAAATGTCAAATCAATCACAAAAAAACAACATAATGATCAATCTTTAAAAAAACTAACCGTTGGAACTTTCAGAACAAAAGTGAACAGTAACAAAAATAGGCATTGGTGAAAAGTTAAGATGTTGGACAAAAAAAAAACAGTATAGGTAACCATTATAAAACTTAACAAATTAAACATCTTAAAAAAAAAGGACATCCTTCAACAACAGGCATTAAGACATTTCAACGTGTATATCCCAAAATGGATTTCAGCTAAAACTGCTAATTTCTCCAGCTGATATGAATATTTGTGTGAATGACTTAACATGTGATAACGATAAAGCTACGTCTGTGAGTGAGTTTACGCTTAACAAAATCACAATGCACATCGCTTAGTTAGCCGCCGAGTCTTACATTAATACGTTAGATTCTGTCACAAACAATTTTATTTCACTTCATTCTAAAAGCAGCTTGTTTTTCCTATTTTAAGCTAACAGTGGGAGCACCAACTGCGTCGGATGAGCCTTTTCACAGCTTTTAAGTCTGACATCTCCCTGCTGCGTCCCACATTTACAGCAGTTCCTCCTGTGTTCGTGGTTTTATAGAAACAAACGCACCTGTTGTTATTCATCACTATCATTCCATTTAATGTTTTCACTCAAAACAAGTCTAGTGCTCTTTTAATAAACTGTTATGTTGGTGGAAATACAAACAAGCTGAATACATTTGAAAAAATGCTTTCCTTCATTGTCTAACAAAAATCAAACACTATGCAACAATTTGTTTGAAAAATATCCATTTGCACTTGTTGATAAAGCTTTTTCTCCCATAGACTCAGACATATCAACTGAAGCACTTTTTAACAGATTTAGATCATCTCCTGTCATTTATAACAGCGTCTGTGTTGACGCCAGACAGCACTGACCAACATCTACACTCTGTGTGTGTGTGTGTGTGTGTGTGTGTGTGTGTGGCTAACTCCATTACTAACAGCTTTTCCGTTTCAGAATATAACTGTTAAATCTATTAAAGGACCATGCTGGTGTTTTTTTTTTAATCTCTATGTTTTAGCACATTTACTTTACAGCTAACACTTTTCCATGTATTGTCCCAGCAGACATCTGTTGTTGGTATCTGAAAAAAAACATCAAAGTGAACAGTATGCCTGCTTTCACTGTTGTCAAAACAGCAGGGTTATGTAAAGTATATATAAATACCGGTAAATGGTTAAAACGTACAAAAGAAAACACGGGTATGGTCCTTTAATATTAACAAAAACAGTCGATGAGAGGTATAAAATCTCTACGTTTAAAATTTCACCAGCCAATTAAATTGAGCAGTTGTCTGATATATTTGATATTTTACTTTTTGAAGGGACACTGAGGTCAGACATGTTTTCATACTGCGGTCAGCTGACAGGATGGCTTTTGACAAAAACAATCTCACCTGCTCTGGAGCTTTTAATTGTATCTCACTGTATCTTCCTCAGCAGATGGAGTTAGAGTGCTTTAAGGACTTCTCGTTACACATTGTGCATTAAAGAAGGAGCATAGCAGGATGATATGTTTTTTACATGCCGAAGTGCTGTCGAAGGCTGCGATGGATTCTAAGTTCAAACTTCCCAACGGACAACAATTCACGTACATAAAAACACACTGTACAGTGCAGCACCTGATAGCTTTAAGACCACTGAGATGTTGGTGTCCACAACAGTGAACATTTGACGTGTCTTTGGAAGCGAAATGTTAAGGCCTCCTTTATGTCAGCATTTGTTATTATGTGTGACTGAAGCCAAACTGACAACATGGATCACACAAAGGGGACAAAATGATGATTTTGCTCAGTCGATCTCCCAAGTGCAAACAATTTCCCATGTCCTCAAACCGGTGCCACCTATGATTACATAACATACACATGTGTATAGTTGCTTGTTGGCAGTTTGACTCCTCCTAGTCAAACTGCCAACAAGCAACTATACACATGTGACATTTGTTTGTGGTTAAACAGATTTCATCAGAATGGGACTGAAGACAGCTATAACACAGATGTGATTCAACTATCAAACCACTGGAACCTCTCCACTTTGTCAGCAGAAAACAGAGTTAGCCACAAACAAATATGATGAGGCTTTATAATCCATCAAAACGCAATAAATCTCTAACATTAGTAACTTTCAATCCAGTTTTTACAAAAACAATAGCTGTTATCTTAGTGTCGGACCAAAGTTTTGATCATTGTGGAGGTAGTGGTGGTCTAATAGCTTCAGAAACCCCCTCCCTCCACACCTTTCTGACGTCAGATAAGGGGGGGGGGGATCTGTGTCCGTTCGACCATTTCTATAACTTTCCAAAACCGACATTCACACCCACCTCACGCTGTGATTGGCCAGCTGTGTGGAGGTGAGAAAGGAGCAAGGTATTGAGCTTCTCTCTAGCTCTCTCTTTTTTCATTCTTGGCACAACTATTTCTGTCGCTTTTAATATGAGCAACCAAGCGCAACACTCTGAAGGTTTTCCAGGAGAGATGGCCTTTATCCCCATATTTAAATAATACCGCCTTCCAGTGTGGACAACATGTCATCCGATCCACTTCTTTTGTAGTGTAAATCTGGCTGTAACTGTGCCTTGGTGTTCTATAAAGGTCGACTATGTGAAGTAGACATGTAAAACAGGTATTAACTGGGTTGTGGTTGTTACTTGGGCTATAGACCAAAAGATGCAGCTCCACATGAGATGAGTGAAATATAAGAAATATTAGCAACAGTAACTGGTATGAGCTGTCCGCAGCAGCACCAATGCTTATTATACATTCTTAGACCTAATTCAACACAACTTGGAGGAGAGAGAAATTACAATTAATGAACAGTTTGGCATAGTGCAGCTCCTCACTGGGTTGACAATTAGCTGGATGTTTCAGCAGAAAGTATTTATGGTAACAGAATTTCATTTCATAACTATCTGTATATGACTGCTTTTGGTGACGCTTTCTTTTGTTATATATGTTATTTCCTAATAACTTCCCAGGACATTTCCTTGAAATAACGGTAAATTATGAATTTTTTTTAAAAGAAAAGCTCAGTAAATATTCTTATTATCGGAAACCGTATTCTCCGCATGTTTTGAATTGTATGCTTAGAAATTACAGACTCATAAAACAAAGATTCACCCATTTGTTTTAACTTGGATTAACATATAATCTATATTGCTATAGAGTTGAAAATGTGCTCCTTCGTGGTTTTTAACTGGTTTCAAATGAAGCTACAGTACATCTTTCTGTTTTGCCATTTTAGTGGTACAATTAACTGAAAATTCATCAAGGTCTGATGAACTTGTCTTCATCTGCAGCCAAGATATGCAGACTGGATAACTTTTCTTTAGGGTCAGAACTAATGGTTATTTACAGTATCTATACATAGACATGCATTGGTGCTGCTGGAGATAGGTTGTAGCACAGAGCAGAAGTCAAGTTTGAACAAGTACAAAATACTATTACAGTAACTGCAAATACAAATAATGTGAGAGAGAACAAGCTGACTGATACTGATCATGTTAATGAGTGTGGAGTTGCATTGCTAGTTTTCCACCCAGTCACCCTCAAGGCTCAGGGAATAATCTGAAATCACAGGACATTGAGATTGCCACACGTCCGTGTTTCCCTGTGAGTTCTGGTCTCATTGCGCCCAAAATCAATACGCATTTGCGTGAACACACCAGGCTGAAAAATGTAAGACCCTGAATATTGCCCTCTGCATGAAATCTTCAGAAAGTGACTCCTCCTCCTAAAAGGACAAGTTCACATTTTGATTTTAGCCAGCTGTTTAACATTTAACAGGCACAGTTTTCTGCCTCTGCATGCCAGATTCTCTGACAATTCAAGCAGATTGTTGGCATTCCTGACATGACAAACACAGGGGTACGACTTGCTGCAAATCATTGGTGTTATTGAGAAATGATGAAGAGCAACTTGTTAAATGAAAAGCGACTTTCAAAGTTTCCAGTTAAAGTCGGATCAGGGGTCGAACAAAAGAGTTCTTTGTTTCCCCTCCCAAACAGATCCATCAGTATGTTACCACACCTACAGTGCAGATAGTGATGGTGTAATTTCTGCAGAGGAAGTCAGAGACACATCTAGTCTGAGAATGGCCCAAGAGGTTTGCTCATAAAGAGCGCTCTCTTTATGAGCAAACCTCTTGGGCCAGGGGAAGTACCCATGCACCGTTATTCATTCAGGAAGCATGAGAGATGAAGAAAGGGAGGAAGTGAACAAGAGGGAAAGTGAGGAGGGCAGTGAAATGGATTTAGTAAAGCAAAGGCACGACAGATTAAGTACCACAAAAAAAAAAAAAAAACTTTGTTTCACCAACCCAGGAGTGAGCACAAGGCTAGCGGTGGCCAGTGTGTCGGCCGTTGAGTTAGTCAGTTTGTAAGCTGTCTGATCAGCTTACCTCTGGTGTGTCTCAGCGCGTCCTCCTGCTCGGTCAGCTACTAGACCTACTGACACAGTGATGGAGGTCTCTCAGGCAGGCAGGCTGGGAGGGAGCGTGAGTGTGTGCTAGAGTGTGTGTTTGTGTCAGAGATAAAAGGCATCGGGGCCGGTCCTCAGTATTGTTCCTTGAAATATTTTCTCGGGGGCCCCAGCAGCTCTCAGCCCTCAGCTTGGTCAGCATCGGCCTCTGTGATGTGTGGCATCCTCAGTATCGGTACATGTCGTAGGTACTGACCCAAGACGAAGGAAAAGCCCATGTGGGAAGCCTGCGTAGGATGTCCTCCAGTTGAGCAGTCCTACTGTCTGGCCCGAAGAAATAGTGAGTGGAGATGGCAACAGAGATCATCCCCTCAGGGCCAGCTGGGTCCGGGTCCCTGGGAGGCTGACAGAGGGGGAGAAAGAAAGAAGACCATGAATGTCAGCACAGACGGTTAACATGTGAGAGCACCAGAACCAGACCAGCAGTTTTTCCAGGCCCTAAAAAGTCCCCTTGTCTTTAGCTTGATTGTGCTGCATGTGCTTTAGCTTATGCAATACATTTTAAAGAGTCATTAAAAGGTCATCAAGTCTGTCTTAACCCATGCAATTGTTAATGCAAGAGTCTCTCTAAAAATGGGAGTTTAAAGATTTTCACATGACAGCAACACAATCCAACTGTGTCCTGCCAGGAGCTAATCTCCTGCAGAGATCACTGACTGAGGCAATAAGGTGAAGTTTCGCAGAAATACAAATATGCGAAGAATGAAAAGAACAACATAAAAAAAACTCAGCATCTGTCTGGATACTAAGATGGATTTCAAAGATCCAGCAGTAGCTGGTGATTTATAAAACATTTTGGGCAAGGGAAACAATCTTAAAGGAATAGTTTGACCTGTTGGGAAATATGCTTATTTGAGTTAGATGGGAAGATTGATATCTCTCTCATGTCTGTATGCTAAATAAGAAGTTGGAGCTAAAAGAGGGTTAGCTAAGCTTAGCATAAAGACTGGAAACCGGTAACCTGGATACAAGTACAGAATGTTCCTTATGCTGCGGTACCTGTACTTCGAACCAGAAGATCCATGTGGGGGCGTCAAGGCCGTGGGAATAAAAGACAAAATATTCTCCGCTCAGGTCGAACTGAGGCGTCCCGTCACCGAAGGACCAGGTGGACAGGCTGGCTCCTCGGTGCGGCATCAGATACAGGGACATGTGGCTGGGGCCTGCACGGGACAGGACAGAAGTTAAAATATATGTACACATACGCATCCAGATCAGCCAGCTGGTAAATGAAAGCATCACATTACTGATAGTTTATATCTGTGACAGTGGCTGTACTTTAATGGTTACAGAACTGCTTGGCACCAGAAGCCCAAAAATCTAATGCACTATAATAATAAATGGCTTGATAAAAAAGTACTTGTATGTGTAATATCTGCAAGCATTGCACGCAAATGTAGCTGTTCTGGAAATGTAGTTTTTTCCAGAGCCAACATGGACGAGTTCAGATGTCCTTACAGTGCTCAGATAAATGGAAACTTGAACATCTACATTTCTTTCACAACTGGGCAAACTCCATCTGCTGAGGAAGTTCTGGTATGATGATTAAAAGCCTCAGAACAGCTACGAAATGGAGCTTGTGGTGTGCACAGACATAAACTTAGTGCTGATGTAAACTCTCCATCCCAATTGATGGGTCACTGGATATTTTCAGTATGCTCGGCCAGCTCTGCATGCTCCATCAGTGAATATGCTGCTGTCATCACCCAGGATTCCTCTGCACTGGTCATATGGCTCAAGTCCAACTGTAGTCACGTGACACTGGCATCAAGTTGCAAGTCTTTTTAATCCTGTATCTTATCTCTGCATGCAAGTCCTAGAAAGAATTTGTGGTTTTAGTGTAGTATTTGTGTGGATTTGGCCACACCCTGACCTTTCACACTGAAGACCATCTTGACCGTCCCCCAGCTGGTCTCCTCTCTGGACAGCAGGCTGAACTCCACCGGTGAGCTGGGAGACACTTCCGGAGCAGGAATGTACCAGTTCTTTCTGCAAATACACCAAAATACTTTGAGGTGAGGAAGAATAGAAAGTATGAAAAGTCTATACATGGAAGACAATTACATCAAGAGAATGAAAACAAAGAGCATGGAAACAGTGCTGTTAGCTGAGAGGCTGTGTTACTCACTTGCTGAGGAACTTCAACGGCAGGAACCAGGGGTAACCACAAAAAGGCCGGTCCTCACGGCAGCTAGTGCGAATGCTGTCGTTGATCTCAGGGATGTGGGGTGTGATGTGCTGTATGCCTGTGTAGTCGAAACTGTTCATCCACAGACCTGAGTCTTGGCTCTCCACTTCGCCCTGGAGATTGTGGAAGGTCCGCGTCGTGTGCTGCAGGAGGGCATATAAAACATTTCTCATTTGCTTCTTTTAAGCACACATTTTCCTTCTACAGCCGTTTTACAGAGTGATTTTCTGCTCTTGCCAGAATTGCTTAATGGAGCTCGCTGTGATTTACATCAGCAGATGAAGGAGTGGAATCATTGCACTTTTATCTAATCATGAAAACAAATGGAGAGATCATGGTGTGCTGTGTCCCAGTTACAAAAAGCATGCTATATAGGGGCTTTGTGTTTCACCTGCTCCAAACAAGACATTTTAATTATGCAAGCAGGAGCTGCACTGCAGGATAGTCAGTTGAGGCCAAACAAAAAGATCGCAAGATAATTACGGTAGCAGTAGTCTTGGTATTAAAAGTGTTTATGTTGGATTTTTCACACTTTCAATATAACTTTTTTTGTTTTGTTTAACAAAACTAGTAAAATATATTTAAAACAGAAAAGACCAACGTAAATAATTTGTATTTGTTTAATAGATGACTCAGATCCATTGAAGAGAAACATGTATATGTATGAGGGATTTCTATGTTCTTTATGAGGGATTTCTATGTTCTTTCCTTAGCAAAAATCAGAGTAAATGCAGATGTTTCTGTGTACATGTGTGTGCTTCTGTGTGTGTGTTTTGACTTTGAACCTGCAGGAAGACTCGTTTTGGCCGCGGGCTGTCTGGACTGCCTGAAAAAGGAAAGAGGAGCCCACAGGACATCAACAGGAACGTGATGATGAATACTGAACCCAGACCAGCCAGGATCCACTTAGTGCTTCGTGCCAAGTAGATGAAGTGCAGCTGAGACAGAGAATTATAATAGGTTACTGGAATGGAGGAACAATCTACACTGCATTCATTTTGAATTTAAAACAAACGTGAGAACATTTTTGGGGAAACGGTATGGATTCAAATTAAAAAAAATTCTATTAAGATAAATATCCCCAAAAAAACCTAAGCCACCATCTGTAAGATCTGCATAAAATGTAACTGCCACTCAGTCAGTCAACTATACACAGGTGTTGGTTTGCTTATCTAAAGTCTAACAAAAGAAAGCATTGCTGCCAGAAGCTTGGTCAACACAATTCAACAGTTTGGTCATGTGTATTCTAGCCTGCATACACTCCCAGTGTTCAAGCTGATTCTGTTGATAGATTTGTTATTCATTGTTGTACATAATGTGGTAGTACTCACAAAAAAGGAAGAGAGGAAGATGGTTGCCAGGGTGACCAGAGATGCCATCACCACCTCAGGGGGTATCTCAGTGCCGCTGCGACCCATGATGGGTGTGAAAATCTCAAACACCACCCAGATAAGGAACATGAAGTGGACGTAAGGCAAAGTCAGGCCCAACATATAGAGCACACTGTACTTCACTGATGCTCCTGCAGAAAGATGGAGAGGTTTGTCAGATCAAACTGAACTAGCCAAGGATCAGACCATCAATAATCTTTTGATGAGAATCCCTTTTAAACCCAAACATCATACAAATGGGGATAGGGGCGTACACTTTTAGTGTCGCTCCTCTGAGGCATTCATAGTGTTGAACATGTACACTTAAAGTTGCGGAAGTAGTTGTGTGATTGATTTAAAAAAAACGTAACAATACTTGTATCTCTTGACTCTGACTATAATGGATACCAGTTACTAATAATCAACCACAGTGTCCACATCCAAGTGTAAGAATAACGCATAACTCTAATTACTTTCAACTTGGTTCTACTTTCTTACTTTTCTTGTCTTGAAGTGCATTTGTATTGTATTGTATTGCGATTGTATCATATTGTATTGTACTGTACTGTATTAATAGTATTGTATTGTGTTGTGACCGTTTTTAAGGTACCTGGCTACAAAGACACCTGAATTTCCCCGCTGGAAATTAATTATGTCCTCTATCTATATATCCATCTATCTATTAATCAAACTTTTTTTAACTATTAATAAACTGTGTGCCAATTTCTAGTATTTTTTTTATATTTGCCTATGAATAAACATCCATTGTAAATAAAGTTGAGTTGAGTGTTTACCTCTGTGTTTAAATTCTTTCGCCAGCAACAGTCTGGTGGCCAGGGGGAAGGCCACCATTAGCATGGGCACGTAGGCTGAACACAGGCCCTGGTGGGTCAGCCACACCAGGCCACAGCACCACAGCAACAAGCTCACGTCAAAGTAGAGATCACCCAGCTCCACCAAACGAACACCCTGCATGGAAAACACACACCCAACAGATCAGCATACAAGGGATATGCATGCATGTGTGGATAAGACACTTTGGTGGGTTTTTATTTTGGCTATATGTTACTTTGATAAGTAGGAAATCAGCTGAAGTGCAGCTGAGGAAAAATCTTCTTGTTGCTATGCCGAAAAAGGAAAACTTTAACTTTGGGATTGACACAGAGTAATGCTAAAAAATATATATATTTTGTATTAATTGAGGTGTGTGTGGTGGCAACATGTACTCCTCACTGATCACATAAGCAGCCTCTGAAATGCATCACTTTAATTATAAATATCACACAGAGCAGTTAAGGTTGTTTCATAGACTACTCATATGAGGAGATCAGATCTGTTGGCTTGTTGCAATATTTCGTTACAAAGGACAATGTCCACAAGAAAGTTCTTTTTTTTTTTTTTTTTTTTTTTATAAATCAAATGAATGTCAACATCATGGCTTGACTGAGACGGACAATATGTGTGTAACGGACTACCACAACTCTGTCGTACATTTTTCCCAGTGGTGTAAGCATAACTTCCTCCATCTCAACGTTGCCAAAACAAAAGAAATAAAGAAATAGCAATAGGTTCCCCTTCAGATCTCAATTTTAAGGCCATCACACGCATTGCAACCACTATAGCATCTTTCCGACCAAGCAGTTACAGGAACGTAGTTATAGGAACAGTCCACTTCTAAACAGTTCTATTAACTACTAACCCAAAACCGTTTTTTCCATTTGCATTCACACTGGCCAAGTGACCATAGGGACTGACCTTTTGTTATTATAACATAGCCATTTAACCACCACTATGCGGAAAAGGGAAAAGACCCTGCCCTGAAGTAGGAGCTGAAAGAGTTAAAAGGAACTGTGGCCAGAGGAACTTAATAATCCCCAAATTGGTCCAGTCGGAACATGACAAAAAAAGGGTTCTAGGAACGTTATGTTCTAGATAGGCCTGTCATGATAACACATTTTGCTGGACGATAAATTGTCCCAGAAATGATTGCGATAAACGATAATATTGTCGTTCTGAGACAATTTTCATCTAATATAATGATAATGGCATAATAATACAGGTACACCTTTTCCAAATATCCACAATGTGTCTTTGATCTCCTTTAGTAGGTCGTCTTTCACGCTGTTGTACTGTTGTGGAATTGCCATTTGTGACACGTATGTTCTCCCAGGAAATTCGTAATGGCTGTCAAATGTTTGCAGCATTCGTCGAGAGTTTGTGCGATAGACTACAGACTCTGTACTACATTTACCAATTATTTATTAAACACTAAATATTAAATTTAAATAATATATAATTAATAAATTATATCTATCTATATGGCAGTCTGCCACATGGTGAGTAAATGTTTGTATCAAAATAGTTCTGTTTTTCAGTCTTTGGCGAAGGTGCAGCTACTTTCTTCTGCTCCTCTGCTGTCTGCAGGTCGGAGCTTCACAGGGGCGGGCCGACACCCACACAAACCCACCCACACCCACACACACACACCCCCACACACACACACACCCACACACACCCACCCAAACAAACAAACACTGGCGCACACACAAAAACTGGCGCACACACCAGACGCCAGCCACCACATCACTTCTGTTTACTGATAGCTATCGTTTACCTCAGGCTAATTAATTAGCTAGTAAGTGGCGATTTTTGGCAGCCAGCCTTCCAAAAGAAAGCATAATGAAATTAAATAACCGATCATTAACCGTTGACCGACAAGCAGGTAACGGAGTCTCAGTTCACCATCTGGGAGCCTCTGACACACTTTCCGCACTCCGTGTCCGTGGACAGCTGTAGGCTTATACCGGTTAATGTTCTGTCCATTGTCGGACACATGCAGCCACTTTCCTGAAACCGCTTGCGAGACTGACAAGTCCACAGCGGCGTGTTTGACCGAGCCTGTCTCCACCGCCTCCACCTGCAGGTTGTCAACTGTGTGCTTTGGAATGAAAGGGAGAAAACAGGACGCCAAGTAACACAGCGGATATCGCTCATATGCGATGCCTTAACGGCAAAGTGCTGCGGGAAACCCTGCTCCAACAACTAGCGTTTTCTCTGTTTCTCTCTCTCCGCCAGGAGTCCCGCCTCCCCACACAAAGACCATGCGACTGACAAGAGGGTTCACTCCTCGTTACGCTAAGGAACCGAGAGTGGTCATCCAGTCTCTTTGGTAGAGAGAGAGACAAGGAAAACAAACAAGCATGCAAATGGAAATTATCGCGGCTGGAAAAATTATCGAGCTCATTTTTTTTTATCATGCGATTAATTGATTTATTGACTATCGCGACAGGCCTAGTTCTAGGAACTGCAAAAATCCCTCTGGTCGGAAAGCGGCTAATAGCAAAGGACAACACACACCCACTCAACAGCCATTTCACCATTCTGCCCTCTGGATGCAGGTACAGGACCCTGAGGTGCAAGAGAACTCGTAATGGCAAAAGCCTGGTGCCTGTAGCCATAGCAGCCCAAAAACAAGAGACCGAGATAAGTCACTGCTACTTTGTAATGTACAGTGTTTGTGACAAATAATTTCCCTTTGGGGACAATAAAGTCTACAGTCTTGCCTTTTGGTTTAAGATTTTTCAAACCAGCTGTTTAATAGAAACCCCTTGCATACACAAACACATTACAAATCCGTACAGCAGTGTATGGTCTCGCATCACTGCCATGCAAATAAAACCCAAGTAGGAGCTTTGTACAGCTGATTCTGGTCTTGATTGATGTGGGACTACAACTAGGGCTGGGCGATAGGGAGAAAATCTCATATCTCACGATATTCTTGACCAAATACCTCAATATTAATATTGCGGCGATATTCTAGGGTTGACAATTGGTGCTTTAACAAAATATCTTCACACTTACATTTTAGATAAATAATCATCAGTAATGTGGACATAATGTCTAAGTGGGGAAAAGGCAAATAATAGATCAGCTAGAACAGTCTGGTAAGTTCAGAGAAGTACATCACTTTACTGTAATGCAGCCTTTAAAACAAGGAAAAGACAACACTTATGTCATATCATCATATTACGATATCCAAAATCTAAGACGATATCTAGTCTCATATCACGATATCGATATAATATCGATATATTGCGCAGCCCTAACTACAACTACACTGAAATCATTGTTTCTAATTCAACTGCTCTGCATGTACTTTTGTAGGCAAAGAGGTGATGAATGTTGTGTTACCTGCTTCAGAGTCATTGTGTGTTCAACCAGAACAGTGACTCTCAACCAAGGGTACTTGTACCGCAGAGGTTATTTCAGCAGTTGCCAGGGGATGAGTAGATATATACTTAATAAAGAGATTATTAACATATTGAGTCAGCTATTAACACCTGAACATTGTTGCGTACAGCATGTCTCTTCAATATGAAGCTGGAACCAGGAGATGGATGCTTAGGATAAAGACTTAAGCAGCGGTGGATTTTATAGTGGGGAAAAAGGCTTGTTGCAAGAAAGCAAATAAACCTTTTACCCCAAATGTTTCCTAAAACAATACCTTTAAAAGAAAGCCCTACAGTGACCCATATAACTCCACTTACTCCGTAGTACAAGTTCTTGGCCAGTGTGTGAATGAGGATCATCTTGCCCGTGGCAGCAGCCCCGTAGAGGCAGATGGAGGCATAGAAGTGGTTGTACCAAAACATGGAGCGGCCCAGCAGAGTGACAAGCAGAGCAACAATCAGCACTGACAGCAGAGTGACGAACCAACTCAGGACTGCTACACCCGTAGCACAGGCCAGATCTCGAACATATTGGCCACCTGAGAAAGATGGAGATAAATGGTAAATAAAGCCTTAACACGCTAAAAAAAAGTTCATCAAACTCTTCTACAGAAAACCATGTGAATTTGGCCCCACAAGTTGGGATTGGACAATGTTTCACTTACAGTTTGAAAAAAAGACAAGAAATGACAAAACATGCATCCACCACAGGAAATGGTGACCTACCCCCATTGCCTGGCCGTGAGGCTTTCTTGGCCAGATAGAGGAAGGTGGCTGTGGCTACAATGTAGTTGAGGATGGTGCCAACACGGGATGGGTAAGCCACCACGACTACCCCCAGCAGGTCAAAAAATACCATGTTGCCGTGACGATACTCTGAGGAATCGGCCAACTTGTCTGACATTACCAGGTATCTCAGGACCGCCAGGATGTTGTCGCCTGAAAACAGGAAGTACGTTTCAAAGCTGAAATGTAACACAATAAAGCTCTGTTGCATTAAGCTGCATTGATTTCTGCAGTTTGGAGTAGGAGTATGTCAGCTGCACAGCCAGACAGTACAAGCAGGACATGATCCTAACTTAAAACCAGGACTGGATAGGAGATCATATGAATTCATGGAAAGGGAGTAAATACTGAGTTCACTCATTTGTATTTCTACCCCTACGATCAGAGGAAGGAAATGGTTAATATGAAAGTGATAACTTCAATATCATGACAAAAAAGGCTCTCATCACATGCAGTAGACTGGGTTTATTGACCAGCAGGGACAGGCTGCACTGAGGTAATGGCCTTTGTCATTCCTGCACAGCCACCCAGACAGTATTTTCTGCAGCAATAAGACCATATGCACATGGACACCATCCATCTTCGTCCGCTTATCCGAGGTGCAATGCAAACAATGCAAATACTAAATACAAGATACTAGTAAATGAAGGTCTGTTACTGTGTATTGAGCCTTACAATCTGCTTTAATCATCAGTTAAATAACCAGCTATTTTTAAATTAAATTTTATCCAGTTTTATTTTATTGGTAATTACAGCACATAAACATGCATGAAAGACAATTCAGGCTTTAAATTATACTTGCTCTAACAAATAGCTTCATTATCTTGCACATACATTACTATATTCTCCCACACACACTTCTACACCCTCTTACACATACAATAATGTTCCCCTTCATTCTCTTCGACATACACTACTATTCTCTCAAACTCACAGCTATACTCTTATTTCCCATTACATACATGGATATGCAAGAAACGATGCACAATCTCACTCACAAACACAACTGTCTGTCTTAGATGCACTACTACAGAGCGTTTGTGCGAGAGTATAATGTGTGTGAGCACATATGATTCATGCCCTCGAGCAGTAGTGTGTCGAAGAGTGTAGTGGTGTGTGTGTGTGAGGTCAAGTCTGATTATTGGTCTAAATGGCCTTTCAATAAATTGGCTACAATCATGATGTTGAATGTAGATGAGAAATCTGGCTATGTGAAGGCTCAGTTAGAAGTCGCTGTTTGGGTTGCTGCAGCCGAGGCCAAGTTTCTTTTTTCTGTGCTGCCCTATTTGCTGCACACACGCGAGCGCACACGCACACGCACCCACACCCACACACACACACACACACACACAAGACAAAGCTCCATTGTTCTTCCGCCTGGTAGGCTCAATGTGGCTTTGAAAGTGTACTGAGTGTACAACATCTACTTGTTCATGTTGGGTTCACTATTCAGCTACACGATTCTGCTTTGTGGTTTACACACAACTTTCCTTTCTGAATTTCACTATGACAAAACAAAAACAAAATCATATGTAACCATTTTATTAACCAATTATTAACAAAGTCAATTTACATTAGATCAATGCAAGCTTTGCACCTTTCCCTCACTTTGTTGAAAGGCAAAGCTGTAAAGAAAGAGATTTGAATTAGGCAGTTAAGGCCAAAAACCTGCTGTGTTCATCACAGGCATATACAGAGCAGAGCTACTGGTGTATCCTCCTCATTCACTGTCCCTGTGCTGTATCTACTCTCTCCACCTTACAAAACTGTTCTGACTCCTTCTCTACAGACTAAAAATACCTTCTACCTACCTCTGAAATCTCACTTTCGCTCTCTAATAATTCATGCCTTTCCCTGTGAGTCACTGTAGACAGAATAAGGGGAGAGATATGTCCAGAAGCTGCTGAGAGAGATAGGAAATATGCCAACTGTCTCAGGTTTTTAGTGCTGACTGACTGCATTCTTTGCTAAGTAAAGACAAAATAATTCAGCAACACAGATGCACAAGGTAAATGAGGGCATGTACACAGATGCACGAGATAAATGAGGGCAAGTGCAACAAGCACTTCACCCATTGAAGTTTAGTACATGTACATTAGGTTTACGTAGATGCATGTGTGTGTGTGTGTGTGTGTGTGTGTGTGTGCTGCGTACCTGCTCTCTGTATCGAGTCTGTCAGGATCCTGTCAGCAGTGTCATACTTGGTGTGATAGATAAAACCATTTTCAATGAAAGCCAGATCAATGCCTGTAAAAAAATGAAATACATGAATACACAATATAAGATAAAAAAGGAGGGAGAAAAATTTAAAATAAAAACCTTCGCTTTGTACTGTGTTGTATTGTATTTGTGTTGTCAACCACAGGACTAATGTGAAGATTGTTCAGCATTACCTGGGATGTTACCAAAGTCCCTGTAGATGCGGAAATCAGTGTCAGAGGGGATGATGCCACTCTGAAAGACCTCTTGGCCGACCACAGAGGCAAAGGGGTGTTTGGCTGCGTGAACGTAGGCCTGGACCAGCCACGGATTCTCTGGACCTTTTGGGGAACAGGAAGAAAAGGTTTGTAGGATATTTTATATATTGGGCAGTTATCTCACTTTCCTAGGTTTTGGCACAAAGAATAACCATTCTGTAGAAGAAGGTATGTCATGAGGGTTCTATAACCCTGTTTCTTGCTGTCTTTACCTCTAGCTGTGGTTTTAGCTGTGGTTTTGGTGATGTAGGCATTTAAGATTGTTCAACGTATAACACATATCAGTAGTGGCAAGTATGTGCATCATATTATGTCTAAAATATGAATACAATGTTACAGGCCCCTCAGGAACCATAATCAGGCTGCTAGTAATCCATAAGGATACGGAATAATGGCTGTCTGCCAGAAGGGCATATACTGTAGGTATATAATACAAAACTGGATAGTGATTCTGCAACAGTGACTCAACTTCAGACAGTCCAACTTTTTTACAGCAAAAGCTGCATTGCCTTTATTTGAGGAGGAAACCAGAGGAAAAAACATGCTAATAGACAAACCTGAACTTTGTTTGTTTGGTACAGTACCTGTCTGGAAAACAACCTCCTTGCCCCCAACACCTGCAGCCTCCAAGTTAATGAAGGCTCGCACCTGCTTGGCCCACGGATGCTGAGTAATGAAACCGTGACTGGCCTGATGAAGAGAAGGCCAAAAGAGTTAGTGAGAGAGAAAGGGCAAATGTAACAGAGCAAATGTAACAGAGCAAATAAGACCTTGTCACTTTACCTGAAGGATATTTTCCTCTGCCCCATTAAAAAGGAAGACAACTCCATGACGGAGAGGAGTAGACTGATTGGCCAGAGAATGGAGGACTTCCAGCATCACTGCACAGCTCACTGCATCATCACTGGCACCTAAGACAAGGAAACCAGTGTTTGTGTGTCAATAATACTAAAAACCTGCTTCTACTTGCCTTTCACATTTGTATCAGGCAACAGAAGCTTGGCTTGGCCCAGATCACCCAACTGTCCTGACCCTTTGTGATTAGCTGCAACACACATTCAGGTGATAGAGCTTATAACTCTGATGTACATCAGAATAACAAACACAATGCATTGCTTCTATTGGACTCCCTCCAGGTTGTTGTTTTGAAAGACACACCAAATTACTCCAATTGCATTGAATAATTATGGTTGTTAGGTTATCATGTATTCATTTTTCTTTAAATAAGTGGTGATGACAAATGGGGGGGGGTGGGGTTGGTCGGGGGGAGGGGATGTGTTTCATGTTGTAAGTTGTGTGTTTTGTACGCGGTTTTAAAAAAATTAAAAATGTTGACCTTAAAATAAAAGAATAAGAAACACATGAGAAGGGAGTAGACTCTGGGTGTAAACGTGAAGAATGTGACTAGAATCTGACTGCTTTTATAACGGTGAGAGCATTTAGAAAAAGGTAATAGTGAGAAGAAAAGAGAATGGGAACAGGGCATGTGATGTGGAAAGATTAGATAGGTTAGTGGTGAGGAACACAATTTACTGAGAATAAATGCAAACAAAGCGGAAAGAATGCCCAAAGATCAGAGAGCCAAACATGAGGCATCATGTGCTCCAGCTTTCTGGATTGAATGTGTTCACGAGGTCGGGGTGGGAGCCTGTTCACTGTCTGTCTTGGTACCATTCATGCTCCTGTTGCTGCCACTTATGCCGGCTACATCCTAATCCTTGTCCCCTAAAAGCTCTGTGAGAGTTCAGAAGATGGCGGGTAAAAATCAAAGCCTGGATAGTTCACCTGTGCACATTGCAGCTTTAAACTAGAAAAAGTGACTTCAAATGCTTTAATTATAAGTTTGCTGTGATGACTGCGTTTGCCTGTACAGTAGGTACATTAAATATATGTGGACAAAAATATGTGAAAGACAATGTGCTACATCTTTATTCTTCCCCGTTATTATTTTTAGCGGAGACCAAGTGTTTAGAATTTCAAGAAATCAAAGGCTTGGCAGGCAGCAGTGGACATGAAAATGTATGTGTATCTTCCTGGTCCACACCTCTTTGATACATTTCCTTTTACTGGTGAAGCTGTGTGTGCCTTTATGTGAGCATGTGTGTGTGTTAAGTGGGAAAATATGTCTCTCCAAAAGGCTCAAGGGTATGGAGTGAAACTGTGAAAATCCCTAAATTAACACAAGGCAAAGAAAGTATGTCTGCATACCACAATGTGCTATCTATCATCAACAGACACTGTTATTACTATGCAGTCTAGCTCTAAGCAATCAGGATATCCACATTTTCTGGATTGGCTACATTTCACACTATGTGGTCCACATGACTGCAGTTCACAACATGGGACACAAATGAGGGTATTATCATCATAAAACTAATTGAGGACTAGCATGCTGGAAAGGAAACCCATGGCTTGTGCACACTGTGAGGAAAAGAGCTGCACTGTGACTCAGAGATACTTAAATCTATATGCTCACATCAGCATTCTAACAATGACAATGCTAGCATGTTGATATTAAGCAGGTATAATGTTAAACATATTCACCATCTTTGTTTAGCACGCTAACATTTGCTAATTAGCACTAAACACAAAGTCTAGCTGAGGCTTCTGGTTGTAATGTCATTAGATTGCAGGTATTTGGTCATAAACCAAAGTATTGGACAAAATGAAAATTTGACCTGATGATGGCGCTAGATTAAAAGTGAGGTTTACAATTCATCCTCTGGGGACCGTGAATGCCTGAACCAAATTTCACAGCAAACCCCCCCCAGTAGATATTTCACTGTGAACCAAAAATGAAAACTTCATGGGGGCACTACAAGAAAAGTCAGGGGATCCCTAAAGTCAGTATGCTTCATCCTCTGGGGAACTCAGATGTCTGTTGAGATATTTCAGTAAAAACTCAAAGTGGTGACTGACGTTGCCATCCCTGGAGCAATGCTGTTCTTGTTCAATTGTATTTGTATGTTCTGTATGTTAAAAAATATAAAAATAATAATAAAAAATAGATCTTAAAAAAAAAAAAAACTAAAGAATTTGCTATAAAGTTTGCTCTTCAGATCAGTCACAGGACAGGACACCGTAATTAATCCCAAAATGAGAAACCACAGATTCACCATTTTAGATATACAAGATGGCACTTGAGGGGTTGCAACAGCCGATTCGAGAAGTTTTAATCAGTTGAAAAAGATGGATTTGATCAAATATACAGGAATTATTGTTCAAATGTATATTCTCTTTCATTTATTCAAATAAAAGTCCTTTCCTTTCTGGTAATTCAAGTTTGGCACACAGGTGGGTGGATGTTTTCTGCATGTAGCTACACGCAAACTGAGTGCTAAATCTGTTTATCCATAGCTCAATGTTCATCACTGTCAATCTCTTCAGTAAGAGAAGAAAAGTAGGCAGAATTCTTCAAGAGAAGGAGGAATGTTTTTGTACCTGGACTGTTGGCCACTGTGTCAAAGTGGCAGTTGGCTAGCATGAGATGTTGCGCGCCGCTCTTAGGCTCCAGCCTGACAACAATGTTGGTGACACGGTCATAGAAGCTAGTAAAGCCTCCAAGAAAGTCAATAGAGAAAGTGCCAGTAGGATGCTGCACATCTACCGTGAGCTGATGGGGGCCCGCTGCGGTCTCAACCCGGATGTTCTCAATCTGCTCCAATAAGTAGCCCACTGTCAGGACTTCATTCTCCTGGCTGCCCACTGGCCGAGGGCCGACGCTGGTGATCTGCTCCAAGTGCCGCCTAGATTATTAGGTGAGCGAAGAGTGAAAAGAGAGAGAGAGTATTGTGATGCTGTTTAACTGTGAAGGTGCGGAAAACCATGCCTAAGTGTTCCATCATGAAATTACAGTACATGACGTTATTAAAGGTGCTCTAAGTGATGTCACGCGTTTTTTAGGCTACAACATTTTTTGTCACATACAGAAAACATCTCCTCACTATCCGTGAGCTGCCTGTCCCCTGAACACACTGTAAAAAAAAACACGGTCTCTGTAGACAGCCCAGGCTCCACAAACGCCAACAAAAACAAACTGTGCCAACCTCCACCACCAAGCATAACAAAACAGTCTTCCAGCGTTCCAGCCAAAAGCCGACAAGGATTTGGGGGTGGGGGTTGGGGGGTAAGTGCGCAGAAGCACGGAAGGGAGGGAGAGGGGACGGGATGAGGAGGAGGGAGGGGCGAGCTAGCCTTGTTTTGTTTGAAAATACTTTGAACGTCAACAAGAAGTGACATCACCCAACATCGCTTAGAGCACCTTTAATGTCCTGCAGTTTAGTGCTACTGTTAAAGACAGAGAATGATTGTATGTGTGAGGTCACAGTCCTGGTTTTCTTTTTAAAACCACCTTAACGTTTCAAAACCTAAACTGCATGTGCATGTTTGTGAGAGAAACTAAATATTCTCTCTAATATACTCTTCTAACTATTACAGATACACCATCGCCGACATCCCTCCTTTCCTGTCCAAAGTGACAAAAATGACCCCACAAAAGATAGGACTAGAACTAATGTATGTATCTTTCATTTTATACACAAACGGGGTGTATCCAAATTTTTGTTATGCTATCCGAGTTCTGAGTTTGGACCACTGCCCTAACCTAGTCAGGTTACAGTATGCCATTGTTCTGTATTACTTTGACCTAATCTTCCTTGCCACTGCACAGACTCCCTCGGGTGAGGAGATGGAAACAGGAAATTAAGCCAAGATATGGCAAGAAAAACAGATCCTTTTCATATTTTCTTCAAAAGAAGCAGCTGCTGGGCGCCTGGGTAGCTCACCTGGTAGAGCAGGTGCCCATATATTGAGGTTTACTCCTTGACGCAACGGCCGCGGGTTCAACTCCAACCTGCGGCCCTTTGCAGCATGTCATTCCCCCCTCTCTCTCCCCTTTCATGTCTTTAGCTGTCCTCTATAAATAAAGGCCTAAAAATGCCCAAAAATAATAATAAAAAAGTAGCAGCTGGTGTTTGCTGCAGCAGTTCAAGAAAGGCCAGTGTTAGCTCCACAGCTGCACCAGCAGAAGTGCTGCTGTGCTAGCTGATGCTCACAGTGGTGACAAAATAATATTATCTGTCATCTAACCATGAAGCCATTTCTTGTAGTCCAGCTGTTACAAGCAAGGATAAATATTGATTTTTTTTCTAGAACGTCACAAAGTCCCTTACATGTAGTTTCCTTGTAGTGACAAAGTGGTACCAAATGATATTGAAGACGTCAGAACTGCTGCTTTCATTCCATTTTTACAGCAGCCCCTAAGGCTCTGTTTAATGCTCATGGCTCATAATTCAATTGGCAGGGCATGGACTCATGAAAGCCATGATTGTGAGCAAAGCAGCTCAGAGCACTAATCAGTTCAATGCAGCATGCCTGACTCATTTCTAGAGCAACCAGCCAAATGATGGCAAATCCCGTTGCCCAGCACTTTCAAAAGCTCGACCACAGTGCCATAAACCACGTCTCTCCTTCTCACAGGGATTACAAATCTGATCAAACATGTTGCACTGTAAAGTTGAGGAGCTTTTTAATCTGAAAATGTTGCAGGTTCTTAGAATTAATAGGAGTAGGGCTGCACAATATATTGTTTTGTTTTTTATCGTCATCGCAATATCACAAATATGTTTTTGTGGTGCTTTTGTGCTTTTGAGTTTTTAACGAGGCCGACACCAAGAGAAGCCTTGCCAATTTTTTATGTACCAGAGGATGACAATTAAGATAAATCAGAATTCATTCAGTCAATCATTAATGGCTGTCAACAATCGGAGTAGGGCAGATTGATTAATCAGGTAGGCCTACCTAGTGTATAAAATCTAAAAATTGTAAGAAATGCATCTTCAAATTGTTATTGATATTCTGATAACAATGACATAAAACAGGAAAAACAGAAATTATTTGAAGTAAAATTACTCAAATGATTCATAGCCCACTCCTGTCCTTTTAACTCTTTTTGTAATGCATTTCCTTTTTGATGTCTTAATACATTGTGTAAGGCACTTTGAACTGCCTTTGGTTATGAAATGTGTTATACAATTACACTTGCCATGTTACCTTACCTGTCAAAACTATTTATTTTAACTTATCACAGGTTTAGATTTCGAGTTTATAGAATAGTACTATATTAACACGCTCTGTGCTGGACATTTCATTTTGACTTGATGGAGGCTACATCACTTAAAGACCAGTCCCAGAGGCTGCTATTGCTGTACCTCTCATCCCCTGAGCCAAACTCTTCCAACCGTTACACATTACCCGTTTAAACACCTGTCTGCCCTGTAGGTTACCTTGGAGGTAAGAGGTAGAGGTGGAGGTGGAGGGGAGGGGACACCCGGTAGTGGTTTCTAGGCGGGTCTGTTGCCAAACTAGAGGAAAGGTTAGCTATGCTGCTTCGAGACCGTTAGCCAACATAAAGACAAAATAAATACAAAACTCACCTGGCTCTCCCTGCGTTGAACTCGCCGGTTGTGTTCCCAATGACGAGCTGCTGTAATGACAAATGAACAAGTCCCCACAGCACCAAAATAAACACAGAGACCAGAGAAGCTGCAAGCCCTTCCCGCAGCAAATATATGCTCACTTCGGGCTTCCTCTTCGGGTCACTGCTGTAGCCGTTATCCTCCCACCGGTCCCGGGAACCGTTGTTATCTTGCGCTACATAATTCTGTGACCCGAAGGGTTTTATTCTCCTGACAGTGGTGTCACTTTCCATTTTTCAGCCACCTGTACATGAGCTGAAAGCGTCGCTCTCAAGCGTTGCTTTTTTTTTTCTGGACGACAGACGGATCGCGCTGAGGGACAAACTTGAATGAGAGGGCGGGCCGATCGAGGCGCTTGAAAATTAAAAGCAGAGGAGGAGAGGATATTTTACAAACTGGCATTATTCTCTCCCATATGAGCATGAACAGTTCATTATTTAGGGAAATATTCGTTTTAAGATCAGTACTCGCATGCCTGTATGCCAAATATGAATTTATAGGCCTATAAGTATTAAATTGATGTGCAGTTGCCGTGAGCAAAGTTTGATTATGTAAGATGGGGAATTGAATATGGATACATAAAACATATTCTAAGCTTTATATAAAAGATTTCCCTAACTTTTATCAGACACTTAATCAATTGGACTCGAGTGACTGTTGCTGGCTGAAATGAGATCATGTGATACTGTAAAAATAGTGGACGTCTTATCCGTGACGTCACCCATTGGTTTGTGGACTGCCGCTTTGTAGCCCCGCCTTCCCGCGGGCTGCAGCGAGATGCACTTGGAGTTTGGCGATATGGATATTTCTATGGATGTGATTTGAAACCATGGGGGTCCACCGTGTGGACGAGATAGGAATAGCAGACGAGATGTTTTTGCTGTACAACACCCAGTGTTGCACAAAGACTTTTCTTTTATCACTTTTATCTTATCTAAACTTCCAAGCAATACTTTGAACATGTTATATTACATTATCTTCAAGTTATTTAAATACAGTTAAGGAAATAAAGTGAAAATGAAGTTTTTAATTTGAAGTAGCAGTACCACATCATAAATACTGCATAAAAAAAAAAAAAAAAAACATTCAGAATGTTAATTAAGTAAAGTACATAGGTATCAACAACAGAATGCACTTAAAATATCAAAGTAAAAGTAATTCACGTCGTTGACTCATTAATGGTATACCTGGCTGCAAATGTTACATTATTATATAGTCTCATTGATGCAATATGTGAGCAGTGCTTTAATTTTGTTGGTCAATGAGAAGCTAAGTTGGATTGCCTACGGATGGGTAGTTTAATAATGCATACTATTTTATAAACTAATCAGATGTTTTTATGTAAAACATTTACAACTAATCTGCAAAGTAATATATAGCCGTCAAATAAATGTAGTGGAGTAACATATGTAATGGAGTATACGCTAGTAGCCCTAGTAATACATATTTTACTTTACAGTATTTATACTGTAAAGTAAAATTTGCTATAAATGTATTTCCACCACCGCAAAACACCCAACACATAAGCTACACTTCAATGAACTATTGCTTTTTCAAGGGCTAAGTGTCAAAATGACAGGGGAGGTCAATAATCATATGGAAATCATAGGCCTTTGTCTTTGTTTTTCTCCGTCCTCGGTACTTTTCCATTAGACGCCCTAATGTAATACATAGCCGCTAGCCTAACGACAGCTAACACAACTAACAGCTAACGTTACGCTATTTGTTTTCTCGGCTCGAGATTTACTTGCTAAAAATCAGGACACGTTGCTTTAGTTAGTTTTAAAATTAAAATTAACTGTACTATATACATAATAAAGATAGTTTAATGCTAGTATTACTTTATTGATATTTTAACTGTGGTCCCAGGTCAGGGACAGCCAGTTTTCTTAGGTGAAGTTACAGTAGGATCTTTCATAGCATCTTCTGCGTTAGCTTGCTAGCAGTCGTGTGAAGCTACATATAAGCTACTTTTAGGCTTAGCTGCAACCATGTCTTCCTCTTTCAAAATAAAAGTCGTGGTTTTTATTTTGAGGTGAACATATTAGATTTGAACCGAGCATGTGTTAAGCCAGGATGTCTGTGTTGCATTATTTTTGGTAGGCAGAACGCATTACTGGCTGATAATGCTGCTCACCTAAAATGCCACAAATTAAATGCAGAGGGACGAACTAATAGAACAGCCATATCTTATGCTTTAACAACAATATCTCTATGCATATTGGGCAAATGTGTGTAGGCCTATTTCTGCAGAAATCTGATTAACATTAATTGTGATGTCAATAGAAATCAGGACAAGTAAGAAAACACATGGTTTGCTTTAGGTTATTTTTTGACCTTGGAAATTGTAGTTGAACAAAATAAAGGTGCACATCTTTTAATCTCATTTTATGGCCTTCATTGGAAATCTCAAGCTACTGATGAAAACCACAAAGTGCAGTTGAAAGCTTGGAAATAGCTAGTTAAAAAACCCTGTATGCTGTTTCCAAATTGACAACTAAGTAGCAGTGCCACACACACAACCTCACTGTGAACTGAAGTAATAACACAGACAACCACACAAACAATCATTTTGCTCCATAGGACCTATGAGCATTGCAAGAATTTGGGAGCTCTATCAGTTTACATTCAAACATGGATGTTTTATAAGATGATTCCAGTATTTTTAAAAATCAACTTATTATTATTATTATTAGTAGTAGTAGTAGTAGTAGTAGTAGTAGTAGTAGTATAAATGGGACTACTTTTAGGCCAAGAGAAAAAAGGATTTAGTATTTCCTGACCGGTATTCCTAGTAGTGTGAAGAAGAATTTTGAAAACAGCTTTTAGATCTTCATGGTGGGAAATAAAATTAACAGTAATAATTCAACAAAAATCATACAATAGAACAATTAACTGAACAACCAAAAATAATAAATATATATATATATATATATATATATATATATATATATATATATATATATATATATATATATATATATATATTATAAAAATGCAAATAATAAACAGTACATATATACATATAACAGTATATATATAAAATAGTTTTTTGGGTCAAAAATTTTAAAAGAATCTAGTGGACAGGGACCTTGAATTCATGATTATTAATATTCGATATTAGATATTAATTAAATATTATATATAACAGTATAATAAAAGTAGGCCTATGTTAGGTTTATCAGAAGTTCTGTTTTAGATAGGCACTGATGATGCAATTGGTAATTTGCAATCCAACATCCTTTGTCATATCTGCGCTGTGAATTTTCTTCATGTTATCTGCTATTCTAATCAAAATGTAGACTTTTAACTGTGTATGACAAAATATAAACATTTTCGATTCATCCGACTAATAGTTTGAAGTCAAACGGAAACGTGTAAACTTCAATGCGGGTGACTTGACTATTGTTTTTTGTACCCGCTCCCAACTCTCAAATCGATCATTAGCTTGCCGAGCATTGCAGAGAGCAGTCAGCCCGTCGTGTCTCTACCCGAGGCCGGATGGTAAAATCCAACCTCCAGCGGATCCTAAACAGTCATTGCTTTGCTCGCGAGAAAGAAGGAAAACAGCAATCTTTATCTACCATGGCGGATTTGAGTAATGCTATCTGTGACATGATCGGGAAGTAAGTAATTGATGAAAAATACCTCACCTAGCTGACTGCTAACCCGGATATGGGGGAGGGGTGGCTAAGCTAACCTAGCCTGCAGCCACAGAAAGCGGAAGTAAAACGCGTTTAGCTTTAAATGTACAGTTTATATGTAATGCGCATATCACTCATGTCCCAGAGTTACGCGTTGTGGTAGCCATGGTTAAATTGTCATGTTGAAATAAGATACGGGTATTCATTTGCTGGCCCGAGAGACGACATGAGCAGCATTAGCTAATCTTAGCAATGAACCTCTTCGAACTTGTGGTACGTCACTGTAGCCAGCTAGCTAACAGTTAGCATCAACATTTCAACATAGTGACGTAAATTATCTTGTTAATGAGAATCGTAGATAGATATTTATGAAGGGCAATGTTAACAAAGAACGTACACTGTTTAATGTGCCGTTATATACTGACAAGGAAAATAGAAAGAAGGAATGGTCATTAACGTTTCTCGTCATCACATAACGTTAACGTAATAGGTTCCAATCATGTAACGTTAGCATGATTCTGCATATTTAATTGTGATAGAGCATCTTTGTTATCAATAATTAACCAACCATCAAATTGTTAGTGATATTTAATATTATTTAGGTGTGCTAGCCAGCTCTGTTTCCTATTATTATTATTATTATTATTATTATTATTATTATTATTATATTTATTTCCATGTTTGACATTGTAACTTTGTGGCCAAAATTGCCTTTTAAAACAGTGTACGGATTCGCCAATTAAGACAACTTAACCTTAGCTCAGGTTCTTATAGTTATAACATAACATTTGGCGGATCAAGGAAAGTAAAGGCAAGAGAGGAAAAAATGGGAGTGGGTTAAAAAATCCCTGTAAATGCCCGAAAAATCGTCAGGTGAGCACACGTTTCTGGCCACGTTGATCTCGTGATCTGACAACCGTGTCAGGTTGATTATTACGCAACTGACTCAGCAGCAGCTTCATGACGGCAGGACGACTGTACACGGTGATGCAGTGGTAACGTGACATGTAAATAAATATTAGCTATCACCGGACGGAGAGATTATTGTCGTTTTTTTATGTTAAAGTCTTGTGTCCTATTCCACAATAGCCTTAGCACAACAAAGTGAAAACACAGCGGATGAACTTGGCTGTTAAATGAATTTACAGAAGGCCTTAAAAAGGTATTATTTGAAGGGTTTACTTTATGTAGGCCGTGTTGTATACACCAAGAGAGTCATCCAACATATGGATTTGTAACCCAGCTATTTAAAAAAGCCACACTTCACTGTCTTAATGCAAGAAAGATACCCAGACTCTAAAGTGACAGCTCTTAATATGGAGTACTGTATTATTGTATGTCAACTGTAGCAAAAGCCATTCCTCGATAAAAGAAAATTTGCAACAAATTTCTTATAATATATTTTTCTCATAACAAATTCCAAATAATTACTGGTTCCAACTATCTCTCTAATGTGAGGATTTGATGCCTTTGTTATAATATGATGGTAAACTTTTTTTTTTTTACTTTTGTACTGTTATTTTAAAACATCCCCATGGGCTGTCAGAAATGTATAAAATGGTTATTTTTCACTATTTTCAATTTTAGTTCAAAATAATCGGATAAATTAAAAATGCCAAAAATGTGAGTTAGTTGTAGCCCTAATTTTGTTTATCAGTTAGTTGTCAAGTCATTGTGTAAGCAAAAATGTCAAACATCCTAGTTTCCTAATTTCCTAACCTTCTCAGTTGTGAGAATTTTCTTTTTGTCTTATGATACAGTAAACGGTATCTTCAGGGTTTGGACAAAACAAGCTTTTTATAATTTGTTTGCACTTGAATTATGCACTGTCTAGGAGTTTGATGCGAAAACATTTCACTATATTTAGGTGCTTGTATGTATGTGACAGATACATCTCTTGAATGTTATGAGATCAGTTTATGTTTTTATGAAAATCTGCCATTTGCATGGCTTTGTCAGTGCCTTTTTTATACCGTGTGTGTACTAAGTCACAAGATACAGTAGGTTTACCCAACAGATTGGGTTTTTAGCAGCAAATATTTTCGGTTGGTTGCTTCCCACCGCATCCTGCTGCATTAGCGCACCGCTCTTTAAAAGCTTCTGGTAACAACTGTAAACATAGTGCCATTGTTTTGAGGAACATAAACTGTAAACGGTTCCAATGAGCACTCAGGCCTGCTTGTGTAACACATGTTTTGTATTGAGCACTCAGATGTTAGTAGCTGCAGTATTCGGTAATGTTGGGAACTTGGGAAAAACTTATTTTGGTTATCAGTATTGGATAATGAGCATCTGCAATTCAAGTCATTAGCATAATCTCAGAAGATACTGTATGGGCACTATATTTAAATATTTATTTAAATATATTTAAATAATACTATATATAAATAATGAAATTGCTAAATTTTTCTTGGCACACAATTGCAAAGTTGGTCAAAGCCTATATTTGTCTGGAGTCCCATGACAAGAGGTCGTAGTTACCTAAAATCCTTTGATACATGGTGAATTACAGAAAACCTTTTGTTATAAGTGAATTTTGTTACAGTTACAGTGTTTCATTTTTACATTATGTCCTTCCCTTCCAGCCTGTCCCTGCACTGTAGTAGTACCCGCGGCCCGGGGCCTCTGTGGTGCTCCTGATGCCCCTCTCCCACCCCTGAAGATCCCAGGTGGGCGAGGGAATGGCACACGGGATCACACTCCTTCAGCGCGTCTACTCCACTCAGTAAGTCGAGACACATGCAGAAACAAGGGAAATCTGTGGTTTTTTTGCAGAAAGAAATATGTCAAGAATAGGAGCTGAAACCATTTCCTGTCACCTGATCCAGTGTCATCTACGCTCGGCACGTCATTACATTTCTTTTTCCTTTCAGAGTTGAGTTTATTTATACGCTCAGTTGCTCTGTTTGACCAGAGTAGCAGGCCCATGTGTGCATGTAATTATTTTGGCCACAATTCCATAGTAGTTTTAGTAGTCGTAGATTCTAATTGGACTATGCCATCTACACAATACTGACACTTTTAATGTCACCTACTGCTGTTTTCAGATGTGTTAACGAGTGTTTGTGTTTCCAGGATCGAAGGTTGACTGTAACGGAGGAGCCAGCAGGGAATGGTCGCCCTGGGATACTCCACTTCCTAAGTCGTCCCACCGTTACCAAGACAATACAGTGGGATGCTGTCCTAAGCAGCAGCGCACTCTATGTGGAGATCCCTCTTGACCCTCTTCCTGAAGGCAGCAAGGAGAGGTGAGGCCAGATTGTTAGCAACAGGAGAGACCTCAAGTAGAACGAAGCTTCAGGTCTTTACAGAGAGTAAAACGAGTACAAATATTTAGTTTTTTTAAAAAGATGATGGGAAAGTGATTGGACTGTAGATTTTCAAGCCTTGGTTACCTGTTAATCTCAGTTTTTAGGCTGATGTTACAGATTTAGGTTGTCTCACTTTAATCGGAGAGGAAGCCAAAGATTAAAAAAGATCAAATTTTAAATTATCATAAAAACACATTTTTCTTAAGGGATATGCACGAGATTGGCTCAGTCGTGTTTTTGTGCCTGTGTGTGTGGAGAGGTTGTTTTGTATTTTCTAACCAAAGCTGCCCTCTGTCCTCCCTGCAGTTTTGCTGCTCTCCTGGAGTTTGCTGAAGAACATCTGAAAGTCGTTAGCGTGGTTGTCTGCTTTTACAAGAACAGAGATGATCGTGGTACGTGCTAACAGTCCTGTTTTTCTCAGCGCACCTTTTTCATTCAGAACAACTTTGATAACACAATTGTTTTGGCTTCTGTGTTATGACTCGTACTGCATCTTAACATCTGTTGTACCGACCTTTTTCTTACAGCTAAACTGGTGCGTACATTCAGTTTCCTGGGCTTTGAGATTGTGAAACCGGGCCATGCCCTCGTCCCGCCTCGACCCGATGTATTCTTTATGGCCTACAGTTTTGAAAGGGACTCCTCGGACGAGGAGTAGCCCTCTGGACAGCCCCTCCACTCCCTGCTTACTTCACCTTTTCTTCCCATTGTTTGTCGATCCCATCCCAGCTTACTCATATAAACCACCGTCTGTGGTAAACCCTGGCCGTAGCTCTCTGTATTCATTTCCCCCATGCTTTTTGTGTTCAAGGGAATATGTAAGATGTGCATCTCCTGTTTCCACCATATATCTTTGTGTGTTTTATTATACTGCTTTCATTAAAGATCGGTGTTGTCACATAAAAAAACTTTTTTTTCTGGACTTACAATCATATTGCAGTTGTCATAAATATAAGTTAGTTCTGGTATAATTTCCATTTCTTGTCAAGTCGGCTTTTATTGATATTTCCTTTTTTATGATAGGTTAAGGTGGAGGATTCTTCATTTCTTGAATGTACAATAAAAAGGTCATCAGGTTTACACTCGGGTACTCCAGCTTTTTTCGATTGGCTAAATAATGACTTTAAATTTGTCTTATTTCCTTTCTCATTGAATTGAATGACAAATGCATTTCAGTTGGACCAGTTTTATTTTGTAGGACTAACATCTTAGAAGTAATTTTTGAAACATTACTTTTGAGTGACAGCCCCAATAATTGGTACTTCATAGCTGAATAGTGAATTCAAAGTATGAATGCTGTTGCATGTGTCTGATGTAGGTGCTTCAGTTTCAAGTTAAAGATCCTACGATGAGTGTATTGGTACAACACTTAGGGAAAGTGAATAATCCAAAGTGCTTTTGCTTCTTTCTGCCATGTATATCTGACATTATTGTGTTTTGTTTTGGAGGTTGGAAAATATGCTGTGATTGGATATTTTTTTTCTTAGCATTCCTTTTTTTCATGGTTGTGAGTTGGTTGTTCACCTACATAGTGGTACCTGTTGTGCTTCTGTGATAATAAAACAGACAAAACTACCTTTGTCTACTTTTTGTGTTTGTTCAACACATTTAAACTAAACTAAGTTTGGGTTAGAAGAAAATCTAACAGAGCTCTATCTTACCATGTTATTTCAAGATTAAATATCGAGACAGTGAATTCAGCGTTTGTGTGTATATAACCTTGGGTAGATCATTTTTCTGGAGATGCACTAACATGCTGAGGATTAACCAGAGTGGTGGATTTAAAAGCACATTTGTTACACAATCATCTCTTATGCATAATATAAAAGCTATTTAAGTACATCCTCACAACCTAACAGTATAGTATAAAGCTCATTTAATGGCCCCTAGACACAGCGTAACTAGTATCCAACATATTCTGTGCGGCTCACTACAACTACTAAAGAAACTAAAGAAAATCAGGTCAGTTACAGAAGAGCAGCAGGGCTGACATCCAGAGCATACATGTGCTGTGTCTTCACACCACCAGGAGGCTCCACAGGACACTGAACTACACATGACTATTCAACCGCTGATTTTAAAGTGTGGAAGTGGAGGTAGGAACAAGGACCTATGCATAGGGAGGTAAGCCCTCCTCACCACACAGGGGAGTTGGTGTGTGTGGTTTCAAACGGTGGGGGAGACCGGAAGTGAACAGGAGTATTGCATGAGGCAACATCGCTCTAATACATCCATGGGCGACATGCGATGGAGGGTAGATGATAAGGGCTTGAAAGGGAAACATCAGTATTCTTCAACCTGGACCCTATTTCCCCATGTTTGTGTGTCTAAGTGACTAATGGGGACAGCAATTTTTGATATTGGTCCAGTATTGAGCGAGAGCGCCGCAGCCAACGCAAAAAGGGCAATTGCGCTCCATCAATGTAGGCTACGTCCACTAAAAGAGCTTGTTTTAGCCACTGAGAGGTTTAGATTGTTATTATAACTGTCTAACACCATTATGAAAAGGACCCTACAGAGAAATAAAACGTTTTTCTTTAGGCGCTTGATCCGGACTGTTTGTTATTGTGTCTAACCAATTCTCGCTCAAGGAGAAGTCTCGTTCTGATATCTCGCATGAGGTGACAATTGTTGCTGGAAGACTACAGTGGAAACGTGAGTGAAGGATAAAAAAACAAAAAAAAAAACAATGGTTCGTGTTTGTGCATTTCCAAATTGTGCCAACAAAATGTCGAAGAACACTCCACGCAGCTTTCATAGACTACCTTTGTTGGATAGGGACACACTGAAGTTGTGGCTTGTTGTGATACAAATGGATCCCAACACTCCTGTTCATACACTGCGCCTTGCAGACCATCGGGTCTGCAGTGACCATTTTCACCGGGATGACTACTGCCAGCCAAAGAGAAGAAGAAATCTTATACCAAAGCACTTTTTCCTAAAGAAAAATGCTGTTCCAAGAGTGGAGAGACCTGCAGACAGAGTGCAGGTAGTAGCTAAAGTAATTGTGTTGACCTGGCATCATAGCCTACACAGGAAAGCATTGCAGAATAACGGCAAAAACAATCAAATAAGCCGAACAAGCTGACTTTTTTTTTTTTTTAAATGATATTGTTGCCCAAGTGTGTGTGTGTGTGTGTGTGTGTGTGTGTGTGTGTGGATAGATGGTGTAATGTCATATTTTTGCCAGGGCCGGCCCTAGACTTTTTGTTGGATTTGGTATGGGGGCTCCCTCATTGTAAACGTGTTTCCACTTTGCATGGCACTGAACCAACTTTTGTATTGTCAAGAACTACTTCACTACTGTACTTAAGTCCTGAAATGCTGTATCTGTACTCTACTGGAGTATTATTTTTTTCTCCTACTTCCACTTTTACTTCAGTACATATTTTCTATGAGTTTAATACTTTTACTCCGATTTTTTATGTGCTGCATCGTTACTCGTTACAAAAAAATGTTACGAATCATTCCAAACCCACATTATCGCTGCCAGAGCGGTAGATGGCTCTGTCACCAGGTTTAATGAAGCTGGCTCATCATTGAGGGAATCAAGCGATCAAGCTGTCTTATAAGGAGACCGCGCGTGCTCCCGTTCTGCCTTTCGCTCAGCTGTCTGCCTACCTGTATTGAGAACACTTGAGCTTTGTTAGTTTGTTTTGAGATGGCAGAACCAGAAACACCACCTTCAACACCTTCAACTTCGTGGCGGAGAGGGTGAGGAAGGAGACCACCCCTGGCCCTACTTAGAGTCCATGTTTTGATTTGTCGGAGTGAAAGACAATTCATATAGAATTAAGTGCCTACTATGGCTCCCGAAAGATTGCAAAATAATGGCCTTCAAAAATTCACCATTGAATTTGAAGAAACATATCAAGGTAAGTTACAAATATAATACACAAATGGCACACCAGCTTGAGCTATCAGTAAGCGCTAGCTAACTAGCTACCCGCGGTTCATGACATGCTGCGGTGTTGTACATTCCTGTCCTTGTACTGCTGCTACAGCCAAAGGAATTGTGAGTGTCCTTTAGGCTAAACATTTGAAATAATATAAACAATATGATATTCAAACTTTTGACTGCTTTCTTTAATAACTACATAACACAATACTTGTACTTTTACTTTCAGTACTTGAGTAGTACATTTTAAAATAAACTACTTGCAATAGTTAAGTACAAAAAATGTTGAATACTTTAGTACTTCCACTTAAGTGTGGTGCTTAAAGAGCACTTCAACTTCTAGTTACTTTTTTGATAGAGCACTTCTACTCAAGTCTGGGTCTCTAGTACTTTATACATGTCTGATTGTCAATATTAGTTAAACACATAAAATGCTTATAGGCATGTAAAATAATAAGCATGTAGACTAAAGTGAGTCCTATTAACTTAAAATAGATAAGACAAATAAGGTAAATTCTCTATTACCCCCTAACCTTATGAATGGTCCTTCTCAGGGCCTTTTGCTTGATACTGATGCATGGTTTTGTGTTGTTTTCATTGGAAATGTCTGAATCTCACCTGTTTTTTATGTGATGTCCAAATGTTGAAAGGATATGACACAAATAAAAAGATATATATATATATATACAACCATATGGTGAAGAACATGGTGCAGTGATCCAATGAGAAAGTAAGATAAAATAAGTGTAAACTGTGGGTGCCCAGTTAGCTCAGTTGGTAGAGCGGGCACCCATATATAGAGGTTTTATTCCTCGACGCAGTGGTCCTGGGTTCGACTCCGACCTGCGGCCCTTTGCTGCATGTCATCCCCCTCTCTCTCTCACTTTTCATTTCTTCAGCTGTCCTGTCAATAAAGGCCTAAAAATGCCCAAAAAATTATTTAAAAAAAAAAGTTAAACGTAAACATTTTAATAGGAACCAAAACAGTAAATCAGCAGTTAGTTTGGAGCACTAACTTTTTTCTTTATTTGATTATTATTAAACTATTCAAGTGGCCATTCATATAATCTGGTTTAAAAAACATTTGGGCTTTTCCTTATGATTTCTTATGAGGAAATTGTAAATATAACTACTGTATATGTAGTGACAGTAAATTCCAAACTGGTTGGAACATCTACCATGCAGGCACATAAAAACATATGATGTTTTTAACATGAAAATAATTATACCACTTTCTTTAACCGACCTCCAAATGTAATTTATTTAACTTAAATCATGGGATGCAGTTCTGGCAAACTGTCAAAGAATAGCTTGTCAAGATACATAACCCAGTTTGTGTTGACGTTTGTTCTTTTCTTGTTTATTGCTTTTGTTTATTTCATATCTAATACAACCTCAAAAATGTGATTTATTTTTTTTTGTACAACAGAATCCTGGGAATGCCTGTTCCGTAGGGGACAGTAAATAACCTACCTAAATTCTCCATTTTGCACGTCTCTGAGATCATTGTTTTGTTGATATTTTGTGGCAAAAATTGCATGAAATGTTGTCAGTTTTTGTTGAAGAAGTTTTTAGAAGTGAGATTTTTATTTCGTTATTGTCTCGTAAAAAAAAGAGAGAGACCAGGGGGGCCGTAACTGCTTATTTTGTTTTATGGGTAGGATTGGCTCTGGGTACAACACTCTCGCTCAATACTTGACCAGTTTCAATGACTAATGTCCCCATTAATCACTTATACATGAATGGTACATGGATGCATTTGTGTTTATTCAAGTTGCAACCATAGACTGTAAAAATAGTGGACATAGCAGCAGTGATGTCACTCATTGGTTTGTGGACTGATGTTTTGAAGCCTCGAGTTTGGTAATATGGCCGTTGCCATCTTGGTTTTTTGAGACTGGGCGTGACGATTTTTGACGAGAGGGTGGAGCTAGGGAGGGTGACGCGGACAAGCCATTATTTTTTTATGGTTACAATGGTGCTGTGCTAAACTAAACGCTAAATAAGGAAAGTTGCTGATTTTCAACCCTTCTGAAGCGAGTTATCCAGCGGAGGTTTACCGATGTGTAAACGCAGACGTCCAAGTACTGGTGCCACTCATTTGCATGTACACAGAACATCTGCAAACCTTCCCTTAAGTTACCAGCTAATGCTAGTGGTAGCTAGAAATTATTGGTTTAAAGGTGCTGTAGGTAGGATTGTGAAGATCCAGGATTTAGCCAAAGAATTTGAACTCTGCTTTCTGCTAAAGCCCAAACGGTCTCCTAAGCCCTTCCCACCACGAGAGAGAATGAATGCGTGTGCATGAGCAGTGACTGACATGCAGTTAGACACCCCTCCCCCTGGCCCTGATTGGTGCATCTGAACAGGGAGCGGTGGATTTTTGCAAATCACACTACAGGCTGTAGGTGGTGCCAGAGGAGCCAGATTTTTATTTCAAATTAGCTGCTTAATGTAGTTCTACTGGAACATAGGGTCAGTTTCAGCAAATATGACAGAAAGTTAGTTTTATAAGTCTTATCTACTGCACCTATTTGATAATGATTACCAAATTATTTGAAAACTTTTAAGAAATCGTTAATAAACCGTCAAACATTATTTGGATGGCTATTATAAAGTTGCAACTGATGATTATAATACCTTGTTAATGGTTAATAAATACATATGTAAAGTACCTATAAACATTATTTAGATAGCTTTTATCAGTGCACAAATAATCAAATAATAATCTATTTTACAGATCACAGAAATATATTTAAAAGGGGCCAAATTAATGTTACCTGATGCTTTAAAAAACACTTATTAATCAATAACTAATGATATAAGCATTAGTCGCAACTTTATAATAACCATCCATATAATGCCTCAGCAGTGGCTTCACTTTCAGACCCGGAAGCGTTGTCCATTAATTTTACAGTCTATGGTTGCAACTTGCAACACAGTAAACCTAAAAGTAGCCTACTCATTTTGCAGCATAATGGCCCCTGTCAGAATTATATTATTGCATATTGGCTATATCAATGACTTTTATGGACTCATATTTTGTATGTAAATGTGCAAAGTAATTGTAGTGGTGTAGAAGTGTAAAAAAGCACAAAAACAATGGGAATGATTCCAGCCGTGCATTCGAATGTAGGGTCCTGATTTTGGAAAAAGAAAAGTTACTTTACTCTATATTGACAGGAAGACAGATCCTGGTCTCTAAGTTTTGTCCCCAGACACATTATATTGTTTAGTGCCTACTACTGTACTGTATAGGCGTTTAGTTTCAGACAAGGGGAGAGCTGTGCCTTTAACTGCAAACTGCTGGCTTAAACGTAATTTCGCGAGATTTGCTTGGCGCCGCGACCTCATGTGAGACACCTCCTGCGCGAGCCAGTCCGACGTTACCTCTGCAGAGGAAAACGCAATGGAGCCCTGAACATTTTTCATTTCTATCTACATTGACCCCTGGAAAACAATATTCGTATCCAAATACTGCTTTATCTGCAATTTATCTGAGGCGTAAAAGGGCGGTGCAACAATGTGGATCCAGGTTCGCACTATAGACGGGAAGGAGACGCGAACCGTTGAGGATCTTTCTAGACTGACCAAAATTGAGTCTTTACGGTTGAAAATACAGGACATCTTCAGTGTAAGCCCACAACAGCAGCGCCTGTTCTACCGAGGAAAACAGGTACACGTCATTTTGTGTCACCCCTTCATGCAACAGTCGGTTTTTGATGTTTTGGCAGGGTTTGGTGCTAGTGGAGAGTGAGTGGTCTCTGGTGCTGTAGCCGTTTCGGACCCATGCGAGCTTCCTGTTTTGATAGGAATTCGCCAATAGTTCTTGCGCAAGAACCCGGGGTACGCGGCGTGCCAGCCCCCAAGAAAAACAGCGATATTACATGGATGTATGGTCATATTATCGAACCTTATTGCATTGTTTGGGTTTGCGCTGATGAGACCTGCCTGCATGCAACAAATGCCTCACTGCCGTAGACATGTTTGTTTACATTGCCGCGCGAGAGAAAAGAGAACATGGCACTCTGTTTCCACATGTAGACAAGTGCAGTGCACAGCCCATATCACTCACCGATGGCGATGAGCACTTGTTTAACCAAATTAACGGCAGCTTGATTGAAACGTGTAACAGCCATGTGTCCCTATATATCTAAAACGCATTTGTTTTTTTTTAACTGTTAACGTTCTGTTAATATATGTGGCACCAGTAAACTACACTGAGCCCGTTAGTAAGCCACCAGGCTTGTGTGCATGCGGTGTGTTATGATGATGTTAATGATCATTTGAGGGAGGAGGGGACTCGTGGCTCCACGTGCACTGACATCTAAAAGCAAGTGTAGTTGTGTTTACACCCTGGCGTCACTAGTGTACAGTTAAAAAAGACAAGGCTGTCTGCTGCAAAGATGCCTACCTCTTTCTCTCATGGCCTGACAATTCAGTAGTGCACATACTGTATAACACAGAATTAGAAGGACGAGTGTCATGCTTCCTAGGCATGCTTGTATTTAACCCAGGACTGTTTGCAAATATTAAGCCTTACTTCAGTATCAAATGATTTTAATTTGTAAGGCAATGTTTCATTATTTAGTAATAATTAAACCCTATCCATACTAACAATGTGATATTTATATCAGTAATGGATGCAAACATTTTTTTTAAATCTCTATTTCAGTTCACATTTAATTCCACCAAAATGAGGTAGATAGTAAACATGTTTTAGATATCTCTGCTGACTCCACCATACCAACAATTCAATGTAGTTTGGGTTTACTACACCCCATACCTGTCTGATTACATCAGTAGTGCAGCCTGTAAAAATCCTCAAGTTATACCTAAGCTTCTAAGCACTTTGTCTCCATATAACTGCATCATGACAAATTCTTTATATTAAGATATTGTGATTTAATTGTGATAAGATTTTCTGTCACAGTGTAAGATGTCAACTATATAAACAAATACTGGTGCGATATATTTTTGAATTGAACCTTTTAGCGTGTGGTTTTGAATACTGTTGTAAATAGTAGGCCTATATATTATTTTAAAAATATAATATTGAAATAATTGTAATGTTGTGATAATTACACCGTACAATGCTGATTTTGTCTACGTTGCCCACCACAACTTTTTATGATATTTGATCATATTGTCTTTGCTTATAATGAATCAGTCAGAATTTTCAGTTGGAAATTATCCTTGATGGTAGATTCTTGAAGTGCGTTCCTCCTCTCTTAGACTCTGTCATATGTCATTCTATATCCTACAATATAACTCAAGAGAATTTGTAAAAACCAACAGTGCTCTGGGAAAATATGTTTGGGCCAGTACTACAGTCTCACTTTTTTTGGGAAGAGACTAATGCAAAAACCACAATAATCGTTCCAAGAATAAAATAATGTCTTTGGTAAGGCTACAACCAGGCTGCGGTTTTTAGTCACTGTCCTGGTGGGATGGTAGTTCCATACACTGTTGAATCATGTTATGTTAAAATTGTGACAATTTATATATTACTGTGAACAGATGTTAGTGTAATTTTTTCTTTCTCTCACATAGTGATTGAAGAAAGTCTGATGTTATGTCAGCAGCTAGGAAATACAATGGTATGAACTGAAAGCTGCCGTCCTGACATGGACACGTGTTTGAGTGTGTCATGGCGGATGGTTGAATGCAGTCTCAAAGCCTGTGGTTTACTTGTTGAACACACACGGGCATATTTTATGATCACACACACACACACACACACACACACACACACTCATGTTGTAACTGCAACTGTTAAAGTAGTAGATGCAAACAATATTTGCACCCTTATATATAGTGCTGTAATATGAAAATAGTTCTGTCTGATTGGAAGTCTGTATCATTCACTATTATGTTCTGTTTGTTCAAATATGTGAACATAAAGTATATAAAATAATAAAAGACAGAAAGACTAACCCACTTTGTATAATGTGTGAAAGGTTAGTGAAAGCCTGCAGTGTACCAGCTGTTGTTCTATCAGTAGTAAGTAGAAGATACTCACTGCTGACAGGACACTGCTCATGATTCATTTAGTATGTAAGCATAACATTACAACGCTGATATTAACACAGTATGATTTAGCCAGGAAGATAAGCCCCCAGGAAGCAAACAGCCCACATGGTGTGTTGGTCTGACATTGTTTACATTATTCACACCTTCCTTCATTCATGTGTGTCAGGCAGTATTATAGGCCAAGAAATTCCTTTATAAATGGTTTTCTGCATGTTCAAGTTGTCTAATCTACTTCCTGTTGTGTAATTTAATGATAATGTCACATTCAAGGACATTCAATTCTGAGTCATACGGGCTGATTTTCACAATGGGTTGATTTTCTTCTGTTTGAGTGCTGTATATGCTACAGGGCAGAGAGAAAGAAACTACTTCAAGAACAGTTTGAGAGATGGTAATGCGAAGAATGTCATTGTACCGGTATTTATACAGCACATGGGTTTTTTGTCAAAAAACAATGGTTTACTTGGCAAACCATTATTATGAAAATATATATTTTGTTTCACCTCTTGCACCAGTGCCCTTGGATGCATTTCCCTTATTTCTACTTGTAAACTAGTAAAAAATATGCGCAAATGTTCTGAACAATTTTCATAAATCAACTTTAAAACACCATATTGACAAAGAACAAAGCAAGACTGTTCTTCTTTCTACTCAAGATTTTCAACAAAACTAGTAGCTACAATTTAGTTAATTTACATTTGCTTTATTAACAATAAATTATCTGTTATGCTGGAGTTGTCATTGTGGGACTGTTGGAGCTGTGGTTGCAAATGCTAGGCCTGTGTAGTAAATTCTGTGCTTCCTTCATTTCACTGGAAAGTAAGTGGGGAGGGTTAATTAGGGGGTTTCCATATGTTAAGTAATGCATGGAATGAGCCAATGAAACGCAGCGGCAGCGTACACTAGCTAGTGCCCTTACATGCACGGCCTGCACTCTGTTAGGATTTAGACTTGTAGCAGAATAACTCAGTCTAATTCCTTTTCAAAATGGCGTCTTGTTTTTCCCTCCAGCTCACTGCGCACGCTGCCTCTCCAGTTCAAAGTCATGCTTGCCCTTGACTCGGAAGGGTCTCGAGCCAGCAGCCACACAACTTTGCCTCAGTGTTTGTTTTCATGGGTTTTGCAATTTGCCTGTGCATCTCTGTTTCACTTTGAGCAACGTCTCACGTCACTTACATTCACGAGCAGACTACCACACACACACACACACACCTTCCACTGTCCATGCAGCCTTTCTGCTCAACGCCTACACTCACTTTTGCAGTAGTAGTCTCATTTACTAATTTAAAAAAAGGTTTGGCCTGTTTATTAAGTGGTTTAAAACTCAGCCTGTATTGCATCTGTGTGCTTCAAATATAAGGTTGTTCACTAGTTTAATGTTTAAATGGTTGGGCTGTCCTCCACTGTTAGCTGTTGCCTATTGTTGGGCTGTAGGAAAGCTTTATTGGCTTGCCCCCTTTCAAGCAGACAGTTGCTGTGACCTAGATATCGCTACAATTTGATAATACATGCATTGGTGTTGTGGCTCCTCGATTGATGGGTTTTCTTTGGGCATTGCCAAGCGGTAGAATTTCACAGAGAATTTCAGGGGAAGCAGAGTTGGCTGCAGCCATGCATGTACACAGTCACACCCTTCTTTGACAGATAGGCTGGACAAAGAGCAAAGACAAAGAGAGGCACTAAACCCCGACTACAACTGCAGGCTTTCTGACACTCCCACATGTTTTCAAAGTTTTGCCACTCCTTCTCATAGTAGCTTTAGCTTGCATAGTGGTCAAATTTCATACCTGTTAACTGTCAGCTCTTACACCTGCATTGTGAATAGTAGGGTTTACCCTTTATAGTTTTTTTTTAGCTCAGATTATTAGAGGAATGCCCAGGTTAATTACCTAATTGTCTCCCATGTCTTGGGTTTGGTTTCTTGCATCAATAATGGCACATGTTTTCAGTTAATAAATGTATAAAAATTAAAAGCACAATCTGTGATCTGAGTGTAAACAAAAAGGGTTGTCTCATAACCAAATTCAAAAGACAGAATTACAACCTGCTATGGGTTAATCTGTCAATATCAATAGACATACTAATTTAAATGTAGAAATTAACATAAAAAAATAAAGAGAGCTTCAGAAGGAAGCAATAAGCAACCTTTGTCACCTTTCCATGTAATTCGTGCAAATTAACTGGACATTTTTGAAAAGAGATTGAATGACTGTGTAGAGAATGAGGGATAAAAGTCCAACGATGGAAGCTTGGTAGATGGCAGGCACACAGACACATCCCATGTCATTGTTTTTGTAAATCTGACCTATTTTGCGCAGCTCTTTGCTAAGATGGCCTGTGGGCGGAGACAAGGGCGATGAAGAATTTGTGTAGGAGTAAGGGGTTTGGATGGCCTGTCTGAGCAAAAGAGGCTAATTTCTCTTCTCAACAGCGGCGTGGGCCCGGCTTGGGTTTCACACCTTTAAGCTTCTTTTTAGAGATATACGCTGAGAATAAATGGGCCGCCATGATTTCTTTGTCTTTAAATTTGGGTCTGTCTTTACTCAATGCCTTAATGTATTTTATCACTGCTATACAAGCATAGATATTAAGGAGGTGTTGCATAGTTACTTTAATTTCAGAATGATTCAGTGCTTCTTTTTTTTAAGATTATTATTTTGGCTTTTAATTAGTCTATATCCACGACGTGCCACCGGACATTTCGCTGGGTGTCTTTCATTTCGGCCGGATATCTGTTACCTTCCGCTTTCTTTGTGTTGACATTCTAAACTCCGGTGGATTTGTGAGGACTATGATTAACTGCTCCTCAGATCTCTGCAGGGTAAATCCAGAAAGCTAGCTAGACTATCTGTTCCACGACTAAAACAACCTTTCAACGTACACATGGTCCACCAAAACAAGTTCCTTCCCGAGGCTATTTTGCAGAGGCGCCATTGCTCCGTGCTACGCTTAGCACCGCCCAAGACGATTGTGATTGGTTTAAGGAAAATGCCAATAAACCAGAGCACGTTTTTCTCCCATCCCGGAATGCTGTGTGGACTCACCAGACCCTCCTCCGCGGCGCTGTGGAGGAAAGTCTGGCAATGCGAGAATAGCCTTTAATTGATAGGACAGCTGAAGATAGGTAAGGGGAGACAGAGGGGGAACGACATGCAGCCAAGGGCCACGGGTCGGAATAGAACCTTTGGCCGCTGCGGTAAGGACTGAGCCTTGCAATTAGTGCTTTTGAAGCCTTTTAAATTCAATCTCGAGTGACCGCCTGTTGGCAAAATAATAAAATACTTAATGCAAAATTACAGCCAAATCTCTTCCTACCCGCAGTTTCAACACATAAGCTAAAATAGAAATGAGGTAAAATCGTATCTTGGCCCGACATGTTAAGTAAGTCTTCACAGTATCACTGAGCAGCCACAGGTTTTTCTCTTGTCTTTGTTTGCCGTTCTTACTGGCATTGTACTTTGGTTCCTGTTACAATAAGAACATTTGTATTTGAAAGACTGAAACACTGAGAAATAAGCCTTGTGGAGAGGTGTTCATTTTATTTTATTCAACTATGTGATACACACATACACATGCAAGCAAGCACACACACACACACACACACACACACACATGCAAGCAAGCACACACACACACACACACACACACACACACACACACACACACACACACCGTTTCCATGCAACAGATTTTTTTTTACTCCGATTTGTTTTAGCCTTTTTTGCGAAATCTTCAAGTTAAGTGTCTGGTTTGTCTAAAGCTTTGTTATGATCTGTGCTCATCTCCCTCTGGGTCACACATTTCACTGAGTCACATAATGAAGATACCAGATTCTGCATTATTTACGATGAAGGGGAAATGTCATATCCTTGATGATGTTATTCGTTCTCCATGCTAGAGAAAGTCAACAAGCCAATATTTCTGTCCAAGAGATCTTGACCTCCATGAATATATTAAATATTTTTCTGACATTGCCTGTTTAGATTGTGGTTCTTTGTTTGAAGGAATATTCAGCTGGTTATTACCGATTTTGGGCTGTAGCACCTTGCAGTGAGAGGCTGATCACACAATGAAGGCGTTGGGGAAAGCGGGTACTGCTTTAATATCATTTATGAGGTTTGATGCGGTGCATGAAATTGTACTGTATGTTGTGATACTCCGCTCTGTCTGCGTAATTCTCTGTCCATCAACACAGTACTTCTCAACAGTGAGGCTAGCTGCTGGAGGTCCTACCAGCAATCTCATTGTCTGTTTAGGGTGTTTTCTGTTAGTTTGTTTGCCTTTCTTTTCTTAATGCAGTATCAAGTAGCACAGGACCGAGGAGGATAGACAATTACTGAGACTAAATCGAAGACAGAGTTTAGACAGGGAGACAAACAAAGAAATGCAGAAATACACTACCACAGAAAAACAGACAGGTGAGTACAGCAACCACTGTGCGGCTGTGTTTGCACCATTGCTCCTCTGATCTAAATTTCATGAGACTATTAAAAACAGGGAGGGATGGGGAAATTGCGCTTGTTCCCTCTACTGCTCTCCTGCTACACCTTCAACCGCTCTCCTCCTCGCTGTCAAATAACGAAGAAGAGAGCGAGTGAGAGTGGTGGCCATGCTCGTCTTTCTAGTACAATGGGCTTGTGGGGTTGAGCGCTGAAATGAATAGCTGATGTCTGTAATGAGTTGGCGTGCCTGCCATAAGCTCCATTCCTAAGGCAGTAGCTGTACTGTATACTTAACAGTAACTCGCTTGTGGTAGAAGAGAAAATATGGGTTTCTTATGGGCCCTCATGGTTTTTTCAAGAGCTTGTTTTTTGAGAGAACAATTTTCTGATGCCCATACGCCGCACTGCCTGAAAGGGTCGCGCTAATGCTGATGACGGTGGTGGCGGGTTTGTGTCAACAGAGATTGTATACATGATTCAGGTTCGTGGGGGGTGGGGTTGCTCTCTTTTGGTTGTCATAGCAACCCAGTCATTTCTTTCCCCCAGCTACATCTCCTATCACTTGAATTCATGTATTTTTTTTGTTTCTTTTTTATTTTATTTTTTGTGGACAACTGTGTGGGCTACATGTGAGCAGAGCTGCAGTTCATCATCCATTTCTATTGGACTGGATATGTAAACCAATACAAACGTGGTTAGTCAGTGGTGCTAATTGTTCCATTGTTTCCCCCTTTTATAAGAATAAAAGCGGTTCACTTTGATATATAGTTTTATGCATTTAATCACTAGCTAAACATTGGCTCATTTGAGAACAGAGAGCAGATGTTGTTGCTGTGGACTCCTAAGCAACATCCTTAAACACCACTGGTGTATTTAAAGGCATGTGGATTTATTAAAGTGCTGTGTAACAATACATAATCGTTTTTCTCTCACTGTGCTCAATGTTGTCTTCTGTCTTATGTGTTCTTTGTCCTTGAGAAGCAGCGGACTGTAGTATTTGTCTAAGGGCATTCTGTGGCGCAGTGGTGTTCATTTCATACCACATGGATGTCTATTAGGAAGAAAAAAAAGTTAAAAACATTTGGGACCTTTTTTTTTTTTTTTTTAGTTTAGTCAATTTATTGAACATGTTAAAAAAACAATAGAAAATAGAACTAATAAACAGAAAAGTAAAAAAACAAGATCATCGGCAGCATTTAAGCAACAAATAAGCAACTCAAATGACATTGTTCACGTTCAAAAGGGGTAGAAAGAAGTAAAGAACTTTTCTAGTCCTACCCTCTCTTAATTTTCATTGTTCATAATACAAATTTAAATCTCATCCATAACTGTCAATGTTTGACTCAGTCGGCTTGAACAGATCAGCTGTTATAGTCAAAAACAACATAATGTGGATGGATTAACCAAAAAGCCAAGCAGTCCACCAAAAAGAAATCACTGGTTCATTTTGTTTCTGAATAGTTTTTTAAGTTTGGATAAATTGTTAAATTTTTTTTATCTCACTTTCACAGTTGTTCCACAGACTAACACCCTTTGTGGTAATGCAGTGAAGTTTCATTGTTCTTATTGGTATTGTTTTTAAATATACAGATTCCTCTCAATTTGTGTGTGAAACAGCCCCTGGATCCTACTAGGCAATTGTTGATTATTTGCTCTGAACATTGTTTGAATTGTTTTGTAGTCAATCAAATCTTGAAATTTTAGTGTTTTTAGTTTAATAAATAATGGGTTTGTTGCTTTTCTGTAGCTAGTTTTATGTGTAATTCTTATAGCTCTTTTTTGGAGGCTGAAGACTGGATGTGTATTTGTTTTGTATGTGTTCCCCCATACCTCCACACAGTAGGTCATGTATGGGAGTATAAAGGAGCAGTACAGTGTATACAGGGAAGCTTGATTAAGTAAGTAGGTCTTATTTAGTATTGGTATTGATTTGGATATTTTGGCTTTGACATAATTTATGTGAGGTTTCCTACTTAATTTGTTGTCTATTATTACTCCAAGAAATTTAATTTCAGAAACTCTTTCTAGTTCTGTGCCGTTTATCATGAGTTTCTTTTCTGTGTGGGTTGATCGATTCCCAAATATTATAAATTTTGTTTTGCTTAAATTCAATGTTAGCTCATTTTCATCAAACCAGATCTTCATCCTGCTCGATTCCTTTTCCATAGTATCCAGAAGCTATCCTTTAATAAATGATGTCTTTGTAGACATTTCTACAATTGTCCAAATACACCAGTAGTTGCCTGCATGATAAACTAAGATACAATTATTGCTGCAAAAAAATAAACAAGCCATTTGAGGACTAATGAGAATAATGAAAATAACTGTGTTGCAGCACTATACAATTATGGCTTTTTGCATCTGTAAAGCTGTGTCTATCCATACATGTCAGTGGCTTTTATTTATTTATTTTTTTTAAATCTTTTTAGATGGAAGATGGCCAGACACTGTTTGACTATAACGTGGGACTCAATGACATCGTCCAGCTGCTGATTCGCTCACAGACCGACCCTCCCGACAGCCACGCCACCAAGGACTCCTCTGGTGTGGCCTGTAGTTCAGGCCTCCCCCTTGACTCCAGGTCAGAAAGCCACAACTCCCCAGCTCCCGCCTCCCCCGCTGCTATGGAAATCTCCACAAATATAGACAATGACAGCAGCAGCGTCACTACCAACACTGTTAACGAAACCAAGCCGGACACCAGCGCTACCAGTAACTCATCCAGTACCAAAAATGGGTTCAAGTCCTCCAGTCCGGCACGGGACACCCAACCCCCCACATCCAGCAGAAACACACTAGTCAACCCAGGAATTGGTGTGTACAAGGTGAGGATGAGAGTGTTTTTGAAAGTATATGCAAGGTTTTGCATGGAACTAGTCAGACTCTTAAATTACTCTTTAAATTACAGAGCATTTAATGCCCTCCGAGCCAAGTCACTGCCAGAGATTCTCGGGCAGGCACTTTTATGTATCTTGTGCTCCACTGCTCCAAACTCCAAATCACTCTGTAAATACGAAGTCCACATCATTTCTGTATTAGAGATGTTGACAAAATAATTAGTTAGTGGCTTAATTTAGCTTACATGAAATAAGGAGTGGATGAGTTTTATACCTTAATATGCCTTTATAGATATGTATTTAATACTATACAGCAGTTTGGAATAGTGCCATTTCGAACATTACAATAATAGGGCCACCACGACTATGATTTTAGTTTCCCTCGTGAATGTGGTGAATTCTTTTTTTTTTTTTTTCGTTTTTACCAAGTAGTTCTCCATTCCTTTCTCCACTGTCTTGTGCTGTAGCACCTCAGACTGCTTTGATATAGTATACCAGCCAAATAAATCCTTCCATTCTCACTATTTAACTGCTCTGTCTTTAGGTCAGATACCTTGAATGCCTTTAATTTATTAGGACTAATGACATTCGCACAAGCAGGCGGCAAACCTTGCTAGGGAGGCAGATGCCAAACCACACATAAGAAACAGGTCTTTACAGCCCTGTCACTAACTATCTTACAGATTATAAATAGACTGCAGTCAAACCCGTACGTTCGTGAGTCTACTCTACTGTATTCTACTGAGCTTTGCCGGCTGGCTGGCCCACATGTCTGAGAATTATATGTGTGGGACTGGACACTTTTTGATGCCAAAAGTCCAATCCAGCATGCAGGAAGATCAATACTGTAACTAAGTAGATTGTAAATTAGTCACATGCCTTTACAGGCTTTAAGCATTCACTGCAGACTTTTCACAGAGGATCCACACAGTGCCACAGATGAAATTTATTTCAAGAATGCATCTCAAACTATTGTGCTACAAGAATTTAAAGAACATCATGGATCTCACTAGGATGATAAATGTTAAATTAATGTTAATTACTCTAGTGATTACTGAGTTCCTCTTAAGTCCCAGGATGCTGTTGGTAATGGTTCATGTGAGTAGTCTAACAAATTAATTTGCAGAGATTTTTAACTTGCTTAAAATATGAATACACCTGTTATCAATATGTGGTAATGTAGTTGGTGACAAAATCTTGACTGACGGATTTCCTAATAGAGTCTGAAAGTTGTTTTTCAAACTGCATTGACAACTATAATAATTGGCTGCCCAGGGTAGGAAAAACATTTTAAAAATCCGATATTCTGTATCGCTTTATTTAAAGTATTTGATGTGTAGCAGCAAATGGGCTAAAACATGGCATGTTTCTTTGAACAACTGACAAATGGGATCAAAAGAGACCAGGTGTTATTTTTGTCTTTGTGTCTTCTCAGATTAACGAGCTGGTGGACTGCAGAGACGTCAGCATCGGTGCCTGGTTTGAGGCCTGCCTCGAAAATGTGACACGCGCTCCCAAAGGACAGATAACGCCCACCAAGGGCAAGGTGGGCCGGCCCCCAAAAAGGACTAATGGAAAGCTGGAGGCCGAGCAGGGACAGGCCTACGGCCAGGGCCAAACCACAGACAGTAACAGGAATAATGTTGTGTTAGGCTCTGAGAGTAATGGAGCCTCCACCTCTCAGACAGACTCTACAGCAGCTACAGAGACCAAGGAGAGAGAAGAGGATGTCATTTACCACATTAAATATGACGAGTAAGTGATGGCTTATTATGCTGGGGAGAGTGTTCCTACTGCAGCTGAGCTGATTTTGGTTGCAGCGATAACAAACGCATCATCACAGGTTTTAATAAAATTGCAGTTGAATTTTGCATTTTAGCAGACATCTGACTGCACAGTGTTAGTGCGACAGCATTTTGGTCTGGTGAACAAAATCCTTATAGATGGTAAAATGCTGTTTAGGATTGGAATGTGCATGTGCTGTGGCTCAAAAAGGTGTGAATGTGTGCCTTCTTCATTGCGTATGCTGTTACAGCAAAGCATAAAATAGGGTTTAGTTATCAATGTATTTGCTCGTGCTGCTGTTGTGTGGCATTCTTCACAAAAACTGTGCACCAAACACACATACATGGTGTGTGTGTGTGTGTGTGTGTGTGTGTGTGTGTGTGTGTGTGTGTGTGTGTTACTATTGGCTGCAAGCATCAGTAATGGTGGTTTGGTGTTTTGGGAATTGCAGCCTCTGCTTTCTCCTGGCAGTTCAGGGGATGAGAGGGGGTTTGTGTAGTTGGTGCTACAATTTGGACTCTATCTCTTGCACTCTCCTTTTCCAGCAAATTCATTCAGAAGCCGATGTTTCCATGGTAACTCATGAGTTCTCAGGAGCATTACTTCTTTGCTTGCCTCCTTCAGCTTTGTCTGTAATTGCTGTGAACATGCCACCAGTGAGACATAGCCTCCTCACTGCGACTATCATCACGTGTGTCTGTGTGGTTTCTGTCATGGGAGGTTGTGCTAGAAAAACTGTATCAAGGGTTGTTGAGCAGTAAATGTTTGTTTTCTTTTAGACAGACATCATTCCCATTTGAAATTCCGAAATTCTTCAATCCCTCGCATTCTGGTTTGTTGTTTCATCATTTACAATGGGACAGGAGTGTTCCTGCAGGGACAATCCAATAATGCACACCATTTTGTTTCCCCGTTTTTATTTATCTGTTTGTTTGTTTATTCAGATCATTGTTTTCGCCTCATGTTACTGATTCGCTTTATTTGATAGCTGACAGTCAAGAGAGGCAGGGAAGGAAACGAGAGTGAGACACAAATGACAACAAAGGTCCCACGCTAGTTTTAACCCCAGACATAGCTGTAATATGTGATTTACATCTTCACCAACTGAACCACAAATACAACTGCAATTTTGTGTGCTGTGCAGCTTGTTTAATATACTCTTTTGCTTTCTACTAAATGCGTAGTATCCCTCTCTGTCCTGAGCGCCATTCCAGGTTTATTCCATCATTTTGTTTGCCAGAGAAAAGTGGAGGGTGGGTAAGATTGCTCTGCCTTCCCACGCATGGACACACACACACACACACACACATTCTCCCCATCAAACACCTGCCTGCATAGTCTGAGAATTGAAAATCAGCCCTACAAAATGAACCGCCATTTTTTTCGCATGAGGCTGTTCTGGACAGCATTTATACAGAATGTAACAAGCCACAAAATCAAAGGGAAATTGTGTGTGTGTGTGTGTGTGTGTGTGTGTGTGTGTGTGTGTGTGTGGATATGGTTTCATGGTTAAATCTTGGCTGAGCTCAACATATGTTTAAGATTCTCTGTGGAGAGAGTAACAAATATAGACATAAAATAGGCATATCATTTATGTTAATGTAGCTTTCAAGTAGACCATTATATTTGCAATATGGAAATTTGAATAAAATGAATGTCTGGTTAAAATTTTGTTTTATATATTTTGCTCTATTACTTAACCGTAGTGCAACCACTACACAACAGGATTAGTCCTTGACAACATCCAGAATCAACATCAGACATCAGAATCCACATGTTGGGTTATTAGTATGGTCCCATGGAAACCAATTCCACACGGCACAGTAGGAAAGGCACAGGTGTAAATAGTAAAATTGATAACGGCTGAATTAATTCCATTTAGCTGCTTCAGTTTTAGGGTCCTGGTATTGTGCATGCTGGCTCATTGTCACACTGTCTGGTTTACTAGAACCCTTGAATATAATGTGGCCATTGTCAATGTTATTAGTAACACCCATGCTTTTCTTACAATAGCAAGTAACAAAAAGGCTTATTGCCATCTGGAGCTCTTCACCTTATGTGAGAAATACAGATAGTCCAGATAGCTGTATAAACTAAAATTGGTGTTTTGGGAAGGTTTTGCTTAAAAGATAGGCTTAAGCGCTTCCTAAATGGGCTCTGTCTTCTAATTAGCCAGGATTGACATATGCAATGGAAGAGATCTTACCAGTATCTAAAGCTGTGGTGGTTGGCCTGCCCTTATCTGAGCACAGTTGCTATCTGAGTGCAGCTGACAGAGATTTATTTGCTGCAGTTAATAAGTGACAATGAAATAAAGTTTAATTTCAGTTTAGTTTCTCTTTCTCGCTCGCCCACTCTCCATCTCCTTTTCTACACAGAGCAGCCATTGTTTGATGAGTAGTACCAAAATACAAGATGGCTAACATTGTTTAATTACAGTTCTATGGGTCTGAGCATATTTAGGGTCATGTTTAGTGTGACTGTAGTCTTTGGCATGGTGGTTTATAGACATTTTTCACAGAGGACATTTTGACCTGTTAAAGTAGAAATGGCACAGGTGAATTTAATATAATTAATGATGACTGATTAGCTGATTGTTAATGTTATTAGTAACAGCTTTGCTTTTCCTACTTTGACAAGTCACTGCTATGAAAAAGGCCTATTGGTCAACTGTGTAAAGACTCTGCTTCATTACATATCTTTGTCACAACTGTGTGATCACCATGCAATTATAACTTCTACATTTTAAATTCTACACTTAATGGATTTAATAACCAAATTTGAGAAATCATTTAATCAAAAATATTTTTAAAGGTGCTCTAAACGATGTCACGCATTTTTTAGGCCACAACATTTTTTGTGACATACAGCAAACATCTCCTCACTATCCGCTAGCTGCCTGTCCCTTGAACACACTGTAAAAAAACGTGGTCTCTGTAGACAGCCCAGGCTCTACAAATGCCAACAAAAACAAACTGCGCCAACCTGAGGCCTGTACGAATCAAGATCAACATGATTTATTTCAGTTACCCGGCTTCACCTAACCTAACAACCGCGGTCCCGCATAAACGGTGTCACGACGGTGGTTAACAACTAGTTCAATCAACCCAGGGTTTCCCGATCCAGCGGCGTGCACGTTCACATAAAAGAGGCGGTGTTTGCACAGCATGACCAATCACAAACCGCATATTTTACATAAGAAGAGAAAACTATAATTCTACATAAACATGAAGAACACAGACACGATTTTACAGGCAAAGCGCAGTACAGTCGCTGCTTCCTAAAACAGGAAGGAAAGCCGGCAAAGAAAGCCAACGCTGTAAATGCGTAAATCACAAGGCTTATCAATATCACTTCCCCATCAGTCAGGCACAAGATCTGGACATAATTACACTTGTGCTTTTCATAAACTGTCATTGCTTTAGCCTATTATTTCAGTTGCAACCCTGGCAGTGGTAAGTGATCGTGAGAGCATATAAAAACATAATTCAAACCTATGTGCGCATTGGCAACATACGGATCAAGAAGCCGACAAATAGCCTATACATAATTCCCTCCGCTGAAAATCTATATCTTTCATAAAAATACCCATCAGTGAATGTTAATGGAGTTGTCGGTCTCTAAATGTTTTAACTTTTATGAGCGCACCTCTCTCTCTCCGCACAACGAGCTCCCCCGGACCTTCCAAGAAAGGTGTCGCCGTTATCAATCGAGTATTGATTGGTCAGTAGGCGGTGCTTTAACACCGGTTGATCTCTAATCTCCAACATAACCTGCTTCTGAGTAAATCGGTTGGTGGACTCGGTAACACGTGATCCACCGTTGTGATACACAAAACCCTGGGTTGAACCTGAAGTTACCCCGTTAACGCCAAATCTTGCTTCGTAGTACAGGCCTCTGCACCACAAAACATAACAGTGTTCCAGCCAATAACCGACAAGAAGGATTTGGGGGTGGGGGTTGGGAGGTTAGTGTGCGGAAGGGAGGGGACGGGATAAGGAGGAGGGAGGGGTGATCTAGCCTCCGTTTTGTTTGTCAATACTTCAAACGTCAAGAAGTGACATCACCCAACATCGCTTAGAGCACCTTTTAATAAATAAAAATAAACTAGTACGTTACTTGCTTTTGTACAACAATAAACATGACGTTATCAGATTTTTACCATCAAATATTTATATCTTAAGCTTAAAAAACATTCTTCAGGCTCTAGTGTTGCATCATTATAGTATACACTACAATTAGGCAATGCCTACGAGTTATGTTAGCTTACCTGGATTTCGGGGAAATGAAGATTGGAGTGAGTTGGAGAGATTTCTGCTGTCACATTAGAATAATAGGATTCAGGTTGAAAATCAGAAAATTAGCCCTTTTAATACCTGAAGTTGTCTTCAGATGTCTGTCACATGAATAAACTTTAAAATGTCTCTACCTAAGAGTCAAGTAATTAAGAAACATATAAACAAAAAGTTGCAGCTTTACATTTTGGCTTCAATTACTAACAAAGCGGAGGTTAAGTAAGACTGTAGTCAATTTTCCTTACTTCTGTTGAAGCAATTATATTTAGCTTGTTTAGTGTCAGAGTATTTCTAACTTGCCTGCTTATCAGCAAATTGAGCATTTCTCATTATCTCCGTTGCCTTTTTCCCTCTTTACAGGGACTTCAGCTAAGCACACAAAGCGCTAATGATGGTTTTAATAACAGAAGAGACTGTAAGAGCTAGATAAGTCATGTTGTCTTTATTTCACTACTGGTGAAATAGGTGCATTATGCATTAATAAGAGTGTTGATGTGATTTTGGTTTCTTGTTTACCTCCTCTGCGCCTGAAAGTGTTTTTTCCTTCTTCCTACAACTGCAGGGACACTTACTTTGAGTCTGTGATATTTGCAGGTGGAATAACTAGCAGTATTTCAGAGGAAAACAGTGTATCGTGTTGCTTAAGAAAGCAGTATGGCCTGAAGGATCAAATGATCATACATTTTACTTGTCAAGAGTGTAGTAGAGGTTTGAGAGTTTGCAAGAATTTATTTCAGAACTACCGGTTTCTTAATGATATGATTTTATTGAGATGTATGAGTGAATATTTTATTCAAAAACAAATCCTTTTGTATTGAGGCCAATATGTTTTGCTGCAGATAAGCATTTCGTTGTAGTGAGTACTCAGGTGCTTTGCTACATAAATACCTTCGTTAAAGCCAGGTCGACAAATTGACCGATATTAGCTTTTTTCAGATATATGGCGATATATGTATTGGTGTACATGTCGATGAGAAGTAACAAGAAATTGCAGTACAGAAAGGCTAAATGAGGTTTTAGGTCATTTAGAATGAGTAAACCACCATAAACTAGGGATGTCCCGATCAGGTTTTTTTGCCCTCGAGTCCGAGTCCGAGTCATTTGATTTTGAGTATCTACCAATACCGAGTCCCGATCCGATACTTCTATAATAATTCAACTTTATAATACCTCCAGACCGCAGACATACTCGCACTTTCCGCTTCAAGCTGCTTCCGTGTTCTACTTTGCCGGCATTTAACCAATAGCGTCTCTGCAACAAAGTGATGTCATGCTGCACGCATTGCTGTTTCTGTGTGGAGTCAAAAGGGTCTAACTCTGTGCCACAGCATAACTATAGATGTGTTAAAAAAATAATGAGAATATATATACATATATATCCGAGTCCTGATTGGGAGTTAACGTCCGATTCCAATCGAGTCTGAAACCGCGTGATCGGGCCCGATTTCCGATCACGTGATCGGACCTGGACATCCCTACCATAAACAACTGGTCATACCAGCCCAAGTAAGGTTGTAGCAGCAACACCTCTAAAGGTAGCCTATTTAATTGCGAAAGGGGGCATTTTATTGCTTATCGTCCAGAAATGGTTTAAGGGACATTGAGGTCAAATGAGATTAATGGCGTGGCCACCACACACCGCATATTTGGGATGTCCTTGTAAGCAACATCCATAGATAGTAGCCTCCCTCTACCCATCAACCACGAAGTACTGATGTCTCTTGTTGAATCACTGCCAAAATGTTTGCCAGCTGTTTTGGGGGCCAAAATGATCCCACACATTACAGACCAGTGTTTTCTGTTCTTCTGGTCGTTGTATGTCTGGTCTGAACAGAAATTTAGAAGAAATTTAGTTTACAGTTGTATTTTGCCCAAATCTGAATTGGCGTTATAGTTTTGAATCAGTTAGTAATTGGGTAAAAATAAAATCTAAAGAATCCCAAGTAGTAGTATCATAATATATTACTACAACAACATGCATGCATGTTTTGTCAGATGCAGGAAAGAACAACCTAGACAAAACTAGCACAGGCTTTTTAATGCATGTATCACAATGCGGGGCCTGTTTAATTGATCCGAGACAGTGGACAGTCATGTTTCTCCATTAAGATGATTGTAATGCATCCATTATGAGATTCTGTTGCCGTTATTATGTGTATAATTAAATCATACTCTACTGTCGCAGTTAGTGTCTGTCCCTAAATGTCCACACTGACTAAATCAAATGTTATTGTTTATTTAATACTACATCAGGCTTCTGTAAGGTGTTTGAGTTTGCAATATTTTATTTTAAATTATTAATTTATCGATTGCCTCCGTTGGTGGATGTTCAAGGGTCTAAAGTAGGGCCAGTGTACAACAGTACAGAGAGTGTGAGCTTGTGGGGTCTTAAACTCTGGTACTTCTGCTCCCCTTATGTTGCTCCGTGTTCCCCCTTCTGTTCATGCTGAGTCCCATTGTGCTCTAAAGTTGTTCCGTGTGTGTGTGTGTGTGTGTGTGTGTGTGTGTGTGTGTGCGCGCGCGCACGCATTTACGTTTGTGTGTGTGTGCGCACGCGCGCGCACGCGCGTGCACGCGCATGCACGCGCATGTAAATGTGTACGTGCGTGTGTGTACACACTTGCATGTTGGTGTGTGTATTGCTTGTATTGTATTCACCCCACCCAAGCCTACCCAAAACTGCAGTAATCCCTTGGGCCTAAAAAATAAAAAAAACCTACACTGCTGGCCTCCTCTTCTTGGGAGTATGCTAGTTGTGTGCTACTCTTACACACTGTAGGCTCTCTCCTGTTGATTTACAATGGCTTAAAATATGCAGCATAGCCTTGTCAGTAAGAAAGTAAAGCATAAGTAGTGCATATTTGGACAGGATCAAATCTTCAAATGTCTGGTATTTAAGTTCATTCATGGGTATCATTGGTACTGTTGCAGTGCAGACTGTCTGAGAAAGTACCCACTCAGGTTTCCTTCAAAAACACACTCAGCACTTCACAATCAATTAAAGAAGGTTGATTAATGGTGTTCGGTATGAGCTGAAGTGCATTCAAGTAGTAATTAAGTGGTGATTGAGGTTAAAATCAATATAAAATAATTACATAATGCAGGTGTGAGTTTATCTATTGCAGTGGCTTCAAATGTTTCTCTGCCAACCAGAAATGAGGGTTTTGATTTATTTTTTTTTAAAGCTAAACATGAAATTGACTGGCAGCATTTCTTAACCACTTTTTTGTTGCATCTTTCTGGCTATCTTTACCAGATTCGAGTGTCTTTGCCTTCTGGCTAATTTGGGTAAAAGCTTTGTAGCTGCTCTTATCACACACACACACACACACACACACACACACACACACACACACACACACACACACACACACACACTGCTCGCTCATGCAAACAATTTTCTTCTTCCACCTTCACCTCCCACTGTGCAAGCGAACCTGAGTGTGCAGGCTGTTGTGCAGTTAAACTTCAGTGCTAACACATTGTTCATCTGTAAGCATAATTTCAGAGGTTGGCAATTCATCTTTGAGTCAGGCTTGATCCCTACAGCTAATGATGATTGGCAAGCAGGAACCTGTGCAGTTAACCTCTCTACTCAAAGTTTGCTAGACAGAAAATATTTTAAACTTGTTCAGATCTTCTTTTGGATCTCTTGTAGGAATTTCTTAATGCAGTTCTGTTTGTAATTGGGTGGGAGGGTGGGGTATGTTCTGGTTATAAAAAAAAAAGGAAAAATATGTATATTCCATCGTACAGTAATTATTTTTGCAAATTTGTCATTCAGTAAAAAAACCTTTGAACAGATCTTCTTTTAGCGAAGGAGGAACATTTTGAGTTGTACAAAATGTGCTACTGGTTTTCCTGATAAAATGTAATTCTTGTGTATTTGTTGTTAGTTCATAGTTCTGAATTCATACCAGTCTAATGTCTGTATGGTAAATATGAAGCTAGCTAGCTAGCTAATAGCTTAGCACAAAGACTTAACAAGGGGAAAACTTGGCTCTGTCCAGATGTAACTAAATCTGCCTACTTACACCTCTAAAGGTTACTCGTTTGTTTATCTGTCTAAAAACCAAGGTGTAAAAACAGCACGTTGTGGTTTTACGGGGGTTATGTGCCAGACTATTTCTTCTAGTCTTTGTTGGTTGCCTGGCAACCTCATGTTGACGTCAAAATGGCAAGACTAGCATTATTGTTAGAAGGAATTAATAATCTCAAAACTCCTAAACAACTCAGATTCTTCAGTTTATTTTGGGTTACACCCCGATAAAATACTGTTGCTCATGTGTCATCATATGTTGCATTCATGTAATCATCAGAGAAGTTTGAGCCAAACCTTCAAAAGAGACAACATTAAATATCTAAAACAGTAAAGATATATGGATGTTTTGTTCATCCTATTCCTGCCATTGCTACATATTCGTTTATCTTGGCTGTCCGTCATCTTTAGTCACCTCACCTTTCGTCACTGCATAATTCTTTGCTCCAAAACCCCCACTATATTAGGTGTTAGACAGATGAAGGCAAATCAGAGGTCTATATTCACATTTGAGTAAACTCATATAGGTCTGTAATGCGAGTTTCTTAAAATCAGCATTTGGCTTTCTGTGCATAATCCAAATGTATTACAGTTTTTGCCCCTGTGTGCTTGTGTGAGCTTCTGCAAACTTGCACAGAGGCCTATATTACTTATCAAGCAGTTTAATAGTTAATATTCACAGCCATCTATTTTTTTTACAGAACACGCTGTTCTGAGTAGCTGTTTTTTGCTGAGGATTTTTACACCGTTCAATTTTGTTCTGCAAGGATTTACTCCTTTAACCATTAAAATACAATTGATGTCAATTGATTGAAGTGCTCAGTGGTAGCTCAGCCCTTCCCATGGCCCATGTAGCTAAGGTATGAAGAAGTGAACACTTAACCCAACAACATGTGGACTGCAAGTGTATGTAACCATTAACCTCCAAAGGACTGTATTTTGAGTAGATAAGACAACAGTGTGAAAATCAAGGTTCAGGCATACCGATTTCATAAACCTCAACCCCTCTTACTTCTCTTCTTTCTTCTCCAGTTACCCAGAGAACGGTGTGGTTGAGATGCGACCGGTGGATGTGCGGCCCCGTGCCAGGACCCTGCTGCGGTGGGACCAGCTCCAGGTGGGCATGCATGTGATGGTCAACTACAATATGGAGACACCAGATGAGAGGGGCTTCTGGTTTGACGCTGAGGTTCAGACCCTCAACCAAGCCTCCCGCACCAACAAGGAGCTCCGAGTCAAGATCCTCCTGGGGTGAGGATCTTCCTTCCTAGGTGGGAGGGTGATGCGTTGGGCAAAGGGGGGGTTTTCTTCATTAGAATATCTGCTTGGCCAATTATTGTTTTTGTTGCTTACCAAGATAAAGTGTAACATTTGTCTTTGTGATTTCTTTCCATCTCTCTGTAACACGCTCAGTAACACATCTTCTCCTCTTCCTCCCTGGTTTTCCTTACAAACATCTCTCTCTCTCTCTCTCTCTCTCTCTCTCTCTCTCTCTCTCTCTCTCTCTCTCTCTCTCTCTCTCTCTCTCTCTCTCTCTCGATTCTCACCCTCCCTCCAGGGGTCCTGGAGATATAATCGGGGATTGTAAAGTTCATTTTCTGGATGAAATCTACCAGGTGGAAAAACCAGGAGCTCGTGCACTCTCAGCTTCAGATGGACAATTTAAACGTATGCACCAGACCACACACACACACTCATGCACACACAGTGAAAATAGTGGCAAAACGTGTCCATAATTGCTTTGAAGGTATATTTTAGAGCGGCCATACCATAAGACCATCTTCAAGTACGTGTGCATGCAGGTATGATTGTTTCCTTCTTCCAGGGAAGAGCGGGCCGGAGTGCAAGCACTGCAAGGCTGACCCCGAAGCAGAGTGTCGCTTCTGCTCCTGCTGTGTGTGTGGCGGCAAGCAGGATGCTCACATGCAGCTGCTGTGTGACGAGTGTAACATGGCGTTCCACATCTACTGCCTCAACCCGCCGCTGGCCACCATCCCGGATGACGAGGACTGGTGAGAGAGAGCGTAGCAATTAGTCACAACATCCTGCACTTCACAATCAATTAAAGAAGGTTGATTAATGGTGTTCAGTGTGAGCTGAAGTGCATTCAAATAGTAATTAAGTGGTGATTGAGGTTAAAATCAATATAAAATAATTACATAATGCAGGTGTGAGTTTATCTATTGCAGCGGCTTCAAATGTTTCTCTGCCAAACAGAAATGAAGCTGTGGATTTTCATTTCTTTTTTTTAAGATCCCACCCTCCATTTCTGTGTATTGCATATATTGCTTAATGGAACTAAACCAGCAAAAAGCTAAACATGAAATTGACTTTTTTGTTGCATCTTTCTGGTATTCGTTGAATTTAAATGTTTAAGTCGGTGCAACATCTCTCTTTAGGGCACATGTTACCAGATTCTAGTGTTTTTGCCTTCTGGCTAATTTGGGTAAAAGCTTTGTAGCTGCTCTTATCTCTCTCACGCACACACGCGCACACACACACACACACACACACACACACACACACACACACACACACACACACACGCACACACGCACATCCACAGAAATGATTGCCTCTCATTCTGCCAGGTACTGTCCCACCTGTAAGAACGACACCAGTGAGGTTGTTAAGGCCGGAGAGAAACTCAAAACCAGCAAGAAGAAAGCCAAGATGCCTTCGGCAACAACTGAGAGTCAAAGGGACTGGGGAAAGGTGAGACCCAAGGGCACCCAAAGGTACACACACACACACACACATACACACACAGGAAGGCCTGTGGTTCCTCATCAAATTGCCTTTAAGGTGCAAAGGATATGTATATAAATATGAAAAAAAGTAGTTTGTGTGAAAAAAGTATTCAGCAGCATTAACTTTCCAGATTGATTTTCCAAACGTCTGCAATTAGTGGGCACATGTAGGCTCAAGTAGCCTGCACATGCTCCGGATAAGAAATAGAAGAAGCATTTTCATTATCAGATTTACACTGTAACACTTGCCACAAGCATTTAATTAAAAATAAAAAATATATCACATCATTACCAGATTGCTGAGAATACGTGATAATCATATGACATACATTTTTGAAAAGCTACATTTTCCTGTGTGAGACTGGCATTTTGGCTGCCTTGCCTAGACAGAATCTTCGAGCACCGAATAGCTATTTGAGTTTGTATCACTTTTCACAACACAATTCAAAATATTTAAAATGACTTAAAAGAAGAAGAAGACCTCTTCCTTAGGGTTCAAATGCATTGCATTTTCTAGTATATAATGTTTAAATTATATTTAGATATAAATGTTGCAGTTAAAAAAAAAATCTTCCAGAACTGTAAAGTAAAATAATAGTTTTGTAACATATAGTTCTTATAGTACACCCCCCAGCAGCAAAGGTTTGGGCGAGCCATTCATTAATTGATTCATCCATTAAGTGCATTGTTCACGCATAACACACTAATTTACTTTCCATTTACTTCCTGCAAACTGGTGTGTGTATCTTTTAATATTTTGTGTGAGTAAGTAATCTGCTCTGTGTGTTGTGTTTTTCCTGATCAAAGATAAATGGTTTGTTTCATGTGAAGAGTTATGTGTGCACCTCCTTTGAAGCTGTTTAATGCTGCCTGAGTTAGAAACAGCTCTTTTCTTTCCTCAAATCAAACAATCAGATCAGAAGTTTTTGATCCAGTCAATAATACTTAATATCTACTTAATGTTAGACCAGGCCTCCAGAGGTGATTATTAATGTTGGTTTAAATCATAGCACTTTTTACAAATGCTTACATTTCTATAAATATTGATGTGTTATTAATTATCAAGCTCTTGTCAAATAATCAGAACATGACTAATGAACTCTTTTTTTCTCGCAAGCTCAAAATTATATTTAGACTTTTTACTTGGCAAAAACTAAAATGATCTCATGCTAGCTGCTGAGGCTCAAAACGAGACCGAAGAAGACCGCTGACATGTATTTACAATTGTTTTTTAAAAAAACCATCTGTTTTAAGCATACTGTTAAATATGTGTCCTCAAAATCTCTTCAGAGTCTTCTCATGGCAACACTTTGAGATATTGTGTGGCTCAGTTCCATCCTGGCCTGGCTGTCTCCCTGACGCTCTGCTCCATGGTGTAATGTGAACAATGCCATTAAGCATGACTTAGCCACTTTCCTGGAACTGCCAATGGAAAATAACTTTTTCTTTACCAGAATGCTCCCTTTCTCTGTGGACTAATTGAAAACAGTCTGGCTTGTGTGTTTGGGCATATTTAAGTGCTGTGAGTCACGCAGCATTTATTCTTGCAATTTTATAACCCTTAAAATCAAATACATCTTCCTTTGTCTTCTCACTTTTGAAATCCTGTGTACCTCCTAAATGGAATTCTGATGATATTCTGAATGTACAGTAATATACATCAGCAGCTCTGCTCCTATACACTATTTACTGTACATGTGATCTAAAGGCATTTGCACTATTGAGGACATGCTATTGTATTTCTGTGCATGCAGCTTACATTCTTTGTTGTCGTCCTTTATGTGATTGTAGGGTATGGCCTGTGTCGGGCGTACCAAGGAGTGCACAATTGTTCCTTCGAACCACTATGGACCCATACCCGGTATTCCTGTTGGAGCCACCTGGAAATTCCGAGTTCAGGTTAGCCGTTTGTACAGTGCATCACAAATGAATCGGGTATACTCTGACCAGTGATAAAGCAGTTTGTGGTGTCTCATCCTATACTTAACTCTCAATATTATGACATTATGGATTGTATTGTCATATCTTTCTACAATATGATATCTATTATGTCACTGCCCATATCATCAATGGCTTTCCTCTGTCCACTTCAGGTGAGTGAGGCAGGTGTTCACAGGCCGCATGTTGGTGGTATCCACGGGCGCAGTAACGATGGCTCCTATTCGCTGGTGTTGGCTGGGGGCTTTGAGGATGAAGTGGTGGGTTATTTGTATTTTTCACCAAATGTTTATTATTCTTCTTCTCTATTGTTACTCTGGTAGATTTAGATAGTTTACTGAGTCATGTATGAAGTAGGGGGATTTTACGTGAGTATGCCGACCACTTTGTTATGGTTACAATGACCTGCTGTAGGACCGGGGAGATGAGTTCACCTACACAGGCAGTGGGGGTCGTGACCTCTCAGGAAACAAACGGATCGGAGAGCACTCTTTTGACCAGACCCTGACACACATGAACAGGTACGACACATCAAGATAAATGGAAAGCTATCAGGTTTTTTTTTTTTAAAAGATAACTTATAGCTAGAATGATAAACTTCTTAACAATCAATAACTGACTTTTCATCCACATTCCTAATCCCCAGTCAGACTTGATGAACATAATTCTGCCTTGTCTTTATAACTCTTGGATCCTGACTCCTGCAGGGCTTTGGCCTTAAACTGTGATGCACCTCTGAATGACAAAGACGGGGCAGAGTCTAGGAACTGGCGGGCAGGAAAGCCAGTGAGAGTGGTGCGCAGTTCCAAAGGTCGACGCATCAGCAAATATGCTCCTGAGGAGGGAAATCGCTACGATGGTATTTACAAGGTACGCATTTTTGTTTTTATTATTTTGTAGTCTAAAACAGATCTGCTCACTTCAAGTAAAGCCACTTAACATACAAAGACGCCTTTACAAATATGGACGGGCAACAGTGTTATTGTACCATGTCTCAAATGTAGGGAAGCACAGCAGTATTTAATGTTATTCTGGTGTGTAATGTGTGAATTTTAGGTGGTAAAGTACTGGCCAGAGATTGGGAAGTGTGGTTACCTGGTGTGGCGGTACCTCCTGAGACGGGACGATTTGGAACCAGCGCCATGGACACCTGAAGGACTGGAGAGGATCGAAAAACTGGGCCTTGCTGTTCAGGTTTGTGTGTGTGTGTGTGTGTGTGTGTGTGTGTGTGTGTGTTTTATTGTATAGACACTGCAGATATCGACTAATGTTTCTCTAGGATATAAAGAAACCTGTTTACACAGTACATATATGCATGCTCTATATATGTAGCAGTGTTTAACCAACCAGTGTTTTAGGGGGGCGGCCCGCCTCCCCAAAACTAAAAAGCTGTTTTCACACATACAGGCAATCACTTCTTGTTCTTCGCCTTAAAAGTTCAATTCATTTTAACTTAGGCTGGCTACATTGCATGCGTAACGTATGCGGAGCAGACGTTCCAACACTACGCTTTCACTATAATCAATGAAACTGGCTACACTGGGCACGAGAGCAGTGCGTCGATGTGCGTATGCTCCGCGGAGCGTAAAACTAGGACAGTGTTCTATTTATATATTTTTTCGCGATGTGTGTGTTATACACGGAAATTGATCATAAAGTGTCTATATTTCTTTTAAATTAAACTACTGATTACAGAAAACGACTTAATGACTGTGAATGAGCGTATTTATCAGCTGTTATCACCTGGAAATAATACTAGGGGAATCACTGTGTAGTATGTTTTTCATGTGTTTTACTACACTGTCTGCAGTACCCACCCGGCTACTTAGCGGCCATGGCTAACAAAACAAAGAAGGAGGCCTGCGCCCGACCTGGTCGCGGGGGCCGGACTAAACACTATCCCGGGAGAGGGAGGCCACGGAGACGCAAGATCAAGGAGAAAGAATTGAATTACGAGGAAGAAGAAGACGAACAGCCAATGGCCAGTGTGTATGAGGAGGAGCCACAGAGTAATGGAGAGCAGAAGACAACCAGCGATAACGGTGGGTGCTTTTACAGATGAATCTCTGAGTCTTGTGAGAAGAGGACAGGTGAGAACCGTGTGAGCAGTGAAACTTCTTTTAAGATGGCTTGTAAATATTTGATATCCCACCAGCGTCCTAAATGTAAATGTTCATTTACATGTATTGTCTTTTATTCTCCAAGAGTAGCTGCATTTTTCAGTCTTAATTCTGTGTCTTTACCAGAGACTCCACCAGCGGCAGAGCCTCCCTCTAAAAGGGTGAAGATAGAGGAGACTTTCCAACTATCACAACAGCAGCAGCAGTTAATCCGGGAGGACACAGCCAACAAGAAACTCTGGGATGAAGCCATGGGACACCTTAAAGAGGGACCGGTATGAATCCCAGTACACTGTGACATTCTAACACATCTCAGACTCCTCAACGCTGTGTTCACAAGGCATCTCAAAGTAAACACACTGTAGCTGTAGCTACATGTCACAGGCAGACAGTGTGTTGTTAGCAGTGATTTTAAAGAGTAAGGACCATACCAGCATCTAACTGGATCAAAGTGACATTTGCAGGTTTACATGCTGTTTAACGTGCTGCAGCTGTGCAGATAATTAGCTATCTAGCCTGTAGAAGGGCAGTATCACCAACATATTTCTAAAAGTTGTTTCTGCAGTTGTAATATACATATATTTTTCTGTGTTTTTCCTTTCTTCCTTTATCACCTTCATTCCTTTTCATGTGTTTCTGTCTGTGTACATATAAAGAATTTCCTGCGGAAGATGGAACAGATCTTCATGTGTGTGTGCTGCCAGGAGCTGGCCTACCAACCCATCACCACCGTCTGCTCACACAATGTTTGCAAGGTGCGTACTGACTGGATGTATTTTTTAAACAACTACTACTCAAAATCCCTGTTCTTGTTTTGTGTGTAAAATTCCTCATGCCATCCTCTCTTCCCAGACTTGTCTACAGCGGTCGTTCCGAGCGGATGTGTACACCTGCCCTGCCTGCCGTCACGACTTGGGCAAAGACTACATCATGACCCAAAACGTGACGCTTCAGGTGCTGCTTGACCAGTTCTATCCGGGCTACAGCAAAGGCCGATGAGATCGAAATCACATTTATAAGTAGAACCCGTACATACACGCACATGCGCATCCATTCTGTGCACCCATGTATACCGTCAAGTACCTAGAGCTCCACTTTAAAATGCATTGCGCACACATACTGTACTTACCCACGGGCAAATGTTTATTGCATATACAGCCATTTATGTATACAATCATTTACACACAAACAACCTCAGTATACACTGACCTCATCTGTTGAACCTGGACTTTCTCCATTAACATCACCAGCCTGAAATTCAACCAAGGACATTTTTTAACCTCCCGACCGCTACTCCCTACAAACGCACAAAAGGAGCCCCAATTCACACCCACTAGCCACCTCAAGATATTAGCAAATTTTTTTGTTTGCCCTTCCACTGTGTTTTTCACGCATAAATTGACATTTCATATCATGAAATCAGCCATTAGACTCCTGCCAACCTGTATGCATTTTGTGTACCATGTATGCAGTTTTACACCAAAAACACTCAGCTGAGCTGCTTCATACATGTGCAGTATTTTAGTCAACTGGCAAATAAAGGTGCTAGTTTAATACGTTGATTTAGGCACAGCAGGACATAACACCCCCTGCACAACATTCAGAATGACCAAGTATGTCGGGACTGAGTGTTGGCCTGTTATAGCAAGGTAAAATCAGGAAAGTCAAGAATTAATATGTATTTATACTGAAAAGAAGCACACAACGTTTTATGCCTTTGAAGCACTTTATCAATGATAACGGTTATTCAGGAGCACACGCTAGCATTCTGCGAGCTGCTCATGTCACTTGGAATTATGCCATTGCCATACCTTGAGCTAATAAGAATAGCAAATGTGTCGCCAGAGGTACTTTCAGTGCATCTGCAGAAAACAGAAATTTGGCAGCTCTGTTGGGAAATTTCTTGGTCCAACAAAACCGCATCCTTATAGTGAACGCAACAGTGATCAACACGCACAACTCTCTCTGATTTTATGAGTAAAAAATAAATAAATAAAAAAGGCAATTACTTCATTAACATGCCAAAGACATGAGGCTGTAGAGCAGGTCGGGGACAAATATCTACAAAAATCTGCTTTGAAGAATCTGGTGAAGTATCGCGCCTAAAAATAAATTATCATCTTTCTTTAGCAACGCACTTTTTGTTAGCTAAAAACATATGTACAAGATAAACAAATGCGTACTACTAGATCTCTCTCATAAGTGTAGTTGAATGCTCTTACATTATTGCAATTATGTATTTAACATTTATGTTAAGACATTTATAAAGGAAGTTCTCACATCTACATATTTTCACATGTACTCTCATTCATGGTTCCACTTCTTCAGTCAGATGACACCAACTAAACTGTTCTCGTACATTAGATAAGTATGCTCTGTTTTTTCCCTTTTTAATTTATCTCGCTGAGAAATGATGTAATGGAAAGTAAAAATGTACATGCAGCGCAACTGAAGTGCTTGAAAAGCGCGAGGTGCGCTGCTTGCATGTTTTTTTCAATGACGCCGAGAAGGGCACACTGTTTGTCCCTAGTGTTACCAAGCAACCACAATCAAGCAAGACTTTACACAAAGATGGTTAGCATATTTTGTGCTCAGCAGATATTCATCTGTTATTGTTCTCTCTGTTATATTTAGTATAATGTTAACTGGAGAGCTCTAGGTATCCAGCATGATCTGCTTCTTTTTTAGAAAAGTGGTCTGATGGATGATTGCACAGCCAGGATGATTTGAGCCATTTGTTGTCACATTACATCCAGAAGATACCAAACTTTAACACTGAAAAGCGGCAAAGACAGGAAACAGAAATGTTTGAGAGTTACTGATCGGGTCTGATCTTAAATACGTAAATACAGAAACAGATTTCTTGACATAGACAAGATGGTTTTTTGGTTCCAAAAAAAAAGAGAGAACTAGTCATTTATGTTGGATATGCTCGATAACATAGTGTTTATATGGTTTCACATATAAAATTGACATATGACAAAAGTATTATCTTGGCCTGGAATAGTGTTTTTTTATGGTTTGTAAGAAGATTTGTATGGATTCAATGTGTAACCTAAAAACAAAATGGCAACATTAGGAACTCATTTGTTTCACCAGGTCCATGGCTGAAAATACAAATGAGCAGGAGTTGGCAGCTGTGACCTGAATACAAACAATAAGTTGCCCTGAAACACTACTTTTTAAGCTACTTTTATATGCTTACCTTTTCTTAAATGCAGAGCCACATGGAATCTGAGGATACAGAATTCCACAGAATTTTCTGCAGATTTTTAACAAATGAAAAAGAAAAAAAAAGAAACGCGTATGAATGTTAACATGTCCACCCCAAACAGAAAAAAGGCCGCTAAATTCCCCAGATTTTCATTCTGGATCACCGCTGAAAACTGTAAAAATAAATAAATAATAATCTGTTTGGGTCTGTTATTATCCGTGGATTCAGCCTCACCATTGAGAAATGGCTCCTTCCATATATTGGAAATACACTTTACATAAATTACAATATAAGAATTTCTCCACAACAAGGAAGACCAAGTCAGACAATTATGATCTTACAGAATAGGACTGTTTTCTTTCCTTTTTATCCTTTATTGCATTTTTTTTCAAGATCTTTGTTGTACATAATTTCTCAAATATTTTGATATTTGACTATTGTTTAGCTGCTGCTCTAGTGCCACAGGTTACAGTATGTAACAACTGGATAGATAAAGCTTATTGTTACCATGTGATGATGTACACTGCACCCACACATGCTCAGTTATCTTGACGTTTTATCTGTTTGATTTGAGACACCATCACATATACGTATTATACAGCCCGAGTTAATTTTTTCTTCTTGTTTTCTATCTTGAGTGGCTGACACAGATTTGCATCTTCTCCAGTGCTCTTATGGTACTTTAAAATGTCCAGGGTTGGCAGGTCTGATAGGAACTAAAACAAAACATCCCACAAGATCTGGACAGAGGTCACCATAATGCATCGGAAACAGTTTCAACACTTGAGTTGGTTTTGTGGGGAAATGTAGCCCTCGTTCATTGACTTCATCACGTTCACCTGTAACAGCCTTCAAGGCGTAGCCATGTTTAGTGTAGAGCTGGGACAATGGCAGATAACACGCTGCTGTACACATCAGTTTCTTTCTGTTCTGTTGACATTCAGATCCCCTTTCATTGGTCGGCTGTTTGTTCGTTTGTGGTAATGTCCTTGTTTTTGTTCAATCATTCAGGATTTTCATCTCTCTTTTAATCAACAACATGCAAGTACAAATGCTACTATGGTCTTTAAAGCTAACTGTGATGTGCATTACTTCCACTGTTGCTCAATCTTGTTCAAAGATTATTTTCTCCCTGCATTGACTTGCAAGCTAATAGTCCTTGTTTATTTCTCTGCTGTGACCTTCTCTCCCTCTCCTCTCTCTCTGCTGTCCTCTGCCCTCCGTGAACCTACAGTACTAACACTTTTTTAGACGTCTTGTGGACGCTTGGCTTCAGTGCTGTGTTGTTTTTATTTTTATTGCACTCTATTGAAGAAAAAAGAAAAGTCGCATTTAATTTTTCTAGAATGCTTACTATTATCTATGTCTGTACGCCATTTTTCTACCATTTTAGTTGCTTCTCTTTTATTTTAATCATTAGTCATTTTTATGTGGCAACCTCAAACATTTGCAGCATATTCCAGTCTGAGGAGTTTCTTTGCTTCATATTGTGATCTGAAATTTTATACATGTCATAATAATACTTGATATGTACCTAATTAAATATTTGGATTCCAGAAAAAAAAACTGCTTCTTCTAATTTTGTCCTGTATCTTACAGATTTCATGAGGCTGATTACTTCTATTTTCAGTGTAAAATGTGAAGGCGGTTAGTGAGTGACGCTAATGTCCGCACCATGAAATTCTACTCATAACTAAAGTGGTCAAGCAGACCATTTCCACTCCCACTCCTAAATTAATTACAGTGATGTTAATCACAGCTCTCTGACTAGGCTAACTAATGATTGTTTTTTTTCATAGAAGATTAATAGTAAAATTCCCCGGGAAAAGCATTAAAGACTTTGTTTTTTGGTTATTTTCCACCTTTAATTTTTGACAGGACAGCTAGGTGAGAAAGGGGAGAGAGAGGGGAAAGACATGCAGGAAATCGTCACAGGTCGGATTCGAACCCTGGACCTCTGCGTCGAGGCATTAACCTCTCAGTATATGTGCGCCTGCTCTACCCACTGAGACAACCCGGCCACCAGAAACACTATTTACTATACTAGATATTGTATTTTCCATCAAACTTCTGGTGGTGGATAGTTTGTTTTGATAGCTATTTGAGATCATTTTTCATGATTATTTCATGAGCTTCTTTTCTTAATACAAATGGTAAATGTCTATTTGTTATGTTTCCTCCATAGACAGTCAGTGTTTATTTGCCATGTTAAAAAAAGTTTTTCAGGCTTTAAACGACTACCATCTTCTGTCAAAAAGTAGTGGAAAAGACATTTCAAATGAAGCAGGTCTACAGCAGACACTGTTCCTATATATGGCATTACATAACCATCATGTACAAATTACATTCATTTCAATCTTTTCCAATTAAACAGCAATAGCCCTTTTATTACAGAAGATATTTTGACTTGTCAGAGTAGGTAAAGCACGTGTAAATAAAAAAATAATGGCTGAATTCCATTTAGCTGTTTCAGGGTCCTGGTATTGTGCATGCTGTCACACTGACAGTGTCGTGACTTACTGGGATGCTTGAATTGAACGGAGCCATCGTTAATGCTATTAGCAACACCTGTGCTTTTCCTACAAGTCAAAATGGCTGTGAAAAAGGCCTGTAAACAATTTTGCCTTGAGTTATTCTTCCTGATTGCACTTCTGCTCAGGTTGAAGGTATGCAGAGCAATGTTGGGAATAACATGAGGTCACCAGACTACTGTACTTAAATAGTTCAGTTGTTCTGCCCCAAAAGGTGAACAAAGCTTTAACAATGGAAGACCCACCCTATTAAGCACACTCTGCACATATACAAAATCAAGAGTGTCAGGCTCCCTCAGTTCTTACTGTAGTTCAGGCTTCCCGGGGCCATGCGTTAAGCGGCACGTGTGTATGACTAATGGATGTATTAAGAGAACCACTGCACATCTTGCACTGATGCAACTTCAAAAAATCAGCGGTTGAATAGTGTAGTTCAGTGTCCTGTGGAGCCTCATAGTGATGTGAAGACACTGCACATGCTCTGGATGTCAGCCCTGCTGCCCTTTTGTAAAAAACATGGCAGTTTTAAAACGATGTCGCTAAATAGATCCAGGAACACCATTTTAAATCATTCTGGTTAACAATTAACCCACGCCTCAACTTACAGCAGTCGGTCTACAGCGGCCAAAACACAATGATTAGTGACTAGCGACATCTAGCGGCTAAAAATAAGTCATGCGTGCTGCTGAAGTTTACACTGTACGTGGAGTTCCCGTGTCTTCTGTAATTGAAAGATACTTTAGCGCTCAAGTTATGAATGAGAGTTTACAGTCTGATGCTGCTGATTCGTGCACAGGTGCCTTGCCAGTTATGTGCATTCTTGTCATTGTTTTCGAATGACAACTGTCTCGAGATGCTCCTCTTTCAGTGACGATGGTGACACAATCACAATAAGGTTTATAATACAGTGTAAAGTATGTGCGCGTGTGCGTGTGTCAGCAGTAGTTCCAAACCAAAATAACAATTTGGTGTGACATGCGATCAGACAGCTAGCTACGTCAGGCTGCGCACATTTGCATCGGACGCACGCAGGGTGGAAGTGGAAGTAAACGGTACAGCAACGTTAGTCTTTAAGCAAGCCAGACAGAGTAGTCGGTTATCTTTTTGTAACCTATAGGGTTCAGATGATATCTGACACATGGCGCAAATGTGTCTCTAAAGTGAACCTAGATTTTTTTGTCTGGCTGTCAACTTGCAAACCTAGCTGGTTAGCCGAATGGCTAGTGATAATGAACTGTTTTGTATTGTCAGATAATCAGTGTTACTTCGGCTAATGCTCCTTTAGCCATCTTGCTGTCACAGACATCACTCCGTGCGCTGACGACATGAGATGTCTGCATACATTTTTATTTGCTGGACATTTAATTGCTACAAATGATTCATTATGGACAGCGAACGCAGCAATTGCAGGCCCCAGATTGGAGACAATAGCAAGCTAACCTAGCTAGCAAGCTGTCGTGGCTGCTAAGCTTGCTGAAAGCTGTCTTGTCTGCAGTTGCACTGACAACGTCGAGGTATGTTATTTAACCAGCCAAACTCTGCCTCTGGTCAGTTTATTTTGATCTTAATTTGCACGTGACAGGAGACGGGACTTGATAACGGATTGCACTGTAGATCTCTCTATGACTAAGCAGAACAAAGTTTGTTTACTTATTGTTGTTTTAACTACCTTTAGCTAGCTCGCTAATAGCTAACGTTAACTTCAAGCTAGCTCGCCATTGATCTAGGGAAAAGGAAAAGTTTTCAAAGATTAGGCAGGCATATAAAGTGAGTTTAACTGCTTGTTAGTTGGACACAATCACATTGTGATAAACATTACAGTGTTTAGAGCATAATGTGGCTGTAATAATGTGAGCACCTGCCATGACAGGAATTTAATGTCACCAAACTTAGCCTAGCGATCTTAGGTATGTTATGTATGAAAGCCCCATCTCCCTGCTGTGATTTCTTTTGATCTTGCAATATAAAATTCTTAGTAAGCACTGTTTAATTGTCTTGGTTTAGTTTTCCCTTGCATCAAAACTATGTTGGAGTACAACATCAATGTTCACCATAGGTGACACCTGTTACCCACTTCAGGTGCCTGCACCATGGATCAGGTGGATATGACAGACCAGATCACAGCAGCTTGTAGCCAACCGTTGTTCCACAACCAAGACCTGATTGTGACTGACCAAGACTCGGCACCCCAGCAGCCCAGCTCTGACATCATGTCAACACAATCCAAATGGATGAGCAGCTGCACTGAATACAGTGACCTGATCATAAAGGAGGATAGGCTCAGTAATGGCACCTGTGAAGTTGAGACTATGGTAGCATTACACTGTCCTGGCGACAGTGGAGATGTAACTGCTGAGGGTGACCACCTTGCACTGAGCAATGATGTCATGCCAGAGTTTTCTAACAGTGACCTCTCTCTGCCTGAGGTGTGCATTTCCACCAACAGCAATAGCTTTGAGGAGGATATGAACTATGAGGTACAGCAAGCCTATAGGATATTCACTGGCTTTCTCTTGGACAAGCACAAAGGGATCACCAGCCCATTCCTTCATCCCATCGGCCACCAGGAGGCCCAGCATGGTATTGGAGGGGTCCGGGGCCGGGGTCAGGCACAGCTCAGGCAGTCGATGTGCTTGCGGAGGATGGAAGACAAGTTTATCAACCAAGAGTATGAGACCATAACAGAGTTTGTTGCAGACTTCAGGCTGATGTTGGAGAACTGTTATCGCTACCATGGGGTGGACCACTGGATCTCCAAACAGGCTCAAAAGCTGGAAATCATGCTGGAGCAGAAGCTTACATTGCTATCCAGGTAAAGTCAAAGTCAAGTTTATTTCATCCATAAAAATGGAAATTACAGTGCTCATACCCGCCTAATACAATAAATACAATATAATACAATACATACAAATACACAATTTATAAAAATGTACGTTTAAAGTGCTTGTTAAACATAATGTAATTACACTGTTGAAAATATTGCTTAGCTGGCAAATGTATAAACCCATTATACAGCAGCAAGAGGGCCCAACAGGTGTTTTCTATGTCATGTGCATCATAAGTTAATGTTGCTGGTCAACAAATGTTTGTCTGGCAAAGTTAGCTCACAAACATTTACTGAAATAGAAGATGCAATTTTTTGAAATGGCAGTATAATTACTTTATTGTCATCTAGTATTTCTACGTAGCATAAATGTAAAGGGTCTATATTAGGGTTAGTGTAATATATACTATATATAGTATTTATTAGTATTATAGTATTATCAATGAAAGAATGGGAGTCTGTCAGCACCATACTATGATCTCACAATGATGATTTGGGATTTATTCAGTAACTTGTTTTAAAATGACCACAATCTAATTCTTTTATGCATTTTGAACAAATATTTAGCTGTTGGGTTACATCAGTGGTGTAGATATTTTTTTCCTCTTCTGTCAAACCAGGACGCTGCGAGAGAGGACAACCTTAGCAGTGACTTCTAAAGGACGTTTTGGTGCAGAGGAGGAACGGGGTTCAGGGGGCACCTCCACACGGAGGAGGCTGGCACCTCGTAGCCTGGCTACCATCATTGTCGGTGGGCATGAGTCTATCATGGTCCAGGCCCTACGGCTGGAAGAACAACAGAGGGCGAAGGAGGAGAAAAGGTATGTGAATATTTGAGAGATTAAAAGATGCTGTCTCGCCAACAATCTACATATGTTTTCTGACTTTTCAGGCAACGTGAGCTTGAGAAGAAAGAGGCAGAGGAAATGTCAGCCAAAGAGGTGGAAGAATGGGAGCAGACTTTGCTGGCACAGGCTTCCCCCCACACTGTGCACACACTTTGGGAACTCCCTGCTATAGGGCACTTCCTCTGTCTGGCTCAGACTGCCCTTAACCTCCCAGAGATTGTATTTTTTGATCTGGAGCGGTGTTTGCTGATGCCGCGCTGCAGCTTCCTCCTGTCAAAAATCATGTCTTCCCTGCTGTCCCCACCCCAGCGGAGGGCCACTCTGCACCGCCGGCCTGCCCTGCCTTACCGCCGTTGGGAGTCAGAACTCAGGCAGCGGGTCATGGGCTGGTATCGAGCTGTTGGTGCCTCCAGTGATCAGTCAGGTCGGGCTGAGCAGCTGGGACTCTGCCACCAGTTTTTCAGCACTCTTGGGGAGGTGAGTCCTTTGGAGGAGAAACCCTTTCACTTGCTGCCCTTCTACCAGCGAGTATGGCTTCTGAAGGGGCTGTGTGATCATGTGTATGAGACACAGAAATGTGTGCAGGATGCTCTCCTGGCCCAGCCCATCCATGAATGTAGAGAGTCTATTTTGGGCTATGACAGCAAGGAGAATGCCTATATACATTTTCCACATTTCTGTGGAGCAGACCTGAGAATCTACTGCCAGAGCCCCAGCACACCCCCAGTTTTCCCTTTCCCTTCTGTATGGGTCAAACAGGTTGATATAGAGCCAGGGACAGAGGGTGAAGAGTCGGATGGGATGAAGGAAGAGGGAGTTACAAGTGACAGGGGGTGTTATGGAGGCTCAATGGACACAGAAGAGTCTGATGATTTAGGAAAGGGGAGAGCAGAGGCACATGGGGGTTTCAAATGGGAAAATGGGGATGGAGAGAAAGATAAAAGGTTTAAATTGTGGTCACTGAAGAAGGAGGAGGGGTCTGAATCAGGGTCCTCTGATGGAGACTTAAAAATACACACAAACTCCTTATCCCTTTCACACACTAGTCCTATTGGAGGAAGTGGTGTGGAAATGATTATGAAGGAAGAGACTGTAGAGTTGGAGTATCAATCCAAGCGACTCACATTAAAACAGGAGCAGGGCTTCTCATTGGGCTCAATGCGCACCATTAAAGCAGAGACACAGGAGCCCTGTCTGAGTGTAGGGGAGCACAGCTACACAGGCAGGTCACCTGCTCGCTTAGTGAATCTGACCTCCCCAACCAAACCAATCAAAATGGAGGGAGGAAGTCCCAGTCAGGGACACCAAAGGTCTTCCTGTGTGGATTGTTGTAAAAGCAAAACTAGTAATGTTAAATCTGAGGAGCACGACTGCTGCTGTGGCACATCAGGGCCAGCAACACAGTTGTCTTCAGAGAGTTCTCAAAACTCAAGTGAAGAGAGGGTGAATGACAAAATATGGACTAAAAGAAAAAAGCGGAAGAAAAAGCAAGGGAGGGAACAGCTGCCAAGGGTGAAAGGAGAGCAGAAGCAGCTGCAACACGTGGATAGGATGAGGCTGTCCCCAGCTGAGACTACCAAGTCTGCAGCGCGGAGAGTTGCCACAACAATCAAAAGAAAAGACAAGAAGAAAAAACATAAAACGGGTAAGAAAAAGTTCAATGTTGATTTTAGATTAATAAGTTTCTTTTGGTATAACATCAAGCTCAGTTATGTGCATTCTTAGCCACAATGTCATATTGGATATTATCCTAATTTGCTTTAATGTTAAGTTTGTCAATAATAACTTGTTGGTTCAATGGTTATATCGGTTATGTTGTTGACAGGAAAAAAGCTTGAATCTTCAAAGAAAATTAAAGATGAACCTCCAGTTGAGCCATTATTTAAGGTAGTCACACTCATTCTGAAATAAACACTCCTATTTATTTAGCAGTCTATTTTAATGCTGTGTATGATATATAAAATGTATAATAAGTAATCATTTAAAGGTAATTTTATAACTATTTTATAGTCATGATTTAAAGGGGTGGTTCAGAATTTTGGACATAGGACCTCATTTCCAAGTTAGCCATTGTGTTAGTTATCAGTGGAGACAGTTTTCAACACTTTTCATCCAGTCCTTCCAGTTGCAGAGTTCGCTGGTGCTAGGCTAGCGCAAGTCAACAGTATCTGGCTAACTTGGAAATGAGGTCCTATGTCCAAAATTCTGAACCACCCCTTTAAGTCTCGCCATTCTTCTCTCCCTCTTTTTTCTTGTCTCTCTTTCTTTATCAATATTTTCTTACTTGATTTGTTATTTCTCCTCTGTAGTTGGTATGCAGCAGTCTTGAGGAGTTGCGAGAGCTGATCAGTAAGACAGAAGATGAGCTTGATGACTTGGAGAGCACCAAAAAGAGATTGGTAGGTGGCAATCATAGTTCTACCAAGAGGATTTACTCACATGCTCCAAAGCCTTCTGTATTTGATTCATGATTCAAGATGTTTATTGTCATACCGGTTATACAAGTAGAAATGTGTGAAATGCGTATGATGAGAGGCTCCATTAAAGAAAAACTGTAAGTAGTAAATGTAAAGGGTCATATTAAAATATTATCAATTATAGTATAACAATTCTTAGAGGCAATGAAAGAAAAACAGTAAATATAAAACGACATAAAATATAATAGAATGAAAATATAAAACAAAATATAAGAAGCAATAAAAAAATATAGATATATATTGAAGAAAAAAAAAAAATATATATATATATATATATATACACACATATACATTCAGGTATGTGGTGAAGAGTACAATGTGGTCAAACATTTTCTCACATTTTAATGTTGGTGACTTGACTAAGGTTTCCTTTGCATGTTTGAACTGACAGGGTCGGTGGTATTATAGGAGAGAAGCAGTGAAAGACCTCCACAGCACTCTAATCAGACTACTGAATGAGCTTTCACCCTGGGAACCCAAACTTGTTAAGGCCTACCAAAGGAACAGGTACAACTCATTTGACATTTAAACAATGATTTAATCAAACTGCCATACTATTTTTATTTTTTTTGTCAAAGCTATGTCCTGATAAAAATTCTTAGTCTTGTGCAGTTTGAGATCAGCTGACCAGCACAAAGCATAATGACCACATTTTCGATTAATGAGCTCCTTGTGGCATAAAATCATTACTGGATAGTAGACAAATTCTTTTAGGGCTGCCCCCTCTTAGTCGTTTAATTGACTAATCGGTTGTTTTGGTGTTTAGTCGCGTAGTCATTTCTTATGCTTTTTTTTCATGCTGAATGACTTATTTACAAAACACTTCTCTGGTAAACCCAAGATTTAAAGTGGTGCTTTTGCATGATTCTTTGTGGAGAAACTCAGTTTTACAGATTTGTCGGAGAAATCAACTAATCTATTAGTCGACAAAATCGTATTGTGTTAGTCGACTAAGAATTTATTTTATTGATCACTGCCCTACTTTCTTTTCTTCTCTTGCTTCTACATCAGGCTTCGTTTGAAGAAGGAATTTGATGATTTCAAGAAGCACCCAGAATACAATAACTTTGTGCGTGAGGAGTGTATTTCATCATCATCATCAGACGACGACGATGATGATGATGAAGAGAGGGGTTTAGGAAAGGATGTGTGTTCACTCTCGGATCATTATAGAAGATCAGAAGAGGAGGACCTGGAACATATGGTTCCTAGAGGTCTTTGGAGAGGAGGTAAAGTAATTAAATTAGAATCTAACTAATCTTATTTTAGTTGCTGTAATGTAGTGATAAAAGAAGTTCCTACAGGCTGCATTTTCACAGTTTGAGCTTATTTAACTGTCCTATATGGATTTAAATAAATGTGACTACCTGTCTGTTGACCCTGTATAGATAATTGATCAGTGCATTCTTAACAGCCAACTCTATTATGTTCTCAGCAAGCACCAGGGAGTTTGTGGCTGAGTCTGCAGGAGAAAGAACGGTAATCTTCGTACCTCCCAACCACCTAAAACGCTCTCTGGCCAGCACAGAGAAGCACGTCAGTCTGCTGCCAAGAAGTCAAACTGGCAGCAGTAGCATTACTTCGACCTCTGACTCTGGGCCACAGTCTAGATCTGAACTGAGACCATCAAATCAATCCAGGGATTCAAACTCAGCATGGGCAGCAAGGGTGCCACCCCAGGCTTCACGGTCACCCAAAACCCCCATCCTCTATCCCACCACTGGACTACCTAAGGGCTACACGCCCATCCCCACCCTGCTGGCTAAGAGTGTGGGAAACAAAGTGACCTTAATGAAACGGCCTGCTGATTTTACAGGGATCAACAATGTAGATAGACAGAGCAAAGGTTCTTTGGTCTCCCTGCCTAACTCTGCAGTGACTACCACAAAACCTTTAAAAGCACAAAGTTCTCCATCCAGGTCCCAGCAGACCTCACAACAAATGCAGGCACAAGGACTACAACAGACAGAAGTACTAAGACAGCCAGGAATGGCTACAGTGATTGCAGCTCTTCCTAAATCACCACAAGCCAAACCAACCCAGACTGTACCAAAAAAACCTGTCCAAGTGGTGTACAAAGTACCTGAGAGGCTGGGTCACCTTGTAAGGAAAGACAGCAGCAGCCCAGTCAAGATCTCTGTTCATCCTGTCATGGACCAGAACACTGGGGAGAAGATCATGCAGCAATTGGTGATCCTGCCTTCTAACCTACTCATTCACAAAACTGATGAAAAGGTGTCTTCTTTACATAAACAGTCTAAGGGCATTCAGGTCCCAGTTTCTAAAGTGGCCAGCCCCTTCTGTATGTCCACCAATGTGCCTGGGTTCACTATTCCTGAAAACAGGATCCCTATTCAGCATGTGGCTCCCCTAAAAGATCCCAGGACAGTGAGAACATCTTCTCCTTCGGTTTCCCCTCATCTGAACCATGGTGCCCTAAACACAGCAGGGCTAAAGGGGGCACAAGTCTGCAGTCCCCAAGTTAGCACACCACAAGATATCACGCCAAACCCCTCACCCATCACAACTCCCTTTAGTGCAGTTTCTACTGAGCCTCATAAATCTACAGACCCTAAACAGGAGCTTAAGACTGTGTGTATCCGTGACTCACAGTCCATCCTGGTAACAACTAGAGGAGGCAACACAGGCATCGTCAAAGTCCAGGCATCCTCAGACCAGAATGCGCTTGGTTCTATGCCCACCAGTCCAGTCATCACCATCTCACCTCAGTTTAAAGCCTTCCTCGTATCCAAGACGTCACAGACACTCTCTCCTTCTGCTCCCTCTCAGACTTCCCCTTGCACCATCCCAGCAGTGACAAGTATCTCGTTGGCCCAACATCAGAAGCAGGTTCCTTCAGTATTAAAGTCCCCTTCCACTTTCACAACTCCCATGCTCACTGCAGTCACTGGTAGCATTCCTGTTACAGGCGCAGGAAGCCAAACTGCAGGCACTACAGTTGCTGTAAGTCAAGGCTCCAACACCTCAGCTGGTTCTACAGTTGCAACAAAGATTGGCCAGCTAGCACAGACACCTGCTGCTGGTTCTCATTTCCAAGCTTCATTAGTGAAAAACAGTGTTGTTGTCCCATCACTAAGTAGTTCTGGTGGTGTGAAGCGGGCCAGTACAGATGAGAGATCCCAAGTTACTAAATTCATCCTAGTTACTCCCTCTTCTTCCTCTGCCTCAAATGTATCCCTTTCAAAAGGTACACCCTCTTACACAAAATCACTTACTAGTTCAAGAGTCATGTTCATCAGCCAGCCCACAGCAACATCATCCACCACCTCTATGGGAAGCATTCCAAAGCAGGCAATAACAACAGGGGCTAGTGAACAGCTGCTGACCACTTCATTATCAAGTCAGACTCTAAAGATGGGATTAAGCACAAGCCAACCTGTTGTCAACTCAGAAGCATTGTCCAAGATCAAGCACATCACTCTTCCCTCAGGTGGGTTTGTGTGATGTGATATTTTACCGGTATTCTCATGTCTGCTGTATCTTGTGTTTGATTCAGTATGTAAAGATTGCAACAATGGGACATTGTCAATTTGTACATGTAGAATTCATAATTTTAGAATTCATAATGTAGTTGAAGAAATGTGAAGATGCTACAGTATTTAGTACTTTAAATATTGTTTTAAAGCGCTAATACTAATACTAAAACCCTAAATTCAGCCCCATTATCAATCTATGTAGCTGTTGAATAAAATATCTCTTGTGTGTCTCCAGGGGTTCAAATCCAGTTGTCAGGGAAGACAACAACCATTGGACAGACCATAGGTGCCCTGTCACGTTCCCCTTCCAAGAGCACAAGAATGTCTGTCTCAGATACAGGCCGTCCGACAGCCAACACCATTGGACTGGTCCCGGTTACAAGTTCAAATACCATCACAAGCTGTTCTGCCCAGCTTGCCTCTTACGCTTCTCCAACCACCAGCTCTCAGCTCCAGGGTATCCCTTCTTTTACCATGATCTCCCAAACATGCTGTTCCACATCCACATCTACTGTGGTCACTTTGCCTGCAGGAAACGTGATCAAGAAGGAACTTGGTATGCCTTCAAGTATACTGTCCAGCAACTCTCCTGCTCACGTAACTACTACTGTGCAGAGTAGCCCAGCCCAAACCTCCACATCCACTCTTGTCCGTCAGCTTTCAAATATCCAAAGTGGCATTTGTGAGGAAACCATTTCCTTATCTTCCTCTCAACTTGCTCTCAATAAAAACCCCATCTCCTCTGCAACAACTGCCAATACCCCATTCACCACTTCTGCTACTGGAACAATCCAGCAGAGGATAGTCATCAACACCTCTACGCCCCTTGCTGCTGGCACACAGATTCTTCTTAACAATGCACGCTTTGTAGTCCCTCCCCAGGGTTTGGGTCCAGGCAGCCATGTCCTTATCATCTCTAGCCCTGCACCACAACAAGTGCCTACTGCCACTCGATCATCAGTACCTCCCCAAGGGGTAAGTCATGTCACTGTAGCCCCTCGAGCACCAGTTTTACCCCAATCCCCAGCCAGGCTGCCTGGTGTACCAGCTGTAAGTTCTCCTTTTGTAGCATGCACACCTTCTGTTGGTCCATCATTGCTAGCAACCACTCCAAATGTCACGCCAATTCAACTAACAGGAACTCCTGGCCTGGGCTCAACGTGGTTAACCAGTAAAACAAATGTAGTGTCTGCTCTGCCTATACCCATTCCTGCTGAATGTTCATCCACCATTTTGCCTGCATTGTCAGCACCTCTATCACCCATGCCTGTTTTACCCAGCACATTAGCTGTTGCCCTGCACAACCCTGTCATACCAGTTCCCATACCCCTCTCCTCAGCTGCATCTCCTGTGGTAGCAGGCACACAAGCTTTGCATTCTTCTCTTCCTGCCCAGCCGGTGGTTTCAGTGACAACTCCGGGCCCAGGCATACAGCCTCAGCCGACAGAAGTTGGTTTTGCAGCACCCTCCACTGCTCTATCACAGGCACTAGTGCATATGGGACTAGGCAACAACACAGTAGTCAAAAATACAGTGCCTGCCGTAATGCAACCAGTGGTTTCTGGCACAAGGACACAGGTATTGCCAACAGTGGCTGTCCCACCAATTGTAAGTGCAATGTCTAGGATGCAGATGTTGCCCATTGCTACAGTTTCACCAATTGAAAACACTGTCAATACCTTGGAAACGGCACCTGTGGTCACAGGGCCTTCATCCAGCAGCACTGTAATAATCACTCCAGCTCAACCGATCACATCACTGAAGACAAACAACACCATCCACCCACCTGTCATTCTGACCAATCAAGCACTTGGAAAGCCCTCTCTGCAGACCTCATCCTTTGGCATGCATACCAATGTGGCATCCAAGCTACTCATTAGTCCTGATGGTGCTGTTTTGAACCCAGTTCAGTGCCAGGTCAATGCAGTTGAGCTGAATGCCTGCCCCAACCCGCTGGATGCCCTAGTGGTTTCCCCCAACAGTTCCACTGGAGCACTACACACACATGATTCCTCTTTACAGCCTTCACAGGCAGACAGAAAGTAAACCAATGAACTGAGATTGTGCCAGTGAGGACTCAGACACAGCCTTTCAGCTGCTTAGTTTTTTTCTCAAATCTATTGCTTGTAGTAATCCTGGGTTTAGTTGAAGAACTGCTTTCCATCTGTAGTTTGACTTGTAACATTTAGGATACAGTAGTAGGTTATACACTCTGGTTAGATCATCTTATAGGCAAACTGTATGCTCAATCAGGCATACTGGAAATGTATACTGTGATGGTTTTCTCAAGTGAAAACCGGTGAGGTTGCCCTGAGATGAATGTTATAGACTTTGTTTACTTTATGGCCAGTAATGGCACCTGTTAAAACAAAGCAGTAGAACGGGAGGGTAGATAAAATAAATTTCAACTCAAGCTTTTGTAATACTTTTCAATGCCATTAGATACTGCTTCAAGAAGTAACACTTGGGATACTATTCATTGGTACAACTAGCTCTACTTTGTCAGTTTAAACAATACAACTGTCTGTGTCCAGATTCTGTCATATCGTCCTTTTTTCAACTTTGAAACTACATGTTACTTTTTAGAAATATAAAACTAATAGATGCATTTGTACTACATGTTTGAGCCCATATAACATGTTTTGAAGTCACATTTATTTATTTTTACCATATAGATTTTTCAAAAATATTTACTAGGTACATTTTCATTGAACACGTGGACGTTACTGCATAGGAATAAACAATGCAACCGTCCCCAACAAGTGTGTTTGAGCTGCTTCCTTATACACAGTCTTGTGAAAGATTTTTTTTTTTATTGAAACAACCCACAGTATATACATTGTGTTCGTTAATGTGAATAATTTTACAAAGTGAGGGATAGAATAGTTTTACCTATTGGTTTATTTAGCTACGAAACATAAGGAAACATATTGACAGTGACATTAGAAGAAGTTTAGAGGTTGTTCTCCAGTGTCTTCCTTTTGTCTTCAGACAACAAAGTGCTTTAGGGGGAATAGGGCGGAGGCAGCGGCCCTGAGGAAATTTTTTCATAGGCTGGAGGAGCATTTGGAACCTGGAGAAAAGAGGAACAAATTCATCCATATGAAACGGCTGAACATTTTGAGAATTTCCCACACTGATAGGGTCACATACAGTACTGAATACTCAAAATGATGTTGCCTTTTATTATGACTATATTATTCAAATGTACACATTACATTCAGCATCATTTCTGGAAACTTTAGGGACTCTCTGTGGGTTTAAAAAATCTTGGTCTTTGTATTGATTGACTCCACAGTGGGTCCAGCAAGATTAAAATACGTTTCTCTCTTAGAACTCTGGTAACTGCTGCAGTAATAAAGGATGGGAATTGTTGAAGGACATTGTGCTTTTGCAACTTCATCTCACATGTGAGGGTGCTGATCTGATCCTCCCTTCACATTTCCTGCACACATGGATACACATACCTCCCTTGGGAATGAAACATAATACCTAGTCTGATTATTGTGTCTCCTAGTCTGGTGACACAATAATCTCCCCTTCAGGCATTCATTGCATCAGCTTCACATGCTCTACACTGTGTTCAGAGCCCTGAGGCTTTGTACTGAACAAGTACCCTCTGTACTGTGCAGAGTTTAAGTCTACCCACTAGTTCTGTTGATTGGTGATATTTTAAAAATGAGAGCTACACTTTAAGTAGGCAAAAGAATGTACTTTCTGTTTTTGACTGTTAATATTTTTCCTGACATGAAAAATACTTGACTTAGGGACAGGGAGATATAATAGAGGGCCACTAAAGTCAGTCATGGGGTAACTTCTTGTCCCTCACCGGAGGTCGAAAGCTGCCGAAGTCAGTTATAGCCATCTTGTTATCTGCGGAAGATCCTGCCTCTGAGTACTGGCCTCCTGTGTGACCTGGTGACCCCGATCTAGGGCTCTGCAGGAGTTATGAAAAAACAGCAAAAAAAATGAGTTTAGGGTGATATATTGGGGAAAAATAGAGAACAGCAGAGTGAAACGATATACAAAAAGAAAAAGATATTTGAAAGAGGTTGTAAATCAGATTAAGACAGCATTTTCACATTAATATACCATATTCTGTCAATGGAAATCACCTTATAGCATGTATGGAGGTTTGCAGAAACATTTAATATGTATTTTTACTAGTTAGAATGACGGATCAATTGTTTTAAATATAGTTTGAATTAAGCGTCAAGGCTATGCCTCATTAAAGGAGTATGATGGTCTCACCCTGATTATTTTGTAGCCACTCCTCTTCTTGAAGTACCAGCATCCCAGGATGAGGAGAGCTGCCAGGATGACCACCAGCAGAACTATACCCACTGCCCTGTGGTTCACAACACAATTCACAGAGAGATTTTTTGTTTATCTTATATTATTTTGGCATAACAGTTTTATGGTATACCACAAAATAGCTACAATAGATTCATATAAGGAAGATAAGAATATAAAAAGCTATGGTACAACCAAGCCATTGATCCCTGATTTTCAAAATAAAATAGATACACATACTCCTCAGCTCTGACGTATCCTCGTCTGCTGCTGGCAAAATAAATGTTGAATTCTCCACGAGGCATCCCGTCTGTACAATTACGCGGCATCAAGCTGAAAGTGAACAGAAAATTCACTATTAAACTGAACAAGTACATTGTAGTAACACAGTGAGCAGTTTTATAAGACCATATGTCTTTCAGCGCATTAAATCATATTCCCTTAAATAAGATTAAAGAATGGCCTTAATAATAATTAGAGTATCATATCAGGTGTCAAACCAATCTGTTGTATTGAACATTAAATATGACATTCACACACCAGGATGCATGTACATAGTCCAGGCACACACCACCATGAAGCTGTGCACTGTTTAATTGATTTGTTGCCCTTTAGAATATAACTCTTTTTATTTTTGTAATAATAACAGAATAGTTTCTGTGTTTCACTTGATTACTTGACATACTATACTATGACTTTTTTCAACATACTATACTATGAGTTTTTTTTAATCATTTCTTGACATAGGCCTTCTATAATATGACTTTTTTTGACATACTATACCATGACTTTTTATCACTTTTTTCAACATACTATACTATGAGTTTTTTTAATAATTTTTTGACATAGGCCTTTTATAATATGACTTTTTTCGACATACTATACCATGACTTTTTATCACTTTTTTCGACATACTATACTAAGACTTTTTTTTATCTTTTTTTGGACATACTATACTATACATTTGAACATTCAGATAAAGTTCAATTTGTTCTGTTTACTGAAATAAAATGGGCTACTTCATGGATTACTGCCCTCACAGAACCATACGCGTGTCTTGTTGCATTTTCATCCACTCTCTCTCTCCTAGTGTTAACTGATGCACTCTTGCCCAGTGCTAATAGGCACTAAAGAGTAGTCTTATAACTGGCTGACCAATGCTTGACAAATATGAGAATGGCCCTCCATATAGCCTACAAATTTGTTAGTGAATAAAGAAAATGTGTGTTATATTTAGAAAAAGTTTAATTTTCAACTAAACTTAGGTTGCATAAAATGTGTAACATCCGGGCAGTGTAAATGAAATTGAGTACGAATCAACAGCTTGTAAGGTAAGATAGACTTAATTGATCCCACACTGGGGAAATTAAAGAAAAAGTAATTGGACAGCATCACCTGTTGTAGCAGTAGATGTAAAGTATTAATTAATGCCATGCAGTCTACTGCATCATCGAATCTATTTGTCCTGTCTGATCAAGTAATAACAATTTGGACGTCAGCTGACAGTAATATTCATTAAAGTTAACTCTGCACAATACAAAATATTCTACAGCCTATAATAGGGCTACATCTGCTAGAAAAAAACAACACACCATCATCTTACCAAATTGGATAATTAGATGGCAGAGAGCAGTTCCTCTGGTTGGGATTCCTTCTCAGACAGACGTGGTCCTTGAAGCTCTGTGTTACACTCCTCAAATATCTTCCCTCAGTATGCCGGAGAGCAGAGAGGGGCAGAAACCCCTCATGACCGTCACGGGTTAGAGGCTCATGGCTTAACCCATTGAAGCAGAGTAATTACCGTGAAACCCTGCAGCCCTGAACACAACATTATTATCCACTCGTGAAACTACAGAAGCAGAAGCAGCGTCAGCTGCTTGTTTTTCATTTTGTGTGTGTGTGTGTGTGTGTGTGTGTGTGTGTGTGTGTGTGTGTGTGTGTGTGTGTGTGCGTGCGTGTGTGTGGTATTGTTATTCACAAATATCCTCATCCAAGAGCTACAGTAAAATTATAGGCCCATTAAATAATAAAAATAAGGGGGGGGGGTAAAGAATCCTGAACGCCAAATTCAGTAGCTTGATGTTGATATGAAAATGAAGATTGTATCACAAAATATAGACAAATACCATAAAAATACTATTTGGTAATATGGGCATACTGCACATTTAAAAAAATATATATAAGCTATTCTCTTATGAAAGACTGAACAAATTAATATACCTAAAATTTTAGGCCATAATATCAAAGTGATAGGCTATCATCTTTTGTCTGCAAACAAGAACAAAAAACAAAATACTTTCCAAACATGAGTGAAACACAACACTAAGCAATAGATCATGTTGTCTTTCTAAAATAATTGTACTCTCAGTGGGAAATACTAGACTACTGCTGAAACATGTTATCGTCATAATATTTCACTTGGAGACAAATTATTAATTCACCTTCAAAAGATAAATATTGAAGAAATGAATGGTTATTGCCTAGACCGACTGCCAAGCCCTCAGTCTATTGGCATTTTATAACAGACAACTTGTAATAATATAGTGATATAAAACCAGATCATGATTCAAAAAAATGAAAATTTCTGTCACCACACTCTCGTAAACAATGCTGTTGCTCAAAGCAGTTGCTGTTGCATATCCATATATCGAGCAGTTTAGTGGCATTTAAATCTCCAAAAAGTAAGGTCAACCTTTTAGGAGAGATGGAGGCTCAGAAAGGTCTCCTTTCTACTCATTCAATCTTTGAAGTGTCAAGTTGATATGGAGTAAAAAGTGCTTAACTGTGCAAAATAATGAAGTCTGCCACTCCATTTCAAAAGAGGAAAGGATATCCAGATGACTTTTATTTCCTCAGTAAACTGTATTGCTGTAGCATAGAACATCCTGAAGGCATCATTTTGTTTGTTTCGGATTCAGAGTCTCATACTTCCTTTGCTCCTGGATAATAAAGTCATCCTCTGACTCATGTTGCAGCAGCTCATTATAAATTATAAAATGGCTCTTATTGTTTTTGTTTGTTTTCATCCTTCAAGCTGTGCAAAACAAGAACTGTTATAGATGTTTTCCTCTTATGATCAAAACAGAAGTGTCACAGTCTGAAAAAGGGTAAGCTGAACAAGGAGGCATCCAGTCTGGAAGATAGGCAAACTTTGCTTTAGTCTGCAAAACTATTTTAATGTTTCTCCACAAGAGGGAGACCAAAGCCTGTTTATGAAATTGAGTCAGTATTGATTTGTCTCAAACTGTAGGCCTACTTCAGTGCCTTACCCAGTAGGCCTACATGTTGAGCTTGTTAATCTAGATACTTCGAATAAGTGACTATTTTCAATTGGCCTTCGTGGCCTTACATTCCTGAATAGTTTGGAGCATGTGAAAAGAAAACATAAGAGGAGGAGACAGCTTTGAGTAATGCTGGGTAAGTTTTTTATGTGAAGCAGTCAGCTGTTTGGCCGATTGTTCTGTGTTGATTGTGATGACAGTCTACATACGTCACCTTTCAGCTGACCAAGATTCTCTAAACCGTCTCTGACAAGACCAATTTAAAAAGTGGCGAGAAAAAATGTGGGGTTTTGTAAGCACCACAGACCAAATTATTATTTGCTAAACATGAAGAAGACTATTTTATCATTACAAGATTTCATTATTTTCATGTAAAAAAAAAAAAAATGTACCACCGAAGTAACATTCAATGATCCCAAGAGGTTTCAGAGGCTTACCAATGGTCATAAACGTTAATGCTAATAAGCCTGGCTCACCGGTTTAGCGAGTTATTCCCTTTCCCGGTTGTTCCGGTCGGCATTTTGAAAGGGAGAGAGAGATAGGGGGGGGGAGAGAAATAGACAGACCGTGTGATTCCCTCTTTTACTCTGTTCCTCGATTGTTTTCACTCTAGAAAATTAACCGGTAACGTTACCCGCAAACATAACCTCCACAGTCTGATAAAATTCTCGCCTGATAAGGCAGGTTGCTCTCCTCCCTAACGTTACCCACCCAGTGCTTGTTCACCGTGAGAAAGAAGAAACCCCCTCAGTCCTCCCGACTCACAGGAGCTGTTTGAACAGTGGGACGGAGAGGGAGCTCGATACTCTTCTCCAGCTCCAGCTGCCATCCTACTCCTGCTCCTCCCCCTCCTGCTCCTCCTCCACCAGAACCACTTCTCTTTCTCATCACATCACATCCAGAGCAGAGGTAAATAAGCCAGATTCAACAATAACAACCTCTAATCGGACAAGTCGTTTACCTTCCTGAGTGTTTCCGGTTTGTCAGACACATCGGGCTGCCGTTGGGAACCGTAAACGGGATCAGAATCATTTTGATTTGTGATGGGGTCTTTGCTTTGTACCCCAGCTGCCTCCTTGGCGTTGGGTCGGGGTTACGCTTCCTAAGGCAAGTCCGAGGTCCGAGGTTTGTGAGCTAGAGATACGTCGACGAAGGCCATAGTAAGTGTGAGGTGAAAATCTAAATCCATACACGACCTGTACGATAAAAAAGAGCGATACTAGCTAGTATGCTAACTGGTTTTGATGCACTCCCGGTGATGCTAGCTTAGGCAAGTTACAGCGCCTTGCCAGTTAGCATACGTTAGCTAACTAACGTTACACCTCCAGTTGCTAGCCGGCTAACCCCGAGTTGATTTTAGTCACTTTAACATACGTTGCTATGCTGCTAGTCTTCTTAGCAAATGTAACGTTATACAACGCCAAGCTAGTAATACATGAGTAATAATACAGTCACATCTGGTGTTAAGATAAGCTAACGTAATTTCGTTGTTATGTGTTTGGCCATCCCCGGAAACCTTAACTGACACTATAACAAAAGAAATAATTTGAGATCTAACTACAAGGTTTCTGACTTGCCTTTTGCTAGTAACGTTAGGTATCAGCTACGACAGTTTAAATATAAACCTCTCAAATACGTGTAGCGATGCGTAACGTTAGAGATGCACAGAGAGAGACAGAATCGTTGTAACTTTTTTTTTTTTATCATTATTAATGTTATCAGATAGCAAGCTAGGTTTGTCACCCCTCGAGTCAACTTGCAATGCACGACATACTGCATTCGTAAGAGAGCTAATATTGTTGATTGTATGTTTCTGCAGCAATTACATGCTCTTGAGCAGGTTGAAATATTCCAGCCAAAAAATGCACATCCTGAGCTGGAGCTCTGTGTCTATAAAGAGGTGCAAAGAGGAAAAGGAACCAGGCAACAAGATGGTTTGGGCACCAGAAGCTGCTACAAATCAATAACTTGTAAAGGCATGCCCAGGCTTGCTATAAGGCTGGTATAAATTGTCTAGTCAGAGGTGCAGTTATGTTGGCAGTGTAATAATGCATACTCATGAGCTGACACATGTTTAAATCCCCATCCCAGAAAAAGCACAATGTAGTTATATGGAAAAATCTTTGGCTATTTCTTAATACTCATGATCCTAATGAACAGTGCTGCATGTAATGGCAGCCATACCTTGTTGACAGTGTACGTTCTGTAAAAGTGTATGTTGCCACTTTTTTGTCTTTGCAGTATTTTGGAGATGTGAGGAATATAAAAAGATTGGTGATATTGAGCAGCCTGTGCATTGACACGACCTCTTGACCTCATCTTCAGCATGAATGGTGATATGCCTCATGTTCCCATCACTACTCTTGCTGGAATTGCTAGCCTGACAGACTGTAAGTGCAACATCATCTCTCTCTAACGCTGTTCACACAGCCTAAACACTAACACTCAAACCAAGATGTGGCAAGGTTAAAGAATACCTCACTGCCAAAATGTTATACTATGTGTAGTGTTTTAGTGCGTCTAGTATAAAGTGTAGAACATACAATAAGCTAAATACTCGTAATTGTGATGCTTCTCACTACTGGGGATTTCAGCGTAGACAGAAGTGAAGTGGCTTATGTTCCTGAAGATGGGAAGTGGTAGGCTCATATACCCCAAACCAGTTTTGATGAAAGAAAAAATGAATATCTGTTAAAACAATGGAACATTATACATTTCACAAAGATATGATTTATAACTATTGTATCTCATTGCATTAGATCGTAAAAATGTAACTTGGTAACTTGATGAACGTAGAGGTCAATGGGCCTTTCTTCACTCTTATGTTACAATATTTTTAAGGCCTTTTGATAAAAAAAGATAGACAGAATGTTTATTATATTATAAAAGCTTTTTTTAAATCATGTATAAGTTTGGCATGTATTCTGAGGCCTTCAAAATGTTTATTCTAATTAGAAATGTTGTAATGTTTACCCAAAAATGTACACGTAAAATATATCAAGCTGAAGTTAACACATCCAAAGTGTACATTGTCTAAAAAAATAAATAATCAGATTGTAGCATTGACATTTGGTATTACTTTCAAATAGAGTGGACCAGTTGGATGTTTTCAAATTTTAAATCCTTTCATGCAGAAATATTTTCACATACAAATCTTTTTCCAAAAGTCTTTTTTAAATATTTTTTCCCTATCCTGCTTCCTTTCTTTTTTCATCCAACCTAACTTGTCCATCCATCATCCTTTTAGTATTGAACCAGCTGCCATTGCCTTCTCCTCTCCCTGCCACCACTGCTAAGAGTCTGCTCTACAATGGAAGGATCTCCGAAGAGGTCAGCAGCCTGCTGGTGTGTCGGGACGAGAATCTGGTAACTCAGCTGGCACATAGCCTTAACCAGGTCTCTACTGAACACATGTAAGTAACACTCACCGATATTTCACATCTTTCGAGAATTGAAATTTAATAGAGGGAAGCTTGCCAGTAGCTTATACTACTACTACTACTACTACTGTACATTAGGTTTGTAAACGTGTGCTAACTCTAAAATTAATTTTTAATTGGGGAAGAAATCATTAAGTCAACTTTTGTTGTCAATATAGTACTAAATGTAAAATAGTAAATGCTTTACAAAGCATTGTTTCACTGTTTACTTTAACAGTGAATTCAGGCATTGATGTTTTAATTTCTATGATCACAATACTGCCACTGCTTTACCAGATAGTTCAGCTCATGTTCTGGGTTGTCAGAATCATGAAGGGCTAGTCTAAACTGCACTGAAGATGGTAATTGAGACGGGTAGGAATCAGAATGCATTAGTCAAAACTGGATTTAGGTCCAGTGGGCAGTTATTGGCTGCAATATGACTGTGGACTATACTTTTCTTTGCTTTCCAGAGAGTTGAAGGACAATTTGGGAAATGATGAACCTGAGGGTGACATGCCAATGCTTCTACAAACGTTGCTGTCCAGGAACCCCAAAATCTTCAGGGACAAAAGTATGCCAACCCAGTACAAGGTTTGGGGTGGTAAGGAGGAGGCAATGAGCTGCGGTTGTCTCTTCAGTTGAGCCCAATGCATGCTCTTTCCCTGGCTGTACTCTTGGTTTTCACTGTAACTAGTTATTCACCTAAACATGTCCTGGATCAGATGCGCTACCGGTGCCTAGTTTTACCACAGTGGTGGTTCCCTAACTGGGGGCAGAGCCATTGTAGCAGGAAAAACGTAGAGTGAAACTTAAGTTGAATAAACCTTTTTCACAGCAGACCTTTCAACCTGTAAACACATGTGTAACTAATAGCATCACAGCATTATTATTTTTGTATTGCATTGCAGTAATGACTGGAACCTGGCCATCATTGCTGTCATTAGTTCCACCTGTATTTTTTCTGCTATCACAATTCACAAAGTGAATTTTTTGGCTTCTAAAGGGATGACAGAAGAAGAAAGTAGTTCCATTTAAACCTGTTCACAATGCAGTTTGTGGATTATCCAGTGTAACCTGGACATTGTTTGTGGAAAGACACATTGCTCTTGGTTAAAAAAAAAGAAGGGTTTTTGGGCATTGTATGCCTTTATTAGACAGCACCAGTAGAGAGATAACAGGGGAGAGAGATGGAACAAAGGTCCCCAGCCCGACTCAAACCGGGGACATTGTGGTTCATAGTCGGCATCTTAAGCTTAACGTTACTCCTAAACCCCGGGGGCGCCTCAATGTTGAATTTTTTAAATGTCATTTTCCAATGCACCATAATGGAATTCTATTCACCTCCATCGTATTGGGGAGGAGGAAGAAACCAACCCTTAACATATGTGTCTTCACTGAACACACAGAGATCAAATCTTCTATTGTTCTCCAATGGAAAGTCTCCATGGGTTGGAATAAAGCTTCTTGTACAGTTCCACATATTATGATAAAAACAGCTTGTTGTGACTTTACCAACAGAAAAAATATTTAAAAATATATTTTCACATGAAACTCATACACAGCTCTTAAAGTCTTAGCTATGTTTGTTTTGCTATCATAAGTGATATCACTAATTGCCATGAACAGTTGCATATTTGTCTTTTAACCTTTGTTCAGAAAAGCCTTCTGGTTTTATGAGCAGCTGCACTAGACTGCAATTACAGGTAATTATAAGTACATAGTTTGCATACACACTTTCATACTAAATCGTTATTTGTGCAAAAGAGAAAAAAAAGAACAGATTTGTGCAGTGTGTATTGTAGAGCTAGAGGTGCTGGCAACTGCAAGAAGATTAGAAACACCAGACAAAATAAATAATTAACCACAAGCCTTTTTGGTAGTGACCGCACACTCAACCCATTAAAATATATGATCAAAGATTATTTAATCAATGATTATTTATGCAACAATCATACATGAGCCTGTTTAAGCACTGAGCAAAAGGTGTTGCTCTTAATAAATTTTGTGGCATTTTAGCCAGCAGTAGAAACTTCTGATTCGGGGAAATGCTGCGCCAAAGATGTGCTCAATGTGTACTTGTCACCAGACAGATTCCACATAAACCTGCACCTTGGTAAACTCACCATTCTCCTGAAGCTATAACCTCCTCCTTCATCACCCTGAACTCCAAATAAGTTTTGTGGTAATACCTTTTATTTTCAGAATAAAAAGTATACAAGATGACTCCACGTCTCCAATTATATGTATACATTACAGTGTATATATCACTGAAAGTATTACTTATCAGATATGTAACCCTATGTCACTAAGTTTCCATTCCTGAGGTAGATAGGCGAGTTTTGTTGCTGCGGAATTGTGTATGTTCAGCTCCTTGTTTGTATGACCTAAATGATAGATTTTTTTATTCTTTTATCTTAGGTGTAATGCAACAGCCAATGATGCAACAGTACAAGGTGTCTCAGAATCAGGTTCATGGGAGTCCAGGATCAAACTATCAGCAAACCACTGTCCCCCAAAGCCCCCCTGGGTAAGGCAGTGCCAGCATACAGTCAGATGATGAGGACTCAGAAGTATCTGTATTTTTACTAAGACTACTTCTTACTCCTTCACAGATGCTTTACATCCCCACAGTCTGGATCAGGTGCTCGGTTTGTACAGAACAGCCCTATACCCAGTCCCTATACTCCTCAGAGTCCTGCAGACTACATGCAGTACAATCCACCTAGTTATTCTCAACACCAACAGACACAGCAAGGTAAGTACAAAGTCAGGTCAAGAAAAATGTGTCATTAGCTGCCTGCCACACCTCTGTGAGGAACAGCAAATAGCAAAGGTTTGATTTTAATGAATATCATAGAAGAGTTGTTGAATCTTCATTTTCTGTGCATTTGTACTTTTTAAAAGAAGCCAAGCTGGACAATATTCAGCAGGGAAAGTACCTTGTAATGATTGATGAACAGAAAGCCATTCACAAGAGACAGATACCATATAGTACATATTCAAGGTGTGGCTCTGAGGTAGGGATCACACATTGTTCCCTAACATAGGGGATACGCCTTATCCTTAAGTTCCTCCCACTATTCTTTGGAGGAAAACAATTATTCTTTTTAAGATTATGTCTTTGGCATGTTTACCTTTATTTGACAGAGGACAGTGTAGAAATGTGGGAGAGAGAGGTCCCTCAAAGGTCCCAAGGCCAAGATCGAAGCTGGGACGTTGCCGTTATATGGCATGCGCTGTAACCATTGGCTACCAAGGCGCTCCACAATTACTTTTTTTTTTAAATGACACCACCTGCGTGGTGTTTCAGACCTAGCAGGCCACCTTTAACATCACTAAGTTTTATACACGCTTATGTTGAGTCAGTTGATAAGCTGACCCTTTCTTACTGTAAGATGGTAAAACTACAGCTGTCTCTAAAGGTGAAAAAGAAGGTATCTTTCTCTCAGGGAGACGGGAGGCATTGCACATCACAAATTATTTAACTGGATATTTTATTTCGCTCTCTGTTTTAGTTAGAAACATCCATGACAACAAGGTCTCTGGTCAGCTATCAAGTACTTCATCTAATCACAATGCGAGACTAGGCTCAGATGAAGACTACATCAACATGGCTCACAGACTGGGAAATGAGGTAATGCAGAGAATCAAGATATCTTGAACTGGATCTTGAACTGGCAGATGCAGACTGTTTAAAGGGATGATAAATGTTTTGTGTTCCAACAGGAGAATAACCCCTCCATGAGGGTTGCCACGTTTCCAGTTAAATCACCACAGTCTGTGTGTTCCCCTGCTGGGAGTGAAGAGACTGCAAAAAGTATGCTGCCTTAGCAACAAGTCAATTCTTAATTTTGTGGATCAACAATAATGCATCGCTGTACAACTCATTCTTTGCAAAGATTTATTGTGTGTGCTGATTTTTCCTTGAATTTATTTGTGTTTCAGCAGGGTCCAGGCCTCCCCTTATCATGCAGTCCCCTCCACTTGATGTGCCGCCAGGTGCAGCACCTGACCGGCTACTCACCTCTGCCGACCGCAAAAAGAAGCAGAAAGAAAGGACTAAAGAAGAAGCTGAGCAGATGGACACAAATGCCTCGTATGACATTGTCAGTTCTCCATCAAAAGAGTCCGCCAGGCTGACTTTAAAACTGTCCCGAGTGAAGTTTTCAGACATGGATCAATCTGCAGAACTTCCTCTTAGGCCACGTGTCGACTCAGACCATGAAACTGATTTGATGAATAATAGTAATCAATTGTCAAGGACTGTCCAGGACTTATCACACACAATTGGTGCTGTGGAGCAGGCAAACTGTCAGCAGGTTCCTGTTCGGCCAAATACCAAGGAGTCTGCAGACGTCAGTGGGGTTGTGTTTGATGATGCTGAGATAGACACACTTGCAGAGATTGAAAGAATAGAGCGTGAGTCAGCCAGTGAGAGAGAACGGTGGTCTAAAGAAGTCCAGGATAAAGGTATGGTGTGTCCGCCTTTGCCCTGTGCCTTCTTGCATTTTAGTCATGGCTAGATTTATTTGTGTTCATAGTAGATCTAAGCTACATTTTTCTTTATTGCAGATAAGCCACTGAAGAAACGGAAGCAAGACTCGTATCCTCAGGAATCCGGAGCTGAGTCAAGTGACGGGCCTACTGTACAAGGGGGCAACACTGACAGCAAGTTGACACACAGGAAGACGAATGCCACAAGTAACGGTGCCAGTCGGCCTGCTTTGATGGTCAGTATTGATCTGCAGCAAGCTGGCAGAATTATAGGACAGCCTGTAGTGGTCCTGGAAGCACAGAAGTTGTGTGAGGACCACCTACGGCAACTAAAGTCAAAGACTGATGGAAAGGTAGATAAAGTTGTTGCAAACAGACCTGGGATCATCAATCAGCATGCTGACAGCCCCAGGAAGTCTGGCTCAGATGGGCAACCAGAAACCCCCAAACAGAAGCAGGAGAGTCGACGTGAATCCAAACACAGACATGACAGCAAAACTGTCAGTGGCAAGGGACACTCAGTTGACAGACGGCCAGACGCACCTCGTCAGAAACATGACAAGCATTCAGACTTGAGCCACAAAGAGGAAAAGAACCACAACAGTCACCGATCGAATGTCAGCCAACCTGAGACTCCAAAAACCATGAGCAAGGCGGAGCGTAACTCCAAACATGGAGAAGACAAAGTCAGGGATAGAGATAGGGCTAAGGACAAAGATAGAGAAAGGGATAAGGACAGAGATAAAGATAAAGACAGAGAAAGGGTTAAGGACAGAGATAAAGAAAAAGATAGAGATAGGGATAAGGACAGAGATAAAGAAAAAGATAAAGATAGGGATAAGGACAGAGATAAAGAAAAAGATAGAGATAGGGATAAGGACAGAGATAAAGAAAAAGATAGAAATAGGGATAAGGACAGAAATAGAGATAAAGATAGGGATAAGGACAGAGATAAAGCTAAAGATAGGGATAAGGACAAAGATAAAGACAGAGAAAGGGATAAGGACAAAGATAAAGACAGAGAAAGGGATAAGGACAAAGATAAAGACAGAGAAAGGGATAAGGACAAAGATAAAGATCGGGATAGGGAAAGGGAAAGGAAGTACAAGATGTTGAGGGAAAACTGCAACAGACACTCTCCTGACCGGCATACTAAACCTGACAGCCCTAGAGTGAAGCAAGACGGAAGCAGAAAATCCACTGACCTCAATGGTCGACAGAGGACAGACAGTTCCAGCCTTCAAAACTCCCAAAATAAGAAAGAGAGGAAAAGTGGGGATGGCAGCATTAGCTGCCCAGCTGGAAACAAACAGCAGTCTTTGGAGACAAATCTTAGTGAGTTCCCCTCGTACCTGCTGGGTGGCAAGTCAGGAAGTCTGAAGAACTTTGTGATTCCTAAATTGAAACGGGATAAAAAAGATAAAGATCCCCAACTTCCAGACCAATTGATAGAGGGCTGGAGCATTCCCCTGGTCAGGCTGGAGAGAGTGTCATTGGTAGATAACTTAAACAAAGGAGCTAAACCTGTTGTTGTGCTCAACAAACTCAGTATTGATGAGGTAAAAAGGATCATTAAGGAAAGCAGGAATGCACCCAGCTCCAGATCCAAGAACTTCTTTGACAAATCAGGGAGAGGTATGATTTACTTTGTTTATTAAATATGTACGCAAAACTGTAGGGAATGGATATGTGCAATGTGCCCAGCTTTCGGATTGTTGATTTACTTTAAACCACTGTTTCCGGAATCATTATTATCACAGTCATTAATCCCCAAAAATAGCTGTATATTAATGAGTTACTGATTGTATTTCTTTTGAAGTATAGATTATTCTGTGCTGAAAACTAACTTACCTCTTGTGCTTACAGAGATGGTTTTTTGTGAGAAGACACACAAACGAAAGCACAGCATGATCAGTAAGAAATCCAAATACACTGAGGTGGATGAAGATGAAGATGATGAGAACGATGATGATGACTCTGACAATGAGTGTCAGTATTAAACCCTAAAAAAATCATATTTGTGAAACACATCAGACTATAGAAAATCTGTCAAAAGCACTGTGCTGTCGCCACTTTTGACCGAATATTGTTTTAACATGCAGCAATCATGATGATTAAACAATATGTACCTCGAAATACTTTATATTATAGTTATTACATTCGATTTATTTATTACAGCAATACGTGGCGCTAAAAGCTTAAAGAACTTGATATTTTCAGAATTATAATTTCTCTGTTATTGTTACAGCTGCAAAGAAAAGGTACAAGAAACATCACGACAAGGCATGGAAGCCGGAAGAGAGGAGGGGTTCTGGTGATCAACGGGGGTCCGGTAGCCGTCACCGTGAACCAAGTGATTCGGATGAAAGCTGTCCCCCACCAAGCCTGAGTGATGGTACGTCTTTTTTGCATAGGCTTGCCAGTGGGCATAGGCAAAATAAAATATATAAATAAATGTTGTAGACAACCTAGAGAGTGTTTTTATTTGTCTCTAAGAAGGCAAAACTATTTTATCTCCATTATAAACTTAAGACAATAAACACCAAAATGATCATTGTATCAGAGAATGCAAATTTTGATTCCTGTTTCTGACAGCTGTCATTCAAATTATTGCCACTTGAAACCAGTGATCAGCCAGACCTATTCCCTGGATAATTGGATTACTACACCCAAGTCTTTCCCTATTAAATATTCGCTGCTTTAGGGTGAGTTGCTGCTGTGAAGGATTTGACTAATGTTGTTTTGTTTTTGTTCAGCTGCCAGAAAATCGAAGAAAAAGGAGAAACAGAAAAACAGGAAAGCGTATGATTCCAAGCTGACAACCGAGGGTATTGTGTTACCACTTTGAGTTATTTTAAAAATATGAATGCATTTTAAAACTTAACTAAATATTTTTATGAATCAATTTGTTTGCATTTGTTAAACAGAAAAGATGGATTCCTCCACATTTAAGAGATTTACGGCCAGCATGGACAGCATTATTGAGAGCCTTGAGGACGTGGACCTCACTGCCACAGGTAAACATCAAGTGCCGCACAGTTTCCAAAGTTCATGACATTTGCTGATTAACACTGTGTGTTTAAAAATGTTAACTACCGGTATATAACTTTGTGCCCTCAAACAGATGAGGATGAGATACCTGAAGAGCTCTTACTTGGAAAACACCAGTTGAGCGAGCTAGGCAGTGATTCTGCTAAGATCAAAGCTATGGGCATCTTTCACAAGGTTTGTGCACTGTCACATGATTACACTCAGGTTGATATTTAGCTGTTGTAAAGACCATCAATTCACAGCCACATCGTTGGGAAAGTAATAAATTGTTTGTTATACCCATAGTTTCCATCTAATAAACTGGTGAAAATGTTGAATATCCTGGAGAAGAACATTCAGGACAGCGTCAAACTTTCCACACTAATGAATCATGTAAGTTGCCAGTTGGATATTATTGTTTTAGCAGCGGATGTGATGTTATTTTTCTTACCTGATTTTCGGTTCGAGCTTTCCAGCAAGTTTTGTCCTTTTGTTTTTTTTGTTACTAATTGTTTTTGAAATATGTAGGATAATGATTCCATGGATGAGGAGCGGTTGTGGCGTGACCTTATCATGGAGCGGGTGGCTAAGTCTGCTGATGCCTGTCTGACTGCACTCAACATCATGACATCTCCACGCATGCCCAAGGCTGTTTATATAGAAGATGTGATTGAGAGGGTGTTGCAGTACACCAAGTTCCATCTGCAAAACTCTTTGTACCCTCACTATGACCCGGTCTACAGAGTGGGTCAGCACAGTTTTCTTTTGTTCTTCTAAGTTGTTCTACAAAATATTGTGTGTGCAAAGTTTGCAAATTAGCAAGCTGATTAGGCCGATCCATGTTGATTATCTTTGCACCTATTTAAAACATAGCTCTAAATGGGGGAGCACCATTGTTAAAAATTGGCGTTGGTAATTTGCTGCTGATGTTTAAAGTGGTTTACTTATCTTTTATTCAACTCTTATTTTCCCTTTATCTTCCTCACCTAAGGTGGCATGCATACGTCAAAGTCCAAGAGAGCAAAGAGTTCCACCCACAAACAGAAGGTGGTAGTCATGCTCTACAACAAAGTGTGTGATATTGTCAGTAACATCTCAGAGCTCCTGGAGATCCAGCTGCTAACTGACACCACTATTCTCCAGGTGAGACTCTTCATCTGGTCTGACGTCATTCAAATTCATGACCCCATTTAACCTTTGACTCTTGAGTTCTAACATACCTGACTGCTTTTGTGCCTGACTTTTAGGTGTCCACCCTGGGTATTACACCTTTTTTCGTGGAGAATGTCAGTGAACTGCAGTTATGTGCGATCACACTAGTGACAGCAGTAAGTGTGCCATGGCATGCAATTTTCGGATTATTTTAGCAGTGAATTTTGCTATTGCTTCAGATATTTTTTTTTTCCAATAACATGCTCCTGTACAACATCTTGTTATGTTTCGATTAAGTTCTTTAAATTGTACTCTTCCGCAGGTGTTCTCTCGTTACGAGAAGCACAGGCAGCTCATTCTTGAAGAGATCTTCACCTCCCTGGCTAGACTGCCTACTAGTAAACGCAGCTTAAGGAACTTTAGGTAACTACATCTTGAGTTAAAATTTGCTCAATAAAATTGCATGAATTAAGAAATTGATCATTGAAGTCCTCTTCTCAGTAAACCTAACGATACTTATGTCTCATAATCCCCCAGGCTAAACAGCACTGATTCGGATGGAGAGCCGTTGTATATCCAGATGGTCACAGCACTGGTTCTTCAGCTCATCCAGTGTGTGGTTCACCTTCCCTCAGAGAGGGATGCAGAGGATGAACATAATAAGAAGGTTACTACCAAGGATTGAACTGATATAAACCATATTTATCTAATAAGGTGTTTTGATTCAGAGATTGTTTTACATATTGGGTAATTTTTACTTTTCTAGATGGATAAAGATGTCTTTATCACAAACACTTATGAAACTGCCATGAGGACAGCTCAGAACTTCCTGTCAGTGTTTCTCAAAAAGTAAGTCATTGATCTGAAGACTATTAAAGGGGGACATTAAGACTGAGTGTCCTTACACTTTCTTCTGTTGTTCAAACACATATTATAATAAAAGATTGTATTCTGTACGTTTCAGGTGTGGCAGTAAGCAGGGAGAGGAGGACTACAGGCCCCTGTTTGAGAAGTTTGTTCATGACCTGCTGTCTACAGTCAACAGGCCTGAGTGGCCTGCAGCGGAACTGCTGCTCAGTTTACTGGGCCGGCTGTTGGTGAGTAGCATCCCTCACTCCAAAGTGTTATCACCCATCAGCAGCAGAAACAGCTGCTGATTTTTGTTTTCGTTGTGACACTTCCCTCTCCCCTTCTTGTGCTCCAGGTGCACCAGTTCAGTAACAAGCAAACAGAAATGGCGCTCAGGGTGGCATCGCTAGACTACCTCGGCACTGTCGCTTCTCGCCTGCGTAAAGACGCCGTAACTAGCAAAATGGACCAAAAGGCTATTGACCGCATCCTCAAAGAGGTAGACTAGATAATTACTGACTTATTTTAACAGATGCAAATTAACAATAGTGTTGAACTGCTTTTGAGATGCTCCTGGCTTATTGATCTTACAGACTGAAGGTAGTGATGAGATCCAGCAACTCCAGAAGGCCTTGCTGGACTTCCTAAATGAGAACATTGAGACAGATCCGTCTCTAGTGGTGAGTGTTTAATTTTCGTATAGCTGTGTATTTATATTATATTTACATAAATCATTATGGTCACATTGATGATTCCCTAAGGACTGGATGCTCAGTGTATACATTCAGTAATATGCACCCCTTGTACTCCTGTTACTTGAAACTGTCAAATAGCTTGACACAGATGTATTCCATGGTTCCTTGGTGTCAAACTGGTATTCAACTCTATAGTGTGCCTTAAATGTTCACCGTTTTTCATTACATATGTATGCATTTGTTTCATATAGTTTTCCAGGAAGTTTTATATTGCCCAGTGGTTCAGGGACACTATAAGTGAGGCAGAGAAAGCGATGAAGTCTCAAAATGACGATGAGGACTTGAAAGGTCGACATCATTCCATGGACATTGACTCAACTGAGGAGATTATGCAGAGGGCTGAGACACGAAAGAAATTCCTCCGCAAGGTCATGAAGACGTCCCCATCACATTTCAGTTCTCTGGGGTAAATACTACTTCACTCTGGAATTAGTTACACTGTTTGACTTTTTCACCAATCCTGGTATTAAACGGTCCTCTTGACTTTTCTTTCAGGATAAACTCTAACACAGTGGACTATGAGGACTCATGTCTGATTGTCAGATATCTGGCCTCCATGAGGCCGTTTGCACAGAGCTTTGATATTTATTTATCACAGGTAAGAGGATTAATTCAAATGACCGTCAGTGAGAGATTGTATTGTGCTGGCTGTCACAAACTTTTTTTCTCTTACTGTTTCTCTTGTATAGATTCTGAGAGTGCTGGGTGAGAGTGCCATCGCAGTCAGAACTAAAGCCATGAAGTGTCTGTCTGAGGTAGTAGCTGTGGATCCAAGTATTCTGGCACGGGTAAGTCATCCTGTATTGGCTGCTACACATCGCTCAGACCACTGGATTGATGGCAGTAGCACTTAATGTTTTTTTGTTTATTTTCTTTAACCGATAAAAACATAATTTCTTTGTAAAACAAATGATGTTTTTATCTGTCCTAACAGGACATTCTGTTATAGCGTGTAGAGTGTTAGGGTGGTGTTGTTGCATTACCAGGCAATTATGCCAGTTTACCACAGTCACACTTGCAGCCATAAGATTTAGTAATGTTTGTCTATGCTTGACTAATCTCCCTTATTTGCTTTGCAGGTGGATATGCAGCGCGGGGTTCACTGTCGCCTCATGGACAACTCCACCAGTGTGCGAGAGGCAGCCGTGGAGCTACTTGGCCGTTTCGTGCTAAGTCGACCGGAGCTCATTGAGCAGTACTATGACATGCTCATTGAAAGGATATTGGTAAAAAAAAGAGCTTCTGTACCATACAGAAATGTAACCATTTTTTACCAGGTGGTAAAGTTTAAATTGATTTGGCCACATCACGTGCACTGACAAAAAAGTTGATTTAAAGTGCAAAAGTTCAGCTGAGGTTAAATAATCTTTTTCCCACACTGCCACCTAAAGTTCAAATGAAGAACTGCAACCATTTGGCAGTTAAAAGTACAATTGAGTAATGTATTTCTTCTTGTCTATATTGAGCTACCCATTTTGTCTTTCCACAGGACACAGGTATTAGTGTAAGGAAGAGGGTCATAAAGATCTTGAGGGATATTTGCCTGGAGCAGCCAGACTTCCACAAGGTCACCGAGATGTGTGTCAGGATGATCCGAAGGGTCAATGATGAAGAGGGGATCAAGGTTTGTGTTTATTTTTCTGTGAGTGCTGCTTACAAGTGTTAGTTTTTAGTTTTTGATATACAGCTTATATACATAAATATGTTTTACCCTGCAGAAACTAGTGAACGAGACATTCCAGAAAATATGGTTCACCCCCACACCCAGTCATGACAAAAATGCCATGACCCGGAAGATCCTGAACATCACAGATGTGGTGCGTACTACCTAGGCTTGTGACAAAAAAAGTTCATCATCCAAATAAGAAATATTTTGGTGTAATCTGACTCATGTCATGTTTTGATTTCATCCCAGGTGTTGGCATGTAAAGACACAGGCTATGACTGGTTTGAGCAGCTTCTCCAAAATGTGAGTTGTTTAACTTGTATGGCTGTTTGATAGCTCAACATCATCTTGTGGGTCTTTATGATAGCTAAGCTGGTATGTGCATATGTTGCCGGGCATCTTATCTAACTTCTGCATGACATCTGTTTAGCTACTGAAGTCAGAAGAGCAAGCTTCGTACAAACCTGCCAAGAAGGCCTGTGTTCAGTTGGTGGACAATCTAGTGGAACACATACTGAAATATGAGGAGTCTCTTGCAGGTAATAAAAATAAGTGTAATAGTATGTTTGCTTACAAAATTTGTATTGCATTGTTATTGTGTTAAACATTACTGTGCTGCGACAAATGTCAATGTTTTCTGCTTTAACATTTCAGACTGTGAGGACAAAGGGGATAACTCAGGTCGTCTGGTAGCATGCATCACCACTCTCTACCTGTTCAGCAAGATCAGAGCACAGTTAATGGTCAAACATGCCATGACTATGCAGCCCTACTTGACCACCAAGTGCAATGTAAGTGCAACATCATTTTGTCTATTATGTTTTACTTGTATCAGAAATTGTTTGTTGAGTCTGTTGCCTACAGGACAGAAATGAATAACACCAACTTTTATGTTGTGCTGTAGAGCCATCTAGTGGCAGCTAAATGAAATCAACCCACACTTGTCTCTTTTGCGAGTAGTGCCTACTTGTGTGACATGTTAAGATCAAAAACGTGTGGAGGTTTATCAGAGCTCACTGGGACGCATTTGATTAATAAGGGCATCCCATCGCTCATGCAAGTGCTGGACATGGCACAATTAAGCTCAAAAGTTTTGATGAAACAAATCAGTAGGATCAACCATACAGTATTACAGTTACAATCAGATGATAGTAAAACACACACATTCAGGAGCTAAAAGGAGGATTTCAATTAATAAAGCAATTAGTCGTTATACGTAAGTTATTTTCCACCTCAGCTTTGGACCGAGCAGCTGTCTCTGTATTGACATTTCAGACTCAGAATGACTTCATGGTGATATGTAACGTGGCAAAGATCCTGGAGCTGGTCGTGCCTCTGATGGAGCACCCAAGTGAGACTTTCCTCACTACCATAGAAGAAGACCTGATGAAGCTCATCATCAAATACGGCATGACGGTCAGTGTCATTTACAGCGCACAGCTTTCACAGATGGCTCTTAAAAAACATGAACAACGTGGATGTAAAACTACTCCTCTGAGCATACAGATTTTATTTGAACATGATGTAATTTTTTGTGTCTGCTTTCCAGGTTGTACAGCACTGCGTAAGCTGTCTTGGTGCTGTTGTCAACAAGGTCACGCACAACTACAAGTTTGTCTGGGCTTGTTTCAATCGCTACTATGGTAAGGCTTATGCACTGTATATACATCTATTTTTAATATAAACATAAATGTCCTTATACCAGAATTATTAAAAACCTTGATATGGAAAATCTGGAAAGATCATCTAAAATGCCCCAACATTTTAATAACATGTCGATGGGGCTTGTAATTATTAACCTGTTCATTTACCTTCAAATGAAAGGTTACATTATGCTCATGTAACCGCATTATACTCTATGTCTCAATTCACATCCAAATTAAAAAATTGCATTGAACACGCACCAGATAGTGTTTTATTGTCCACATTCTTTGTTAGTTCACTGTAGAAGAACAAAGTTAGTTTTCACTGCCAACATGTATTATTCTATAGGAGCTCTGGCAAAACTGAAGACACAGCACCAAGAGGACCCCAACAGCTCCACTCTGGTTACTAACAAACCTACTCTCCTGCGCTCACTCTTCACTGTGGGGGCTCTCTGTCGGCACTTTGATTTTGACCAAGAGGAGTTTAAGGGTTCTAACAAGGTAAACACCAGCAATCTGCTTAAACAATGTGAGCAGGACTAACTGTTGAACCTGTTTTGATGACTGACTCACTATCTTCCACTGTGTCTCTTAGATTGTCATCAAAGACAAGGTGTTGGAGCTTCTGTTGTACTTCACCACTCATAACGATGAAGAGGTCCAGATCAAGGCCATCATAGGTCTAGGTATGTTGAACCTCATGTCAGACTAACATAAGATGCAATTACTGTATTTTATACTGGGATGTCTTGTTTTCTTTTGTTTTTCCAAATTAATTCTAATAATTGTCATTTGTCTCCAGGCTTCCAGTTCATCATGCACCCAGAGCTCATGTTTGTGCAGGATGTGAAGGTTCTGTATAACAACACCCTGTCAGATGAAAACAGTTCGGTCAGTCTGAAGATCCAGGTGCTAAAAAACCTGCAGACTTACCTGCAAGAGGAGGACTCTCGAATGCAGGAGGCCGATCGCGAATGTAAGTTTAACAAATCCATTTTATACTTAGGTGACTAAGATTAGATCTGTATGTTCAGCATTGTTAATCTATATTGTTTATCATGTAGAACATCCTTAGAACGATTCAGCTGATGTTTTTTCTTTTGTTCAGGGAAGAACCAATCCAAGCAGGAGGATCTGAAAGAAATGGGGGATATCTCATCAGGCATGAGCAGCTCCATTATGCAGATTTACCTGAAGCAGGTGCTGGAGTCTTTCTTCCACTCACAGTCCACTGCTCGGCACTTTGCCCTGAATGTCATTACACTGACTCTCAGCCAGGGCCTCGTCCATCCTGTACAGGTATGTTCACAGTCTCACCCAAGACTAAGATATATAAAGTACCTCTTACAAGCAAGATCTATGTGTGATTTTCTTGTATCTCATAGTTGCAACATTCTCTGCTGTCTTGAAAGCATCATGAGCTGTTCACAGATTTGGAACAATTGTTTTTTTTTTTTAGTGTGTGCCCTACTTGATTGCCATGGGAACAGACCCTGAGCCAACCATGAAGAACAAGGCCGATCAACAGCTGGCGGAGATTGACAAGAAATACTCAGGCTTCATCCATGTGAGTGGCTTGCTGGTTTATGAAAGTGTATATTGACGGTTTGCTTTAACAGCGTCTATGGGCAGTCGTGTGTATATTTTATTATGGCGGGAGAATTTTAAACAGTTAACGCTTCACAACACTTTAAATGCTGTTACTTAATGTTACAGAAGCATAGATAGGTATTTCTTTATATATGTTTCTGTTATGTCATTATATAAATAAAAAAAATATATAACATTTCATATTGTACTGTAGTTCAAGTTCAACTGATCCTAGACTTGTAGTCTGATAAAAAAAATACAGGCTTCACAAAAATCTTATTCATGGGAAGGCTTTACAACCATCATCATTTTATCTCCATACATGCTAAGTTGTATCTCTCTTTGCATTCACAGATGAAGGCCGTAGCAGGGTTGAAGATGTCTTATCAAGTGCAGCAGGCCATAAATGGATCCAAAGGCGCAGTGATTCGAGGTTTTCGTCACGATGACTCAGACGCTGCTCTCTGCTCTCATCTCTACACTTTGGTCCGAGGGAACCGACAACACAGACGGGCTTTCCTCATTTCCCTGCTCAACCTGTTTGACGACAGCTCCGTAAGTTCACCTTTCTCCTTCTCTGTGTGTAGATGTGTAGTCGTGTGTGTGTCTCCAACCAGCCACTATCCAAGCTTCAATGCTGGTCATGAAGTTTTACATGTTGTCCCCTGCAGAAAACCGAGGTGAACATGCTGTTGTTCATAGCAGACAACTTGGCCTGCTTCCCCTACCAGACCCAGGAGGAGCCTCTTTTCATCATGCACCATATAGATATTACTCTGTCTGTCTCTGGTAGCAATCTGCTCCAGTCTTTCAAGGAGGTGAGAAACTTTGTTAAAATTTGTATATGACTTATAACTTTTAGTTGTTTTGTTCATCATGGGATGAAAATCCAATCTTGTGTAATATATCCGCTGTATATTTGGTCTGTGTTTGAGAGGTTTTGTTCTCTGTGCAGTCTTTACGGAAAGAGCCTGTACAGCAGGAAAAGAAAATGGAGACAAAAAAGAAGAAAAAGAAGAAGAAGAAGAAGCTTCAGAGGAGAAAACACAGCTCTGATGAGGATGATGAAGACGAGGACGATGAGCAGAGCAGTAGCTCATCCAGCAGCAGTGATGAGGATGATGAGGATGATGAAGTGGTCCACAGGCGAAAAAAACCTGCGGCTTGTGATTCTGACGGTGACATGGAAGATGAGGATGCAGTGATGGACCGTCTACCCGAAAACTCCATTCCTCTGCTGGACTTTGCCAGTTCTTCACAGGGCATTCTGCTGCTGCTTGTGCTAAAACAACATCTGAAGAATCTGTATGGCTTCTCAGACAGGTAGGCCACAGCAAAAATGGCAGTCAATAAATCTTTCATCAACTCTTTCTTAGTAGTGCAGTTGTTTGCATGACACAAACTCAAGCAAACTTTTTTTCTTTGCGTCACAGCAAAATCCAGAAATATTCCCCGACGGAGTCTGCCAAAGTATACGACAAGGCAGTTAACAGGAAATCTAAGGTGCACTTCAACCCTCGACAGACACTGAATTACCTGAAGAGTGACCTCGCCAACACGGATCTCAGCCACGACACCAAGAGGAACATTGTGAAACAGTATTTGGATGTAAGCATTCAGCACTATGTTACGAGTTTATGTATGTATTTTTTTCAGTCTCAGGAATATGAGGAATATGTCTGCTTTGATCTCTTAGTTCAAGGTTCTGATGGAGCACTTGGATCGTGACGAAGAGGACGAGGAGGGTGAAGCAAGTGCTAATGCCAGAAACAAAGCCATTACTTCACTGCTAAAGGTCCCAAAATCTTTGAACCACAACCATAATAATCACACAGCTCCAGTGGAGACAGAGGAGGAGGAGAGTGAGGATGAAGAGCCCCCTTCGGTAAGAATTTTAAAACTTCAGAGTCAAGATTAATCATAGGATTTCCATGTGAACTCACATGTAATCAAACTATGTCTGCATATAAACTGTTAACTCTGGGCATTAGTGAGGTCACGTGATATCACATCACATTTAAGGTACACAACAGAAGGGGGGATGCGGGTTAATAAGAAAGAGAAGAGAAAATGTTATACTCCGTTTAAAATATATATTCTGTATAAAATATATATTCTGTATACCTTAACAGAATGTCAATATGACATGATATGGCCTTCTAATGCTTATCACCTTCACAAACATCATAACGGTGTTTATGGATTTTATGTTTCTCCTCATTGTTGCAGAGAGCAGATCAACTCTGCTGGCATTTCTACTGCAGCTGCTGTTCACACATTATCCCAACATGGCAAATGTCTGTAAGATTTTTGTGTAATGCTTCCTGTGCAAGAAGGGTTTGTTCATGTCGGAACATTCTGCTCCTTCTATCCACAGCGAAAACCAAGGAAAGGCAAGGAGTCGGCAGAGGATACAGGTCACCTGAATGAGAGAGTAAAGGCCATGGACGTCATTGCCATCTGCTGTCCCAAATACAAAGACAGACCACAGATTGCCAGGGTCATCCAGAGGATCAAAACTGGCTACAGTATACACTGGATGACTGGATCTTATTCTGGGCCCTGGGCTGAGGTAAAGAAACGGGACGGTCGCAAAAAGGTGCCTTGGGTTGACACTATCAAGGAGTCAGACATTATTTACAAGAAAATATCTTTGACAAGTGGACACAAGCTGACGAACAAAGTGGCACAGACGTTACGGGCGCTATACGCTGCCAAGGACGGGGACTAAAAGAACGAATCAACTGAAATTACTCAGACAGACACCGCTCACAGCCCAAATCTATGTGGATCCAATATGTTACAGAGAGAAAATGAAACCTCTTTAGTTTTAAGGACCAGATGGAGGAAAAGTATTGTGAACACTGATCTGTTTTAATACAGACATGTTTAAGTTAAACAGAAGAAAAACATAAGAAGGAAATGTTTAGGAAAACATTGTGTGGGAGTTCCTTCGCTGTTGTGCAGCAACTTCGTTGTTTGATTTTTACTCCCACTGTATCATAGTTTAACTAAACACATGTTTATATCTGAACATAATTCTGTAAAAAAAAACAAAAAAAAAAAACTGAATGTTGGAAATTAGTGTATTGATGATGTTCTTAATAAAGTGTTTTTGGAGTTTAAACTAACACCAGATGGATTTATTCGCTATTCATTGTTGATCTGAGCTCCAGGTCAATAATGAAGCTCCAACAACTTTTATCTTTCTTTTATTTTTTTTCCTTGCTTTGAACATTTTGTTGTTTACCCACACTGTGTAATGGAGTATCTTTGATATCATTTATTTATGTCAAGAGCAGTGCAGTATTTGTGCCTATATGCAGGGGAAGTTATATTGTTTTTAATATAGATTTTGATGTTATACTGTAGAACACAGCAAGAAAAAAGTGATCCCTCGCTCTTCTGGTGGAACAAATACTGCAATAAATTTTTCTTATGTCTTTGTTACTTGTTTTTGCTTTTTTCCCCTCATCAGAATATTTATTGTATAATTTTCAAAGTCATCAGGCTTATTTTTTTGTGTGGCTGTACTGTGATTCCCTCACCTGTGTGACAGAGATCAGGGGGAGTGAAGCAAATCATACGATTCTTTTTTTTCTCAGTTCTAACTGGATGGCAAACAGGTCTATAGACTTAGACTTAGACTTCTCTTTATTGATCCTTTTGGGATCATCCTATCCGTGCCTCTGAAGAAATAATTCCAGATCTTCTTGACTGTTTACTTAAGTCTCTACTCACGGGGCAAAGTTTTGCCATAACAGATAAACCCAAAAGATCATCTTTCCATTGTGATTATGACCGTGAGGATGTGCACATCTAACACCAGCTGGCAGGTAACTCTCGGACCTTGCCCCACACTAGTGGTTGATGTACTGTGCACAATTTCTCTTTTCACTTTAAGATTTTCTGCATTTTGGTAGAGAATGATAGATCTAAATACATACTGTTAAAGTTGCAAGCACCACATGTCTTGTACTAACGGTTCCTATATGAAATCAAGTTGATCAAGATTAATTTTTAACATTTTGAACAATTGTTATAACTAGTGGTTGATTGTATGTATCGTATAATACAGACATTTTTAACAGTAACATAAACATAAAAAGGGATCTCAAAACAAAACATGCACATTTACACCATCCACAATTGTATGAATGTGTGTGTGGTGAATGAGAAGCAATGTGAAGCTCTTTGTCTGGTAAGGTAGAAAAGTGCTATAAATACAGACCATTTAACAGTAACGTACAACAAAGAGTAACAAATACCATAGGTGGTACATATATGTCTTGTTAGGGGAGTTATATTTTTTGTATTTTTGCTGCTGAAATGATAAAAACCAACTAGCTATATTTTTAGGAATGGAAAACAACTATTTATATTTAATAATGTAAGAATAAAAATATATGTAATGTATAATACATCTTTACTGCCTTCAGGGCAACTGGTTGGAATTTGAAGTTGAATTCTACTTTTTTTATTTTTTTATTTAATATGGTATTTTTAATACATTTTTAAATGTATATTTAAAAAAAATAAGTGGTGAATATTTCCATGGAGAACATTTCAGATTAAATTACATTGACCGGTGGGTGGCAGCACAACGTTCACTTGGCCCGGTCTGCGAAAAATTAAGGAGACGAAGAAGAAGATGATTCACCGGAAAAGAAATCTTTCACATCCGCCGCTGTGCATGAGGTTGGCGGGCTGCAAGTTGTACATATTTGTTTAAATTCTGCTGCTCAACTGGTGAACAAAACTTCTTAGTCAAATACATCAGTATCACGCGGAATCTTTTTAGTCGGGTAAAGCAACGAGTTCACTTTAAAACACTTTATTTTACACCTAGCTAGCATTTAGCTTGCATGCTAAATAATAAGGTTTCAATGCTAGTAACGTTAGTCGGCTAACTAACCGGCGTTGTTCTTCCATCGGCTTTCTAACATTAGCTAGCACTAAACAGAAGATTTAACTTTCTATGAAGTTCGCAGTATATCACTCCATTATTTACGTATGACGCCTCGCCTAACTTTGATAATGCTCTTGTTTAACTCTGTTTGAACGGTTCGATCTGTAGGTAACGTTAACGGTGGTAGCTCAGCCATGCCGTCCAGCGCTGGACCCAATATCCTCGCCGAAGCGCTGGAAAACGCTTCCCGGCTGATTGACAGACATCTGCAGGATGACCGCTGCTTTCCTGACCTGTCAGAGCTGCTCAGCGTCCCATCTCACAGTGAGTTATGTGGAGCGATTGAGCAGAAGATAGAGACCTAACATTAGCTATCAAACTCAGGTGTTTGTGTTTACACTAGGGCTGCCATTCCAAAGTAAATGGTGGGATAAAGGAGGAGGCTGGACGATGTTGATAAAAGCAAAAATCGCAATAGTTTTTACCACAACGTTGATAAAAGAAATAATAAATGTTATAAAGTATTAATCGACAAACCTTGTCACTGTTGGTGCTTTCACACAGATATAAGCACAGCATAAGACATATTTGAGCACTGATCCTCTGTAATGGAAAATTATGACGAAGAAGATTCACAGATCAGTAAATTCTGAGAGCAATGTGATTTAATTGTAATGCATCAAAAGAGGCAGTTGCCATTCTTTGACGAAATATTGTGATATGGCTTAAAAAAAGCAGTAGTTTGCAAGATATATCAATGTATTTTCCATATATTGGCTCAACTGTGAAAGGATGAAGACCAAATACTAACGAGATTCATTTGCAGAAATAAATCATCTGCTGTTTACACCTGTGTCACTCATGCCAACGTATTGCATGGCTGTCAGAACCTGTTTTCCTCTTGAGCATACCAGTTTTCTGGCACAAAGGTGAAATGGTTGAATACTTATGTTGACATTAAGCAGTTATGTCTACCAAAAACATGACTTTCTCTATAATTCATCCAGAATAGACTACTACAAATGGGTCACACATTTGAAATAATGGCACAAGTAGCCTTGTAGCTCAGGTTATACAGGGGAAACAAATTTCAGCTGAAGGAAAACACAAGGTGCCAAAATATGTCCCTCTGACTTTTTTTTTCCCACCGTTTGCTCGATGATGGAATATGAGAAGAGAGAAATGTATTATGATCGGAAAGTGCATAATTAGACTTTAACTTTGTTGTTGTTGATTGTGTTGATAGATATGCCATCCCTCTCTGGAGTGTCGGACATGGACTACCCCCTCCAGGGACCAGGTTTACTCAGTGTGCCAAATCTCCCGGAGCTCAGTGCAGTCCGCCGAATCCCTCTGCCACCTGAGCTGGTGGAGCAGTTCAGCCGTATCCTTTCGGTCATTCAGGAAAAAACTAATTGAGTGCTTTCATTTTCACCCCATTTGTTTTCATCAGACATAAGCCGTTTTCACAAATGAACTCCGGGCAATGTCCAAGGAATTAGGTCCCGACATAGTTTGGAATTTTCCTTTCAAACATGTAGCGCAGAGCAGGAGATTGTCCGTGTCAGATGCGTTCTCACTTAATTGAAATACTTTGTTTGGTTTAGACGAGGGGTTGCGTTGCGCTGGGTAGAGCGGGCAGCAGACAGGACATGACACAGATTACGCTGTTCACCGTAATTTGGTCATAAACAACAAAGTCTCTTGCTGTTCGTTGAATTTGTCTCACAATTTCGGCCTTGGCCCTTACCGACAGAAGTTGCAGATTCTCGTCTGTCCAGTTAGATATTTTCGTTGCAGTCTTCCTATGAATCACCCTTGTTCTTCACCCTTGGGTGCGAGCCGCATGTAACGTCATTAACACGCCCTCTCGCTTGCAGTGAATTCTCACACTTTGGGCTCAATCGGAGATTACATGGATTTCATACTAGGGAGCTGTCAGGGTAAACAACGTTTGATATCCAATCCGACTGATTCAGACATTTGCATTCTCACATACAGCTCCACTGGGTAATGTCTAGATAAATTCAGGTTTGCAGTGCATGTGTGAGTGCGGCTATATAGAATAAATGTTAAGCTGATTGCTTTTGTTTAGTTTTAAGTTGAATTTGAGTTTCAACTTAACAATTTTACAGATATGCAATGTAATTGCATGATGGGAGTTTTTCCAGAGATCTCTCGAGCGTGGCTTACTATTGACAATGACATATTTATGTGGAATTATGAAGATGGGTGAGTACATTTACCTTACATGGGGACTGAGTGACAATGTTCATGATGAGCATACATGAAACCAACTGAAGTGCATTATTAGTATTCACTTTTAATTGTGAACTTCCACAGATGATAAATCCGGAGTGCAGACAATTATTTATTTATTTTCTGCTATATTCTTTGCAGAGGTGATGTGGCCTATTTTGATGGCCTTATTGAAACCATTCTGGCAGTGGGCCTTGTAAAACCAAAACAAGGTATGTGTAAACACTTAAACTCAGCATTGATTAAAATGTTTACATTTAATTTGAGTACTGTTTATGAGTTGTGTTTTTCTTTTCTAGGAATATTACAGCCACACATTCACTACCTCTTAGTATTGGCCACTTCTGTGGATGTAGTAATCCTCGGGCTGAGCTTCCCCAAGAGCCAGGCTGGTGAGTCCTTCCTTCATTTCTTATCACAGTGATACTGCATTTGACTTGTTCCCCGTGGCATGTGATTATATTGATGCCAGTGAGAAATATTCTCATTACGCTCATTAATTGAAATTTTAGCTTTAAGAGTTTAACCTCTTATCCTCAGCCCTCTGGGGAATTCTGAAACACGATAATCGTATCATGCTACAGTACAATAAGATGTCCAACTGCTTTTAAAGCTGCAAAGAATATGCATAACATGGCAGCTGGCAGCTAAATATGTTGCCTTACGTAGTTAAATATGTACAAACAAGTGCCAGATATTCATAAGTTAGGCAAATGTGCGAGATATGGATAGCCGCTGTACCATAACACTGTCAAATTGTAACTGTGTCTACCTTTAGACATGTACGCTATCAAGAATCAGTACATAGATAAATACTGTATTTGATTGATATGGTACTTGTACATCAGGCAGAGATATGGAGAGAACTCGGGTGTCATATCCCACATTCTTGCTATTTGTTTGTAACAATGCTATTAATATATTCATCATATACCTGCTTTGGTTTATCTGGGTAATCTTTCTCTCGCTTTCTTTTGTTATAGGGTTGAATGACAGCATGTCTGGTGGGATGCAGCTGCTACCAGACCCCCTCTTTTCAATCCCCACAGACAACACCTACATTCTGTCCATCACCTCCACAGACCTGGGACGCATCTTCATGGCAGGAAAGGACGGCTGCCTCTATGAGATAGCTTACCAGGCTGAGGCTGGATGGCTCAGCCAGCGCTGCAGAAAAATCAACCACTCTAAAAGCTCTCTGTCTTTCCTCGTCCCCTCCATGCTCCAGTTCTCCTTCTCTGAAGACGGTAAGGAGAGGGACACAATTCTATTTGGAAAAATGTCCTTGATTAAATTAAATTAAACTTAACTGTAACCTTTTGTTGTCCTTGTGCTCCACAGACCCCATTGTGCAGATTGCTATTGACAACTCCCGCAACACACTATTCACACGCTCCGAGAAAGGTGTCCTGCAGGTATGACGTTTAGTAAATGTCATGTCAATTTTTCATGTGTGTGGCTGTTTCTGATTACCTGAGAAACAAATCAGTGGTGGTTGTCAGTGTGCTGAAATAATTAACAATTTGTCTGTGTTTTAGGTGTACGATTTGGGGGCTGATGGGCAGGGTATGAGTCGGGTGGCAACCATGTCACAGAACTCCATTGTTGCGGCTGCTGGAAACATAGCCAGGTATTTCCGGGTTTGTCAAACTTCAAATGTGTTTCTTTCACATCCGTCATTAATTCTCCTTAAAGGGAAGTAAAAATGTATTTTCTTTCTCTTTAAAACTTCTTTTGTAGGACAATTGATCGTTCTGTCTTCAAACCTATTGTCCAGATCTCTGTGATTGACAGATCAGAGTCCTCAGATTGTCACCTGCTCGCCGTCACTCATGCAGGTAAAGATTAGTGAAGATGAGCAAACCGTAGGATACGTGTAGTGTAAAATAAAATGTTTGTACTTCATGTGTGCCTGTACATATTCTTTTTCTGTAGGTGTGCGTCTCTACTTCAGCACCACACCTTTTACCCTTCCACACCAGAGGCATATGGCAGTTCGACCTAGCCTGCTAGCTTTGGTCCATGTCCGTCTGCCACCAGGGTTTTCTGCATCTTCTACCCTGCAGAAACCTGCAAAGGTCCATAAGGCACTACACAGCAAAGGTAAAACTATTGTCTGCTACTCATCAGTTTACCAGAAATACCCAATTGGAGTCAAACTCAATATTGTTTTTTACTTCAAGTTAACGTTCAGGTCAGTGGTATCCATGCCCACCAATGGCAAGTATCCAGATCTGCCTGTAAAGGCAGTTACACACCGGGCCGATAATCAGCCGTTGGACAGTCTGGCGAGGTCGGTGACTCGAGTCTGTTTGGTGTGTTCCGCGCCGTCGTCTGTCCGAGGGGCTGTCGGCCTTCATTTTGGAGACAGGGCAGTCGGGACTCACCCGCAAACGGCGAGCGGAATAAGCGTGACTAAGCCTCTCAAAATCTGACGAAAATCTTTTAAACTGACCTTTGTCGATCTGAAATGAAGACAGATTCAGCAACTGCATGGCCTATTTTTCGCTTAAAATGTTTTCAGAAACACGTTTCAGTGAACTATTTTAGTACAATATAAGATCGTATTCTGAACAAGCCGCCGTGACAGTCTGTCTTTGAATTTCCGGAGAAAACAAACCCACGTGACGCGTTCGTCCAATCAGCTGCCGGTTTTCATTTTTGGGCGACAATACAGATTAGTGCCGCCTGCTGTTTGTCGCTTTGGTGTGTTCCGAGGCACTTTTTTTGACCAACTTGGGGAGACTGATCAGTCCAACTGCCTTCGGCCGTCTGGTTGGTGTGTAACAGCTTTAATACCATTTTGTCTTTTCTTTGTTTAAATCTTGCAGGTGTTCTGTTAATGGCTGCTTCTGAGACAGAGGACAGTGACATTCTGTGGTGCCTCAACCATGACTCCTTTCCCTTCAAGAAGCCCTTGATGGAGACTCAGGTTGGCACATAAGTAAATGTACAAAAATGGATTAAAATTGTAGGTGTCAATATAAGGTGTTTTACTACCATTGGTTGTTGCTCTGTAGTGCAGATTGTGTATACAGGTGATTTTTGGTCAGATCTTTACTGCAGATTGTTTTACCACCTAAAAGCCAGGCTGCACTGTTTAATAGAAACCCTACAATATGCCTCTCTTTCTATTGTATTCTTTTGCAGATGATGTCTAATGTAGATGGACACTCTTGGGCTCTTTGTGCTATTAATGAGGAGAGACCATCCAAGATATTTACTCCTCTGAACAAGGAGCAGATCCCCATCACTGAATCACCTGTGGTTGTCCAGCAGCACAATATCCCTCCGCAGAAGTTTGTCCTTCTCTCTGCAAAGGTTAACTACTGCTTTTATGACCCATCATGTTGCGCACATGCTCAATCTTGTTGTCTGACAAAACAACGTCTTAATGTTGTATACTAAGTGTAGACTCCTTGCTGTCTTGCAGGGCAGTCATATCTTCCAAAAACTGCGGCCGGTAGACCAGCTCCGTCACCTGCTGGTGAGCTGCGCGGGAGGGGAAAGTGAAGAGGTTGAGCGTTTCTTCAAGCTGCACAGGGTACAAAGCTAAGATCTTCACTGTCTAATATTTCAAAATCCCCATATCATGGCCTGTAGCCTTAAACATGTGTATGATGTATGCATTGTTTTAGGCTACACACTGCAAGCCGGCAACCTGCATGACACACAAACACCATAACACAGGATTAAGGCATGCAGCCACAGACCAGTGTGCAGGCATATTTCACACACACACACACACACACACACACACACACACACACACACACACACACACACACACACTCACAGTATATATTTAAGTTGTTGATCTGTTCTGTACAGGAGGAGCAGGCTTGTGCCACAGCACTGATCCTGGCTTGTTCCGGCGCTGCTTGTGACAGAGAGGTTTCACAGTGGGCCACCAGAGCCTTCTTCAGGTCAGAAAACAATGTTTATACACTCACAGATTTACACTTACTCACACTGTACACAAACTAAAAGCATTTTCTTCATTGTCATGATCAGATATGGAGGAGAAGCACAGATGAGATTCCCTGCAGCTATGACATCTCCCAGTACTGTTGGACCCGTGATGAGCTCTCCAGCACCAGGTAAATTATAAGTAAATACTGACCTGGGGGGTTGTATAGATCAAGATTTAACGTGGCAGCTTAAACTCTTGTGACGTGGTGTAAAGCCATATACACACATCACATTACCATATCTGCAAGTATTTGAGTATTTGGGTAAACAGGTAAACAGGATACACAAACCAAATGTATTGTTAAAATATTTCAAACATTACATTTGATACTACTATCATAAAATAAATGCGTAAACTTACTTACTCTTCCCTCAGGCATCGTGCCCCCAGCTTTGGCCACACCTTTCACACCAATGCACTCTGGGTCTGCCCCCATCACACCCATGTCAGCTGGGCCAGAGGTGATTTTCTCAGGGAAACACAATGGCATCTGTGTCTACTTTGCTCGCATTCTTGGGTGAGTAAATCTGGTCATTAGTTGTCACTTTTTAATCTGTTTTCTGGGTGAGAACAACATTTACTGAAAAAAATGTCTTTCTCCCCTGTTCCTTGCTGACCTCACTCTAACAGGAATATTTGGGATGGCAGTCTTGCTGTTGAGAAAACCATCAGCAAAGGAAATCAGACGGTCAATATTGTAAGTATCATAATTAAACCAGGGGTTTATTAAACCATTTTAATACTGATTGTACATTTTTAGAATAATGCTAGTAGTAGAGCTGGGGGTAAACGATTATTTATTAAACGATTAATCGGGCGATTATTTTATCGATTAGTCGACTAATCTAACGACTAATTGGACGATTAATATAACGATTATTTTTCTGTTGCTCGATTAATAAAAACCATAATGTATCTCAAATAAATACCAAAAAATTCTTAATATATTTTATTAAACAATTTTGCACAGCAAAAAATCTTCTGCTTTACACAAAATAAAATAATTATTTTACTGTTATACAAAATGAAAGGCCAGCCTGTTTACTCTTTTACAGTACCAACATAACTCTCTTGTTCAAAAAAATCAAGTTGTAGTGCAAAAAAGAAAAACACTGTGCAGTGCACAGTACAGACATTCCTTGGATTGTTTAACACAACATAACAGTCCCAACATAAAACCTGATGCATAATCAAACTGACTCTCTTAACTGCTATTCTGTAGGTTTACATGCTAATGCAGCTGTGCACTTTGGTGGTGCTAGGCTAACCAACGCATCTTAGCTCTCTGTGCAGTTTGTTCGTGCTAGGTTAGTAGCTAACGTTCACGTTAGCTAACGTTAGCTACTATAGATAGCTGTGTTCTGCAGCTGTAAGCTAGCTACCATTCAAGCCAACATTAGATGATAACTAACGTTAGCTAAACACAGCTGCCTAGGCGCCAGTAGCTAGCTAACGTTAATGTTAGCTACTAACCTAGCACGAACAAACTGCACGGAGAGCTAAGATAGTTAGCTAGCACCACCTAAGTGCGCAGGCTACACTACACAAACATGAAATTAATTTAGCTAACGTTAGTACTTGGGACTATATTTTAAGTATTCCCATACCCTCGATGATTAAGGGCGAGCTGTTTTTTTAGGACTTCTTCTTTTCATGGGGCTTTTTGCAGGGCTTTGTTGGGAATTCTGTGAGGAGGTTGCTGTTTCCTGCAATGTTTTGGTCTCCCACATGTGTGTGTGGCGAAGCGTCGACGCAAAAATACGACGTCGACGTAATTTTGACGTCGACGTCATCGACGCGTCGCTGCAGGCCTAGCTAGTAGTGGTTAGTTTAACACAAATTGTTACCTGTTGTCTCCACAGTTGGAAAGCAGCGTTGGTTCGATTGATCTGGAGTCAGTACTTATGGAGCTCTGCGGTCTGCGGGAGTTTCTTGATAAAAACTCTCAATTCAGTCCATCTGCTCTTGGTGCTGCAAGGTAAAAGCTCCTTCTCTGCTTCTTTAGTCTTACATTTTACTAATTGGTGTATTAATGCCTTAATAGGTTCTGTTAGTTCTCAAACACATTGGCATACACTTTTCCTGACCCTTGCTCAGGTGTCATCACGTAGGGCTGGACGATTTTGGCTAAATTTTACGTTACCTCGATTACGATTACGATTATTGAACGATTATTTTACTTTTTTTTTTCTTTTCTTATACTGTAAATATGTTCACGGTTATTTTTTTCTAATGAAAGAGTGCATAATCCTATCGTTGTGATTCTAAAATAAGGAAACAACACACAGATAGCAATTAATGCTTATTTATTAAATATTTCAAACAACTGAACTGAAATCTACAACAGTAGATTTTACAATAAAATAAAAACATCTTATAAAAAGTAATTTAAGTTTTAATGTAAAAAAAAAAAAAAAGTTTCCTAAAAATGTAGAAAATAAATAATAAATGTCCATAAGATTAACGGGAACCTGTGGTTAACTGTCTTTTCGGAGTTAAACTCCACAAGCGTGTCCTGCGGCTCGCCAGTCGTCACACACACACACACACACACACTTCCACAGCATTGCAGGCAGAGGCGGGGTCTATTCCGGGTATAATAAAGCCCCGTCTGTGTTGAGCAAATCATTACGTGAATTACGACGAGAATGGACGTGCATTTAATATAGAAAAAGTGCACAAGTATTAGCATCATTTGTTGTTGTTGTATGTGGCGCTAAGGTCTAGTGACGATGCTATAAAGACCGTTGCCGTGCTTGCGTCGCTCCCATACCCCTCCTACCAGTCCCTATGGCCACTTGGCCAGTGGGAATGCAAACGGGAAAAAAGATTTTGGGGGAGAGTAGTTCTTAGAACTGCTTAGAAGTGTACTTTTCCTCTAAAAAGTACAAGTACTATCCGATCGGAAAGCACCTATGGTCGCAGACTGGACGGGACGGAGTCACGTGACTACACACGCGGCGGCCGTAATATGTTTTAAGGGGAAAGTACATTAACACACAGTGGGCGGCCGCGGAAATATTAATAGGATTAAAAGACCGAAATAACCGACTTGGTAAAATTACATCGGTTATAGGCTCTGAATTTCGGTTACGATTATTTTTCGATTAATCATCCAGCCCTATCATCACGTGACGTACAGGACTTAGGTCATGTGATACAGGGGGTTGTATTTCTCATTTTTGGCCTGATCAGACTAATGAGAGAAATCCAAACTGCATTTTAATGATGAAGGCCTTCTCAAACTCATTATGAAAACAAATCTATTTCTCATATATTACTTACTACTACTTTGTCACTGTTATTTTTTTCTACATGAAAATTGAACCTGCAAAGACAGGATTCAGATCTGCAAAAACTCTTACTGTAACTGAGTCTTGTTTCCCATCCCCCTGAATAACATCTGTTATGCTACCTGTTAGTTTCAGCTCCCCTGCCAACCTGCAGCAAAGGCTGCTGGGATTTATGCGTCCTGAAGGAGCCAACTCTCAGCAGGTCCAGCAGGAGCTCCAGAGGAAATATCACAGTGAGTTATGAGTGCAGGTTTCCACATTTTCTGAATATTCTCATGAGAATCAATATCCCAAATACCAATGATATTGTAACCAACATGAATAGAGTAAATGTGGGACTTTGATGTACCAGCAAAAGACGAAGAAGTGGTTTACTTTGTGTTTCACTCTCACTGATGTCTTTATTCCTTCAAATGCCTGTAACTGTTAGTGTTTCCATCTTTGTCTCCAGCCAAGGCTCAGGTCTATGAGAAAGTATCGCTGCAGGGCATCCAGCAGTTAGTGCATCGCTCCTATCAGACTCTGGCCCTTTTGAAGCTTCTCTGTGATCATCAGTTCAGCCTCATTATGTCTGAGCTGCCAAAGGTACACGTGTGCACAAACACTTCTCCTGTAGACAACTGCATATGCTCATGCATCATCACTGCGGTATTCATCCACATGCCTTCCTTAATGTAATCTTGTTTTTAGCCAAAAACCCAGTGTACAATATGAGTGATCCGCTCATTGCTCACTCTGGCACCTTTTTCTGTGTTTGTAGGAGTTTCAAGAGCAGATGAAGGGAGCAAGTTTTAAGGATGTAGTGATTCGGGGCAAGGAGCTGTCTGGAGCGCTCATCACAGCACTCATTAATGTCTACATCAAAGATAATGCCTCTGTGGAGGCCATCAGCAATCACCTCCGGGACATCTGTCCCCTGCTGTATAGCAGCGATGACAGCGTTTGCTCCAAGGTACAACGCATGTTTTGTTTTTTTAATATTCTGAGCTGAATTATCTTAGAACCTTAAAAGGTTCTAGATATAGTTAAATATCATCAAAGTCATTAAAATGTATTGATTTACCCACATTGATTCATGTGTCATGTTAATACTGAATTTGTTGCTTTGTCTCCCACTCAGGCTAATGAGTTGCTGCAGAGCTCTAAGCAGATTCAGAATAAAGCAGATAAAGAGCGAACACTGAGGGAGTCTCTACGGCTCTATCAGCAGATCAGTCAACACACAGATCTGCCGCTGGTCTGCTCCCAGTACAGACAAGGTAGGGACACACAAGACAACACTTTCTGTATTTGTGTAGCGAATATGTTAAATAATGCTGTTGTTTATTTTTTGCTATTAAATTTTCGCAGTGCGTTTCTACGAGGGAGTCCTTGAGTTGTGCCTCACAGCAGCGGACAAGAAAGATCCACAGAGACTGGGGCCCCACTTCTACAAGAACGGAGAGCCCGAGGAGGACGGAGTGGGACAGCAGGCCTTCCAGGAAAGGTAAAGAAAGTAGAAAGAAGAAGCACACAAATTTGCATCATTGATGGCCATTGTAGCCAATTGTCACAAACATGTATCACCCCTTCTCTGTCTGCTCCAGACTTTCGTGTTATAAGTGCATCACAGACACCATGCAGGAGCTGGTGAACCAGAGCAAAGCCGCCCCTCAGTCCCCCAGCGTCCCTAAGCAGCCTGGGCCTCCTGTAATGACCTCTGACCCTAACATGCTCAGTAACGAAGAAGCTACAGCTCATGTGAGTAAGAAGGTGACAGTGAATGCTTATTTCTTGCCACAGCAGTGTACATGATCTGCATAATTGATGAAAATATGTTGTTCCCTTGTAGTTTGAACAGATCCTCGGGCTGGCCCAGAGGTCTCAGGACGAGCTGTTTCACATTGCTCTATACAACTGGCTGATTCAGGCCGACCTGACTGACAAGCTGCTAGAGGTAGTGTATCTTTTATGAGTACATCTCCCAGATTTGATTGCCCCATACACCCACAAGCTGTTGTTTTCTGATTAATTGAGCCACTTTAAAGGTGCTTGTGTAATTACATGCCATCCGTCTGATAGCTGTCCTTTTTATTTGTCCATTGTTACCCAGGTGAATTCTCCGTACCTGGAAGAACATCTGATGCATATGATAAAGCAGGATCAGAGTAAGGTGCACAATATGGACCTGTTGTGGCGCTACTACGAGAAGAACCGTAACTTTGGCAAGGCAGCTCATGTACTGGCCCGTCTCGCAGACATGCACAGGTTTGACACACATCTACTGGATAATAAGTGTAATTCTTGTAGGCCAAGCAGTCGGCCAAGAACTAGTGGCCAAAAAAAAACAGCCAAACCAAAAAAAACTTGAACACACCGACTACAGCTGACGGCCAACGAACGGCCGCGGCCTATGGCTAACTTTAGCTAACTTTAGCTTGCTAATTCCACCCAACATGCCTTCATGCTTCACTGGTAGGACATTATTTTATTAGTTTATTTATGTTGAAATAAATATACCTACCAGGGCTCACCGCTAACTTTTTAAAGTGGTTGCTGGCTTGGCAACCAGGCATCAGCTTTTGGTTGCCGAAATTGACAATACAGTTGCCATGTTTTAAACTGCCTATATTTGGTGCAATTAATTTCTTATGTAACGATACCACACATTTTAATAATGAAACAATGAGATAATGGCTTGCAATATAATTTCCCACCCCTCTCAAATAGGGGTGCAACGGATCACAAAACTCTTGGTTCGGATCACGGTTTTGAGTCATGGATCGGATCAATTTTTGGATCAACACAAAAAAGGAGGGAATTTAAATGATTATTAAAAATGTAATAACTTTACCAATAATTACTTCTTTCACCAGTAAATTGCTGTTAAAAGACAAAAACAGAAATGGGTATTTTACAATAACTATGAATGCACCACGAGGTTTACCAGAATACGTTTTTCCAACAACAGCAGTGACCAAGTGCTAGTTTGTCTTTTAGCTCATAGCTTTAGCAGCAGACGGTTGTCCGTTCCGCTGTTGGAATCCTCTACAGTGAAATACAGTCACACTTTTACACCGTTTAGTTGTCAGCATTTTAACCGTGTTGAATCCATCGACTACTGTAGCTAACGGTAGGCTAACGTTACCTGCTGCCAAGTGTAACGTGTTATTAGTGTTTACTAGTGTGACATGCAGCGATGTTTCTGTTGCCTGTAACGTCTGTTTCGGAGCATCAGAGAGCAGCGCAGACATTTAAGAGGCACCGAAATCTGTGTTGCTATTCCGTCGGGTAGATACTAGGCACCGGTGCCATATTAGCACTGGATTTTAACATGCGCTGTTAACGTGAACAGAAAATTGCGTTGCCTGTATGTTTTCACGGCAAATGCACGTGTGTGGAAAGCAGGCGCACAACAGCTGAAATGTTGTCGCGCACAAACGTAGTGTTTAAACTTTACGGAGACAACCAAATAAAATATTGACTTCTTTTGAAATAAGATTTTCCAGTTTTGGTTACCAAAGGGGGCAACCAGAGGCCACAAAATGGTTGCCAATTGACTCAATCTGATTGCCAAGGGCAACCGTTACTGTCAAGCCCTGCCTACGCAAGTAGTTATGTATCTTGTTGTAATTTTGCCCTCTTATGGACATAAAGTGCAAAAAAGTTCGAACCACTTTTTTTTCTTTTTTTACAAGGAATATTCAAACGTAATTTTTGGCCCTATGTGTATTGCATTGATCAGATGAAGATGAAAAATTAGAAGAGCCTTCTGTGTGCGCTATCTTTGTGTGTGTGTGTGTGTACTAATTCGCTTAAGCTGAATAGCCAATCAGATGGATTCCTCGCACAGACACTGACGCGGCCCAAAAAAGGCAGACGATGGCCGACACAGCGCAAAAACTAGGGCGACGGTCACTCACCCAACTTGGACCGACAGCCGACGATGTCCTTGGTGTGTCAGGACCTTAACATATCTTCAGAAAATACATCTATGAACAACCTCCAACACTGACTCTTCAGCAAACCCTGGTTACCACATATACATTTTTGTATAGACTTGTATGGACTCTTCCATGGACTCTTGCTAACTGTTTTTTAAAGTGAAGACATAAAAAAGTACTTTGTTCATTCTCTTATTATGCAGCACTGAGATCTCATTGAAGCAGCGTTTGGAGTACATCGCCCGAGCCATCCTGTCTGCTAAGAGTTCCTCCTGTATCTCAGCTCAGGCATCTGATGGAGAGTTCCTTCACGAGCTGGAAGAAAAGATGGAGGTGCGTGTGCGGTGGTGATCACAGTGAAGGTAATCTAGGAGGGATCCGCCATTGTAACCACTCAGTTCCTGTGTTTGGTTCCCCTTCCCAGCTGGTGCGTATTCAAGTACAGATCCAGGATACGCTGATCAGACAGTACTCCCATCATCCCTCGGTGAAAAATGTCATCTCTCAGTTGGACTCGGAGCTTATGGACATCACCAAGGTAAAACTCGGCAACAGAACAATGATAAGGAGTTGGGGATTATAAATAATTTTCAAAGTGAATTGAAAATGTTTATAAATGCTTAATTAATGTTTTCTGGTGTAGCTCTATGGGGAGTTTGCTGACCATTTCAAGTTGTCTGAGTGCAAGCTGGCCATCATTCACTGTGCTGGACACTCTGACCCAATCCTGGTCCACTCATTGTGGCAGGAGATCATGGAGAAAGGCAAGTGAAATGTCAACACCTCACAAAAATGTACCTTTTCCCATGGCATATATGAAGTTAGTGTCAGTTATGATTTCTTTATCTTGTCTAGAACTTGGAGACACCGTGGCTATGAGTCCAGCAGACAGGATGAGGTCTCTCAGTTTGAAACTGGTATCACTGGGAAGGATTTACGCCGGAACACCAAGATATTTCCCTCTGGGTACGCATTCATACCTTCCTGTGATTATGTTCCGTTTTTCTCTCGTTAGATTTTTCCAGCTAGCTGTTTACTATTTTGTGAACATTAACATAATTAGATTTCCCCTTTGCATCATTTATGTCAGCATGTCTCAGTGGTACAGGCCTGCAGGGTCATGCTGGTGCCCTAGGCGATTGCTTAATTATCCTCTCATTACAAGCAGCCTGATCAAACTTGTCTTATCTGTGGAGACAAAGAATAATTATATATACAGCCTTGGTACTTGCACGCATGCACAGGGTCAATTATGTCAGATGCTAAACATTTTTCCACAAGTAAGAACAAATTGCTGAGTATGCAATGCTAACAAGTGCCGATATGTCCTGTGATTGTAGAGTTCCTAGTAAAGTTTCTAGAGCAGGAGGTGTGTCGACTGAACTGGGACGTGGGCTTCGTCACTTGCACCATGCAGGAGATTGGAGTACAGTTGCCACGTCTTCTGGAGGTCTATGACCAACTCTTCAAAACTCGGGTACGTGCATCAGATAAAATATCATATTTCAGTGTATCACTTTTGCTTAAACTGATGCATATGATTATAAATAGCATTTGCAGTTTCTGTGGAATGAGGATTAAATGGTCTCTTACTTAATCCACCAATCTGTCTCATTGCCTGTAGGATCCCTGTTGGCAACGGCTGAAGAAACCTCTCCACTTGGTGGAGTGTATCCACGTGCTCCTGTCAGGATACGTGGATGATCCCAGCAGAGTACCAACCTATGACAGGTAATCACTGGTGGTCCCTGGTTAAAATCCCTGTGACAGCTAATGCTTACCCTACCAAAGTGTCCATGAGCAAGACAAGAACCTCTCCCTACTTGCTCACTTTATTGTAAGCTGCTCGAGATAAATACCTGAACTGTAGATAGACAGATATAAAACCTTAGTGTGAGCTCCACATGCCCACTAATGTCTGTCCAAGCTTGATGCTTATTGTTTGTGTCATGATAAATACTCTGAGGTCTGAACTTCTCGTCGCTGGGGGTTATTTAAAGGTTCACATGTATTCAAGTCTTAAGTCTCATTGTCTTAAAACAATACTCACATGCCCATATGTGTATTGAAAGGTTTATAGGTCGCTGTAATTGTTCCTCCTGTCCATACTGGCTGCAAATTCAATTTAAGAGATGATAGTTAGGGTCCTTTTAGTACAAATGTCTCTCGACCACAGGTCAGTAAGTAAACACTGTCTGGGAAATACAAATAGGGGATTTTGGAACAACCCTGCTTGATTTGATTAACTCAGACTATTAAAGCCTCATATTAGTTTCAGCAATGTGCCTAGTGTGTTACAGAAACTGTCAAAACCGGCAATGAACCTACGGTAAACTTGTTTTCCCTCCATTTCAGACGCAGATTCACTAATGTGTGTCTCGATGACATCTGTGGATACCTTGTGGAGCTGCAGTCTCTGAGCCCAAACTCAGCCCTCCAACAAACCATCGGCAACTTCAAGTCACTGCAGGCGAAGCTGGAGAATCTCCACTGACGCTGGTAATGACGTTGTTCACAGGACAAGGGACAGGTGACCTCTGGACCTTGCACTGTTGGCCTTAATTAAACAGTTGATTTAAAGTGTGATTACCTGATCAGCACACATGTTTGTAGTCCATTGTAGTTTGCCTCTTTTCCCCTTCAGTCTGATGTGTTGCAGCTTAGCAAGTGCTTGTTGTTAAGGGACAGAGGGAGCGGATGACTGTAAAGTCTTCAGATAAAGATGAGGTAGCCCGAAGAGACAAGTTTTATAACTTATTTAATACATTTTGTTATAGGTCTAAACAATGCTGAAATACAACTTTGGAAGTAAGACACTATTTGTCGTTTGCATTGTGTGCAAATAGCTGTGTCTAAAAGATATCTAAAAAAGACAAGATATTGGAGTTATCAGTGTTTATAAAAACATGAAATCACTCTGAATTTTGCAGGTGAGTTTTCATATATGAAAATGCACTTATCGACGATTGATTTGGGATATTTTCATATGAATCTACTTGGTGAATATACTGGACTAAAGCCTTTTGATCACGGGAATAATTTTGATTGTTCTACGTTTGCCTCCAAACTAACAGTTTAAGTGTTGGATGTTGTAATTATGTACATAACTTGGCCATAATGTTGTCTCTTCTGCCAAAGGTCATGCACACACTTAAACCTTTTTTCCCATATGTATTATTTACAGTGAGCGTTTTATCTTCTTGGTTGATAAATTTAACAGTGCTTTTGTAATTGTTTTGAATGTGAAACACATTTTTAACACGGTGCAGTTCACAGTACTACACTGAAAACTTTGAGAAAAAAATCATAAAACATTTTTTATAAAGAAATAAATCTTGTCATTACTTTTGTGTATGTGGATGTTTTGAAAACACTTTACAGACACTAGTTGTCACCTGTGAACCAACAAACTTGCGTTCTTAGGTACAGTTTTGTGTTAAATTTTACAAATACATAGACAAATTGCTGTGTTGATAATGTGACACTGCAGAGGGAGTGCAATAATGGACTTAATGTCTACTGTTTGTGTTGACATAATTATCTTTAATTGGAAATGGCACTTAGGGTTTCTTACAGTCATCACCAAGGCAGTAATTGCTAAAGATTTTTTTCCAATTAGCTGTGCACTCAACAATTACGGTTTGCTAAATTTGTAGCCTCATGAAAAATATTTTTTTTTTACTTGATGCTAGGTTGATTTCTCTTAATTACGCAGTGAGTCGAGGGCCAATGAAGTATACCATGTGAAAAGTCTGGCTGCACAAGTTAACACTCTGGGATAGTATGGCGTTATATATGTGTTTTATTTCCAATCTCAATTGTCTTGGGCGGCACTCAGCCCCTGCTGCAGTACGGTGCCTTTGCAAAATAGCAGAAGGGGAGAAGAATGCTGGTGAAATAGTTGGCTAATGGCAGGGTTTATCCCAACAATACACAATCTGGGAAGTCGGACTGTACCATACATAACGTTTACCAGACTAATATTGGAATCCGTGTTGACAATCCCACCTCTTCCGTCAAATCTACATTCACTTTTAATGTTTATAGTGTCTTTAGGCATCTTTGTACTCAACAGGTAGCTAGAACACATTTTGTTTGTGCTTTTGTAATCTGCAGTGTGAGCAGCAATATTGTATTTTATCCTCTACCTCTACCATTATGTCTGACCAACAGTTCAAAATCCCCCCAAAAAAATTCAGTACACCATCTCATAAAACAAAGAAATGCAGCAAATCTCACCACTAAAAAACTAAAACTAAGGAATGTTTATTTTACTTAAGAAATGACTTAAATGAATAATTGATTATCAAAATAGTTTAAGGGTTCATTTTCTGTTGGACTAATCCGTTAATCGACTAATCGTTTCAGCTCTAAAGTAACGCTGAAAAACCTGGAATTGTAGTAAGAGAGAGAAGCTCATAATGGGCAATGAGTTTTGCACTTGAGCCACATGTGTTCATCCCCATCTTTTCTACAGTTTCTTGTACATGTTCATGCATGCTTTTATTTATCAAAAAGGCCACTTTCGGCAGATTTGGATCTAGCTGTGATGTACACCTTTCTACCTTTTCCATGAGCAAGAAATCCTTTTCATTCCAAACAGGAATATGTAGGGGATGATGCAGGTGTAGGCGGCTCCAATATAGCTGGCCATCTCCATTGCAATTGACGAGGTGTGAATGGTGTTAGTGATGCGCACAACCAGATGAGTCAGCCAGCAGAACAGGAACACGCTGGCTACAGCCAGCACACTCTTGGCTGCCCTCACCTGAGTGTTCGAGCTCGGACTAGGCTTAGCTGGTGTTTGGCTGGGCCTTGGAAGATTTGGTGGAGGTCCAACTCTGCTCTCAGTGTTTGTTACCCTGTTGAGGGGAGAGCTGTGACACAGCCCTCCATTTGGACAGGAAGAAGCAGGCATGTCTGTATAAATGTGGGTTAGGAATGCAGAATCTTTGGGATTTTTTGAGGTGCCTGGACAAGAAACAGTGCTGACATTTCTGTTTTCAATACTCTTTCTTTCATCCTTAACTTTCTCCTCGGTAGGGTCAGAGGTATGACCATGTATACGTTGCAGGTTTTGGAGCAGACTGATGACAATCTGGACACTGGTAAAAAGAATTCCAGCAACAGGGAGAGCATTAGCAAAGGTTAGATAAAATATGTCAAAGGTTTTTCTGGCAATCCCATTAGGGAAGATATCTTCACAGTGTTCATGGCTCTCATTTGTGGACTCCACTGCGACAAAGAAAAAGTGTGGGATGCTGAAGACCACGGCCAATGTCCAGCTCCCAGCCAGCAGACAGCCCACCAAGCACAGGCTGTCCAGCTGCGCCGGTGCACCTCCACGCTTCAGGGAGCCGACGAGCTTCTGGTGCCAGAAAGCACAGATGAGGAGGGTTGTGTAGATGCTGCTGGTTTCAGAGAGGTCGGAGCAAAAACGAAACACGAAACATAAGGTTTCCCCTAGGAACCAACGTCCAGCTAAATCTGCCATGGTGTCGGGAAGGTCCACCAGGTAGTTAGTGATGAGGTTGGAGACGGCCAGGTTGATGAAAAGGACCTCATTGGTGCGGATGCCAGATTTCTGCCCATGCAGTGAGCATATAGCCAGCCAGTTGTTTCCCAGGGTCCCTCCTAGAAACATGAGTGCTCTGATGATGGATTTAATCAATTGATTTGCAGCCATTGTTTCACAAAATCATGTGACACCACTTCAACTTCCCTTGATCTTCACTATACAGTCAACTGGTCTCACAGTTTCCCAAGTTTGTAATGTGGGATGCTTTGGTCTTTGGACATTTATAAAGGAGGGGGAGAAGCCAGAGCCAATCACACTGTAGAGTTTATATCTTAAAGGAGAATGCCGCCCATTTTAGCATTTCACCATTGTTATTCCTGCGCTCTGGTGCAGTTCAGTTTAGGCTTCTTTGCAAAATATGACAAAACAGACCAAGCAGATTACTTGCATGCAGATCTTAATTTCATCTCAATTCTTTTTTTTGTGTGTGTGTGAAAAGTAAACATATCTTACAGCTGCACAAAGTGAGCCCCCCCATTATTTCTCTATGCATCAGTACTTGATTTTACACCTTGGTGATTTAATCTTTAAAATGAACAAACACTGATGCAGTCTGAATATTGTGCCATTCCCCCTTTACATTAAAGTAAATTCTGTCTAATGCCAGCAGAACTTTTGGTACTACTTTCTTTTTTCTTTAATAAAAGTAAAACTGTAGCAACTAACTAAGGCTATTATTAATGGTTAATGAGCGGAGGATTAAAGTACATTTATATTTATTAATATTTAATTGTAAGTACATTTTGATTCTAATACTTTTGTACATTTATTTTAGTAATATTTTGAATACATTACTTGTAACTAAGTATTTCTACCTAAAATATATAAGGTCAAAGTTAGGTATTGATATTTCTGATTAATTATGTTATAATACTAAAAAGTCATGCTGGAAGAAAAACACCAGCCAAAATGAGTTTCCACAACATGGCATCCAAGATTTAGTCTTATTAATGGCTTATAATATTATTTATTAACCATTGATAAAACAATGGGCATGCGGCTGACAAGTTCAATGGGGTGCCAGGAAATAACACTGGGCAATGTCATCCTATTTTTTATTTTCCAGATGACAGCGGGGTCTCTCAGTGGAGCGTAGTAGTGCTCACCATTTTATCGAGTCTATGAGTGCTCCACGTGATTTATGAGTAAAAGCTCCACCTTTAGGATAAACCAGAGGCGGCATCGGTGCGCTGCTGCCTATACCGGGGCAGACGGACAGACAGGACGGGATGCGGCAGTGAGCAGTCCCGCTGCGGGGTTTGGCTTTCAGGTTTTTTCTTCTAATTTTTCCTCCTTTTGACTATGATTTTAGTTCTCCGGCGCTCTAAGGTTGATGAAGGGCTTCGTCCGAAAAAAAGATACACAAACAAACAGGTGTGTTTGCCGTCGCTTTCGTTAGTATGAGACCCTGATGAGTGCGGAGAGGACAGGATGCCCGCCAGCGGCGCCGACTCACTGAAAGCAAGCGCCTTCATCCCGGTGTGCACAGCCGCATGCCTCCTGCTCGGCTCTACCTCCCTGTTCTTCGTCTTCACGTAAGTGCGACCGTGCGCGATGTAAATGAAAAGTTGAAGACATGCACTAATGGTTTGGTCCACAGAAAATCCATCCATCCATCTATTCATCCAGACACCCATATCTCCTTATCCACCATGCATCAGGTATTCTTTCATTCAAATATGTTTATATTTTTGCATGTAGAGTTGGATTTTTAGTATAAAATGTTAAAAATGTTGGCCATTCTCTTCCTCCCTTTATTGTCACTAAGATGAATATAGTAAAATACTAATCCCATTTTTGAATTTTAATTAATTTTCTATTTCTAAAAAGCTGCTAAGTATTAAAATAACAAATGTACTTCTTCTTTACTGACTTCACCCTGCTGGCAGAGCCACCAGGGGCGGCTAACATCTGACCTGGTTGGCTCTCAGTGTGGGCTAGCCTGGGTGCCTGCCCAGTGCACCCTGAGGACTCTGAGTAAGCACAGTTTAGGGGATAAGCCATCCACAATCACCGTGTACCAAAGTGTCATTATGACCCACGTGGGTCATGCATTTTAGCTGTAGGAAACCAAATGCACACCTCCACAACAGCGTGGTTCGTGTCAAGATCAGACAACCTGATTTAAAATTGAAGTTGTTATACAACATTTGGTGAAAGTGTTGAAATATTTTAGCCTTCTAGTTTCAACCCATTTGTGAGGAACTAGTGGGAGGCTGAAAAGACTGCACTCAAGCCAACGCTGGCATGCAGGAAAAAAATGCAATATATCCCATAATACCCCAGAATACAATTTAAATGAGGACTAGTTAGTCAGATGTATATTCTAATGCTTTACTTATGTACATCAAAAACCACAAAGATCAAAACAAGCCGACCAGTGTCAGATAATAAAGTACCCTACTTTCTAAGTGAAAACCTCTCTGATATCCACCGGTGACTAACTGATTGAAGGCTCTCACCTCATCAGCTCAATGCCAGTCAACTGACCCTTGACCTCCATAGCCATATCTGCCCTAGTTTTCCCGTATTCTCCAGCAGTGCACAGTTTTCGCTGGAATCTGACACCAGATTGGGAGTATGGGGATTAGGATCCTCTTGCCTATGCCATGTGATCCCCACACATCTGGGATCTTTAAATTTGCTATCAGCAGAAATTAACTGTACCCTTTTTGGAGCTACTTTCACTATGAAATACATGTTCATTCTGAAATTTTAACACTGCTCCATTATGTTTTGCTGAGAGTTATAGATATCAGCAAAAAAAGATGCGTCCTTGTTTGTTTGGGGATCCTCAGAAGAAGAAAATGTTGTGAAATTGCGTTTAGTCTTTAGTTAATAAGGTTATTCCAAACATGTAAGAAGTACTGTATATCCAACACTTTTCTTTTTGTTATTGGCACCTTCAGACATACAAAACAAATTACACAACGTGTGACCGGTACTTATCCAACACGTTCCTCTACTTCAGGGTTGTTTGTACAGATGTATTGATCTGCCTCATTATATTGTAGTTTTATTATACAAATTATTTTGAAATGTAATTCAATGACTTTGAAATGTATTCATTATTATTCATTCATTCATTATCATTGTATTCAAATTCACAGCGGTCTAATAGCTGAGGTCATGAGACCTTTGGGACGTATAGAGAAAAAGTAGAGAAACCCGGATGAACCCCTATTTATTCTCTAAGAAAAAAAAATCAATGGCCTGCTGACGTGATAGATTGAGAAGAGAGTGCTTAATTGAGACTGCATTGCTAAACCGGCAAAACCAGGACACTGCAAATGATTGAACGAAAAAGTGATGAATCTGCTGCTTCTTATGGGACAAGAGTTGCCTTTTAGCTGCAATGACCTTATAACCTAAAAATCTTTTTAATTACACAGCCCAGTAGAATAGAGCTCATGGCTTAAAATGAACCCACAGTGAGTCTCTGCACACCCTGGCTACTATATATCAACCTTTAAGGAAAGAAGTTTCAAACCTCACTGTCTGACTGACCAGTGAGTGTTTTTACTAGCTTCGTTTGCCCTTATGGAGTGACTTCTTTCCTCCAATAGCAGAGATGGACAGGTGCCACGCTCTGTTCAGGCCCCACCTTAGTAACAATGAGTCAAAGGGACACAACTTGTCATGTGCCATAACATCACCTAGGCCTTTATCCTGGTTACTGTGAATCATGGGAAAAGGTGTAAATGCCATCCAGTCGGATCTTGTGTCCTTAAGTTTTGTCACTTATTAGATTGATAAACACTTACCCTCAATTTTATTCATAAACCCTGCAGCCATATAAAACCATAGTCCTTTCCCCTGGTAACGTTCATGCAATTATCAGTGTGTGTGCATTAGTTGTGCAAGTGTGCGTGCTTCCATTTCTGTTTACACTGCGACCTTTGAAATTGTGGAGGCTGTTTTGTTTTCCTTTGCCTGATAAAATTCATTAGTTACTGGTTTCCTGCTTTTGTTCCTCTGACCGTGAACCTTTGTTTGGGCTAGTTCTTAAGGGTTTGTGCATTGTTAAACTCAGGCTGGTTGCCTACGCCTAACAAAGACGGCAAACATCATGAGAAAAAAATGTCCCTTGTTAATTAAGTTATGTTTCACTCTGCCCTGACAAAGGAAACCGTTTCTGAGGAAAGTGTAAAAATTGCAGCTGCAAACACTTTAGACAGGTTAGAATATCATTCTTTGCATGTGAAATATTGTACAGGTGTTGCAGTTCAGGTTGAAACACTTAAAGGGACAATTCACCCTAAAATAACAAAATAAAAAGTCCTCTTACCTGTAGTGCTAATTATAAATCTAGATTGTTTTGGTGTGAGTCGCCAAGTGTTGGAGATATCGGCTGTAGAGATGTCTGCTTTCTCTCGAATATAATGGAACTAGGTGGCACTCGGCTTGTGGTGCTCAAAGCGCCAAAAATACATTTGAAAATCTCAACAGCAAAAAATGATGTCCCGCTTATCAAGATTAATTCACATACCTGGTTGTGAGCAGTTTCATGTAGGAACTATTTTCTTTCTACCAGACTACACCCACCAACCGTGTTATCTGTCCGAAATTGGCTAACATTAGATGAAATGTGGATGACACAAGTCACGTGAGAACGCTTGAACCCACGACACTGTGAGCACACGCCATGAGGAGATTTATTGTAGCCTACAGTCTGTGGGAATTTTCTGTACTGATGTGTCTAGAAATCTGATAGATCACATGGCTGTGATGTCATTTATGTAACCGTGACAATATTTCACAAAAGGAGCCCTGGCTGCCAGCAGTAGTGAACTTTCCACTTGACCATTATTGTGTGGCGTCTGCTGTGCCACTGACCCACTGTGAGGATGAGGGCTGTGTGCAGATTGCAAGAGCAGCTTACTGTTCTGTGTGATTTAATACAGCTCTGTCAGGGCTGTTTCATTAGGTGGGGCTTGTCTTTGCCACACTGCATTGTAATGAACTGTTTCTTCCTACAGTCCAGATGGCCTCAGAACGATAATGGAGGCTCGCCGTGCATACAGAGGCGTCCACACTGTAATCTGGTCAACAAGAAATCAGTCAGATAAACTCTATCTATCTATCTATCTATCTATCTAACTATCTGAAGAGGAGAAAGAGGAATAACAAGATCTTTTGTAGAATGATAAGTAGAGTGATGTAAGTAACCAGCTCGAGTTACACAGATTAATCTATCTGATCAGCTATGACAGTTTAAGCACATGTCAAACATGACCATGTTTAGTAAGAAGAACTTTGACACACATCTTGAATAGCAGAGACAGGGTGGATGGGGGGGGGGCATGTTATGCTCATTAATCGTTTTGTCACATATTTACTGCCTCTTAAGGTCCTCATAATTTCATTATGCCAAATTTGCTAAATTTGTCTACAAAGAAATCCTTGTCCTATTTCCAGTTTTTCCTCAGCACCTGTTGTAAGAGGGAGTCCAGTTCCACTACCAGTAGTGAATCGATTGGATTCATGTCATGATATACAGTATATAGTAGCATGCTGTGTGATATGGTGACTGCACGATCTGTGTGTTTAGTATGTAATATGAGGAATGCACTGGACTGTAATCCAGAGATCCTAATCCAGGGATTACTGGGTTTGCAGCTGGCATAGCATCAGCAGGCGTTCCTCTGGAGGGGGTGGACCCCTCCCCCACAGCCTGAACTAGCCGGGGGGTTTGGGGATTGGAGCTATGCTGGGATGAAGTTCATAATTGAGGCGGATGAGTCTTAATTTTGTCAGTGTTTTACTTTCGATTAGACTTTTTGTTTAAACACTCATATGTGTTCACGGTTAACTTGCCCATGGAGTCCTTTCTGAAAGAAAATGCATGGATTATACTATTTCCATTCAACAGTCCCATAGTACATGCTTTTTATTCTACCTATACTGGTACCATACCAAAAAAAAATATTATCCAAAAAGAAAATTCCCATACAGTTTACGTATGTAGGTTAAACATGTGATGTTCAATCAAACACTGTTAATATAATCCAGTGAATCTTTTCCTGTGTCTGCCACTGTAACCTGATTACACTGCCCCTCCCTCTAATCTCACACAGTAGAGACAGAATCATACTCCCATTTAGTATAATTCAGTATGTACACACACACACACACACACACACACACGCGGTCGGTTGAAGAGATAAGTGATGGTTCTCTAAGAGCAGAAAAATGAAAGATGTTATTCTGGTTAAAACCCCTGACAGGACACTTTCAATACTATGATAAATATAATAGTTTGACATTATGTTATCAGTTTAGAAGCATCTAAATTTAATTTAACACCAATTCCACAAATTTGAATTCATGTTCTTTCTTTCCTCTTCTTGCACGTTTCCTTAACTGGACAGTTTTAATTATGACTATATGACTGCTTATTATGGGTCAGCGCAGTGATAATATGCAAACAACAACAAATGCCTCTGAACAGTTTACCAAAGTCCAAGGTGACATTCCCCCCCCAGTCCAAAATATATTCCGTTTACAATCTTATAAAACAAGAGAAAATCTGAAAATCTTTACATTTTAGAAGCTGTAGCAGGTAAATGTTTGGCATTTTTGCTTGATCAACTGATTAATCAATGGAATCACTTAATTATGCTGATTTGGATGATTTTTGCTGGTTCAAGGTTCTCAAATGTCAGGATTTGCAACTTTTGTCTGTTTTATATATCAGTGTAAGTTGAATATATTTAGCTTTTGGACAGTTTGTTGGATAAAATGAGCAATGTTCAATGTCACAATAGGAATAAGGAACTTCCACATGTGTCTTTTATTATTGTCTGACATTTTATAGACTAAATAATTAATCGATATTGGAAAAAAAAGGGCTGTACTCAAAATACTAGAAAAAAAATTCTACCATTCCCCAGTACTGCTCAGGACGCCATTACTCCACTAGATCTTTACATAGCAAATGTATGTTTAATGTATGTAATATTTGCTGTCAAAGTAATGTTCTGAATGTCGAGTACAGCCTTTTTAAGTGTCCAGACTTGCTCAATTGTGCAACACAGATACAGTTAGTTGCATGCCTTAACTGCAGGGTGCAGAACCTCTTTGCAAGGAGAGACCCCGTCATTTAATCCTTTGTTGTCGGCACTGTTGAACACACACTAATACATGCTTATCTTTCGCTGTAAACAATTACTTTGGGATCCACCACTCCCATGAGAATGAATGGGATGAAGATTATCCCTTAAAATCTTTGTTGTTAACCTCAACCTCTAAGGGATGGACGCTTGCAAGGCTTAAAAATGCTGTACAGTAAACTTTTGATTTACAACATGAATTCTGTTTTGAATGAACACTCAGTGAAAAGTACAGGAAATGTTTTTTCTTCCCCCCCTGTGTTTGTGTATTCAGATGCCCATGGCTGGCTGTGACCATCTGCCCTGCTGTGCCACCATGCTGTGCCATCCTCTTCCTTTTTGTGCTGGCCAACTTCACCATGGCAACTTTTATGGATGCTGGTGTGCTCCCAATTGGTTAGTAATCAAAGTGATGTTATGCTTACAGTATTTTTTTCATTTTATTTTTTATTTGTGGAAGTGTTTTATTTGTGTGAATTGTTATTTAACCAATTTCACATATTGTTTTCCAGCAAACGAGGATGAAGACAAGGATGATGAGTTCCGCGCTCCGCTGTATAAGAACGTGGATGTGAAGGGCGTCCAGGTGCGGATGAAGTGGTGTGCTTCGTGTCATTTCTACAGACCTCCACGCTGCTCCCACTGCAGCGTCTGTGATCACTGTGTGGAGGTTAGTGCATGGACAGATTTAAAGCCGAGAAGAGACATGGCATTGGCCGTTTTAGTAAGAAAAACTACATACAGGGGAGGAAATAAAACAATTTAAATGGGGAAAATGAGTGATAAGGGCATGAAAGGACAGATTGGGGGAGAAAAGTGAGTAGCGCTTATGAGTGAGTGTAGCAGTGTTTGTGGGGAAAGTCAATAAAGGGGATTTCTGCAGAGTAAATGATGACTGTGATGGAGGGAGAGAGATCTCATTAATCAGGTTAATCCTTTTCTCAGATCCTTTGTAGTCTCAATAGAAATGCAATTTGAAAAAGGGTCAGACAGCCTGCATTAAACAAAGTGTATTTAGATTTAGTGGATAGTCCACAAGTTTTTAACCAATGCAGGACTTTCAGTTCTGCTGATTATTACTCAGTGTGTCATGTGTGTGTTTTTCTTCTGGCTCTTTAATTTTTTTATTTCTCTTTTACCGCAATCTCCCTTTAGGACTTTGACCATCACTGTCCCTGGGTGAACAACTGCATTGGGAGGCGAAACTACCGCTACTTCTTCCTGTTTTTGTTGTCACTGACAGTTCACATGATCGGTGTCTTCACTTTTGGCTTCATATACGTCCTGCACCACATGGACGAATTATGGAAGCTGCACTGCACTGTCACGTATCCTTATACACACATAATACTGCATGGGTCTGTGCGTCCATCTGTGCATTTATCCGTGTAAACGTATACAATCTTTGTCAACTGGGACTAATATGAAGCAGTTTTCCTTAACAGCATACACAGTTTGGTAGTGATCAGTATATCAGGACTGTTTCTTATCCCGGTCCTGGGTCTCACTGGATTCCACTTGTACCTGGTGTCCAGAGGACGCACCACCAATGAACAAGTCAGTTTGATTTGATTGAAAAGTATCAGTAAAGTAGATATTAATGACGTTTACATCTGTACAATAATTATTTTTTAATTTGTTATTTTACCTTTATTTTACCAGGGAAAAGAATCACATTGACATTTCAATCTCTTTTACAAGTGAGCCCTGGCCAAGAAGGCAGCACATAGAGGATACACTTTAACAGACAACAAGTAACAGACAGACAGGGATGGACAGGAATAAGAAATAAGAAATAAAAACAGAAAATCACATTTTAAAAACAAGCGCAGACATGTTGATATATTTGATTTAGGTAGGACTAGAATTCAGTATGTGAAATAAAAACCTGCAGTTTTTGCTGATTTTGCAACTCATTCCATGAAGTTGGAGCACTGTAACTAAAAGCAGTTTTGCCAAACTCTGTTTTAGTTTGTGGAACATCATACAATCAATCAATCAATCAATCAAACTTTATTTATATAGCACTTTACAGCAACCAGCAGGTATCCAAAGTGCTTAAAATCGAAACCAAGAATAAAAACACATATCATACAATAGAAAGAAAGAACATAGAAAACAGTAAAATCAGAAATAGTTACAAAGAAACAGAAGAATGAAATTGTCACACCACTGCTACGTATTAAAAGCCAGACTAAACAGATACGTTTTAAGTTTGGACCTAAAAAGAGCTACATCTGTAATAGTGCGAATATCAGGGGGTAACCTATTCCAGAGTCTCGGGGCAGCATCTGCAAAAGCCTGGTCACCCCACCGTTTATATCTAGACCATGGCACATCTAAAAGTCGCTGGTTTGAAGAACGCAATGACCGGTTGTGCTCCCGCAAAGTTAAAATTTCGGACAAATACTCCGGGGCCAGACCATTTAAGGCCTTGAAAGCAAACAATAAAATCTTAAAATCTATTCTAAAACGCACAGGGAGCCAATGTAGGGTGTAGAGAACAGGAGTGATATGTGCACGTCTAGATGTGTTTGTTAAAAAGCGAGCAGCAGCATTTTGCACAAGTTGAAGACGTGCGATGGAGGTCTGATTCAGACCAACATAAAGAGCATTACAATAATCCAACCTAGAACTAATAAAGGCATGAATTGCCTTTTCTAGATCGTGCCTGTTGAAGAAAGGCTTAACTTTAGCCAGGAGACGAAGCTGGAAAAAGCTCATTCTAACAACATTACTGATCTGCTTGTCAAATTTCATACTGCAATCAAAAGTAACCCCCAAGTTTTTGACAGCTGACCTAGTGTAAGATGCTAGAGCTCCCAAACTCAAAGCTGGACCATTTTGCGTGTCTGAAGTACTGAAAATAATACACTCTGTTTTATCTTCATTCAAATTAAGAAAGTTTTCTGACAGCCACAGCTTAATATCAGTGATACAACTAAGCAGGGAGTTTAGTGTGACACTGTCATTTGCTTTCATAGGCAAATAGATTTGCAAATCATCTGCGTAACAATGAAATGACAGGTTATGCTTTCCTATAATAGCCCCTAAAGGCAGCATGTATAAAGAAAACAGAATGGGGCCAAGAATTGAGCCCTGGGGAACCCCACAAGAGAGAGGAGCAGCTGACGAGAAGAGGTCACCAATCATGATAGAAAAGCTCCTATTAGCCAAATAGGAGCTAAACCATTCAAGTGCCGAGCCTCTGATGCCTACACAGTGCTCAAGGCGAGAGAGGAGGACTGCATGGTCCACTGTGTCAAAAGCCGCTGTGAGGTCCAATAGCACTAAAACAGTAGGATTCCCGGCATCTACAGACAAGGCAATATCATTATGTACTCTCAACAGTGCAGACTCAGTACTGTGACGTGATCTGAAACCAGATTTAAATTTTTCAAACAGAGTTCTGCTGTAGAAAAGCTTGTAACTGTATGAAAACAACTTTTTCCAAAACCTTAGAAAGAAAAGGCAGATGAGAGACATACAGTATGTATCTACTTGATCTTAGATTGTACTCAGACCTACTAGGTGCTAAAAGTGTAGTTAAATATGAAGGAGTGTGTCCAGTTATTGATTTGTACACAAAGGTCAACCAATGTTTGAGCCTTCTTGTGTTGAGTGAGGGCCAACCAACCATTTCATATAATACACAGTGATGGGTAGAGTACTTTGCATGCATTATAAATCTCAGTGCTGAATGATACACAGAATCCAATGATTTCAACAGGGTCTTTGTGGAGTGTCTGTAAAACACATCTCCATAGTCTAAAACTGGCAAAAAGGTAGATTCAACCAGCTTTTTCCTGACTTTCTGTGTGGAGCTGAAGTAAAAACCCAGCTTTAATTTCAATTAAGTGACTAACTGCTCAATATGCAAATTAAAAGACATGTCTTCCTATATACAGGTGTATGTTTATCTCTTTATGATCCACCAGGTAACTGGGAAGTTTCAAGGAGGAGTTAATCCTTTCACACGAGGTTGTTGCAACAACCTGGAGTATCTGGTTTGCAGCCCCATCTCCCCAAAGTAAGAGCCATTTCTTCTACTTAATCTTCAGTTTGTCAGGAAGCCTTATAACTCACTGACTGACACCCTGTTTGTCATGTGGCACCAGCTACACAGCGAGGCCCTGTAAGAAAACAGTGATCCACATTCAGCCTCCATTCCTGAGACCAGAGATTGACAGGCAGAGGCTAGTGAAAGTCAGGGACAACGGGATACAGAGTCAGGACCTCCAACATAAAGTATGCATGAACAAATGACATGTCAAATTCAAAGTTAAATATTCTGTCACACATTATCGAAGGATTGTGACATCAATTGTCAAGATCTGTCATGTTTCTCTGTGTTTCTTTCTCCTGCCAGCGGACCTCAGCCGGAGCTGTCGAGCTGTCGGACATCAAACAACTGAAAACTCTACCACTGCTGCCACCAAAACCAGACCACGGCCTGCTAAAAAGCCAACTTGCTGTTATGGATGGTACTGTAGGATGACACATATACTATGATAACCAGACTTGTATAGAGGCAAAGATAGGAAACATTAAGGATAAATCCAATTTATCTGCAGAGTCAATTTAAGATTACATCTGGGGAGATTTTATATTTTTCTTATTGTTGACAAATCACATGAAAATATCAAAACCAACGAATGAATTAATCCTAAAAACAAGTATTTTTTATTTATTGACAATAACATAAATATAGAGTGTCGCCAGCCTCATACTTTAAAACTGTCCTTCGTATCATTGCTGAGCTGTTTCTCTGGATTCAGTATGAATTCTGTATTCTATAATTCATCACACAAGTGTTTTCTTTTCCAGAGATGGGACACCATACCAAATCTATCATTCCTGTATCCATTCCCACTGTGCCGCAGCTAAGGCCAGTCCTGGAAGCCATATCCAGAGGAACGTCACCCATTCCTCCAGAGCAGGTGCTTTTCAGTCTAATATTAGTTTGTTATGTTGTTTGAGCGTGATTCTCAGTATTCAAGTCCTGGTTTTGATCCTTGTCTGACAGACATTACTGTTTGGTTTTTGTTGTTTAGTTGCTGAAGACATCAGAGCAGCAAGGGAACCACAAAGGTCCTGACCTCCGCTCTGAGTCTAAAGAAAGCCCTGGGAGAGGCAGCCAGCAGGCCGGCCTTCCTGTCCAGACCAACACCATCTCCAGCTCGGTGGAGCTTAACTCTCTCACGTTTCACTCCCGCTCTCTCACCCTCAAACACAGCAGTCGCCACAGCAGCAAATCCCAGCTACCTGGCATGCATGGTGACAGTTTGGGAAGCAACCCCTCACCACCGGGAATCATCAGCTCTTCCAGCCTGCTGGCCAACCACAGCAACAGCCTCTCCTATGACCTTATTAACCCTGCAGACCCTCAGTTCCTGGCTCAGAGAGGGGCTCCTCCAGCCGGCTACCACCCTCACTTCATGGCTCTGGGCACAGATGGGACTGTGTTGCAGCGGCCCCCTTCTCACGGATACAGTCCCGTGTTTATGGGCGTCACAAGACAGTCTCCTCAGCCTCGAGACCACTCACCTTCTTTGCAGGGCCTCACCTCAAGGGATCCCTCACCTTCCTTCCAAGGTTTCATTCAAAGAGACCCTTCTCCGGCTTTTAAAGGGCTGATGCCGAGAGACCTTGCTTCCCAAAATGTAACATCCCGAGACCTCACCCCTCCTGGTCTTGCAATGCGAGAGATGACCTCTCAAAGTTTTCGAGACAGCCTTCGTGATCTCACTCCACCGGGTTTGACTCCTCAAAAGTCTGCCGCTGCACGCTATGACAACTTTTCAAAAACTATCATGGCATCTATCCACGAGAGACGAGAGATGGAGGAGAGGGAGAGGATGCTGCGTCTCCAAGCCAGATCCCAGGCCCTCTATGGCCCAGATGTGGGGATCTATGACATCCCCAGCAGGAGGAGTCTACCACCAGATAACATCCGACCTCCAGGCTCTCGTGGACCAACTCCTCCAGCCTACGGCTCCCGGGAGTTTCTGATGAGTACAGGCATCCTTGGTTATGGCATGAGGACCTCACCTCTTTCCAGCTCCTCCACATCGTCTCTGACCCGAGGCCCGAAAACGTCCAGCTCTCCTCTGCAGAGCAGCAGCAGCAGCAGCCTGCAAAGCAAGGGCAGGTCTTCCTCTCCGGGTTACTGCCCTCCTGACAGACAGACTCAACCACTTCCTTCTTCTACATCCACTCTGCCCCGTTTACCCTCCTCCTCCACCTCCTCCGCCCCTTCATACGCCTCCTATGCCACTGCAAAACGATCCTCACTCCCATATTCCTCCGAAGGGAAGGACTCAGTCACACTGGGAGCCCTGAAATAAATAAGAATTACTCCATGTTTCTGATGGTGTGAATGAATCATCTATGCAGTGTTAGTCTCAGTCTTCACAGCTCCAAAATACTTTGTAAATAAGTGGCCATATGGGACGTTTCTGTGTGGGAGGGTGTGTGACAATACACAGTGAAAGATAAACTTAGAAATAGTGTCATGCAAGTTTGACCAAATCCAAAAAACGTTGAATCTCAGGAAAGTGGTGCCTCCTCTTACAAACAGAGCGAGCTCTATAAACTTAGTCGAAGCAGAAGAGCTATGTGAAGAATACAGATTTACTTATTATTTGTTTGTATGTGTTTTGATATTGCTTTTGTGAAACAATGTAATACCATATCATATCAATATGTCTCCCGCTGCAAAGTATCCATTTTAATAGAATTTTGTAGTTGTTTATATGAATAAACTTATTTTGTAATTTTCATTTCTGATTTTCTTATGCTATTTTTTCATGTGAATGGCTGCCAATGAAGGCACCCGCACAGTGCTTCAATAGAATGTAATGAATGTGTGAATGAGGCTTTACACATTTAAAGCACCTGCTGCTCTAAGCAGCAAAAGGAAAAATACATTTTACTGTTGGTTATCAATCTTGCTTTAAACATATTATACATTATACATATAATGTACATATACAATTTTCTTTTTCCAAATCACAACATAATTTAAGCTCATAACTCAACAGATGGCACACTTCATGGAGATAGAGCCACAATGCACTTATAGTCATTTCCGTTTAAAACTGCTACAATTCATACATTTGTATAGCAGTGATGAAAGTACTGCTGAAAGAAATGAAATGATGACACATAATGGGGAATTTAATGAAATATAACACTGTGGTACAATGACTCACTCTGCAATGCCAGTTTCTACATTGAATTTGTGTATGGCACCCTCTAGTGAACCGTTTCAGAAGGTGGTGTGATGTTGGTTAAGCAGACAGATCCAGTAGATGATGCTATTGTGTGTAAAATGCCAGAAAACAGCATGTTGTTGATCTCAAGGCCTACAAGTAATAGAAAAGACCAGGGGATTCCAGTGTGAAATGGACCAGGAGGTCCATTTCACACAGCAGTTTATTATCACTACAGGTAGTTCACAATAAAATAAAGAAAAATCAAGAATAATATAAAAACTTGCAAAAAAGCATCTGTGTAAAGTTGTTTTCCATGTTTCAGTGGGGTCAGATGAGGAATCCAGTGACACATTTTGCATTTGTCTTTTTCAGACAGCTTCGAAAGTCTGCTCTTCTGGCTGGCCTTCAGTCTCAGGACTCGTGAGTCATTCAGGGTCTTTGTGACAGAAATATTTCTAATAACAGGAACACATTTTTTGTTTAGGCAATAAATGACAAGGCTTGACACTTTGAAGTTGAAGCTTTTCATGTGAGTTATTGCTGGACTTGACCTTATAGCAGGTGAGAAGTGCAGATTTGACAACAGGAAAGGATTGACGGATTTAAACAGGAAGGAATTTATAACTTAGCTTTATAACTGGCAGATATCCCACTAGACCGGTAAATTCAGTGTGATGTAAAAACAACTCACTCGTACATGGCTTAGTTAAAGAACTGACAACAATGAAAGATGTAGAGCATGAATAAAAAAAGCCTCTCACTTAGAGTGTGACTTCCAGAGAGCAACAAGTGTAAACAAAATTGTTCAGGACTCATCGGAGCAGTTGTTCTTGCAAAAAATGTCTTACAAGATATTGGTTAATATCACACAGTCTTTCACTTCACTTCTCTCCTCAATTCACAGGAGAGAGATGAGGACAAAAACAGGGCCTCCAAAGCATCATTAGAACCTAAGAGGGATGTGAACAAGCTTGCAATTTACATGAGTCATTGACGTCCTCTTAAATATCTGAGTCAGAGCGCAACATATTTTTGAAAGTTTTGATTTATTTCTAATCTATTCTTTTCTTTTTACAGGAAAATGTATGCAGCATTGACCACAAACCACTGCAATCATTGTCTAAGCTACAGCAGTTTGCAACGCACGTCATTATTAAGAAGAAGAAAAAAAAGCCCCATGAGGCACCTGATCTCCAATGTCATCTTACATCTTAAAGCGCTGATTTAGGGTTTTAGTGCATACAGGTAGCCTGACAAGCCAGACCCACATCAAGATGTTGGGTCTGGGAACTCACCATTGATGGAGCTCAATCCGAGGGGCGGGATAAACGGTTGTCTTTCAAATTCTCTCTGCACGCAAAAATTTCTTTTCTCAAAGAAAAGCTTAACTCCAAGTCTTCCAGAAGACCGATGTTCCCAGCAGCAGCAGCAGCAGCCATAAGCCCGCCTACCGACTCTATACACGGTGTGATTGGCCTGACCAGAGTTTGGTTTTTCCAGCTCGCAAGCCAACAGAGAGTGCCTAGATACGGTGGCCGATTACGGTGGCCGACAGGGGCAAACGCCCTGCAACTTAAGAAAACACATGCAAATAAACAAAACACAAGCAAATTAAGAAAACATCTTCATTAATTTGACAACACATGCGCAGCATTCAGCAAACGCGCTGCAATTGCACACAGCACAACCAAATACATAAACACGCTGCATATACAAAACGATGCAAAAAGAAAAGCACACAAACCCCGAAAACAAATGCAACAAAATAAACGCTGCATCCAGATTACACAACGGAAGTTCTCCAGGCTTCTAAAGGGAGCGCTAAATGGAACAGCTTGATTTTCAACCCCATAGGGGAGGGGGGAGAGAGAGAGAGAGAGAGAGAGAGACGTTGTGAAACTGCTTTGAGATCATAGACTGTAAATATTAAGTCTATGTTTGAGATGTATTTGGTGGGTGTGTCTCGGCTCAGGTCACAGGTGATACTCAATCAGCAGAGACGTGTCTGTAAACTCGTGGTAATAAAACATTTAAAACTGCATCAGCGTTTAATGTTGACGTTTGTTTAAGCCATATTACATGAGATGGTTTCCTTTCGAGGTCTGAAAGGCGCATCACTGAAGTGTAGGCCTCCTCAAGTGTAATATTGTGATTATACAACAACGGTTACCAACAAAAGAAGTGATCAATCTGTATTCATATTGTGGAGCAATTCGCTCTTGAAATACAAAAAACAAAAAACAGACAGGATTTCTAGTCCCTCCCTGTTTAGTAAACCAGCCAATTTACCGTGGGATTTATCAAACTGAATAAATCCCGCCTGCACATATAAACACAAAACTACTTTGCTAACTCCAACGTGTTGTAAGTAAGACATCTGCTGAAAAAGTTATTGTATTCATTAGCATGATTGCCGTACTGTTTAGTTCAAAAACATCCAAAACACCAAAGTACAAAGACATAGGACGGGAGCTTTTATTTTGAAAAGACAACTTCCGTTGTGTAATCTGGATGCAGCGTTTATTTTGTTGCATTTGTTTTCTGGGTTTGTGTGCTTTTCTTTTTGCATCGTTTTTTATTTGCAGCGCGTTCATGTATTTGGTTGTGTTGTGTGTATATGCAGCGCGTTTATATATTTGGTTGTGTTGTGTATATTTGCAGTGTGTTTGCTGAATGCTGCGCATGTGTTGTCAAATTAATGAAGTTGTTTTTCTTTTTGCATCGCTTCTTTTTTCAGGGTTTGTGTGCTTTTCTTTTTGCATTGTTTTGTAAATGCAGCGCGTTTATGTATTTGGTTGTGCTGTGTGCAATTGCAGCGCGTTTGCTGAATGCTGCGCATGTGTTGTCAAATTAATGAAGATGTTTTCTTAATTTGCTTGTGTTTTGTCTATTTGCATGTGTTTTCTTAAGTTGCAGGGCGTTTGCCCCTGTCGACCACCGTACCTAGACCCCACTGGCTACAAAATAAATTTGCTGCCACTAGGGTGCGTCTAGATTTCTAGGCTAGCATACAGGTGTATTTGCACAATGATTACATAAGCCAGCCCAGTGAGGTTTGACAAATGTGTGGCTGTAAAGATAAAAACAACTTTACAGCCACACATACAACTTTTAAACAAAAGTAAGACAGACAACTTTTCTATCTCCAATGTCTGTTCCAAAACAAATAAATCAATTACACAAAAAAGCATTACAGATATGGCTCCCACTCAGTTTCTCTAAAGTTAGCTTCAGAAAGTACTAATGAGTTTCCTTATGGTCAAAATGTACACCATAAACAGAAAGAAGCACATCACAATCCCATTATGAGACAAAGGAACACATTTCAATCTTGCTGTCCTTCACAGTTTGCAAATCCATTTCCTAAAACATATATCTGTTATATTGTTTGTCCTGTAGTCTATATTGTTATCTTGTAATGTTGAAGTACGTTGTTGTTTGTTTCAGGGAGGTAATGATGCTGAAATGTTGAAATTAATCTCCTATTTCAAATCCATCACAATCAAACCGTTTATGATTCAGTGTTCACATCCACATTTTTGGCCACTGCTTGACTTTTTCCAGTTTGCTAAAACAAAGCCAATATTGTAGAAATTACTCTGTCAGGATAGACATTTGGATGTTCTGATATTTTTCTTTATTTCTCTCTTCCCTGTTGTTTTCTTGTTGTTATGCTCCCCCTTCCTCCCTCTCTCACCCATCCCAGTTTCTGTAGCCGGGGGTAAAATGGTAATGCCGGTAATGACAAGGCTGCTGTGCACAGAGGGATTGCAGGTCGTTGACTTACAGAGGAGTGATCAAAAGTATTCTGCGCAGAATGTGGTGTCTGAGAAGCCCTCCATCTTACATCATGCTATTTTTACAATTTGTCTCCATAACAAATTCATCTTAGAAGAGACTGGTTGCCTCTACATTTGTCTCGCTGCTGATGATGCTATAGCAATTTATATCTACTGTCTATAATCTATGTACCACAATGCATTTGGTAGTTTTGCATTGTAAACATTAGACATTCCTTAAAGTCCAACTGAAATCACAGTTAGTCATTTCTTTTTTTGCAGTAAAAAGTACATATATGGCAGGCTGAGCCCCTGTACTGAACAAGAGATAAAGTAAACAAGCTTGGCTACAGCTTACAAGTCATGGGCAAACAGTGTTTTGTGGAATCAAAAGCATATATGAGGTTTTATATGTCTGAGTTAGACAAATCAAGTGGGTGTCTTAACTTAAGACAAAGTAAGTATGAATTTCATATTAAAAAGTAAAATACCCACATGGACTGTTGATTTTGTCCTCCATCTCTTACACTGGAAACTCATCAAGTACAGCCAGTCTGGACAAAAGGAATAATTACAGCGACCCATAACTCTTCCTCAAGACAACTTGAAAAAATGTGAAATTACCCTGTGAAATATTTCCAAGACAGATATCTCAAAACCTAGGCAAGTAAAACCCAAACTATCAGCATAGCTGTACCACTGGAGGCAAAGGTAGATTTATTTTTTTCTTTTGTATTTGTGTGAACTGACCCTTTAACCCACTTATAACATTACATAGAAGGAAATTTGTTATAAACGTAACCTTTACGTTTATTCTTAACCAAGACTAATAAAAACAACATAATAATCATTGATAACCGTCCAATTGTTAAATCATATTCAGTTTTTCCTCTGAATCACAGATTTTTCTGCGCTGCCATGGTTCTTCTTGTATCTAAATGCATAATATGATAAACAGAGCAATAAAAAATTAGCAAACAATAATGTGAGGCTTCATCTGAAGAATATGGACTCATAACCTCTTGAGTAATTAAATACTGATCAATCTTCCAGTCCCCTAAATCTTTTAAGATACTTCTAGAGATGCTGCAGACTGACCTACATTTGTGCCTCTCTCTCTCTCTCTCTCTCTCTCTCTCTCTCTCTCTCTCTCTCTCTCTCTCTCTCTCTCTCTCTCTCTCTCAGTCTCTTTCTCTCAGCTCATTGATATGCCTGATCATCAGAGGCATCGCTGAACTGGCTGATTGTCATTTTCAGCTGCAGTGCCACTGATGCATTTCATTTCCTCCCTGGGCTCTCTGTTAGTGTGATTAAGCACTTGCTGCAGTCAAACTTGACAAAGAGAAGTTGGATTAATAGCACCCTGGTTTGTTTATTGTTTAGAGGCACATTTTATGATATTTACATTATTCATCAAATCACCGTGAAAGGATGTATTGTAGTGCTGCATTAGGAGAAGTTGTTCTATTCTATGGGTGATCCTGACTGCTATTGCTGTTCCTATAGCTCACCAAGGGGGTGCAGCAATAAGTTGATGTGAAAGTCAGGACGTCAGGTGTTGCTTTGTTATTCATAGTCTGAGGGCAAACTCTCAATCTGACTGGATCCTTTCCAGAAGCACAGATTACACCGATTTCAGGTTAACTTTTGGCAAATTGATGTTACGTACATGTTTAGATCATCTTTGAATATTTTAATATGAAAATGAGATGTGACCTTTCTCTTCTGAAACCGAATTTGGTGACCTTTTCTGGTATTTCCAGTGTCATCATGCGCTCTATGTGTGATGGTGCTATATGAAATACAAGCAACATTCAAATCAGTCACTGCTGGCATGCACCCTAGTTTTTGGTAAACTCTTGATAGATGTTGTGTCTCCACGTTAAATTGAATTAACCGCAGCTCCACATGCCAGCTTGAATGGAGCAGAGGTGGGCAGTGTGGAGATTTAATTAGGACAACAATCTGCACTGACTGTGCCTCTGTGTGGCAGAGTCCACAGGAAAAGGATGTGAAATGCCCCGCTGAGCACCAAAGACTGTGTGGGCATGTAATTGCAATTAATACAGCACCATATACGTCGTAATGTAATATGCCTTTTTCTATGTGGGTGTTTGTCGACAGATCCTGTGTGTCACACTTTACGGTGCCCGCTCTCCTCATCCTAGTGTGTTTAGATAATGGGCAGCAATAATTACATTCATCTCTGTCACATGGTCGTGCTAATGTACAATGCAGTTACTGTGGTGATGACAGCTGCAACAAAACAGCATTTACACATAAAGCTGAGGTGTGTGGTTCCAGAAATGTGTGCCTTTTAAGGTTAGGTTTTTCTTGTTCTTTCAAATTCATCAATACAGCAGTAGAACAGAATTTATTCTTGCTGTTTATTATAGAGAAAATAGTTTCCTGTGTGTGTGTGTGTGTGTGTGTGTGTGTGTGTGTGTGTGTGTGTGTGTGTTTTAATGGTTTCAGGCTAGGCAATAGGAGCAGAGAATAAATCACAGACTGTAGAAAAGCAACAAAATGAAAATGTTTCCTGAAATAATAGGTGTCCAGGAGAACATGGCCTTAAGTAAAAACAAAAAATATTTCAACATTTAAATCCCAACACAGAACGTCCTTGGTGGCATACAGAGTAGTCACTGCTTTTTCCTTTAAGGCATTTTGCTGGCTTTTTATTAGTTAGTAAACAGATATTAAACATTGGAAAGCGCTATGAAATATAGGGGGAGAGAGAAAGAAAGAGAGAGAGGTGGTGGTGGTGGTGTGTGTGTGTGTGTGTGTGTGGGGAGGTGATAACATTCAAAGTGGTCCCCAGCCCAGGACGTTGCACGCATATGAATACAAAATACACAGTATGCACATTTTCCATTACAAAACCTCCCAACTTGCCTAACTTCTTTCATGTTCTGTATTGTATTTCTTCAGGAAAGAACATTTCCATGTACATTCAGGTGTATTGCCACCTTCTACAAGAACTTTTGTGCAGTTGTTTTTTAACAACCCTGCACAAGTTACAGAGAAAGAAAGGGAGGAAGAGCAACAGTAAATGCCGCAGAAGGTTACATGAGGATATTTAAAAAATAACAACTTTTTCTTAAATCTACAGTGTGCAGAACCTGTCTGCTTAATATTTCCACATGTGTCACGCATACTGTACATACAGTACACAAACAAAAAAGTCTGCAGGATCTGGGTGTTCCGGTTTTGCTCTAGGCCAGTTGGCCTTTGGACTTTTAGTTTAGTTTATTTAATTTGACCTTGTGACAGTTTTTGAGTTCTTTGTTCTTGTGATTACCTAATGTCTAATGCCTAATGTCTACCCTTGTCAGCCTGTCTTTGTGTTATGTTGTCTATTCAGTTTCTCCGTTATTTGTTCATGGTTGTGTGTTACCCGTGTTCTTTCTGTGTTCTCTGTTTTGTTTTCCTTGTTCTATCCATGTGTATGTTTTATGCTTCAGTTTCCTGTTTTACTTTGTAGTGTCTGTTTCTCCTGTACCGTGTCTTTCTGTGCCTTGTGTTTTCCTGCCTCTGTGATTGTCTGCCTTGCCCTGATGTGTTCCACCTGGTCATCAGCCCTCATGTCATCTGTCTCTCGTTACTACCCTTGTTACCTTGTGTATTTAGTCACTGTCCTTTCTTTGTCTCTTGTCGCTTCATCGTCCCTCCTCCCAGTGTCATTCCCTGTGTCGCTTCGTCCTTGTGGTTTTGCCTTTCCTAGTCTTTTGTTTTCTAAGTGTTTTTTGGATTTTGCATTGGATTCCTTTTGCCTTCCTGCCTGCCTCAGGACACCTTCTGTTGTAAGTCTTTTGATAAACCTTCTCAACCTTTTCACTGCCTCCTCGCCTCCACACTCTGCACTTTTTGGTCCAAGCCTGGTGTTTCCTCAGACATGACACTGGGGGGGGTCTGTTATGGTGTGAGATGTCTTCTTGGCATGGTTTAAGACTGCTAAAACCCTTAGAGAGTAAAGTAATCTCAGTGAATATAAAGTCATGTTGTATTATTATTGCCATCCATGGTGAGTCCTGTAGGTTACTGTAGGCCCATGCAAATGCCTAGAAGTTAAAATCAATTCAGTAAAAATGACAGAGCCTGCGGGCAAGACACACTGGAAGATGTGTGTGTATCAGGTGGATAAAGATTTTGTGTCACAGCAGTTTTAGCTGTCATTCCAACAATGAAGCAGTTTCTTTATTCAGCCTGTGGAGACGATGCAGAAGGAAGTCCTTGGAAAAAAAGGTTGTCCATGGGTGAAATTTGTTGCAAAGGGGAGCATGCATGTGAGGTGGTATCAGGTAAAGTTTGCCAACTGAAAGTGCAAAAGCTCATAATGAATGATAAATTAATTTTGGCTCACAGATCTATACAGCTGACATTTTGTAATATTCAGTGCAATAAACTAAAGTAATTTCCGAAAATCTACACTCTGAGGAAATGTCAATAAATCCAATATAATTCATTTTAAGTATAAAAAGGTCTCATCCATCATGAGTGACATTTTCAGCTCTCACACTAAAAGTGTCAATCCCCGCTATCTCACCCTGACTCCCAATCACCTGTGTGGATTTCGTTTTAGTTTTTTTTTTTTACTTCACTTCTTGCTTGTTTTGATGGACTCATGCAAAGTTATGGGGAAAGGAAGTATGGATATTAAATCTGGTCATGTAAATTGTTACAATTTACATGACCATATATACTTGAAAAGCGTAAGTGGGGGTCCGGGGCCTTGTGATGTAATTTCTCGTGGAAGAATGGTTTCATATCCTTCAACAGATTTGCTCAATAGGTTATCCATTGTTCGTACATTCTGGCCTTTGTTTATACTTTACTTGTTTTTAGCCATATGCTAGCAGCATGACTCAGTAGATGGCAATGTCAACCTGGTGGTTCACTGTTTTGGTTAGCATGCTGATGTTAGCATTTATTTTTATCGCATATTCTGTTTTCTAAACGAATTTTAGTGGGAACAAAAATCCTTTGTTAAAAAAAAATGACCTAGTGTGATGAAGCTGCTCTGGAGTCTGTCAGTGACCCAAAACCATTAAGACACTTAATGTTGGCCTTTTCCATTTGATGGCACTTTGAGTGTGGAGATGGAACGGTGGGAGAGGAGTGAACAGCAGTCATAATATCTAATGTGAAAACACGCTGTTTCATGGATGTTGCTTAGATTTCACTCTGAAAGGATCAAATAATTTTTTATTAAAGGAGATAGCTCTTCACTTTGAAGGAGCTTTTTAACTGATTTGCTGATGAGATGAATCACTTATCTTTTGATGTCTGAAACAAAGAATTCAAGGTTCTTTAAGTGTTACTTCACCGTTCTCTGTTACTGTACTGCTGTGTATATTCGGAATTATATTATCAAGGAGATATCATGAAGTGAAATATATCACCAACAAGGGATTAGATTAAATGAAAATGAGAAAAGGCTAACTGAACCGAGGGGTTTAATGAAACAGACCTTAAAAACGCAAAGGTGTTAGCTTAAAAATGACTAAGTGCAGTCTATTAGCAAAGTTTAGACAAACCAAGATAAAAGAAATACGGCAGAGGCCAATGAGGATTTGAACTGCTCCAGGATCAATGATATTGAGGGGTGCTCTTAAATCAATAAGAGACAGCTGAGAGAGAGCACTGGTCTGTGGATGATTGCAGATGATTTTTTACTTGGCTTATTGCTCAGTCTCTGTGAAAGCGGTCTGATGGAAAGTTAGAAGATGTCCTGGAATGTTGCTTTTTTTTTATTGAGAAAGCAAGGACTTCCATCATGATCTAATATTTAGTGCAGTGATTTTGTCTCAGTTCAGGTGATTATTTCAGACCACTTCATTAAGACTCCTTTGGAAATGATGTAATACCTGCTGCACTAGAAAAGAGCCAGTAGCTCACAAGAAACAACCACAATAAGTAAGTAATTTCAATTTTATGGTGAAGACAACTAAAAAAAACACAAACAGGTGGAGCACTTGCCTATCAATTCCCTGTTTACTGTACACAAATCCTTCTTTAGTTTTATTTATATGCTTGTACCAAATAACAATGCATTGAGGAGGTGCTGTATGAAGATGTGTGGGCAGACAGACACAAGGGCTGACAAGGGGTTTGATTTGTTTGGTACAGTTTGCAGAACAAAGCTGGTTCAGCTTCCTGGTGCTGCATACAGTGTTTATGCACCTTTCCATTCCTCGCCCTTTATTATGCTGCACATGGGTGACACAGGACCTAACTAGTGCGGGCTGCTCCAGCTGCATCTGCTTGTGAGCCCACTGGGAATGGTGTGTGTGTGTATTCTGCCTGCGCACCAAGGCTGCCAGAAAATATGGGGAGAGCACAGGGATTGCAGGGCTCTGCACTTACCTAAGCCATTCACAGGCTCAGCATCACACAGTTGATTCAGCACCTTGCTAATAGCACACACATTAACTGCAGCACAGATCAGAGGAGAAGTGCAGTATGAGAGAGAGCCCGGCGTTTAGTGTGTGTGTGTGTGTGTGTGTGTGTGTGTGTGTGTGTGTGTGTGTGTGTGTGTGTGTGTGTGTGTGTGTGTCTGTGTTGAGCAAATGTGTGCATGGTGCGTCTAGTGTGCGTTTGTGAGAGAAATAGAGGCAGGGAGAGAGTGAGGGAGAGAGAGGAGAGAGAGAGAGAGAGAGAGAGAGCGGACGTGTGTTAGTGAGAGCTGAGAGGAAGGATGGCTGCTCATGTTTGAACTGCCTCAAATGCTCAAAGGGAGAGTCCAGGCAAAAATTCAGCAGAGGCAGAGAAACAGACGTCTCACTTGGGGACGCATCTTGTTCATCATTTGTGGGGAAGCAGAGAAGATTTGGCAATGCCTGTTGAAGTGAAAGAGGTAAGTGTGTGGTGGAATGGCTCTATTTGCTCTGTACCCTCCTGTTTTTACATTATCAGTTTTTTTTTCTTCCTGCAGAGAACTGTAGCCCTCCACAGCTTTGCATTCTGCCTCTGTCATGATGAATGAAGGCGGCATCAATCGCTTCACCTCCTTGCCTCTCACTGCTGTTCGGTGCAGTCTCCTTGTGTGCATGGGGACATGATGCTAACATCTTCATCGTGTGTGTGGGTGTGCACGCGCGCATGGCAGTGCATGTGTGGCGAATGCATAGGCAAGCTTATATGGGGAATAATGTTTGATTACATTATGAAGATAATTGTTGTCCCTTCAGGGGGAAAATGCTGCACACACTCTGTTAAGTGTATTACCATGATGTATCAGAGACATTAAATCGGACCATGCAGCATTTAACTATTTGAGGATCAGTGGATTGAAAAGATGCTCCATATTGAAACTTTGCGAATGAACACCTTTCCTTTCTTTTTTTGGAGCTGTCATTTTCAATCAGCATTTTCTCTAAATAGACCTGCCTGGTTGAATTATGACTAAACAAGATGTATTGCATAATGGACAATGGTGTCTCTGCATGAAACAAGTCTTAAGTAAGAAGAATCTTTTAATGCATTCCAGTGCCATTTTGATTCAGTGTACAGTGACACATTCTGTAGATTTACAGTGACCTATATGAGCATCACTGATTCAACATATACTGTAGTGGCGAGCAGATGAGTTGTGACAAAGTTGTGACTAATGTCTTCTGACATCAGTGGGCTGATGTCATGTTTTATTATCCACTGGAAGCATTACTCTTTCAATCCCACAGTTTGATAAAGACAAACTGCCTCTTAATTCTGATTTATTCTAAGTTTGATCACTACAAAATGACTTTGCCCCGCTGATTCAATTGCAATAGAAGTGCTCATTTTTCAAATCTTTTCTTTCTGAAATGCATTTGGGACCAGTTTGAATCATGGCTTGTGCCTGTTGTGCCCTTGAGCTGGTCACCAAAATCTGAACTCACTCTGCATTAGATCAGACTGTGTCTCCCAAAATAATACCCTGGCTGCAGCTGGCCTCAATACTGAGAGTTGACGGGAACAAGATGCTAATCATATCATTCTGTCTCCTGCATCGCTGCACCTAACATCTATATACCTTACTTTGTTTTTGTTTTTAAAGCTGAAGTCAGATTCAGAATCATCATCTTGACCTATTTGTCTCTGTGAGCACACTTAGTTAGTGATGGTGCAATGAGTTATTTAAACGAGCTTTGACTCACAGCGGCCTGGCCTTCCCTGGAGCTTGAATCAGACGGGGGACAGCACACAGGCCACTGTCAAGCCTATAATTGTCCTCCAAATCCTTAATCAAGCTGTCTGTAGAGGAGAGTAGTACCCCGTCTTTCTTTTGGCCTGGTGTTCATTTAGTGCTGCCTAACAGTAGCCAATCTACCTCCCCCAGAAGTGTTAAAGCCAGGATCATCTCCCTGCTGCCAATTTCTCCTGTGTGCCCCTTTCAACTCCTCGTCCCTCTGACACATTTTGTACATGGATATGAGGGGCTCTTGTGTTTGGTGAGGTGTTTAAAAAGGGAATCAAGCCCTCTACCTCCACATTCAGCTGTTCACTGCAGCCATCTGATTTAATGCAGTGGAGTTGAGTTCTCAGCACTTGTTTAGTTTAATGCCGCAGCCTCAGAAAGAAGAGATTTTGGGGAAATTTCGCAGCTTTTTTTTTTAACTGTGCATCATTCAGCATATTGTGTCTATGCTAGTGAGTGAAATATCAGTTGATATTATATGCATTTGTCCTTAAAACGAAAATTGATTTAGAGAGTGGATACGCAATTCAAACCGTAAAATGGGTTATAAATGATGCAGTGGAATTGATTTTCTCCACAATAAAACCCTTTAATTATACTCTTTGAATGTTTTGATGGGTCAAGTGTGAAAAAGGTGTATCAGATATTGATTGAGATCATTAGAGCTGTGAAGCAAATTTCTGTAGACACAAATGAAGGAAGTTTTTTTTAGAAAATCAGCATAAAATGTGTTTAGAGTCAAACACTGCCTCCAGTTGTTTCTCAGACCAAGATGCTGAATAATTAATCCACTCTGGTTGATGAAACCCATTTTGTTGAAAAGCAAAAGAGAATTTAAGTTCTATACTCGAAATACACAAGTGGAGTTTAGAGAAATATCAACATGTTGTACCAGAGCAGCAGCTGGGTTATTGATTCAAGTGTCAGTGGTGGTAAATCAGGTCTCACACTAAAATAACGTAATGCTCATATCCAGTCCCATTACAATATTGCTGTATTTTGTCAAGGGGTTATTTTTAGACTTGCTTACATTTTCCAATGGGGAACGTCAACATCTGTTTAGAGGGAATGAAGCATAAAAATATGTCTATGAAATGACCAGTGTTTGCATAGGTCTGCTCTTGGATATTTTGGCCAATACAGATACAGATATTGCTTGTATTGTTTCATCTCATGTATGATGTTTCCACCAGTTGAGTTGACCTACTAAACTTTAACTGAGGAACCCGGTGCAGATTTACACTTCAGAAAAACATGGCTTTACCCCGTTGTGATTTATTACCAAACCCTGTTTGTGTCTACATTTTGTTTCAGCAGTCTGATCTGTGAAATCCTCCCTGTCTGTCAGTATTTGTACATATCAAAAGAAGTAAACCTGCTCCCTGAAATCATTACAAAGGTTTTAACAACTAACTCTATACATTTCAAATTGGCCAGTGACAAATTCAAACAGAAATTGAGCCAGAAAGTTGTATTAACAAACCAATCATGCATGCATAAATGATTCTAATATCAGGAATACTTTCTTTCTTATGTTATACTAATAACATACTTTGAAGAAATGATTACCTGGTAGAGATAAGCTAACTGATATAGTGTGCATCCTAGTCTGCACATAAGGATATGACACCAGAGAAACCCTACAACCACTTAATTAAATAAGTGGTAAATTGCATCTCTCATCCTTTATTACATCTGTGTGTATTTCTGTCTACACATGATCCCTGGCTCTGCACCAGCTTGGGTACAGTTGTCCTATAGTCAGATTGCTCAATTAGATTACAGCTCATCAAATAGCTTAAACACAGAGAAATTGTCTCTGAGTTCCCAGACATATATTAGTCTAACTTAAAAATAAGTGTGCATATTGGCATTTTACAGCATGAATTCAACAGATCGTGTTTTAAATTACGGTATACAAATTATATGATAATGGAGTGGAAATGAGTTGTGCACTGACTTTGCTCACAACCCTTCATCAACTGCAGCTCCCTCATCCTGTGAAGACAGCTTTAATGACATGGTATACTTTCATGGTGCTGGTTACCCTGTAATCATTCCCCTGTTGTGTATAATGTAAACATAATGTACATGCTACACACAAATGATGCTGCTCACCGCCTCACTCATTTCTGTCTGTGTGCTTTAGGAGCAGAGTTCAGAGGGGCCTCCTCCACTATCTTTGTCCCAGGAGGCTAAAGAGGCGACTCTTGATAACCCAACCGCTAGTGACGAACTGGACACGCCCACCTCCATCGCCTCTTTGATTACCTCGACCAATGACAGCTCCACAGAGACCGACACCCCGCATCAGACAGACACTGAGGTACATGATTTTATGTTTGGTCACCCTTTGTCACCACTGACTTCTGACAGTTTGACTTAAACACTGTTAAAACAAAGAAGTTTAAATGCCACTAAAAATAACGTTCCTGCCATGATAATAAATATTTTTTTAAACTTATATTTAACATATAACTAAATATGGCGTGGATGTATTTTCTTTGTATGTTTAAAAAAGTAATTTTACTTAATTTATAATTTAATTAATTGATTCAGTTATACGTGAATCGTGAGCCTGTAAGAGCTCTTGAAACTTCCAACTTTTTATCTTTACTTTTTTTTAATCCATTATCACCAACATGTGGTTTAAGAAATATAGAAATACATGCATCCTAAAGGAAATTTTCCAAAGATTCACAACACAATACACACAATGAACAATCCCGTATGAGTCTGGTCTCAGACGGGGAGTCACACTGAGTTATATTGACAGGCAGAGAATTCTTTTCTCCCTCTGGAGCAAAAATACCATGAAACTGATTGCAATTGTTCTTAAAATTATTTTGCTCACACTCCACTAGGAAAGTCAAAACCAAATTCAGTTTACTAAACCAGACAATTAAATTTCCTGCAATTTACCCTGCATCTAAACAATGGCTGGACCTCAAGTTGTTTCATCAGAATCCAATCTAAACTCATTTTCAACATGAGGAATTCATTATTGTTTGGCAGGAAAGGAGAATTCATTATTTACTGGTGGCTCAAAAAGCCAAGGAAGTGCTGAAATGATGATGATTGATCATCGCTATGAGAAATGAGCTGGGGTAGGCTGTATAGGTTAAATGATAAACAAACACACACTGTAGGTAACAGAAATGTGTGGTCTATTCAGTAAATTAATAATAAATAGTTCCTGCTATGACTGTAAACACACCAATTTGGTAGCATTTAATTGGAGAGAGGAAACCTCAGACAAATGGGATTTTTAAGACTAACAGAGGTTCTGATTAGATTTTTGCAGAGATAACAGTTGTGGTGCATCCATCCTTGTAGGAGTCCAAAGCCGTGGAACAGGAGGGCGAACAGGCCCCCAGTGAGACCCACAAGTCCTCAGAGACACAGCAGGAGAACTTCCAGTCACCAAACACACCTGATCTCACATCGACTCCAGAGGTCCAAGATAACACCCCAATTGAGCAACCTATTCCTGAAGCAAACAGTCAACCCATTGAGTCTGTTACACCAATCACGCCAACCACCAACTCAACCACAGCACCCCCACAACCTCAGGTAGTACAGCAGTCTGAGGAGCCTCAGCCAGTGAACCCAGACAGGCAGAGCAGAGTGTACACCCTCCCTGACAGCTACAGAGGCATTGGGGGTGACTTATGTGCAGGGTATGGAAGCCTGTCCCGTGCCAACCTCCACGGCTATTGGCCCGCCAAGAACTTCCAGCCCGGGGCTCACTACACCTTACCCTTCCTCAGGGACAGCTACGCTCCTGCAGGCCTGAGCAGCCAGACAGAGGAGGATGGCCTCAGCGAACGGGGAGACAACCCTCTGGACATGAAGACTGACCACCCAGCTGTAAGTTACCCAACACTGGGGGGAATCCACCAGTTCAGGCCAATCACCACCATGGAGCTCCTCAGGGAGCCCTCGAGAACCAGGTAAGAGGACGGTACATTAGATTAAACTTTATTGATCCTTCAGGGGAGACTGTGTAAATTTGTTTCAAGTATGTTTGTGGTTTCCATGGTACCTAGATGTAGGGTCAAATATAGATCAGAACAAGAAATTTGACTCTGGTTAATCTTTGCTCTCAAAGTACAACACTCACTTAATATATAAAGAATAAAAACAGATAGGACAGTAAGAAATATAAAAAATACTGTTAAGTATACAGTATAACAATACAATAGAATTTACAAATTTACAAAAAATATACAATAACAATTGAAGAGAGGGAAGGAATAGTGCAATATCCGTATAGTCTGAGATTTAAGATTTAAATATTAATATAGTGCAAGGCAGTTCAGTGCAATGGTAATATATTAATAAGAATATTGTAATTGTAAGATTGAAATATACATGAGGTAGATGAGCAGAACAGTGTTGACTGACTTTGTTCAGTGTAAGGGTGGGGGCTATTTCTGAGCGTTCAACACAGTGACTGCTACAAGAAGCTGTCTTTGTGTCAGCTGGTTTTGGCGAACAGTGCCCTGTATCGCCTACCAGAGGGAAGGAGTTTGAACAGTTTGTGACCAGGATGTGAGGGGTCTGCAGAAATTTTTGCTGCCCTTTTCCTGACCCTGGACCGGTACAGGTCCTGGATGGTGGGAAGGTCAGCTCCAATGATCCTCTCTGCAGCCCTAATTGTCCGTTGCAGTCTGGCCCTGTCCCGTTTGGTGGCTGACCCAAAACAGACAGTGACAGGTGCAGATGACAGAATGATGGCTGAGTAGAAAGTGGTCAGAAGCTCCTTAGGCAGATTAAACTTCCTTAGCTGTCGCAGGAAGTATAACCTCTGCTGGGCCTTTTTCTGGACAGTGTCAACGAGGGGAGACCATTTTAGGTCTTGTGAAATGGTTGATCCCAGGGACCTAAAGGAATCCACAGTGGACAATGTATCGTTCTGGATGGAGAGCGGGGTGAGGTGGGTGGCGGGGGACTTCTCCTAAAGTCCACTGTCATCTCCACAGTCTTCTTGGGGTTTAACTCCAGGTGGTTCTGACTGCACCATTGGACCAGCTGTTCCACCTCCTGTCTGTAAGCAGACTCATCACCAGCCTGGATCAAACCAATGACGGTGGTGTCATCTGCAAACTTCAGGAGTTTTACAGACGGGTTCTTTGAGGTGCAGTCATTAGTGTAGAGGGAGAAGAGTAGCGGGGAGAGGACACACCCCTGTGGGGCGCCAGTGCTGATGGACCGGGTTTTGGATGAGATGCTCCCCAGTCTGACATGCTGCTGCCTATCAACCAGGAAGCTGATGATCCACTGACAGGTGGTGGCAGGCACTGAGAACTGGGTGAGCTTCTGATGTAGTGGTTCAGGGATGATGGTGTTGAACGCCGAGCTGAAGTCCACAAACAGGATCCTGGCATACGTCCCTGGGGAGTCGAAGTGGTGCAGGATGTATTGCAGTCCCATATTGACAGCATCATCCGACGACCTGTTCGCCCTGTAGGAAAACTGCAGGGAGTCCAGTAGGGGTCCTGTTATGTCCTTCAGGTGGCTCAACACCAGTCTTTCAAAGGATTTCATGACCACAGACATCAGCGTGACAGGCCTGTAGTCATTTAATCCTGTGATGGAGGGTTTTTTGGGGACTGGGATGATGGTGCAGCATTTGAAGCAGGAGGGCACTTCACACAGATCCAGGGACCGGTTAAAGATCTGCGTGAAGATTGGCGCCAGCTGTTCAGCACAGACTCGCAGACAAGAGGGGGACACACCATCAGGTCCTGGAGCCTGGACTGGAGATCAGTCCCCACATGTATTTAGCCATTTTAAAAGGGCCGTGGGAAAATGAATCGGTAAATGTGTGTTGCTTTGTTACTCAGTCTCTAAAGTACACTAAAGTACACTACAGTCTGTCTGTTTATTAAATGCCAATCTTTTATCCCATTCAATGTTTTTTTTTGGTCAAAATATTAATACGGTCCCTGATAATGGGATCACCTTTAACAAAGGCTACCAGACAGCCAATAGAAAGCCAATTTACCTTTTGACATTAATAGCATAAATAACCTTACAGCAGTTTGTTTTTTATCACTGTTGCAACAAATGTTATAAGTAAATGTGACCAAATGCCTTGACACCAAGCTATTTAACTCTATGGTGCACCTCTGTACCTACAGACTGGATTTCATAAATTTCATTCCATCAGTTCAGATGTGATATGGTTTTTAAAGCTTTGAATGAAAAGATGTCTAATCTATGAAAAATTCAATTGAAAAAAACATCTAAACATAAATGTTTTTCCATGTGTGGTCCACATTTTGTCCAATAAACGGTCTTTGGTGTTTTTTGCCCCCAACGTCTCCTCCCAGGCATCGCGGCAATGGTTATGTTTAGGGTTGTGGTTAGGGTTAGCTGCCTGGAAGGCGCCGTTGGAGGCAAAAAACACCATCGAGCCCAATAAACCAACTCAATTCCATTTTGTTTAAAAAATCTGAGCTGTGGACAGAGATTGAGAGGTCTGGCATCAGGCTAATCACAAATGAAAGAAGAAAAATGTAAAGAAAGCAAGACTTTGTTATGGAAGTTATGTGTGTACAGTGCTATAAACTGCCACAGTACGGCAGCAGTAGAAAAATGTACAAATCAACACTCAGGCTAACATTATCACAGCGGTCCTGCTGTGAAAATTATATATCAATCTTTGTAGCTACACAGACACCCTGTAGTCGCCTCTATCTTGGTCCTGTGAGTCAGCCTGGACAATAGACATATGGACAGCAGTTAAGTAGCAGCTGGATTCAATCAGGAATAGCAGCCTGCTGCAAAGTCTATAAATAAAGGTTTCACCTGTTATTGCCTGCCAGAAGCTTTTCCTTTTCCCATATAAAGTGACAGAGGTGTTCACAAAAGATACAAGCAACTCACTTATGCTGTTAAATTCCCTGAAGCCCAGACCCCAATCCACCTGTTTTACTCAACCTGTTGAATATACAGTAAAAGGAATAGTTTTTAAAATTTTGGGAAATATACTTGTTCACTTTCTTGCTGAAAATTAGATGAGAAGATCAATACCACTTTCATATTTGTCTGTTAAATATAAGGCTACAACCTTATTTAGTTATCTTAGCATTAAGACTGGAAGCAGAGGAAAACTGCTAACCTGGCTAAAATATCCGCCTGGAGCGTTTTTGTCACTGTGAGGTGACTCCAGGATGTCACTGTCCTGCCAAGAATTAGTGCAGCATATAATACCCCCCATAAAGCCACAACTTGTTGCTTTTACACTCTGGTTTTTATACGTAATAAACAAACAAGAAATAAAATATTAATTAGTGAGCTTAAGAGGTGTTTTTTTCTAAACCTTTGAATAGAGCCATGCTAGCATTTCCCCCCTGTTTCCAGCCTCTATGTTAAGCAAAGCTAATTAGCTGCTCTCAGCAAGAAAGCAAATGAATGTATCTCCCAAAATGTTGAGTAACAATCATTCAGATGAGTAAGAGGTAAGAGTGATGGTTGTGTTTTTAGTTCTGATCCCCTTATGCATGCATGATTGTCACTTCAGAGGTGGATACGATGACGCCTTCATGGCCCAGCTGGAGGGGAACCTGAATCCTTTCTTCCAGGCCATGTGCCGAGCACAGACTCTGCAGTTCTCCCACAAACGCAGCAGCATGGTCAGCCTGGACAGCATCCGCAGAGACCCGCGCTGGAGAGACCCCAACCTGCATGAGGTGATCTCGATGCTCAGCCACCCAATGGATCCAGTCAAGTCCAATGCTGCCGCCTATCTGCAGCACCTGTGTTATGAGAACGAACGCATCAAGCAGGAGGTGCGCCAGCTTAATGGGGTGCCGATTTTGGTAGAATTACTGGACCACCCTAAACCTGAGGTCCACCGCAAGGCCTGTGGTGCTTTGCGCAACATATCCTATGGAAAAGACCATAATAACAAAATGGCCATCAAGAACTGTGATGGCATCCAAGCTTTAGTCAGACTAATGAGGAAGTCTAGCAGCATGGAGGTCAAAGAGTTAGTCACAGGTACAGCTCAATCCCTCACTCTTCCTGCAGCCATAACCTGCAATCCTTAATTTCATCTCTACAGCATTTGTATTGTTTCTTTTGCAGGCACTCTGTGGAACCTCTCCTCGCATGAGCCGCTGAAGATGATGGTAATCAACAACGCGCTTCAAACACTGACTGATGAGATCATCATCCCACACTCGGGCTGGAGGAGAGATTCAGCTGACCCCTCCAAACTGCTGAGTGCTGATTGGACCACAGTCTTCAAGAACACCACTGGATGTCTGAGGTAAGCTTTGCTTCTGTCATCGAACAAATGACAACCACAAGCTGACTTGTCACGGGCCAGGTTCTTGCACCGTTGCTAACAAAGTTGTTTCTGCAGGAACGTGAGCTCAGATGGGGCGGACGCTCGACAGAGGTTGAGGGAGTGTGAGGGGCTGGTGGACGCTCTCCTGCATGCCCTTCAGTCAGCAGTTGTCAACAAGGACACCGACAATAAGGTTTCTGAAGTCATCGCAATGACTTAAATTTAGAGACTTTAAGCTTTAGTGCGTAACTTTTTGATAATAATGAACGTCCGTTACATTCAAGCCATTGCCAAATGAGTTTCTACAAAGCTAATTAAGACTATGAGCTCCACACAACTCTCTCTGTATTTCTCAGTATGGCTACGTTCAGAAGATTGTGATGATTGCAAAGACAATAATTACCTCTTCTGAAGAAATAATTACCCATCATGTTTATTTAATCCTCCATGTCCTCCTTGGCTACTAGCAACTGCATGGGGGCGGTGCACGATCACGGAAGGCTTGTATCATGTGGTTGCGCCGACAGTTTTGTTGTCGTTACTTAGAATTCCTCATGGGGGCGACAGAAAAACTACGCACTATAGCTTTAAGAAAATTCAACCCACAATGTATTTTAAGCACAATTGCTGGTTGGTGACTATTAATTGTTTTGGTAATCAAATGCTATGTTGTAAAAATGACTTTGGATTGATTATTTTCTTCGCAATTTAAGTTAATAGCATGTACACAACTGCAATTTGATTCAGAGATTTAAATTCAAGTAACCAAAGTATGGTTCCCCAAAGTCTGACATTACTCAGAATTTCAATTTTGACAAATCATCAATACATTTTATTCTGAAAAGTCAGCGTAAACACTCGGATGACTCCTACTGCCGTGTAACTTTCTGATTGAAATCTTCTGTCATTATCATCCATTCAGTCAGTGGAGAACTGCGTGTGCATACTGCGAAACCTATCCTATCATGTTCACAAAGAGATACCAGGAACCGAGCGATTTCAGGAACCCCATGCCAATCTGATGAGATCAGTGGGGCACCAGAAAAAGAAGAATGAGCCTGACTGTTTTGGAGGGAAACGACCCAAAGGTTGGTAGGCCATCACAGTTGATAACATCACAATAATCATTACTGGTTGTATTATTTCAGTTTAGGTTGCTTTGATTGAAAACATTGTTTTAATTCAACTATAATTCAATTTCCCAGGTCGATTCATTTGCTTACTGACAAATCAAAACCCACATGTGGGGGCATCTATCGTATCTTGGGTGTTTCTCAAGATACAGAAGATAATGATTAACCCCCCAAATTAAAACTTTAATATGCTCTATTTAAGATTTGAGTCTGATAAGGGCTTAAAATAGCAGTTTGTGCAGTGCACTCTACTAAAACAGATGCACTGATGTCTATGATTGTACAAGCACTAGCAAGTCATTTTCAGAGGGTTTTACAGTTTATTTTGTTTTAATCTTCCTCTCCTCCCATAACACTCCACATAAACAATAGATTATATATATATATATATAATCTGTTTTCTTAGTATACTTTGCTTCGAGCATCGGTTTCACGTTTCTTGCCCTTTTTTATGCCAATTAGAGCCTGAATATTTCATATCCCTGCACATGCAGTAGCTGATGATATAATTTGCTCTACCGCAGGAGTGCCAGGTTCCAAAATTGAAAAAGCATGTTTATACTTATAGCCTACTGTTTCATCAGTTATGTGCTTTTCACACCATGCAACCGAGGAGGAGGTTTTGAACTGTGAAAAACCTTTGGTAGTGATGCTGCATAAACCATATAAGTAACAATTACAGCTGGTGAATAGTAACTAATAGGTTGCAGCAGTTTGTGCTGCAGGACACAGCCTAATGGAGAAAGAATAGGGTTAGAGTTAATTGTGATTTAAAGTTTTATAGTTTTTCACCACTGCTAACCTTTCAGCTAATTGCACAAAATTGACAAATGCCTCTCTGAGCCAAACATCAACCTGATACTGTCAGTTGTATCGTGTCTCACCACATGGAGCAGCTCTGTGTTTTCTGCTGCTGTATAATCTAATATTTAACATTGTTCTTCTTTTTCCTTGAAAACCATATTCATCAGAAGAGTGGTTCAATCAAGGTCAGTCTGCTTGTTACTGCTGAATATTTTCATGGTAGTAATATTATGATTTAATACCACAGTGAATTTGCTGACATTATTATCTATCTACTGATATAATGAAAACCGGTGTTTGTGTGCATGTATGTGTCTGTAATGTACAGGTTGGAAAAATGGATTAATGGACAGGAAATACGGTACATTGGATTTACCAAAACGCACAGAACAAATGAAAGGTATATATTTAAAGAATGTCAACTTCGCATAAGACAAATTCTGATTGTGGTATGACTCACAGTGACATTAGGAATTAGGTAGGCTAGGCTAACTAATAATAGAATAATATGCAGTCCTTCCATCAGTACCTGCTTTCTGTGTTATGTTATTTGCTTTGTATGCATGACGTTGGCATGGCCCGGAAGAGAATTCATTTAAATGCAAAGCTGCACTCCAGCACCTGCACCACTTGAGGAGAGCTTCATTACTAAAACAAAATGACCCTCCATCTGAAAGACATTTTTATCTGGCAACATCTAGAGGAGGAACATTTTCTCTGGCAGGCATTGGAATTTGCTTAACATACTGCCTGACACTGAAGTATCTTTATTTGCTACGGCTAAACTATCTTTAACTTTTGTATAGCCATATGGCTGTTTTTAGCCATGGATGCATTCTGTATATGGAAACTATGGGCACATTTTTTTTTTACTACTGTAGGGCTGAATATCATATTTGGTTCTGGCTGCTGTTTAAACAGATCAAATCTAAGCTCATGCCTCCAACACTCCAGCCAGTAAATGCAAATAAGTATAACAAGCATGTTAGGGTCCGGGGTCAGCTTTATACTACTTGTAAGCCGTCTAGCAGCTACCACTGGCTCTCTAAAAAAAAAGCTCTGCAGGAGTCTGACAAAGTTGTAATTTTCTCATGTAGGGTTTTATTTAATTCATCAATATGTTGTTTTACTAACCCGCCTATCTACTGACCTAAACTAACCTAGATAGAAGAAATTGTGGACCAATGTTGATATATTTGCATTTGATACTGACACTGATAATAACACCATCATTGAAGTCTTTAGCCGCTGATGGTCATGCAGGCACTTTTCCACTGCTTGAATATCATCCTTGACTTTCTCTGCCTTTCTGTTAAAGGCTTGGAGCTGCTGTACCAGCCAGAGGTGGTGAGGCTCTACCTCTCTCTTCTCACCTGCAGTCACAACCACAACACCCTGGAGGCAGCTGCAGGGGCACTGCAGAACCTCGCTGCGGGACACTGGGCTGTGAGTAGATGGAATAGTTGCCAATTTTTTCTTACACTCATCACTGGGTTGTGATTGCGACAGGGGTTGTGATTGTGGCGTGTATCCCAAACATAAAAATGAGTCTGAAAATGGGAACATTTAACTTTAAATTAATGTAGTTATTAAGTGACACTTTGTTGGCTCAGGCTATATCCAAGTAAGATCGCCATGACTGCTGTTAGTGTCCTTATACATGTCTATGGAGCAGAGCCAGGATTTGTCTCTATATGACATCATCACTATTTCTCTCTGCTCTCAGCTTAAGGAGAGACTTAACATGACCTGTACCGTAAATATTGTGTAGATATATTAACCTTCTAAGTCAGTCTGCACTGTGCAGGGTCAAACAAGACATGGGGGGCCTCCGTGACCACAGCTTTTTTTCTGGGCTGGTTTGGTTGTATTTCTGATGCTGCATCAATGTTAAAGTGTGCAGAAGGAGGGAGATGTGGGATCAATCATCTTAATTCAACCAGACTCTCTAGATTGACTTTGTCACCACCCTTTATGATCAAAAATCACTTTTACTGCTATGTACCCCAAGTGGATCCATAGGGCTGTCAAATAATGTGCTTTGCCAAGATATACTGCGCCATGAATGTCACTATAATTTAACCTCAGCACTGAGGCCACGCTCAGAATAAAGGAATTTTCAAAATCAGGTTGCATCATACACATGAGAGCAGTTGAGAGAGCAGAATTTTGTTCATGGTATGTTCTTAGTGCACTTGAGTTGAGTTATGGGTGGGTAGTTAAGATATGAAGAAAACATAAACTCACAGATACTCCCAAACATCACTCAGCTGTATTTTGTGTTTGCTCTTGTAGTGGTCTAGCTACATCCGGGCCACAGTGAGAAAAGAGAAAGGGCTGCCTATTCTGGTGGAGCTGCTGCGTTCAGATGTGGACAAAGTGGTGCGAGCTGTGGCTATTGCTCTCCGCAATCTGGCGATGGATAGAAGGAATAAAGACCTAATAGGTACAGGCTTGTGACTCTCATCTGCATAGGCGTCTCAAGACTTGCACACTAACTTTGCTATGTTGTGTCTGTCATCACAGGGAGCTATGCTTTGAGGGACCTTGTCGGTAATCTGCCATGTGGGCAGCAGCACCCAGCAAAGAATCTTGAAGGAGATACGGTGGTGTCTATTCTGAACACTATCCATGAGATCCTCACGGATAGCCCAGAGAACGCCCGGGCGCTCATACAGGGTCATGCTGTGCAGAAACTGGTGGCCATCAACAGGTCAAGGTACTTTAATGTCTTAATTAAATTATAAATGTAAAACATTTACACAAGTTTCTAAATATGTACTGCATTCCAAACTAAACAATACAATGTGTCGTGTGAAGTGAGGATGGTGGACCCAAATGCAGAGAGCAGGCGAAGGAGTATGAGCACGAGGATTTATTAAACACAAAAAACAGGAGCAAACCAAAGGCGGTCCAAAAATGGAGCAGGCAGAAAACAACAGAACAGGCTAAACGATGAGCTGACAGGAACAAAACCAGACACAAACACCAACATACATACAAACTGACGGCACCAGGACACAAAATGATCTGACAAAAGACAAGGGGAAGACAAAGACTAAATACACAGGGTAACGAGGAAACAAGAGGCAGGTGACACAAGGGCTGGGAAACAGGTGGAAAACATCAGGTAATCACACAGGCGGGAAAACACAAAGTAAAGCTAAACAAGACAAGACAGAACAGATTATCAAAGTAAAACAGGAAACAAGCAAAATACAGAACAGACACGGACTACAAAAATAAAATACACACCACCCATAACAGGACCCCCCCCCAAGGGACAGCTCCCAGATGTCCAACAAAAAAGAAAACTAACAGGCAGAACCCATCCAGGGAGGGCGGAGGGGGCCCGGAGGAGGGACGACCCCAGAATAAATAAAAAAAAATCAACCCCGGAGGGGCGAAAGAAAGTCTGGGGGAGGCAGAAAGCCACTGGGGAACCTGGGGACAGAAAGTCACTGGGGCAAAACGCCCTGGGTCTCAGGGAACAGAGAATCACTGGGGCACAGCGCCCTGGGGCACAGGGAACAGAAAGTCACTGGGGCACAGAGAGAGCTCGGCAACAGGGGCAGAGAGGCCTCGGCCACAGGGGGCAGAGAGGCCTCGGCAACAGAGAGCAGAAACGAAGGCAGAACCCTTCTGGCCACCGGCGACGGAGGCAGAAGCCCTCTGGCGGCCGGCGAAGGCAGAACCCTTCTGGCCACCGGCGGCGAAGGCGAATCCCCTCTGAAGGCCGGCGGCGAAGGCGAATCCCCTCTGAAGGCCGGCGGCGAAGGCGAATCCCCTCTGAAGGCCGGCGGCGAAGGCGAATCCCCTCTGAAGGCCGGCGGCGAAGGCGAATCCCCTCTGAAGGCCGGCTGCGAAGGCGAATCCCTTCTGAAGGCCGGCGGCGAAGGCGAAGGCGAATCCCTTCTGAAGGCCGGCGGCGAAGGCGAATCCCTTCTGAAGGCCGGCGGCGAAGGCGAATCCCTTCTGAAGGCCGGCGGCGAAGGCGAATCCCTTCTGAAGGCCGGCGGCGGAGGCGAATCCCCTCTGAAGGCCGGCGGCGGAGGCGAATCCCTTCTGAAGGCCGGCGGCGAAGGCGAATCCCTTCTGACGGCCAGCGTCGAAGGCGAATCCCTTCTGACGGCCAGCGTCGAAGGCGAAACCCCTCCGGATGACAGGCAGACCGAGCAGGAGAAGGGACAGCTGGGCAGAAGACTGGCGACCGGTCAGCTGGGTTGGGGTCCGCCAAACAGGCAACAGGAACTGAGGTCGACAGGGATGCCGACAGGGCACGAGAGGCAGGAGTGGGGTTGACCGAAAACCAGGGCAAAGTCACTAGGGAAGTCTCTGGGGCTCCGGAGACCAACAAAGCCTCAGGGGCAGTCACTGGGGAGGTCTCTGGGACGCCGGAGACCGGCAAAGCCTCAGGGGCAGTCTCTGGGGCGCCGGAGACCGGCAAGGCCTCTGGCTTGCCCGTAGACGTAGACTCTGGGAGAGCTGTCGACGTAGACTCTGGGAGGTCTGCCGACGTAGACTCTGGGAGGTCTGTCGACGTAGACTCTGGGAGGTCTGTCGACGTAGACTCTGGGAGGTCTGTCGACGTAGACTCTGGACGACTGCACGTCAGCGGCGGTTCTGGGCGGCTGCACGTCAGCGGAGGTTCTAGAAGGCTGCACGTCAGCGGAGATTCTGAGAGGCTGCACGTCAGCGGAGATTCTGAGAGGCTGCACGTCAGCGGAGATTCTGAGAGGCTGCACGTCAGCGGAGATTCTGGGAGGCTGCACGTCAGCGGAGATTCTGGGAGGCTGCACGTCAGCGGAGATTCCGGGAGGCTGCACGTCAGCGGAGATTCCGGGAGGCTGCACGTCAGCGGAGATTCCGGGAGGCTGCACGTCAGCGGAGATTCCGGGAGGCTGCACGTCAGCGGAGATTCCGGGAGGCTGCACGTCAGCGGAGATTCCGGGAGGCTGCACGTCAGCGGAGATTCCGGGAGGCTGAACGTCAGCGGAGATTCCGGGAGGCTGAACGTTAGCGGAGATTCTGGAAGGCTGCTAACCAGCAGGGGATCTATGAGGCTGCTAGCCAGCCGGGAATTAGGGATGCTGCTAACCAGCTGGGGATCTAAGAGGCTGCTAGCCAGCCGGAGTTCAGAGATGCTGCTAGCCAGCCGAAGCTCAGGGCGGCTGCTAGCCAGCCGGGACTCAGGGAAGCTGCTAGCCAGCCGGGAATCAGGGGTGCTGCTAACCAGCTGGGGATCAAAAAGGCTGCTAGCCAGTCGGGGTTCAGGGAAGCTGCTAGCCAGCCGGGGATCAAGGGAGCTGCTAGCCAGCCGGGGATCAGGGATGCTGCTACCCAGCTGGGGATCTAAGAGGCTGCTAGCCAGCCGGGGTTCGGAGAAGCTGCTAGCCAGCCGAAGCTTGGGGCGGCTGCTAGCCAGCCGGGATTCTGGGAAGCTGCTAGCCAGCCGGGAATCAGGGATGCTGCTAGTCAGCCAGGAATTAGGAAAGCTGCTAGTCAGCCAGGGATCAAGGATAACGGACCGCCTAGGGACACTAGGAAACTCGGGAACTCTAGGAAACTCGGGGACACTAGGAAACTCGGGGACACTAGGAAACTCGGGGACACTAGGAAACTCGGGGACACTAGGAAACTCTAGGAAACTCTCGGGAACGCTAGGAAGCTCGGGGACACTAGGAGGCTCGGGGAAGCTGGGCAGTGCTGGGACACTGGGCAGCTTGGGGACACTAGGAGGCTCGGGGATGCTGGGCAGTGCTGGGACACTGGGCAGCTTGGGGACACTAGGAAGTGCTGGGACACTGGGCAGCTTGGGGACACTAGGAAGCTCGGGGACACTAGGAAGTGCTGGGACACTAGGAAGTGCTGGGACACTAGGCAACTCTAGGAAACTCTCGGGAACGCTAGGAAGCTCGGGGACACTAGGAGGCTCGGGGAAGCTGGGCAGTGCTGGGACACTGGGCAGCTTGGGGACACTAGGAAACTCGGGGACGCTGGGCAGTGCTGGGACAATAGGAAGGCTGCTAGCAAGCCTGGAGTCAGGGGGGTTACTAGGTGGCCTGGATTCAGGGGGGTTGCTAGCTAGCTGGGGCTCAGAGAGGTTGCTAGCTAGCCTGGATTCAGGGGGGCTGCTAGCTAGCTTGGGATCTGGGAGAGTGCTAGCTAGCCTGGACTCAGGGAGGTTGCTAACTAGCCTGGGCTCAGGAATGCTGCTAGCTAGCTGGGGCTCAAGGGGGCTGCTAGCCAGCCGGGGCTCAAGAAGGCTGCTAGCTAGCCTGGATACAGAGGGGCTGCTAACTAGCCTGGGCTCAGGAAGGCTGCTAGCTAGCTTGAGCTCAGAGAGGCTGTTAGCTAGCCGGGGGTCAAGAAAGCTGCTAGCTAGCCTGGACTCAGGGGAGTAGCCAGCTAGCTGGGGCTCAGGGAGCTTGCTAACTAGCCGGGGCTCGGGAAGGCTGTTAGCTAGCCTGGATTCAGGGGGTTTGCTAGCTAGCCTGGATTCTGGGGAAATGCTAGCTAACCGAGGCTCGGGGAGGTTGCTAGCTAGCCCGGATTCAAGGAGGTTGCTAGCTAGCGGGGAATCAGGAAGACTGCTAGCTAGCCTGGATTCTGGGGAAATGCTAGCTAACCGAGGCTCAGGGAGGTTGCTAGCTAGCCCGGATTCAAGGAGGTTGCTAGCTAGCGGGGAAGTAGAGAGGCTGCTAGCTAGCCGGGAATCAGGAAGACTGCTAGCTAGCCTGGATTCTGGGGAAATGCTAGCTAGCATGGGCTCAAGGGGATCGTTAGCTAGTAGGGGCTCAGGGGGATCGCTAGCTAGCCTGGATTCAAGAGGGCTGCTAGCTAGCCGGGGCTCGGGAAGGCTACTAGCTAGCTCGGATTCAGGTGGGCTGCTAACTAGCTCGGGGTCAGGAGAGCTGCACGCCAGCTCGGGGTCAGGGGAGCTGCACGCCAGCTCGGGGTCAGAGGAGCTGCACGCCAGCTCGGGGTCAGAGGAGCTGCACGCCAGCTCGGGGTCAGAGGAGCTGCACGCCAGCTCGGGGTCAGAGGAGCTGCACGCCAGCTCGGGGTCAGAGGAGCTGCACGCCAGCTCGGAGTCAGGAGAGCTGCACGTCAGCCCGGGAACAGGAGAGCTGTCCGTCAGCTCGGGAACAGAAGGGGATGAGGACTCTGGGGTGAAGAGCGGGGCATTGCGACGGGAGCCATGTCTTCCTCTTCCCCGTCTGCGACCTCCGCGGGTCCCAGAGAAAACAGCCAGGCGGGTACCCTCATAGCTGCACGCCAGCTCGGGGTCATTGGTCTGCTCAGGAGAACTCACTGACCAAGTAGCAGGCTGGGTACCAACTGGCAGCCGGGGTAGCTGACTGCTAGCAGGCTTGGGAGATGATGGCCTGGTAGCATGTTGGGGTGTTGGCTCCCGGCTAGGAGTTTCCAAGAAGTCCTGAAGCCACTCCGGCAGGAAGCTCCTAAGCCAGGGTTGAGAGGAAACTCTCCAGCGAGCAGAGCGAAGAACTGCCTCCTTAGCCTCCCAACCTTGGGCAATTCTCCACTCCCCAACAGCACAGATAAGCCTGCAAGTGAGGTCACAAAGTTCGTCCTCGAATGACTCTGCTGGATCCATGATGGTCAGATCATTCTGTCGTGTGAAGTGAGGATGGTGGACCCAAATGCAGAGAGCAGGCGAAGGAGTATGAGCACGAGGATTTATTAAACACAAAAAACAGGAGCAAACCAAAGGCGGTCCAAAAATGGAGCAGGCAGAAAACAACAGAACAGGCTAAACGACGAGCTGACAGGAACAAAACCAGACACAAACACCAACATACATACAAACTGACGGCACCAGGACACAAAATGATCTGACAAAAGACAAGGGGAAGACAAAGACTAAATACACAGGGTAACGAGGAAACAAGAGGCAGGTGACACAAGGGCTGGGAAACAGGTGGAAAACATCAGGTAATCACACAGGCGGGAAAACACAAAGTAAAGCTAAACAAGACAAGACAGAACAGATTATCAAAGTAAAACAGGAAACAAGCAAAATACAGAACAGACACGGACTACAAAAATAAAATACACACCACCCATAACACAATGTTGATCAAATATTAATGGTATAGCTTGCTAAACAGAAGTCCAAAGTCAAAGTTTCAGATATTGTCCTTTTTTCAAAATAAGATTGAAAAAGACGAAGAAGAAACTGCATTGGTATTATAGTATTTGTTGCTGCAACTGCTTAATATCCGTTTGCACTTCAGACACAGCCTCGATGCAATAGCTGATGATATTATAGGCATCAAATCCTAGGGCAATCAGATATGGATTTTAATCAACTGGACAGTATTGTCTCAGGGCTGTCCTCTGTGGTTTAAAATAGTGTCTAATGATTTGTTGTCAGCCAATCAGCACGGGAGACCAAGGCTGCTTCCCATGTGCTCCAGACAATATGGGCCTACAAGGAACTGCGAAACACTCTGAACAAGGCCGGTTGGAACAAGAGCCACTTTAAGGTATTTGTTTCTCAAAAATGCATAATGAAAAACTGTGTGAATCTGTCTTTTGTCAGATAAAAAAAAAAGTAGGGAAAGTGAGATTTGGGCTTGATCTGAAACCAGAAAATCTTGTGCACAGTAGGCTGTAGGCCACTGAGGACCCTTTATCCTGTTACATTTAAAACATGAAGAAAAATACAAGGTGTGTTACTGTCCAACACTCAGTACAAGTTATTCTAACCAAAACCAATGTAATACCCTTTTATAAAATTACAGGAAAGCTTAAAATCCTGGTTGTCATACAGTAATGTTATCCTTTTTAATCTTTCAAAGCCAACAACTACCGGAGTGACTAAAAAATCCAAGAGTGGAAAGCAAGGCAGTGATGACATCACCTTGCCTCTCATGGACAAAAACCAAGGTCAGCAAATCGTTGCATGCATTCTCTAAGCAAAATGTTATTTAACCATCATCTAAATTAAAAGTGTCCTCTGGCTCGAGTAAGAAAAGCTGTTTTTAAACATACTGAGGTTCTTGTCATGTCAGGGACAAATACATTGGCATTTCCAGTCCCAGACCATATTCTTCTAAAACATAGCCTTAAACCAATGATGTGCTGCCAAGGTTATCAGTGCAGAGACTTGGCTTATTAGCCTGAACAGGCTCTCCCAGAGGCAGGGCGCGCTCACGCATCACCAGTCACATTTAATTTTAACGTTCCAAAAGGACACCCGCTTTCCCACATCAAGAGCGACCTCCTGATTTTCACTGCTTCTTTATGAATTATGAACATAAACACCCTTTTGAACTATGAACTACTTTCAACTAATTATTTCATTGCATTTGCCTGTTTCTCTCACTGGTGTTTCAGTCTAAATGAATAGCTTCTCCAATGTGAGGACTGGCCTGTTGTTGAATTACTGTTGTTGTAGAGTTTATAGGCTTCTGTAGACAGCAGTACAATTAATAGCATGTTTTTTTAATTTCATTGTTTTATTTTGAAATGTTTCAGAAATTGGTGCTTGGAGTGAAATAATCAGATCGACCTTAGTTACACTACAGGCTAGAATTGAGCCACATTCAGGCCTTATTGAGTAAAAAGTTAGTTTTGTCAACCTCTGACTATGTAGTCAGTCAATTTTAATAACTCTCCCTGAGTAAAGTTATCCATATAACACAATTAGTAAAATGAGGGATAAGTCACACCACGTAGAATTCAGCTTCACTAACTTACTGATATTGTTAATGTTAGCTAGCATTACTGTTAGCCAAGCTACTAACCCTGGGGTTCCTTATTGAACCATTTAATTAGATCAATTAAAAATAATTAAGAGTTTATTCAAAAATTATTGAACTTAGTTTCCAAAAGCAGGCTTTTTACAGGTTGACAAAGGTTTCCCTAAACTGATTTACATGTTCTTTTTCTCTGTGTAAGACTCATCTTTGCCACACCTTTGCCATAATATGTACTGCTAGTATAATTATAATTTCCATTGCAGATGTATATTCCAGTTTAGAGCCAAACGACAGAGTTGGAGATGGAAAAGGGCCTGTTGTGGAAAGAGACACTCAGGTAATCTGCCATTTTAATGTACTGAATTTGTTTACATTATGTTTACATTATGTTTACAGACTTCATGACCTATCCCTGGTATGGAGGATAAGCAGGAATTGTATCCGTTGTTTTACAGGATTTTGTTTAAAATTATTACTTTCCTGACGTTTGTAACTGTCAGTGTTTTTTTTCATGCAAATTGACTAACACTGTCTGCATATTTTTTTTACCTAGGCGATAAGTGAGCGAAAACACTTCATCAGAGCTGGCAGGCCTGCAGTGGGCCTCATGGATAACAAACCTCCACCACTGGACTCCTGGGTGTAAACATGACAACACGGCCAGTCAAACCAGTTAAATCCTGTAGAGACACTTTACATTGGTAAAATATGGGTTTGTGCCATTTGCTCATTCTTGTACAGAGAAACATGTTCAATTAAAAATAATTCCCTTTGTTTACAGGAAATAGTGTGCCAAACATTTACATATAATTATTATGGAGGTTATTTGGCAAAAGATTTAATAGATTTTGTCATTTAAGATGATATATTGTATGTCTGAAACTCATAATGGATTATGTATGACATCTGAAATAGCCTAAATATGCAAACTGTGGTGACTCATGACTCCAAAGAATATATGACATGTACAATTTGAATTTTACTGCTACATGCTACACTAGTATGAGATCATTTATAATACTTAAGCTTAAGGCTATTCTATTCTATTGCTGTCCATCCCTATGGGTTCTGGGCTGTAGAAGATTCTGATATAAAATCATTTTTCTAACATTTTTTGGTCAGTGTTTGAGATAATTAAGATTAGGGCTATCATCAGCCTATTCATCAAAAACATCCAAATAATTTGGAATTCAGTTTATTCTCGACAAAACCTGCCATCAGACTAGAATGTGCAGTTATTAGAGAATCCTCTCTATTCCATTTGTTTCATGATAGGCAAAATGGGATTGTAAATGTGTAACAAAGGACTGTTAATATTCTAAATGAAGGTATTTATATTGTAATATTTATTGTAATACCCATGTTATTAATTAAAGGTTATTGATGTGCATTAGCTAATACCGGTAAGTGATCCTACATTCTATACAACTCTGCTTTGCAGTGGTTCTTTTTGCATTGCGATGTTGAATGAAAAATAAAAATAAATGATGTGCATAATTTCTCATTTTTATTTGTATTTTATTTTTGTATTACAGGCTGAATTTTATATCCTCTTCCATTTGATCAGTGGGTACCTGTTACATTAAACAGCACTCACTGGCCAGTTAAACAACCCCACTTTTGTGTTCTGAACGCACTTAAAGGAGAACTCCGGGCAATTTTTACGTTAATCTTGATCGCTATAAGTATGTGAGTACTGTCGATAGCAAAAAAAAACGAGCCGAATCGGTGCTAGCTAACTGGAGCTGTTGCAGCTAATGCCGAGAGCTCCCACTTAGCTAAAACGGCAGTTTTGGGGGCATATCATAAAGAGTGCCCTTGTGCCTCTTAACAGACACAAAATGCAATTAAAATGTCTGTGGTGGATGTCCTCCAGAGGATAGTTCATGCTTTCGCAGCGAAATTTTTGCGCCGAAAAAAGTTTATTTCCCCCTCAAAAATAGGTAATTGAGCACTGTAGTGGTTATGATCATATCAGTGACTATGTAACTACATGGAAACGGGCCAAAAGATGCCTGTTCTTGTACAGTAATAGCGTTACTGAAGGCTAGCTCTAGCTCCATAAGTTACTCCAAGCTTCTTCCCTTGTGAACACCTCCGCTCTTCACTCTTCTCACACCACTGCACACTGCTGTTTACCTTTTCCTGCTACAACTGAAATCCCACGGGACTTCAGCGCAAGACTACAGCCAGCCTTCTGTAACGCTGTTACTTTACAAGAACCAGGCATCATTTGTCCCGTTTCCATGTAGTTACATCACTGATATGATCATAACCACTACAGTGCTCAATTACCTATTTTTGAGGGGGAAATAAACTTTTTTCGCCGCAAAAATTTCGCCGCGAAAGCATGATCTGTCCTCTGGAGGACATCCACCAGACCAGCGGGCGCCCGTGGATTGTTGTCGGCCGCGGCAGGCGGGGAAGGCGGGGAGGAATTAGAAGGATGCTGGTCGGCCCTCCTAGCCTGGCTAAGGCAACTAACACACAGTTCGCCACTGCAGAGACTACTATTCACCAACGCCAGATAGATCGCAAACAAAATGGATATATATGCTACAAATACACAGGGAACTGCTGCTTGATGATTATTACCGAAGCCTGGCTGAACACTCACTCCTCCCAGATGGCAGCTCGCAGCTAACAGGGTAGGTGAATTTAAACAATGTCTGAGTTGAAAACGCATCTTGTTGTCATGTAAGGGCCCTGTTCATGTTGCACAGACATTTTAATTGCATTTTGTGTCTGTTAAGAGGCACAAAGGCACTCTTTATGATATGATCCCAAAACTGCCGTTTAAGCTAAGTGGGAGCTCTCGGCATTAGCTGCAGCAGCTCCAGTTAGTTAGCACCAATTCGGCTTGTTTTTTTTGTTATCGACAGTACTCACATACTTATAGCGATCAAGATTAACGTAAAAATTGCCCGGAGTTCTCCTTTAAATTAATTGGTAAAACAAGTGTCCTTGTAAGTATCCTTATTAGCTGTCCTTATGCACTGTAAACCCAGATTTAGTTGTAATTAAACCTTTTAATGGTCACTACATATTGTTTCATGTTTTTAAAAAAAAAACATATTCATTACTAAATCACATTAGTTGTTTATAATAATGCACTGATCATATGAAGCAGAGATAACTAAGGATGTTGAGTTTCTGTACTGAACTGTTCTGCGCTGAAGCAGTGCAAGGGCTCATGGGAAAAATATATGTTCTGATCGGTTTCTGTCCTAGTTAAAGTGTGTTTTAATAAGGTTCTGTTAAAGTTTTGGTTGTGAATTTATGTTACGTGGGTTTTAGTTTTGTATGGTTGATTAAGTGTTCATGTTCATCTACCTTTGTTGTTGCACCATGACCGAGACCCGGATGGGGACTGATAGAGTCTGGGCAGTGAAGTAGGATGTTGTCCCTCAAATCCATGCAGAGCACATTGGAAATTACAATCTGTGCATTGTAATCCTTTCTGTTTTACTGGAGCTATGTATCAAATACATTGTTCCTGAAACTATACTGTTCTAAAGGAAAAAACACATTTGTAAGAATGAGTTCTTTCTATAGTTATGATATGTAGGGTCTAATGTCTCATATTTATTATATTTCAACAAAAGTAACTTATGTTAACTCATGATTTTTAGTAATGACTACTAATGTAAACTTGATTTGTTTACTGCATCAACTTACCAATCTGTGATGATACAACTTGACCTGTTAAGTTTCACCTTGTGTAAAAACTTAAACGGTTTAAGGCAACCGGTTTCCACGCAAATTTCTAGTAAAGTCAACTAATTTGGGATAACAGTGTAGTAGATATTGCAATAGTGTTCAGATGTATGACCCTTTGTCTACCCCCAGTATGTATGCCCAATTCAAAATATACAATATTGCATGTACAATAAGGATATGTAGGATGAAAAACCTTGCATTAAAACTTTGATATTCTCATTAAATATTTCATAAATCACAAATTTGGCATAAAGGGACTAAACCAATATTTGGTTTATGCATAATCAATGACTGTTACACTTACATAATGCATCTAGTGATACATTTTTTCCTGTGAACATCTTATTTTGTTTATATTCACATTTCTCTCTATTTAAGACCAAATGTTTAGTGAATTTTCCACCTTACAAGCTGTCAAGGCATAACCTCTAATCCGCAGTAGCCATGAGGAGTGATTGTGAACTTGTACGCTGCACACAGCCACTGAGAGGGCTGAAATGTGTTGGCTTTAGTCATGTTTCCTTCTGCAGGCTGCAGGGCTCACTTGCATAAGTGGTGGCATTCGCATGTACTGTGGGTTCATATATGTCAAGTCATTATATGTATGTCTCATATACTGTACATTGATGACGCGCTATGGCTGAAATGTCTTAGTGATGTTTGTTTTTTTTCGTCACAATCATCTAAAATGAAGTATTTTTTAAATTAGTTTTCATTACTTTTTATTTGTTGTTATTTGTCTGTCTAAGTAGGTGTACGTTGAAATGATGGCAATGATTGCATATGTGAGCTGTCAGACATTTAAGATAAGGAGGCAGATATTGAGGCTACGCTGGCCTCTTGTGGAGATCACAAAGCATAAATTAACAATATTGTTAACTTGTAATAGATTTCCTGCATCAGAAGGGAAAAAAGTACCTGCAACATAATTTCCATGTTTAATTTGTCCCTACTTTTGGTGAATTAATTAGATTTATCTCTAAATCCATCAGTATTCTTTAAAAAGAAATCATAATGGTTGAATCTTCTGATTTCAGCATGGTGATTTAAAGCAGTTCATAAATCAGTCTTGTCATGTCATGGCTGTCATGTTAACCTAAAGTCACTGAAGGCAAGTTTTGTCAGTGGTTAATCAAGAAAAAAAGCATACATCAAAATATCAGTGGAAATTATGGACAGTCATATGTTCCTGGCGGGGAGAGAGAGAGGAGGGCTGAGCAGGGCCTTAGTGACATCTCCAAACATGTCAGCACAGCACATTGGACAGCGCAGCCCTGCCCTCAGAACCAACCTCGAGATCAACAAGGGCAAAGCTGTTTTCTCTTTGCCCCAACACAAATCTGTTTTCCTTTAACGAAGAAGAGTCCTTCCTCGTAAGGTTAAACCGTTTGCAGGTATTCTCTACAAAGGATCCCTTGCGTCTTCTCATCTGACACTCAATCTTTGGATTTAAACCTTTCTTACACTCAACCATGACCGTTTCAGTCTTCTCCAACCTTGGGTTTATGCACTCTCTGACTGTCCTACTTCTGATGTTGACTGGTTTGAGCTTGAGCAGTCCCATCAGGTCTCCTGAGAAACATCACAGGGTGTCAGTCGGTAGGGATGTGGATGATAATGAGCTCCTTGATGCACAGGACTTTTTGAGCCAGTTTCTGTCCACAATGAACCTCACAGAGCTGAGGCCCCAGCCCAGGCCCCTCACTGCCCGCAAGGAGCCACCAGAGTACATGCTGGAGCTGTACAACCGATTTGCCAATGACCGGGCTGCTATGCCCTCATCCAACATTGTGCGCAGTTTCAAGAATGAAGGTACACATTGTCTTTGTTCAACACCACAAACATCTTGCGAAATGTATATATTGCATTAAAAAAGTAACATGTAAGCCCCCTTGAAGGATTAGCATTCAAACCATTGGGATAATGTTTGATATTGTAATAATTTAATGATTTGCAAAATTGGATTGCTTTGATTTAGTGCCATGAATCTGGAAGTGGGTTAATTGTTTTGATTGAAACAATGAAGCTGCTCTTAAACTAAGCGTGGACCACAACATGATTCAAACTAATCAAAAACATATATTATGTGTATTTGATTATGAGTTTTGCCCACAGAAACATACTAAATGCATTGAGACACACTTGATATTTTAATTTCAGATTCCTCCCCCTACAGTAGAACAGCCAGGGGTGTAAGGATACATCCTCTGCTATTCAACATCTCAATGCGCCACCATGAGCACATAACAATGGCTGAGCTTCGTATTTTCACCCTGTTCCAGAAGGCTCGAAGACCATATGCTGGCATTGACTGCAAGGTGACCATCTATGAAATACATGAGCGAGTTGTTTGGACAAAAGAGGTGGGGAAAGAAGGGAGAAGGAGGGATAAAGGGGAGGTGGTGGAAATGAAGGATTTGGAGGAACTGGTGACAAAGCATTTCCATGTCAAAGATAACAGCTGGGTGTCGTTTGACCTGACTCATGTGGTTGCACTCTGGCGGAAATCAGGGTATGCAACTCTCAGACTGGAGGTCCATATTGCAAGTCTGGGGTCAGAAGAGGAAGGGGATGCACAGGAGGTCACAGAGCAGGGCAAGAGGTTGGTTGAGATTGATATTGAAAGGAGCTTGGAAGGAAAACACAATGCGGTGATGATTATATTCTCAGATGATCAGAGCAGAGACCACAAACAGGATAAACAAGAGCTCAACCAGATGATTGAACATGAGAATGACCTTCCTGAAAACGTGGGTCGGAGCCAACAACCTTTCTGGGGTCACGTTAATTACAACGCTGGCCACGCTAGCCAGGACGAGCTGGACAAACAATCTCTCACGCAACTGCAGTCCAACCTTATCTATGACACACCTCCCCGAATCCGTCGCAATGTTAAGAGCGAGCCATGCAAGAGGACCCCTCTCTATGTGGATTTTAAAGACATTGGCTGGGACACGTGGATCATCCAGCCTGTGGGCTATGAGGCGTATGAGTGCAACGGTGTGTGCAACACACCCATGACCTCCGAGGTCTCGCCTACCAAACATGCCATAGTGCAGACACTGCTGAGTGTTAAGAGTCCAGAGAGAGTATCGCGTGCCTGCTGTGTTCCCACTAAGTTGGAGCCGACCGCACTGCTTTATCATGATAACGGGGTGATCACTTACAACCACAAGTATGAGGGAATGGTGGTGGCAGAGTGTGGCTGTAGATAGTCTTGAAAACTATTACACAGAGATAGAAACTGTGCGCTGATGTTTCAATCATCATCTCACAAAAATCTTCTCATGTGCTTGTTTCCACAGAATCTAGGATCTCATACAGTGGTGTGTAAAGACACAAGTCTAGATTTATAGTTGTAAATTAGGGAATTCTGTGCTACATGATGTAAATTTGAAGTTGTATAAAGGTAAATCAGTAATTATTATTAAGTGTAGAATATAAAGCTGTCTGTCTCATGATTTATTATGATTATTTGCCGATTTTTGTATTTTACAATGCTTTTGGATAAGTTCCGCAGTTAATTATAAATTACAGGCCATATTCTTGCAAATGTGGCATCAGTCCCATTTGACACAGTGACGGAGAAGACGACAAAAGAAAGAAAGTTCTGATGACAAATGTGAGGTGAGGCAAAAGGTTTAATACTGCAGCACTGAAATCAGTTACAATGACAACCTTTTGAATATTTTGGAAATATGTGTGTGAGATCTAAGTGCACCTAAGCACAAAAGATGTACTCTGAGTGCAAAGTTAGGCACTCTGGGTTATTTTAGTGCTGGAACAGAATATACTTAATAGACAGAATGTTCCACTCGCTGTCTTATTGCAACATCTAAATGTATTATCGCTGACTTTTCATCACAGACATTGTTCAAAACTTCTTTTATCCATGTACATTTTGTTCTGGCAGAAATTATTCCTCATGCAAAAGTTGAGAAGCTCCAACTTTTTCAAACTAAATTGAAAAAATATACATTTTAGGATAGCCACCAGATAACAAGATACGTTAATTTGCACTACTTATAGGATGCTGTATGTTTTTTTTATATGAAAAGTCTCTTAAATAATACATGCTGCAGATTTGTAAATGGTATAATTTGTTTCTGTGCCCTGTGGCATGTTGGAGCCACTGAAATGATTTAAAGAATGTGACATTTTTCCTCTTATTTGCTTGCCAAATTTGCAGAAAATATATTTCTCTGGCTTTGACCAGGAGAGGATTTTCACGGGGTCTTGAAGCTCTCCTGGGCTTCTTGTCTAGAAAATTAACAGTTTCTCTTACTTCACATTGCTGTCAACTGCTGTGAAATCTTTCCTCACATCCCAGCCATTCATATCCTGCTTTTGGTTGTCACACCAATAATAATGTAATTATGGTTGTAAAAAATAAAAGATCTGAAAATAAAAACAGTCATTGAGCAAGTTTTGATTTCTTGTACACCCAGTTTCATTGTCAGGTAATCACAGCATTCCCTACCTAACAACCTTAATCCCCATCCCTCTAGCACCACATGCCTGGCGGGCCTCTCTCTGCCTGCTTCCATGCCATAGTGATAACGAGGTGTCAGAGCCTGGAGTCTTGTAGACCGTCACTCAGGATGAGACGCCACTCGAAGTGGCAGCATTTGTGAGAAGGTGGTGTCAGATTCCTGCTCTCCAACGCCAACATGCTCTATTGACAATCTTGCCATTAGGTTGCTCGGTGCCCTCTGAACCCTCCCACTTCCTTTTTCTGACACTGGCATGCTGACAACCTTATCAAGGCCACAGCAACAGTACAAATGGAAAAAAATACATGTCACATCATCACCTAGCTTCTGCTGTTAACAGACGGAAGCAGATAACAATAATGGAATAACACTGTGGAACTTTCTAACTTAATAGGATCCTCACTCACACATTTACATAGGCCAAGTGTGCAGGGCAGAGATACTGACTGGCAGTGAACAATTTGATTTTCCAGTGTGGAACTAAAGTTTTAATGTGTAGAAAATATTCCTAAAAACATCAGTATTCCTGACTTTGTTCAAAATGGCTTGTTGTTTTAGTTTAGGGACTGTACATAAATATTGGGGTGAGGAGAAGGGGTAGAATGTTATATATCATTATATAAAAATGATATATAAGAAAGACTCTCCTTTTGACTTTCAAATTTCATTTTTTCAGCTTGAACTATCTTCACTATATTCACTATGCATTATTGTGGGTTCATTATATTCTATGTTCTGTTATGCTGAATTTAATTTATGGAAAACAGAAGCATATCAAAAGATACAAAAAAAAAGAATGTTACATACTCCTCCAACATATTTAATAATTAAGCATTACAATTCTAAACTTCTGTTTATTTTTCTTAACTTCATAAACAAAATTAGATTTATAGTTGTCCAAACTTTAGTTCATGTGAACATTTCACACCTAAACCTTAATCTGCCATTGAAACATTGCTTAATATCTGTATACTTATGGAACATTCATGGTATTGGATCACCACAAACCATTGTATGTAATTATGATATTTATGACATTTGCTATTTGGGTTATTATTTCTTCAAAGGTAGAGAAATGACAGGCCAAGCTCACCATAATGACAAATATGTTCCCTGTTGATGAAAAGATGCAGTAAATAAAAGCTGATTTTACATAACGTCTCATTCCTTTCAACTTGTTAACTCATGTGTAAGCAACAAAGCTATTGATGTTCATGGGAGGAAAACTTTAAATCATAAAAACCCATGGTTAATCTCATTGGGAGATATGGCAGAGAGAGTGAAAGAGATTTGGACAATGGACTGTTTTCATTACTGTAATGTCACACTATATGATAACCACAAGGGGGAGACTTTATATTACAGTAAAACGATCACACCACAAAAGTTACACTTGAATGATGTGTTTTGAAAACATCATCTTAAGGTTAAGTGAGTATTGTCCATTACTATAATGTTTAAATCAACCATGAGGGTTATGTTTTTCCTAGCTGGTGAGAGCCAACAATGTTTGTCTCACCACATCATGTTCAATTTTTAAAGCTGTAGGCTCTTATTGCCTGCCCTTTTCCTCCTACCTTTTCAGTACTACATGTACTCTGTCATTTTAGAGTATACCCACCAGGTACAGTTCAAACAGCAGACTTTACAATGTGCAGCTTTCAGCCCCAGAAACCAACTTACGCTGAAATACAACTAGATTTTGATTCAGGAGGAGCCCTCTAAAAACAGTGTCTCAAGATGAGGTACTATTATGGCCAGTCTTAAATCCCTTATCACTTCTGATAATGTGCTTTAGGGGTGCATATTCTACAAACCAATTGATTTGAGACACAGTCAAGCTGGGGTGTTTGGGGGCCCCTGAGCACTTTGACCAGTTGGTAATCTGGCACTAATTGGTCGTTTCTTAATTGGAATTTAGACATTATGATTGTTTGACTTGACTGTTGAATTCTTATTAAACCATGGCTTATTTTAATCATTCTTGATTAATTGGAGTAAAAAAACAGGACATTTTCAGAATTATTAAAATATCTGCTGCAATGTTAGTGCACACTCAAATTGGCACACATGTGGCACAGAACAGTGAGACAAATTCTCAGAAACAAAATAACTGGTTCATTATAGTAAAATATATACCGCTCTAACATTCTTCTTCTAACGTTTTATGGCAGTTGGCAAACAACTTTTTTGTGTGCATTACCGCCACCTTCTCGCTCTAAAAATAATTGATATTGTGTTATTTATTGGCAAGGGCTTGCAAACAGTAGGTGGGTAACGTTAGGTTTCATTTTTTTGCAATAAGATAAACAACAGAGCCACGCCTGTCACATATACGCGTGCATGCATGCGCAGTTGGAGCGTGGTGGGTTGAGAAGATTTTTTTTGTTTATTTTCGTGGTTAATGTGTTGTTATATTATTGTTAATATGTGTTTTTACAGTTTAGTGTAACAAGGGCAACAGATAAACGGGTACAGGTACACATTTAGCTAGCTAATGTGATATTGTAACATTTCACGAGGTAACGTTAGCGGATTTGGGTCATCATAGAAGGTTAGCCAGCGAGCTAGCGTTAAGTTGAGGGTCTTGTAGCGTTAGCTAGCTAGTTAGCGTGTGTGCTAGCAAGCTAGCAAAAATGCAAGCTAGTTTACGCTAACGTTAGATAGCATATCAACATTTAGGTAGCTTAAGCAACTCGCTTATCATCTTGCACCAATGGGATTAATGCTACTGCGCGGATAAATCACTGTAAGTCTAGTTTGCGTTTGATTCAGGTAATGATAGGAGACGAATGCTTTATAAAGTAACGTTAGCGTCAACGTTAGCTAACAGCCCAGCTAACGCCCACAGAAACACTCAACATTAACGTTAGCTGAGCAATGTTATCTATCTTAATGCTTCTCAACAATTGTATATTTGTTAAACATATGGATTTATTTGAATAGTCGTGGGTAATTAGCTACTGATCGTTATAATTTAGGTCAGGTTGGGTTGCACACTACTGAGGCATTGTGAGGAAAGATACGTTAACGTTACCTGTTTATTAGCTAGCTAGCTCTGCTAATGTTAGCTACGTTAACGTTACCCATCTGGGCTAACGTTAGCTACGTTTGCTGTAAAAATGCTCTTTAAAAACTAACGTTAACCTTATTTTCATTGTATCTTAATTTTAATATGACAATCCCACTATATCAGTAGAGTAAAACACAGTTTTTTGTGCCATAAAAACGTTTTGTTTTGCATTTCAGCCTTTATTTAAAGGCTATATTTGCAGAGGACGACTAGTCAGAACTTCTGCATGAGTGAACGTGAGCTGTAAATGAATGCAGTGGTTGTCAATTTGTAATGTATGTTGAAAGCAAAAGTTACCGTAGTTGTAAAACACATGTCACATTAAGATGGGTATATTCGCAGAGTAAGATAGCAAGACTACCTAAAATATGTAGGCTATATCTGTAGTTTTTAAAAGTTGCCCGAAAACCCTTTTCTCCAGCCACTGTGGCTAAAGTGTTAATTGTCATCTGTCATTTTAAAGGTACATTATTGACTTCATAGAGAGCTGGACACGATCCCTCTCTTCCTACACCTGACATTAAATCATCTATCAGTCATCATCTAAACTCATATTTATAGTCTATGGTCATAAGACACTACTCTTTTCTGTTTTAGGTTGCTAAGCTCGGGCAGCATTCGATCAACAGTACTTTCACTTTGACACTTCTACTGATAAAAGGCATAGAGGATACCACTTGAAAGTCTCCCTAAGGTTGAAACCTAAGGAGCAAGATGTCAATCACGAACACTCCCACAAGCAATGATGCCTGCCTAAGCATTGTGCATAGCCTGATGTGCCACCGACAGGGAGGGGAGAGTGAAAGCTTTGCTAAGCGAGCTATTGAGAGTCTTGTCAAGAAGCTGAAGGAGAAGAAAGATGAGCTGGATTCCCTTATCACAGCCATCACTACGAATGGAGCTCATCCTAGCAAGTGTGTAACCATACAGAGAACTTTGGATGGACGCCTACAGGTTGGTTTAATATTAAGCTCCTTCTTATTGTACGAGAAAACACTACCTGTCTCATTAGATCTTCCTCTCTGTGCTTTAGGTTGCGGGGCGAAAAGGTTTTCCTCATGTTGTCTATGCCCGACTATGGCGATGGCCTGATCTACACAAGAATGAATTGAAACACGTGAAATATTGCCAGTATGCCTTTGACTTGAAATGTGACAATGTTTGTGTCAACCCATACCACTACGAGAGGGTCGTCTCTCCGAGCATTGGTAAGTGAGCATCACAGGTTTGTTAGTCTTGACTAGATCCCATTGTTTTAGGTTATTGGTAAAAACAGAATGATACTACAGACACGCTGAAGGATTGTGGGGTTGATACAAGTCTACAGCACTTCTAGTCATTATTTAGAACAACAGATGTACTCCCGATACCTCACATTCTAAGTGATAATATGATGCAGTGATGTGGTTGAAAAAAGTATAGCCCATGTTCTAATTCTCACTCAGAATATTGACCTACATAAACCGATGAATGATATATCTGTTATTTTTCATGTTTTTGCAGACTTATCAGGGCTGACCCTTTCAAATTCAGGTAAGGAGGTGCCAACGTTTTCCTGTTTGCTCATTGAAGATTTTGTGGATGTCCATTAGTCTTACCTATGTCTGTTGTCTTCATGTAGGTTCACTCTTGGTAAAGGATGAGTATGACTATGACAACCAGCAATCTCACTCAAGCTCTGAAAGCCACCTGCAGACTATCCAGCATCCCCCGGCAAGACCCGGTCCACAGGAGATCTTCATCAGCCCCTCTCTACTCCCCCCATCAGAGGGCAGCGGTTCAGCTTCAACCTCTGCTTTCTCTACCATCAGCGTTGGACCATCAAGTGAGAAACTACACGGGGACCACACATATATGCAAAACACAATCGAAGATACAGTCTGTGCTAGTTTTTGCCAGTCAGAAATAAATTCATGTGATCAAGTTTTTAAAAAAAAATGCTGTAAAAATATTAATTTTCTATCCTTGTACAAGTAGGTCCAGGCCATTTCATAAGCACCTTTTTTTTTTTTTTAAAGGAATTGCCTGTTGATTAGTTTGAAATTTTAATTGGGCAGAGTTACTTTGCATGTAATAAACATCTATTTTTTTCATTTATCTTTATAATCTGATCTACCACACAGACTTCAAGTTGGCACAAATTTGGCAACACAACTATTTATTAATTTATATTTACAGACCCTACCTCCAATTGGAGCAGAAATGGCAGCTTCACCGCTGCAGTGCCTCAACATCAGAACGGGCATCTACAGCATCATCCACCCATGCCTCACACAGGGCATTACTGTGAGTTGATGAAAAACAAAACTATTCTGCAAAACGCGCATCAAGCCTTATAAATAGTCCATATTCTTTATTTCATTCAATGGAACCTCTTAAATTGATTTCCATATTAAGGGAATTTACCAGATGTAAAAGTTGATTTGAAAAATGTGTAAAAGTGACGTAGGTGGTGTAGATCAAAACTCTTTTCCCCAGCAGACTTTCTCATATTTATATATATTAATGCATTATACATATGCGTAAGGGCTAATGCAAAATGTTTTACTGTGGTTGAATTAAAGACTAGCCATGCATGTTCAAGATCAGCCTCCACCTTTGACATTATATGAAATCTGGTCATTTTCAGCACCGTTGCTGCACAATGTGTGCTGCATGATAACATGTCACACCTTAAGAACAGGTGTAGTTTTAGAATTGCTTGTTCAAAACTAATATTGACATATTCTTGCAGGGCCTGTTCCCAATGAAATTGCGTTCCAGCCCCCCATATCCAATCACCCTTGTGAGTATGGAGTTCCAGATGGAAGTCAGTCCACATATTTAACATAATCAGTGTAACCCATTTAACCTGTAGTTGTTTGTTGGGTTGTTCCAGCTCCAGAGTACTGGTGCTCCATTGCTTACTTTGAGATGGATGTCCAAGTTGGGGAGACGTTTAAGGTGCAATCCACATGTCCGATAGTGACTGTGGATGGCTACGTTGATCCATCAGGAGGGGACCGCTTTTGCTTGGGCCAGCTGAGCAATGTCCACAGGACAGAGAACATAGAGAGAGCCAGGTACTCCCCCACATACTTGGAGATATATCATCATTTAGTTGATTCAAGCAATTCATGTTAACTGTATGTCTCTAGGTATGATACGTGATTGAAAGTAATGCAGTGTCTAGGTAATGTCTCAATTTTCTGACTGAGTTTACCATTTCCCCCCCCTCTTCTTTCTGTCCTTAGGCTACACATTGGCAAAGGCATGCAGCTGGAGTGCAAAGGTGAAGGAGATGTCTGGGTGCGCTGTTTGAGTGATCATGCAGTGTTTGTGCAGAGCTATTACCTGGATCGAGAGGCTGGACGTGCCCCTGGAGATGCAGTTCACAAGATCTACCCCAGCGCTTACATCAAGGTGAGATTGCCGTATAATGGTCATACAATGAAACACAGATACATTCCAAGTAGGTGTTACTCAAATTTACAAATTCCTGAATGCCCTTGGCACTGGCTACATTTACATGCACACCAATAATCCTGTCATCATGTGATTAAGGCTCTAATGCAATACGATGGGGCCATTGTAAAAACCCCAATTATTATTATTATTATTATTATTATTATAATTATGTTAATGAAATTATGCTCAGAGTTAGAGGAGCCCTAATTACAATAAAATATGTGAAGCATCCCCTTTATTAACATACTTTATTAATCCCGCAAGGAAAATTACAATTTTTTCACTCTGTTGTTAGTAAAGTGAGAAAAAAAATACATACATACATACATACATACATACATGCGGTTAGACAGTCAAAATGATGGAGTGTCCATTCAATATCTTGTCTCTTCAATATCAATACTTTAATTTTAGCATTTGTCTTGTCCCTTGCCAGGTGTTCGACTTGCGTCAGTGCCACAGGCAGATGCAGCAGCAGGCAGCGACAGCTCAGGCCGCAGCTGCAGCCCAGGCAGCAGCAGTGTCCGGGAACATTCCTGGGCCTGGCTCTGTGGGAGGCATCGCCCCTGCCATCAGTGAGTGTTCATACTGCTGCACTTACTCTTCAAGAAGTGTATTATTATGATTGCTTCTCAACATCAACTTCCCTTTCCAGACTAATGTCAGGGACTTTCTTATGGCATTAGAATGCACAGCATTGTGAGCAGGAGAATTATAGAGCAGCATGAACAGAAGAAAAGCAACCAACCAGCAGTTTTTTAATGATGAAGAAAATAAAAACTGGGATACAGGCTGTATTTTCAGTCAGCATATCTTAACTCCGCTCCTTTTTTTTCCCACATTTTCTTATTAGAAAGCTGTAGTTAAGTTATTGATTTAGAGTACACACCAAGCAGTTTGCCTTGCTTTGTCTGTTTTTGTACTTGTACAAAATGTTTTCAGCATTGGCATACTCAGCAATGACAATAAGTCGTAGATGATGAAATAAAGTAACATGTAGCTAACATCACTACAGGCTAACATTTACACAATGACTGGGCTTTAGCTTGAAGTAAAACGTGTGGCCTGATCAGAGTGGAAGATATGCCTTTGACTGTAGTACTTTTCTACTTGGCTGTATGTCTATCTGGTATTATGTTCCAACTTTTACTACAAAAGTAACTTCGCTAACGTATCTCTGCAAGCTTTGGCCTATAGTGCCACATCGATCTCAAGATTCTGCGTGTAATTCCCTTGCAGGTCTTTCGGCTGCTGCAGGCATTGGGGTTGATGACCTGCGCAGGCTGTGCATCCTGCGGATGAGCTTTGTGAAGGGCTGGGGGCCCGACTACCCACGGCAAAGCATTAAAGAGACACCCTGCTGGATTGAAATTCATTTACATCGAGCTCTACAGCTACTGGATGAAGTTCTGCACACCATGCCCATAGCTGACCCTCAGCCTCTTGACTGAGTTGAAAGACATGAACTGTACAAAAGAAGAAAACAATCAGGCTACTTTTTTAACAGATCACTCCACCTATAGGCCTGGACTGTCTAATGAGGACTGCAACTACAGGGATTCTGAGTAGGTTGTAGGAGTACCAACAAGGACATAAATGCTGGCAGTATACTCCAAACACAGTGCTTTCAAGTCAAGAGCTGTGGGCAGTTGCCAGTATTATGAGTGAGACTCCAGGTCTGGTGTCAGTGACTTCTAAACAGCTGGAGCAACATGGGAAGTACACTGGGATAGGTTGTAGTACTCTGGAAACATGCTGCCAAGAGGATGAAAAAGGAAGCCAGTATCCTGACATTGTTTACCAATTGGAACTTCATAACAGCATGAAGTTAACAAGGCTGTGTGTCTCTCAAATCTCAAGTTGATACAAAAATACTCGCACACTGATATGATAAAAGATGCAAAATGTATTTAGCCTTGGTACTATACAAAAGAAATGCATAACCACAAAAGAGTGTAGGGTGTCAAACACAAAATGATTTATACTCTGCTGTCATCTTTTTTCAGTGTGAACATTTCCCCATTTAAGATTTGAAGATGTATAGAGCCCCTGTAACTGACTGAATTCTCTTTTGGACTATTTAGTAAGAGGGCAATCTATTTGGTCTAACACCAGTAAAGCTTAGCACAATGTGATGCCTTGTATTGGATGAGAACCTGTTATTTACCCTGTCTGAACATACTAAATGTCATTTCAGTTGGAGTATACTGCCGATCCAGTCCTCTTCTATTGGCTCTCCGGTGCTTAATATGGCTTCATGTAAGTGGAGTTTTTCACCTCACAAATCAGGATATTTATGTAAAATCATGTTATTCATTATGTTTTTGAAAGATGTAATCTTAATTATTTTTTCAATGCTGACAGTCCTTATTTGACGTTTAAAAAAACAAAAAAACAAAAACAAATTATATTCCCCCCCCCAAATAGTTGTTTTTACTGACGTAAAAGCATTTGAAAAGCTCATTTTAGCTGACCTAGGCTTCTCTTGCAACACCATAGAAGTTCCATTATTCTACCACCAGTCAAGGCTGTTACAACATTGAGAAGTGATTTTTTTTCTACTGAAATTTATCAACCTTTTTATGAATCAAGGTTATCATCGGTTTTATAAAACATTGTAATAATATTTAAAACTGTCATTTCTTTTATTAGATGCCCACAGTGTCCATTAGCACTTTATTAATTTGCCTAACTGTATTTTGTCTTGTTTCATAGTCTCATGCGTGGTATCCATTTCATTTCTTAGCATAGTTAAAAAGTATTTCTTGCTGATGGCCTTGGTAGGATCCATGGAAAATGTGCTTCAAATAGTTTGCCTGAAATCTGTTTTCGTTATCAAACACTCACCCACAGCAGGTTTGAAAGGTGTATTTAGCTCTGTTCTGGCAAAAATGATTACTGTTTGGAACATATTGAGTTGTGGTGTACCAATGGTTAATACAAATTTAAAATATTGTCTGTGTAGGATGAAACTACTGTGTAAACCTTTCAAACCTAAAGGTGGTAAATCTTTGATACTCAAAAGATGCATTTTGGGTAGATCCTCAACATCACTTTAACATGGCTCACCACCACTCATTTTAATTTGAGCATTACTTGGATAACACTTACCGTAACGTATTCTACCCAACAGCTGAGTAAAGGAATGAAGGAGGGAATGAACTGTGAGAGGAAGTGTAAGCCATATTGATGCCAAATATATCCAATGAAAAGGTTATCAGACTCCAGTCGTTCTAGTGTTATGTCGCTTGTAAATCTTAGTTTTAATTATCAACTGAATGATTTCAGTTTTTGCTCAGCACAATTTATCAAACAATGTTTTGGTAATTAGAGCTCAGTTTACCTACAGCTGTTGCAGTATTTTATACTCTTTTGCTACCTTTACAGTAAGAGAACCACAAAAATAAAGAATGATGCTATTCAATTTTCAGGAATTGCAAATTCCTGCTCATCTTAATCTTTACAATTGTGTCATACATTCTGAATACGTACTGAGTTTGGTTGATATTGGTATATGTATGAGTCTGGTTAAATAAAATACAATTGGCTAACACTATTGTTTTGGATTTTCTTTATTTAGTGTGAAGAGTCAAAATGATGAGAGGGGACACTTGACTTTGAACAAGAAAACGTTTATTACTGCAAAGACGAGTCACAAATTTTAAGAAAACAACACTAAGAAGCTAGCCTGAGCTGAGATCTGAAATATTCAGAAAACCAAACTACATGTGTCTTTAATAGTTTCTATAGTCATCAATACGACACACTAAATGATAATGTCTTTATAAATATAATAGTCCCCCAATTGTCCTCGTTTTTTATGTAAAATACACAATACAAATCACCCTACACGCATTGGTTCGCTTGCCAATTTGAAAAGAAAACTGAATGGCACACAAAGAGTCACATGAAATTTGTGTGTATATATTATATCAGATACTATACATTATCCCAAAAAGAGGAAAAAGAAATCACAAAAGCACTTTAGCCAACATATCTGATAAAATGTTCACCAAATCAAATAAGACACAAATAAATATACCTTTTTTCAGTTTTTGATATATACATATTTTGTCTAGGGTGAATCAAAATAAAAAAAAACCTTCCTCAAATGCCACTGCCAAATGCTTGTGCTTGCATTAGAGCGTGCTACAGATGGCCACGACTCACTAGACTGTCAAATGGCACTTGAAAACATCCAAATACAAATCTCAAACAGGTCACAGCATTCAGAAAATATCATTTGACAAAAGAAACCACGATCATTGAGAAAACAATGCATAAGAGCATTTTACTTACAGTAACTCCATGTTCAATAACCAGTTCTGTACAATTAAAAAGCCGTCTGCAGGTAATGTACCATGTGTAAACTAAGTGTGTGTGTGTGTGTGTGTGTGTGTTTGTGGCGTCACATCCAGTCAATAAATAGTCCAGTCTGAGGACAGGTCTTTATGCTTCCCTGGTGTCTTCTCAGTGGCAGCACCTGTGCAATGAAATATCTGCTCTGATAGCCTATCTGTAGCCCACCAGAGACCCAATAGTCACCCAGGCCATCTGCTCTGGCCGGGGTGAAATTAAAGGCACTGGAGTCTGCTATGGGTCAGTGAAGCTGCCGTTTTGTCCAGGTGAAGAGGCATCTCTTAGCTTTTGCTCCTATGACAAGTTAAGGAATAGCTTATGTCTTTTTTTTCTGGTTGGAAACGGGCTCCTTTGCAAGCAGCTGTTACAAAAACAATCTAACTTCTCGATTTCAAAGACACTGAGAAATAAAGTACAATTGTGTTGGCAGCATTAGCGTTGGTCCAGTGTTAACCAGGCAGGCTTTGAGATGCAGAAAGCTGAATCACTGGCACATTAGTCTATGTATAACAAAAAGGGGAAATAACAGAATTGACGAAAAACACAAAATAAAAACAGCACATGATAGGCGTGCAAGACCAGAAAGCACACAATTAAGATTTAAAGAAAACATTTTAAGCCAAGTCATTTCAGGCACAAAATAAAACAAGTTTACATCTACAATCTTGTACTTAATTTATAAGGGAGCTTAAATTCATATGTGAAAAAAAAAAATCATTCAGTGGGAGAAAGGTAAAAGGATAGAAAAAGTATCCTGCAAAACCTTCATTCCTAACCGGCACACATATCCAGATTTACAACATAATTAAAAATTTGAAGTCACAGACAGAACCCCATCCCTTTTTTATAACGTCATTTACAAAAATTCAGTGCATGTTGGAGTCAGTCAAGTGAGCTCTTGGGAATGGAGTTCATTTTGTCGCAGTTATTATGAGAACACAGATTTATGTGCAGCGCTTCTTCCAACTTGCATTTGACAGTTTAATACCAAAAGTCAGGGAGCGAGTTCATCATGGTCACAGGCTGATGTAAACAAAATGCCTCAGGTCTTACAACTTTCAGCTACTTATAGTTTATTGACCTTTTCCTGGAGACTTTTCAAACTGTTGTTAAGTAATATAATAGGAAAGCCAGGTTTGTGTGCGCTCAACTCCTAGATCTGGTAAGCCAGACATTTCAAGCCAGCAGACTCAGAGTAAAGCTACAGTATGAGATGAGATGTGTACCCTAGGTTTAATAGATGAGGAATGTATCTTTGGGCTTGCCGGAATTTACTGTGCAGATTCCCCAAAGTGTCATGAAAATGATTCAACAAACCATCTGTGAGAGTCCACTGACCCAATAACCTAAACGACACGCAGTATTTGCTCTCCCACCCACTTCTACTGCTAAGCACATTTTCTACACAGGCACAAAGAAAACATTTGGCAAAGATCCCATGTGTACTTCTAGTATTTGAAGGAATCATTGGAGACACTGGTGATAGAGCCTAAGGAAAGTGATTACAGCAAATACAGTGCCAACCTTATTTTTTTTTTTAATTTTTTTTTTTTTTAAACCTTAATCAACCTACATGACTTATAAAGAAAAACAACAACAAAAACCCTCTGGTCCTCCTGTACAGTAGGTCTGCCGTTTCCAGTGGTGTAATTCATGATTCATTATCAGTACCCATTATAATAGGTTGTAATGCATAAGCATCTAAACCAAAACACAATAAATATCAATAAATAAACATCTCTGCAGAGAAATCGTGCAGACCATTTCAACAAGCATGAAAAAACAATAACAAAAATCATTTTTAGTAACAAAATGTTCCTATTTAGAGGATTAATCTCAATAATCTCCACAACATAAAATGCTATAACAGTTCAAGTATTAAGATGTAGTCTAATGAATCAGAAGTTAGTCCCCATGCCTTTCCCATTTCACAGTCAATGAACTAATTACAGAGGAGCTACGAAAAGAAAACAATCACGTATAAAGCAACAGATATATGTAGTGTATCATCATTATATATACTATACATATATATATATATATATATATCTATATATTTCTTTGAATATCACAAAATATCTACTTTTGATCCACTGTACAAAGATGATCTTTAAACAGGGAACAAAGGATGAAAGCATTTTTATGGGCTAAAAACTGAAATGAAAATGTATCAGAGGTGAGAGAAAAGCAAAGCAGTTTTTCTCTATCGCGTTGAGAGTTGTGCAGTACAGTGGTGTGTGTGCAATAAGGTTTGGTGACTGTGCTGCACGCGTCAAAGGGCTGGCACCACTGGTTTGAGGTAGGGTGACTGATGGATGTGTTCCAACACATTTACACAAGCACGCAGACACACAAGCTTATATACACATGCACATAAAAACACAGTGCAGACCTATGCATCCGTGTTCACACACACACACGCACACGCACACACACACACTTCACCCGATAACAAAGGCTAATGCAAGAATAGGCCTCAAGAGGGCAGAGTGAGGGCAGGAGCAAGGCTAAAGACCATGATTCAGATAAGTAATAAGCTTAGTAGAGCTGATCCAGAGAAAAAAACAACAGTTGTGTCTGTGCCTGCATTCCTTGGTCTCGACACTGATGAGCCAATCCAAATCCAGCCACAAGTCACCAGAAAGCCAAAGTTGTGGCTGGGACAATGCAGAGCGAGTGTGGGCTTCCTGCAGCACACAGTCAGGACTACAAGAACAGCTGCATTTAAGGATAAGGCACTATGATAAAGCCGAGGTACATTAAATCCCTGACATTCCGTCTGCTCTGCAACATGGCACTGTGGGACAGGAAACAGCTTTCAGGTGGCCCAATTGGCTCCCTCTCAGCTTCCTCTTGTTGGTTTGTTTTTGGTCCTTTGTGAACTTAGGAAAATTTCATTAAGACATAAACTGCAAAGAAAAGGGGAACATATCCAGTAAGTTGTTTTCAAGATTACAGCTGGCTGGTCAAGTAAACCACACTACAGAGCATCTAAAATGAAGAAAGGCAAGCATTATGCACAGAGTGCATAGAAAAGCTAGCATTGAGGAAGTGGTTTTGTACAGCCGGTCTTCTTAATCTCATTTTTATATACACAAGTAGCAGCACAGATATTTCTTTAAGGGTTTCTTTTTTTCTGTGGCTAAAATTATCAGTGGGTGGCTACCATATATATTTTTTAAACAGAACAGAAAAAACTGCCCCATGATGCTGTTTCAAATGCCATAGATACATAGAAAGTCCTCCCCTTGTTTTTTAGCTACATACAATACTCAAAATATTTTGTTCAGCCAAACGTTTATCAGCAGTTGGAATGCATGTGGACATAAATCATGCTAAAAGTAGGAGGGATAAATGGAAATCAAAACAAAACGATAGCACCGTGAGTTTTAGGTAATACCAATTGAAAATACAGCAAAACTATTTACAATAGGTGAAGGTCTTGAGTCAATCGATGACTTTGCTCCACTGGGACTAGTGACATGGATTTGAGCTCTGAGACATCAGTAGTTTGAAAGAGTTGAATTTTCCTTCAAGACAAAACCGGTCTGTGTGGACAGACAGAGGCGTTAAGTCATGCCTAAGCAGGAAACATTTAACGGGTCAAGTTAGTCCTCCTCCAGATGCCCCATTGCGATAGAGCACAGACTTATGTGATGACACCACATCCAGAATCTAAGCAGTCAGACACGGACAGCACATCTTGGCCAGAGTATCATCATTTCAGCACTCCTCCACTGACCGGGCTAGATGGGGAGCGGAGAGCGTGTCTGCACAAGTGCAGACACAGACAATGCATGAAAAAGACAGAAACATCTAGACTTACACAGAGAAAGATATGTGGAGAGTGAAAACAGGCCAGACAAGGTCCGCTGTGCCCTCAGACCCTCAAACGGAGGCATATGTGTTGCCTGTGGCACTGCAGTGGCGGATGGTGGGAGTACTGGCAGAGGGGGTTAGGATGTGCTCAGTGTGGTCCTGCGGGGGCTGGGGCAGTGAGTGGAGGACACCTGGCTGGACGACCCCCACCACAGGGTGGGACCCATCCTCTAGTGCCCCGACCTGGATCACCTGGATCACTTCATGCTCCGACTTCTCTCGCTTGGCAAGAGGTTCCCCGGACTCCTCCATGTCATCTTCTAAATCACTGTCCATCCCACTCGTTTCATCTAGACAGGAGAAAGCATCACATATGTAAAACACTGGTATAGACTCAAGAGCTAACTTCTCAGGCTATTGCGCTTTATACATTTTGTCACATACCTTTATCAATATTAGAGAGGGACAGGGTGTTGAGGCTGTCAAACTGAAAACAGAGATGAACATCATAATTAGTGTGGGTCCATACAGTTTTAATGTTTTTCTGATTTAACAGAGATACTACATTGTAATTAGGTAAAACATATCAACAGATCCAAATGGAGGTAATTTCACATCTGATTTATAGTGTATCCGCTATCCACTGTAGTGTATCACGGTGGCACTATAAAATACTGTGAAGATAAGATGCCATAGTTATACCTCCCCCATGACACCAATGGGTGTCTCTCCAGTAGCTTGTGCCACACGATGCTCCACTAGGTAAAACATGTATTCATCGTACAACAGGCGAATCAAGTGGAAGGAACCAAAGCTGGCAGCACTGCGCAGGGTCAGGTCCCTGATCACCATAGAACTGCAGAGACATAAAAAAAAACAAAAACAGTGTTTTGTCTCTTCAAAACAAAGCTGCATACTCCCAGTTGTGTCTTAGTGTTGTTGTTTTTTTGCCAACCTGTAAAAGGACCACTTGAGCAGGAATTGTCGAGCTGCCCTGGGGAAGCTGGGCCGGTGCTCGTAAGGCTTGAGCACCTGAGTGACCACATTTTCCAGCCAGGCTGCCCATTGCTCCAGAGAGCTTTGCTGCTGTAGTGTGGCCTTGAAGTCCTGCTCCAAGTGCTGAACTACTCCCTCGTCACACTGGCACACCCATGATGCCTGCTCCTATACAGCAACACAGAGAAAGAACTGCAGGTTCACACTTGTATAGTGAAAGTAAAAGTAATGCATGTTCTTTTTACAGAGAGGATTATAGAGAAGGAATGGTATAGTACACATAGCAAAAGCACCAACCGCTGAATATCCAAACACAAAGAGCTGTTCTGACCTGTACGTTGGCAAAGTCAACACGATTGAGATCACTCAACATCTGGTTAATCTGTGACGTGTTTTGCAAAACAGCACGTGCCGCCTGAGCCAGGTGGTTCAGAGATGTGTATCTGCGCAGTGTTTGCGCAAAGGCACTAACAGCGGCAATCTGTGAAAAGAGCATAAACAAAAGCCCAGGTGTTACCTACTCTAAGTATACATACCTCTCGAACTGATAGTAAAAATACTACTCTTGTGTATTTACATGTATATTTAAGAAATAGTAACGGGTGACTTTTACGTGTAGCATTTTCACAAAGGTAAATGTATGAATACTGCAAGTGTACCTTAGTCTGGATCATTCTCTGTGGAATGGCATTCATGGCATTACTGAGCCAACCTTCCAGGCTTTTGGCAAAGTTGCGAATGGCTTGAGTCAAGGCACCTGAAAATGATTGAATGATTGAATGATTGTGATGTTACAAGCATTAACACAGCAAACAAGTAAACATGAGAGGTGTCTATGACTGTGGCTCACTGGGAATGGGTCTCAGGACATCAGGAATGAGGATCTCCACAAGGGCCTGGTACATAAGATGGTCACATGTGCTCATCCATTTGAGTACAGCCTCGTTTCTACACAGTTCCAATAGCTGTGAACGGGGCAGCCGTGCTTCAATCTCACTTAAACTGCTGAGGAATGAACAAACCAGACTTAGAAAAATCCCTTTGAATTCTCAGATTGTCTTTAAATGAATTAAATTAGATTATATTTCTCTTAACAAAACACTGACAGACTCTGACAGATAAATTAACTGAAAAATCAGCTTGACCTCACCTGTTTTCTGTTACAGTGGTACCCTCTACAGAGTCAGGGGGAGAATAACGCCAGAATGTCTGCCACAACTTCTCAATTAGACTGAACTGGAGGTTGACAACCACATCCAGGATAGCCTTTAACAAAAGCAGAGAATAAACAAAATCAGTGAATAGCTTTTACTGGAACTACTTTTTAAAAGCAGAAGAAATAGTCCCTTTGAAAACTGTGCGAGGTCTGTGGATAATCCAGAGGAACCAGGACATTGTCAATTGTCAAGGTCTTTCTTCAGTGCACATCAACACCAAACTAGCTGCATGGCTAACCACCACTAAGGGCATGTGAAAAAACCTGATCCCTAGCTCCCCAGACTAGGATTAGGAGAGGTGTGATTGAAAAACACACACAAGATGAATAGAAAAGTCTGTTCCAAAATGCCAGCAGCTGGCATTTACAAATCTCTGTCACTATAAACCCACATGACCTTTCTCAAAGTTTCCACACTCTGTATCCAGACAGACAAAGTTTAAATACATCTTTTTCAAGATCTGCAAAGCTTTAGTACAGTATTTTTAGACTTTCAGTCTTTTCTTATTAAAGATTTCTTAAATCAGATTAAACAAGTAAATTGCTGTAATGATAGATATTGGCAGATTCAGGCACATATACGGGTAAAAAAAAAAAAAAACATGGCCTTGATTCAAGGAGAGATTGAGATGGTGATAAAATACAGCTAGTCCAGGCAGATCAATATATTAATGTACAGTCACAATGCCTGCATACTCATACTGATGATGTTGTATGAATGAATGCTGCAATATTGAAAGGGATTACTTTCTTGCTTTTCTCGCTTTCTTTGAGCACTGAAGAGTGATTTAAACCCCTGTTTCCCCTGTGAATTGCATTTATGTACCAAAGTGAGTTGTGGTGACATTGCAGTGAATATGAAAAGAATGCCCTTTATCTAACCTCACAGTGCTCTCTGTAAAGGGCCTGGAGAGCTTTCACATCCTCCGGGCTGATGTTCTCCGTATTGCTCTGTCCCAGGTCCAGCTCTACAAAGTCAGGGAGGGCCCGTGATGCATCTGTTGGAGTAATACATTTTATTTTTTTTATTCACCACTGTGGAATAATCTAAAAAACATAAGTATATTTCAGTGCATCCCATGTGTGTTTGGTTTTACAGATATTCAGATAAATAGAAAAGCAGCTGACCTAGGAACTGCTGGTGGTGTTGACTCTGTGCAATGACTGTCTGCTCTTCTGCACCAGGATGGTGCTGGCCTCCACCTGAGTAATTCTCCCCAGAGCAGCCATCAAACTTCTGCACTGGCTTGAACCTGAAATCACATGGCTAACATCAGTGTGTGTGTGTGTGTGTGTGTGTGTGTGTGTGTGTGTGTGTGTATGTGTATGTGTATGTGTATGTGTATGTGTATGTGTATGTGTATGTATGTATGTATGTATATATATATATATATATATATATATATATATATATATATATAAACAGCGACTTGTGTCCCAACAAGTACTGGATGTCTGTATGCATGCCTAGTTGTCTGTGTACCTCTGTTTTTGCTGAACAGGTTGCTGTCTGAGGGCCATGTACTGCATGTCTTCTTGGAGTCTATTTAGTGGGGAGTCTGGTTTCACACGTATGCCATAGTAATGATATTTGGAGTTCCCTCTGCAAGACAAAGCCAAATGTTTGACACACATTGACAGACTCTCAAAGTGAGGTTGTACAGAAAAGTTCACATGGATGGAAGAGAGGGACAGAAAAAAAACAAAAAGCGGATAAGGCTTTAAGAATATCAGGGTTTAGATGAAAGAAGACAGTAAGAAGAGGCAAGCAAGCATACAACCATTAGATGAACATCATGAATTGCCAAATTGAGAACTTTTCCTTACTTAAAAAGAAGAAAATCAAAAAAAAAGAAAAAAAGCTAACCTTGTTCCAAGACGCCTTGTACGAAGTCCCATGAAGATGGAGCGGATGAGTTTGCCAAAAGAGGCTGCATTTACAGGGTCCAGTTTCTGCTCCTGGCAGTGGCGCAGATAATGATTGTAGAGGGTGGATCGTGGTAGACTTACGCCCTCTGCTGTCTCGTAATTGTCCAACAGCCACTGGAGCTACAAGGGAATACATGCTGTTTTACTCTAGAGATTCACACACTGGTCCACGCAAACTGTCTGGAAAGACCTCAGACTGACAGTCTGTAACCCTGATGTTGCAGCCATCACACCTCTGCAAAAAGCATTTCTATAGCAGCCAGTGAATTTAAAAGCATAGTAACAATTAAAACCAGCAACAAAAATAGCAAGCGCCACATCAAACTTAAATGTATACAGAACTGAGAGGCAGAAGTCTTGCAAAAGTCAAAGTAAGGCGAGGGCAAGCATTCGTAAAAAAGCAACTTACATGGCTGTTGAGCAGCGAGCTTCTCTGACTGGATAAACCCTCAGATTTTTGGAGCGTCTCAATCGCCATTTCAATCTGATAAACCATGAAGCACAGGACAACAAAATGTAAGAGGGGGAAACAAAAAACAAAAGCAAGAAAAATAAAGAGTTGATGTAGACACATTAGTATCCACTAGCAAAAATAAAGAGAATCGAAAGGATCCCAAAGCAAGCACCACTAAACCCAAGCAGAGCAGGACTACCAGTCATTTAAGGAAGATCTAGTTGAGAAATGGGGACAGGATCAACTAAGTACATCAATTGTGTATAGCTGACACACAACCCTTCCAGATTCCACAAGCACAGATCAACTTATAACAACCATCATGTACAGAGAAAATGCCAAAAGCAAAAGACTAAGTTAGTGTGCCAAGATAATTTACAGTAGCAACAGCTGCATGTCAACCTCAAGAGTTATGCCGAAAAGCTGGTTCATGTGCCATGGGAAAAAGTCTATTGGGTATTGGCATTTTTAAAAACAGCCTAATATCTAACAAAATATACAGTAACATAAGCTAGCAAAATGTGATGTGAAAGAGACAACGTACTGTATACAGGATGGTAGGCTGATTGTTACTTGTGAAACTTTTTTGTGTATTTCTGTCAAATTAGCATTGTGTTTCAGTGTAAATTTAATTGTTGTTGCACGGTGGTGATTCTGTGCAATGGTTGTCCACATATTATCAATTTTTATGGCTTTTGTTAGATCTCAGGTTCTAGAGATTACCTTTTGTGTTTTTATGCCATACATTTGAAATTATTGAGCAGATAAGCAGAGTTGAATACCATGGTCATCCATCAGCGGTAAATACTGCCCATTTATGGGTCTATTTATCTTGAGCTGTTTTTTTATTGAAGCAGTTAAAATGCCCTTGCAATCCTGCACACATTTTGATTTCATAAAAAAAAAAAAAAAAACATTTCTCCTTTGCATAGCCATTATGAAATGTTCTAAACTCTCTGCCATGACTGATATCCACATGATGTAATGTCAGTCGCCAAGCATTATTGCTACACTACTGCCAGAAAGCATCATTATAGTGGACTTTACGAAAATACCTAATGGGGCGTTCAGAGTATAGCAAAAGAGCAAGGCTCTTGTGGTGCATGCACCACCATGTCCAATGCAGGACTCTCATGAGGAGTGGGTAAGACCTCCCCTCCCTAATACACCCGTCTCAGGTTTTCGCCCCTCCTTTCTTCTACACCCAAGTATGGGGATAACAGACAGATGAAATCAGGGATGGAAACAAAGCCCTGTATTACTTTAACATAAAATATTAAGAGTTACAATGTAAACACTGCTGGCCATAGGCCGTAGATCACTGCGGAGACACAGCCAGCGCAGAATACATCAGCAAAGGATCATTGCCAGAGATAAAATACACCATACACAATCATGGAGGAGGTGCACACAAAAGTTTATTCTCTATAATGTGACATATGTGTACTTAAATTTTGAAAACATGACACACATATTGAGTTTAAATATGGAACTCTGCAAAAGAGGCTGGCGTCCTACATTTCTGGATCAAACTAGTGCATAGATCAATAAAGTCCGACAGAAACAGAGCATCTATGGTAATAGGGAGAGTCTAGGCAAACTAATAGCTGTGTGGATCTAAAAAGGGAAGAGGTGGAAGTTACTACCAAAGTCACTACATACACTAGTCCAATGGTCTATCAACAAACACACAAAAGCAGGCAGGCGAAGGTAGGTGAGGGGCCCAATTAGTGGGTGCTATGCACTTACAGTAGCTGGGGAAGCTCGTGCCGTCTGGGTGGCAGGGTGGGGTCCAGTGTTGTCCATGATGTAAGCCCCAGGACTGGTGCTGATTACCTGACCCCCTGCCAGATTCATGCTCATTCCTCCACTGCCCCCTCCTCCATTGTTGGTCATGCCATGAGATGTCACCACAGTGGACACTTGTGATGAGCTGCCCTGTGTGTCAAAGTAGCTCCCTCCACTGTTCTGGCTATACAGCTGCGGCTCTGAGTACGAGTATGTTCTTCTGTTCAGAAGTGAGGTTAGCAGTCAGTCATTGTACCCAAAGTAAAACTGAGAAAAAAATAGTCTAAGTATGGTTTCTTAGGACACCTATTGAGCCTTTATGGTAACAATAAAAACAAAGCATACATGTGTTAATTATTGTTTGTGTAGGTACAGTCAAATACTTTCAACAATTGTCATAATGGGGATGATCTAAAATGTAATAGGATTTTTAATGGATTAGTTTTTCAAAGTAACATCAAATATTTAATTTATATATTTAAATGTGTTTTTGTTTCATGTGTCCAGCTGTTTGCTGTATGTATGATTTTGTATTTCTAAGCACTTAGTCACATGAGTGTTTCCACCAGTAGCTGAGGTCACACAGCATGTGTGTTTGTGTGTGTAAATGCACCGATATGTGAGTCTGTGTGTATCCCAGTAGGACAAACACAGCTTGGGCTTGTTAGTCGAGTGACTATGTAACCCCATTCCTCAGACCCTGGGGACCCTGCTGATGTAGCATCAGCACTTAAAAGACAGGCCTACTTCTGGTCATGTTCAGGTGACACAATCAAACACACGACTGCAGACCCCTCATAAAAATAAAAAAACCCACAAAAAAAACAAATGCACTCCCACCAACATCATGTGCTTGTGACATGAATGATGGTTTGAAGAGACTTAAGAGGAGAAAAGAACAGGCTGCAGAGACGTAGCGCCAATATTTGTGGAGTGGTGTAAGAGCAGAGCTGGGTAACAGACTGACTCACATGTTGCCATTGGTGTAGACGCCACTGTTTTCCTCCACATACTGCACCTGTGCTGGGTAAACATGCTGAACCTGTTGAACAGTCTGGGCCTGGCAAGACAAATTGCAAGAGTTGCAAATTAATTATGTAATTGACTAAAGGCACATATTGCACTTGGAAATAATGACACACACACACACACACACACACACACACACACACACACACACACATTGTACAGTATGCACACACACAGGAACATTCAGACACAAACGCACACACAAAGACAGGCTGGATTTACCTGTTGCTGGACAGGCACCTGCTGGGTGGAGCCGGTAGGCTGGACAGGCACGGTGGTCTGAAGAGGGACAGTGGAGGTGGAGTCAGCGCCTGCTTCAGGGGTCTGCATGGCGCCTAAATAAGACAGTAGAGAAAACACAGTATTACTGTAGATAGGTTGATAATGGTCACAATCACTGAAAACCAAGAACACTTTCAACCTACCGGTGTAACTGGCAAAACAACTCAGTAACAACAACATAATAATCGTAATGCATCATTGAGCCAGTGCTCACATGGAGCATCAAACACTGTACTCATTATATCTTAATAATATAACTGCATTCTTCTAGTTGTTGAAAAACAGACTTATACTTTACAATAGGCAAAGGAATACACACAGACTACCTTTTTTTATCCCCTCTTATTTCAACTGGTGAAATAGTTATAAAACCAGTGACATCCACCTCCTTATAACTCAAAAAGTCTAAACATGTATCCTTAACATGTGTCCAGAACATACTGCATTTAATAACAAAAAGACAAATCTATTATATTACATGACAAAAGCTTTGTATAGAGGGAAATCAATCCAATAATTATCCTCATGATTTGGTTAGCCCAGGACATAAAATATCCCTAGAAATACTAATCTAGGCATAACAGAAAACATGACATTTAACTACAAATCACTTAGGTTTTACCTAAATCAGTGCTCCTAAAGCTGCTCAAGAGCAATTCTACCCAAGCACCTGTTTCTGTCTTGTGGTACTTAATGTACTGAGAGCCTCATGCATCAGTGACACATGGTCTTGTCTCCATGTTCACAGCCATAAAACAAGTTAATATTTAACAAACTCTAAATAGATGCTGCTTCTCGTTGCTCTGTCAGTTCCCACTTTTACAGGTTTAACGTTACTTGAGATTGGAAGTCCCGGATCAGTACCTAGAAAAGGTCCTAAGAACATCTGGAAAGTTATCTAATTTTTAAGTATCTTTACCAGATAGCATCATTACTAGTAATAAAATAGCTATATTGCTGTTCAGAGATTTATGACCATGTCTACAGTACTTACTAACCAAGGGTGAGTGAACTATTCTGAAAATAAGGATAAGACTGTGAAGAGCCACTTATTGTAAACATGTGTTTTTGAGTTAATACTAGTATGGCTATCATCACCCATTCCTTCCAGGGGAAGGCCACCTCCTCCCCATCGCAGTTTCCACAAACAAGCCTCTCTTGGTTAATTAAGCTGGGTCTCCAAACAGCTTTGAATCTCTCCAAGGACAGCCTGCCCCTTCCCTTTATCTTCATCTTCAACAGCATACTGACCTTTTTTTGGGAAGAAGGCTATCACTTTATCCGTGTTGGGGTGACTAACCTCAAAGTTGGACACAAAGCTGAGTCAATCTTTCCTGGTGCACTGAGAGTGTGAGGAACAGTAAGACGGCAGGAAAAATCAGCATTTTCCTTAAACATAAAGGGGCACTGAGATTCATTAATGCAAAGCCGTCTGCTTCCAGCATGACTATTTTTAACACCTTGGGGAGGGGGATATGAGTATACTATCATTCAGACATGTCAGTAGGCTGTTGCTAGACAGGCAGCAGTCTGGCCCGTGGAAAATTAAACTACTATTCAATTCAAATATTGATATTCTGCAATTTTGAGAAGACACTGTAAATTATGACAATTCAAAAAAATGACAAACCTATTAGGCATGGGCCGGTATGAGATTCTGAAGGTATGATAACCTTCAGCAAAAATATCGCGGTTTCACGGTACGGTATTACAATTTCAGCTATAAATGTATTCTTTTTTAAATGTCTGGGTAAAAAACAACAACTTTTTTTTTCATTGAACACAATGTATTTTATTTTGAAACACGCTGCACACTGGCAGGGAGAGGGATTTCTAAACTTCACTTTCTGTCCTTGAAAAACAGCTCATACCTTAGGAACGGTATGACAGAAAATGTTAGTGGTTTTAAAACCGTGACTTATTCAAACCGCGGTATACCTTGAAAACGGTAACCGGGCCATGCCTAAAACCTATATGATTCAGACACTACGACACACAAGCAACTCCTTTACCCTGAAGTGTGCAGTTGGAGGCAGCCTACCAAAGTGATAAAATATCAAACCACACAGATGTAGCCTTCAGCTTACTATATCCCATTGCTAATAAAAGGCCTTGTGAAGAGAGGAGAATGTAGACTTATACTCCATAGTGCAGTTTGAAAGCTAAAGTACATGGCCCCAACTGAGCCCACCTAATCGAGGAAAAGTGCCCCTGCATCACAACACACTCTTATTGCCTCACCCCAACCCCCTACACACACACACACACACACACACACACACACACACACACACACACACACACACACACACACACACACACACACACACACACACACACACACACACACACACCTCACTATTCAGGCACTCCCTTGTGGCCCACTTAAATGCTGTGCTCCACTGAGCAAGTGCAAGCCCTACAAAGACACAGAGGAACAAAAGCCACCAAGGAGGGCAACATTTTGCCCTGCGTTTTCCCCCTTAATTCCTCTTGCTAACATTACAAGCAACAAATAATAAAGAGTGCAAGGTTCAGAGTCGCAGCTACCAGAAAATACACAGTCCCATAATTTGCCTCACTAATGATCATGTATGATAAAGGTGGAGTTTAATGGACCAAGTAAAGAAATAAGAGCTGGTGAACAAGGTTGAAAAGTACACCATACGCAAAATCTCTTCCTCTGACACATACAGTACATGCAACCCCAAGCAAGACAGGAGCATGATCAGGTGTTAGTGCAGCAGGAAAACAGGCTGAGGAAGATATATTTGGGAGCTTCAGTGGGGGGGAGGTATGCAAAGTGCTGTGTTTGTTTAGGAGTTGAGTTTTCAGATGAAAACTGGGAGTGAATTATATTTTTAAGGACTGCTGATGATTAAAAATGGGATACTGTACTGTTAGTTGTGCCAAAACCCCCCCCCCCGAAAGTTAGTGTTCAATGTTTAATCTGATTTTATTTCAAGACCATGGGAAACAGACATTTCAAATCTGAAAGCATCATGACATAGGTTACAAAGTGAGTCTAACTGTACCGTTACTGCCAGATGTGGGGTTAGGAAAGAAAAAACAAGGACCTTTAAGTCTCATCTTTCATCAACAATATACATTATTGCACGTAGGCTGGGGGAAAATAACCAAACCTGCTGTATTCTGCTAAGCCATGAAAATGGATGACTGAATAATTGAATTAATCAGCCCCTCTTTAAGTGATTGGAAATGTAACAGGATCCCGGCAGCAGGTGGCATGGTACTATTCCTGGGCTACTGGACTACAGGTAAGTGGTAACATGATCTGATAACTAACAGTTCCCAACATCCTGTTTTCTGTATGTGTGTTTGTGTTGGGAGGTACATGGCCTATATTGTGTTATATATGCCAATAGATCAATATATTTACAATGTTTAAGGCACCTACAGTATGTGCAAAAATGGTACCATTGATATTTTGATCTAATTGGTTTCAATTGCTCTGGCTCAGTCAGGCCCACTTGCTACATGAGTAGCTACAGATTTATGGTTCACAACTAACAATCGAAAAGAGAACCAAATAGGAATGACGATGGACAATTACATTCTATTTACTTATATACTTTATTTTTTATTTAGTGGACATAGGCCTAGATGGTCCCACCACTACTAGAGGTGCACCTGTCCTCCATTCTCACACACACACACACACACACACACACACACACACACACACACACACACACACACACACACACGGAATCAGAGGTCGCAGCTGCACAGGAGACCCAATGGACCCAAAGAACAATTGTGATGCAACAGTAAGAAACCAAGTCCCTACTTATATGAACCCCCACAGGAGAATCCTAAAATGCAAATTTACTATATTCCCTTCTGAGGAAAGGCAATATAGCTAATTTAATAGATATAGATGTGTTTTACCCAAACATTAAGTGAGCCTAAAATCAATCTGGCAAAAATATTAAGATCTTCTCCACCTGGACAGTGTCATGCTGGATTGAGTATACTCCTTCCCTTTCTTGCGCACCCAGAGAAAAACACGCACACACATAACAAAATACGAAATTTAATCTTCTGTTTGTAAATAATTATATCGGTTTTGCTGAAGGGCTGGATACATATTTATGTTACCAGCCCATGTACAGAATGTGCAATGCAGAATAACAGCGATTCGGGAAAAACGGGTAGTAACATGAGGTATTTTAATGTTAAATTGGGCAGGTGTTTTTCCTCAAAGCTGACCACTTCAAAACTTAGCCTTGTGTTATCAAAATAGCTTATCGTAGCCATCTGATGCCACAAAGAGAGCTAGCGAAGCTATCTTGCTCCCTAAGACAAAAGGGAAAGTAATGGCTTAGCTATTGTCAATAGCAGTTAGTGAATGGGAAGCTAGCTCACAGCACTTTTCATTGCTGATGGACGTTATTGATTTTGTATGACCAACAAGATGTGAACCACCCGAAACATAAACTTGCAATTTATCCGTAACATTAGTAAAAAAATGGGATACCAACAGGCATTATAAGAGGGCAACGCTGGCGTTAGCAACCTAGCAACAACAGACACCTGCTCCAGCTGACCAGCTAGCATCAGTGACTAGCCAAGACCTATGCTACCACCCAGCATGGTAAGTTTAAGCAAATAAGTTTCACGGAAATCCGTTTTCTGGCAGACTGACTGACTTTTAGGTCAGTTTTAGCCACAAAACACCCTTTGAGAGGACATAGCTAGATCCTGCTAGCGATCAGGACCTTTCACAGCTGTGGGTATCTACAGGCAACGTTAGCAAGCAGACTACCACGTCACAAAGAAACACCCTCGCTAGCAAACTACCCCAGCTATTCACCGAGCCTTCCTTCAGCAGCAGACAAAACATAAACCACAGCATTAATATATCCTTCATACAGTTATCCCTTGAAGCGAGAGGGACTTGAATTCGAGCTAAAAAATAGTAAAAAAATGTAGTCAAACCTGAGCTGTGGACTGGTTGATGAAGATGAGGATGGTGGAGGAGGTGGTAATGATGGAGCGAGAGGTTGTTGTTGGTGGGTTACAGTCGCCAGGACTACGGTGACTATGGCGCTGCCTCACTGGGCAACAGTTGCTATAAAACTCACCGGGAGCGCGCAACCTTACCAGGCAGGTGGGAGGAGATTAAAGCGCACTTAATACAGTCTTAACGGAAATAAAATCACACCGAAATACATGTGTTTGTGCTTACTGTGAATATGTTAGTCTGGTTAATTTTGAGACTTTAAATAAATCAAGAATGAATAACGTGGATGTTGAAAGAAAGTCATACATTTGTGTTTTGGGTGCAAAGACAACGGCTGTAGGCATATTCTCTAAACAATACAAATCTGCAAGTACTCAAGATGATATAACTTTTGTTTTCCCTCAGCTGATGCCCATACATTTTAATAAACACCTAACTCTGATCCAGGACCCTCATAATGTGGTAGGTAATTTTGGAATTATTTAATTTTCATACTGTCATAATTATGATTAGGCCAATAGAGATAATGATTCATGGTGAAGCTTGTGCTTCTTTTTAGGGTGATTTAATGTTATGCTACAATGATAGGCTATATGTTTGCATTGTGAGATTCTCAAGATGACAAGTTCATTAGGCTATGTTTTGGCCAGAGAGAAGGTTTAGATATGGTTTAATATGTCTATTTTCTGTACACTGGAGGTTAGGCCTGTCATCAAGTCCCACCACAAAGCAAAATGTGTTCCTAAAGCTGCTGTGTTAAACCATTATGGTCTTTGTCTCAGCATCAACATCTGGGTGTTACCTTTTCATTCTCCAGTGTAATGAATAATTCAGTTTGCCACAGAGATATGTTTCACTTGACATTCACTTTTTAATTTCACAAAATCAGGCACAACTGAGTAAAAATCGTTTACCATCAAACCCACCTCCAAAAGTAGGCCATAATCATTTGCATGCATTCAGTCATGCATAATTACAATATTAAATGATGGTAAAAGATTTCACTTTGGTCTAAACATTTCTCATGTCTCTGATTTAAGAGCTGAACAAATCCCATGAACACCAAATGAAAACCAGACTTATTTTTTTCTTTTTACCCACCTTGTGTGGAAGGATAGAGTAAAGGCAAGGGCTGAAAGAAAAATGGGGCAAAACTGGTTGTATTCACTTAAAATGAACGCTTTTGTGTGAATTTGTGACCATAAGTGTGCACAGGCAGTGCTGAGTATTCTCCAAGCAGATGGCTGGATAGGTCAAGGGTGCATATCATTCTTCTGTGTATTTATTGACCATCATATTGCATTTAGCCATTTTTCTCCCTGTCATACTTTGTTATTGGAAAGTTAACCCCTACTAATGAATGTGTCTTTCTACCTGAATGGGTTAAATGTTATCATTAGGTGTTACTTGACCGTGTTAACAACTGCCTCAGGACTTTGGACATCGTTAATGCAAAAGTGGTGGATATTGGTAGAAAAACAATTGACGTTAATGAAATACTAAATATAAAGCATGGCACTTATGTGCTACAACATTTTACCACAGGGCACAAGTGAGGCTAAAATCATGCAGAACTTTTAAAATTGGAAAAGTGACCATAACAAGGCCAGCGTTGTTAAGAGGCTTCCAACGGCATCCAGATCTAAACCAACCACCTGTGTCCACTGCGCAGCACTTTTTTTGGTACTACTAAACAGATGCTTTTTGGAAAAGCTGTTGTTGTTGCTAGGCAACTACTGAAACCTCTATCTAAAGCATGACACTCTTTTGCTAAAATAATTATTTTTAAGTAAAACAGTTTGTCCTTTCAATTTCAAATACACAAAAAAATACGCTGCTGTGAAGATTGGTGCCTGCTGGACAGACTTTTCATACTACTCAGGTTGCTTTTGTGTGATTTACTTATGCTTATTGCTTCCAGAATTTTAGTTTAAGTTGTTATTTATATTGCTACCACAAAGTTGCTCTGTTTTGTTGAATGCAAATAGAGATAGAGACACTGACTTGAATAATGAAATGTTTATTTTTGCCTGAAAAATGTGGTTTGTAGTGTGCAAAGCTGCTGCTTTTAAAATATCAACAAAACACTTTTAGAAATCCACACAAACTATTTGTTGCATTATTTTTTAGAGCCGCAGATATATTATTATATAATTGGCCTTGCTCTTGAGTAACAGAACAACAGGCTGTTTAAAATGCATAAATTAACATCTTGTCTTATTCGTCAGTTGCAGTGCTTTGGGGCGTTGGAATTTTAACCTTGTAAATGATCTGTGTGGTAAGCTTAAAAAAAATTAAATTAGCCACCATGAACTGATTCATATCACTTAGAGACACAAGGTATGACAAATGATAAACAAGGGTACAAATGATTTACTGCTTTTTATTGATCCATTCCAAATATGTACAAATGTTTAAACACTATAGCAGCATTTATGCACATTTTAGCCCATTTACTACAAATAATGTTACATTGCTGCTGATCATGATGAGTTTTTAATAGTTTTTATCCTCATGGTCATTTCACTACACTATAAAAATCAGGAATTGCAGCGACTTCGGATTTGCTTTTGTGTCGTCATAGTTGTGTTATGGTTGCATGGTTATGCAGCTGAAAGTGCAAACTAGATCGAAATGTCTTCACTGCATTAAAATGCAACAGTAATGTACCTTCATACAAGTTCAAGTTCATCTTCATACCACATGGAAATTAACTGAGATGAATGGCTGTAAGAAAACAGGTAAAAAAAAATGTACAGCACTATGCCATGCTTTCAGAAAGGGTCAACTACAATGTGAACTGTAAGACATTTGCAGTAAATAAACTAAAATATGCAAAATCACTTGTATAGTCACCAACAAAAACCCACCTCATGATGAAGGCACAGAAGAAATCACAGCACATACAGTACTATATTTAAAGAATAGGTTATGTCTATGAACATTATAGTGAAATGGTAAGGCTGTCTTGTTACTATAGTTACAATGCCATGGTTCTAAGAAAAACCTTAATAAAAGATCCCTTGCATACTTTGCTTTGATTGCAGTGTTGAATATTGTGCAAAATGTCACCAGAAACTTGAAGTACAGTACTTACTACATGAACATTGTATATACACAAGCTGCATACACACTAAGAAAGTAAACATTAAAATCCTGTAATCTCAGTCATTAGTATACATTGATTATGGAGGCATGAAGAGTGTTGAGTCAGACAGTACACTTATAGAGATTTAGAGATTGAGTGAGAGAGAGAGAGAGAGAGAGAGAGAGAGAGAGAGAGAGATCAGACTTGCACTGAGAATGTAAGTCAATTCCTTTATCAATCAATCAATCAAATATAATTTTATTTTGCTAAATGAAGCTGCCGCAAAGTTGTGGCGTCATCTAAAGTGTTCTTCCTATTTGACCATTTCACTTAAATGGAACAGGGACACAAAATAAAATAGTGCAACGGAACAAAACCCACAATTGAGTTAATAATCATCCCTCTGTATAGATGCAGGAGACCTGGCTTGTGCATTGGTCCATCACACTGAAGATATCCCCTCCATGCAATTCTTGATTAGGATCCACATCCTGTGCTTGACTGTGGACATCAAATCCTGCAACACACACACACACACACACACACACACACACACACACACAGAAATACACAGATGCATGTATGCACAGCAAGAGTTGTGAAATCCAATGGCAATAAAGTGCTCATCTTTGAGTATTAGTTTAGACTGTATTTTCATTACCTGTAATGCAGGAAAGAGCTGTTTCTAAGGCGGCCACCCCATTGGGATTATTGACTGCTGGAGCGAGGCTGTCACCAAAGGCATCAACTTGCATCAGGTGACTTGAGCTAGTCTGTGTCGTGATCCCGCCATATTGTGGAGGAGAATATAGCATCTTAATCTGCCCTGAGAGCTCTGCAGGGTAAATTAGAAAGCCTCACTCTTTTATCCACATTGTAAACAACAAAAACAACTCAATTAAAGTCTACAGCTTTACAACATTACAGTAGAAAAGCAACATTAGGACATATAAATGAAGCAACATTTCAGTTTTTTTCAAACCCTGCTTTATCCCAGCAGTTAAAACTAAATTGTTTGTTTTTCTGAACACATATTCAACATCATGGTGGCTTGTCAAGTCTGCAGGGAAAAGAGGTGATATCTATTTAAAGGTACTTAGAGTGGAGCTGCCTGATTCTGTCTAACAAGAAAAATCTGCCACCTGCCACACATCATAGACAGATGAAGATATACTACACAATTAATGTGCAGGTGAAAAAATCTCTACAGCTTGTCAAACTGCCCAAACATTTGCTAATAGGCTCTTCAGATGTGAAATGTACACAAACCTTTTTTTAGAAGAAACATTTATTTGACAAATCTTAAGAATACACTGATGGTAAACCTCTTGAGTACCTGGATTGTAATCTGCCAGATCAGGAGGCTCGCTGGGCTGCTTCAGATCTGGGTTGTTCTGTAGGGATGTCCCATTGGGAGGATGTGGGAGGCAGGTGGGAGAGCAAGGCCCACACTGGTCCCCGGGGAGGAGCTGGTGAGGGGAGGGATCAACAAACCTGAAATATTTAAATTTCATTTAAATACTCTACTTGTGAAATTAAGAATAACAATATATGTTTTTATTGTTAAAAAACAAAACGTATATTACATATTTGCATTGTGGACCTTGCAGAAACATCCTTGTACAATAATGATTTCCAAAACAATGCAATTAAAAAGGTAGACAAATTAATTTTGAGTGGTGTTTCATGATTTAAATTTATGGTACATTTAAGGCTGGATTCCATTATAGCTATAGTGCGTAGATTCTGTTGCCCCCAAGAGGACTTCTAAGTAATGACAAACAAACAACAAAACTGTCAGCACGGCCACATGATACAAGCCTATGTGATCGCGCACACGCCCCCTCCCCTCCTCCACGCAGTTGCTAGTAGCCAAGAAGGACATGGAGGATTAAAAAAACAAAAACGACTCTTCAGAAGATGTAATTATCTTCACTCGAGTTTCTGCGTGGGAAAGTCACCGGATGACACCAGTTGCTGAACATAGCCATACTCAGAAATACAGAGAGAGTTTTGTGGAGCTGATAGTCTCAATTAGCTTTGTAGCAACTCATTTGTCAATGGCTTGAATGTAACGGACATTTATTAATATCAAAAAGTTGCACACTAGTTGCACTGAAATGCAATACATTCTACAGGTGTTAGCTGTGCCCATCCTCTATACTATATATGATTCAGTGTATTGTGTTTTCCTTCAAAAATCAACAAGACAATTTTATTCAGTTTGTATAAAGATTAAACCTATATAAAAACATCACCATTTAAGGCTATCATTTTATATTTTAAACCACTTCCTTTAGATGGCAAGTGCTAAAGAAAACAAAATGTCCAAGCTCACAAACTCCATTGTCCTTTTAACCATACTTCAATTAGAAGGCAAACATTGCACTTTAATACACAATTGTATTGGTCCGATTCCATATATGCCCCAGTTTCACACTAAGGCATGATAACCAGTTAGCCGGCAAATAAAGCATTCATATAGTTTCATATAGTCTGCGCTAATTCAACACATACTTCGGCAACCATTCGCACTGTTTACACGTCATCATTTGTGATTGTCCGTAGGGAAACCTTTACTCGCTTGAATGATGCAAAAGAGATGCACAACGTGACACTTATTATATAACAGTACCAAAATAATAGGCATTTTCTGCTCTGAATTTAAATTTAAAAGCATATGGTATTGCTATTTGAAATCAATAATAGTTTCTGCACAGTATTTCACGTATCAAGTTCAGGACCACAAGACTGATTCTCTGCACTTGGCAATTGATATAAGTGGCAACAGAGGCACTCTAGAGGCATTCTATAATGCATTAGTATTGTACTTTATACACTATGGCCTGTGCAACACATGCTCATTCATAGCATTTTTCAACAAAATACTACAAAGTATATGTCTGCTCCTATACAGTATTTAGATAATAGATCCTTCTGTCTCTAGTGTAATCAGCTAAAATAGGAAAACTTGTTTAACTTCACTGAAGGTCTGTGTTGTAGGGTGGTATAGGGAGTTCAACCCTAGAGTAAATCATTAACTCTTTTTTTACACCTCTGTTGCTCATTGTTACAACATTAAGAAAATCAAGGACACTACTTTCAGATTATGTAATTCATTGTTAAATACAGAGGATTCATCTAGTAAATGTAAATATTGTTCAGTGACCATGGTAGCTAACACCCCTGCTGTTACTGTAGGTTTGACCAAGTACCACATTTGCATGTTGCCAATAACAAGAATACTAAAGGAGCCAGAGTTTGCTGACAATATGCAAGGACTGAATGGAAACCGACAGAAATCCCAGAGAAAATGGCAACTAGGACTTTACAATCGATTTAACATCTAAAAAAAGTAATTACAGCATCTCTCTTCTCCCACTGGACCTTAAATGGTATTTTTTACATTTTATGTTTCACTTATTGAATTCCTTAGCTGCGCTTGTTGGTGGCTATAGCATCCATTAATACCAACGGTCAAGACCAATGAGCCAAGCCAAGGTCTGCTTTTGCAGGCCAATTGTCTAACCAGAATCCTGCAGTGAATGCTTTGGCCTACTGCTGATATGAGAACAATCAAGACCAGCGAGGAGCCATGAGCATCTGGCTGCTCAGAGCGACAGAAATACTTCATCACGTGCTTTGAAGTGTATAGATGAAGGGACGTTTTCATATGGATTGACCAGGGAAATGTGTTGCTGGCCATCACCAACCTGTAAAGCCTCTTCCCAGTCATATAACCCACCCACACACCAACAAAAAACTCTTTTATCAGTGTAAAAAATAGTGCTTTCTTTTAAACTGATTATTCTAATTATGAGCTTATAGTCTTGAAGCCATGACAACCAATGTTTAAGTTGATTGTTTCAGATCATCAAAAGGGAGAAAAAAAGAGATTTGTGAAGCATTTAAATCAGTCATGGCTAAACAGCTAGTTCTAACTGTGCCAATGGGAATAAAAAACCAAAAGAAAATACCAGTTGGCTTGTTGAGTAAAGCTAACGGCTCTGTGTGTTGACTGTTGTTGCTGCATGTATTATATACATATATTTTAAGAAGATGAACATGAAAAGGCTTCGTCTTTTTTGCTTATGAACGAGCATAACCCCCCCCGCCCTAAAATGTAATTGGATATATAAATATAAATCGTCAAACCTGACACAAAGATCCTCAGTACCTGTAATTATCTTGTAAGGAGCATAACAGAGCCAGGTGAGGATTGCTGGAGGAGTCTCGTCCCTGTGGAGCAGCTGAGGAACAGGGATGACAGATACTTCAGGACTGTCCATCACAGCCTAAATCTAATGGTTGCAGGGGGGCAGTATCTAGTTTTCAAATCAAACATATTATTGCAAAAGGCCAGGACTTAGACATACCAGAATAGGACTCATGGGATGCACCAGGGGAAGAGTTCAAGTCTATCCTTGTCAGAGTAGAAAGACTTGGTTGCAAAGGGTGGATGGTTAAACAGTCTGTCAGCGTGTCCTGAGTCACATCAGCAGTGGATTTCATCTATAGAAGAGGCACATGGAGCATAAACATAATCAGTGGTGAACAGCATTAACAGTAATGGGATTCTGGAAGAATGTTCCCCCCCGGTCTATATATCGCTGCCTCTGATAAATTGTTTTTACAAAAAAAAACAAAAAAAAAAACGTATCTCCCCCTGATTGCTACTTCACCAATTGGCAATTTATTATTTTCTATCAAATTGTGTTTTGGCGCTGCTGGCCGAGTAGCACTATCCATGGTACTGAAAGGGGGGATTTAATTCTGGAATATTAAATTAGCATTTAACCTTTTGTCTGACAAGTAGGCTTTGAGATTATTTTGTAAATATTGAAGTTTATAAATATAATGATTAAAAATATTAAAAATATTTAATTCTGGCATGTTATTTAACCTTTTGTTTTGTGGTGTATGATCGCATCCCCTGTGTCTACATGAGTAAAGGACAATGCAAGGGAGTAAAAATATTGCGCTACTTGATGAATATTTTTTTTTTAATTGATTAAAATATTCCTGCAAATTCAGTGGTTAAGTTCAAGTTCTGAAATTGTTTTATTAATGTTACTGTAAGAAATAACCTAACAGGCTTCGTAGTCTATAGCCCACTGTGGTTCGTGATTAATTTTAATGAATAAAACCGTTTCAAAAACATCCCACCCTCTGATTTTTTCCTGCTTATAAGGGTTGTTATATAGTATATACATTAGGATTTTGCAGGGGTCTTGGTAAGAAACAAATATAACATGAACTTCATCTTGAAAAGTATCAGTGAAATCACAATTACAATACACTTTTATTTGTGTTTTAGATGGTGACATCACCCTCAGTAAGCTAAAGAGCATCAATCTTTCATACCCATACAAAAATCTTAACTGCAACACTGCAGTGCCATAATGTAATGGAGTCACCCTGAGGGGAAAATAAAGGCAGTGAAAACAAGACAAAGATATCACAAACAACATAATTATGTGTATTTTGTACCACCTAGCTCTGTCAGTGTGAGCGTAATTGAATGTCATCTGACTGCATACACACCTAGATGTAGGTTAATGAAAGTTAAAGTAAATGACATTGGTCTGTCAACAGTTATGTTTAACAGAGTGAGTTGGAGAGCAAATCACAGAGAGTATAACGATCAATATTGTCAGCTAATTAGGAGAAATTAAACCTAATGTAGCTATTCTTTGTTCAATCAATCAATCAATCAAAAATGTATTTATAGAGCACTTTAAAATCCAAAGAGGACACAAAGTGCTGTACATTAAAACAATAACTGAATACATAAAAGCCCTAAATACAAAACTCATACAATCCATATAATACAAATAAAAACAATAACAAACCATACAATAAACCAATACGATCAATATAACCAAACATGAATTGTCAATTTCAGTTTTCAAAGGCCAAAGAATAAAGATGGGTTTTAAGAAGAGATTTAAAAATAGACAGTGAAGATGCCTGTCTAATGTGCAGAGGTAAATCGTTCCACAATTTAGGAGCTACTACAGAAAAAGCACGATCCCCTTTTAGCTTGCGCGTGTGTTTTAGGCACAATTAGGAGCAGTTGATCGGCTGACCTGAGAGAGCGAGTGGGTCTATAGGGGTGTAGCAGCTCAGAGATGTAAGGAGGGGCAAGGCCATTTTGACATTTAAAAGCAAATAAAAGAATCTTAAAATGGATCCTTTGATATATAGGCAGCCAATGCAGTGACGATAAAATGGGGGAAATGTGCTCGTATTTACGTGTTCCAGTTAAAAGACGTGCAGCAGCGTTTTGCACAAACTGGAGATGAGCAATAGAGGACCCACTGACCCCTACGTACAGCGCATTGCAGTAATCCAGCCGAGTGGTGACAAAGGCGTGGATTACTGTCTCAAAGTGCTGCCTAGAAAGGAATGGCTTTATTTTGGCCAATTGCCTCAAATGAAAAAAAACTTGTTTTAACCACTGACCTAATCTGTCTGTCCAGTTTAAGGTCAGGGTCAATTTTAACCCCTAGATTAGTGACTGTTGGCTTAATATATTGACTCAAGGAACCCAGATCAACACAAGGGGTCCCAGCGGTGCCACCAAAAAACATCACTTCTGTCTTACTTTCATTAAAACTTAAAAAGTTAAGAGCCATCCAGGCCTTTATGTCATCAAGACACTTAAGTAATGGACCAACAGTTTCATTCTTTTTAGGAGGGACATAGATCTGACTATCATCTGCATAACAGTGAAAAGACATTCCATGCTTCCTAAGTATGGAACCAAGCGGAAGTAGATAAAGAGAGAAGAGAATAGAGCCTAACATTACAGCCCCTGTTCATGGTTGTAATGTTAAGGAAGACGATGCTGTCTACTTCCAATCACCCAGGGCTAGCCTACATCTTTTACAAATCCAGTTTATTTTCAGTGGACAGCTTACACGTTCTGTGAGTTGCGTACTTGGTATTACTTTTCTCAGTAAAATATATTCTCATGAACAACAGTAATTGGAAAAACTTGTGAATTGTGTTACAGCATGCACTGTACCTTCTTCCGTAACTGTCGTTCTTTAGTAGAGTGGGATTTCACATGTTTCCTCAGGGAGCTGGGATCAGTATAACGCTTTGCGCAGCCAGGCACCTGGCAAGTATATGGCTTCTGTACAACCACAGACATATGAAAACTTGTAGAACTCCACATAGAGGCAGACACACACACGCGCACATACACAAGCTTTGAAATACCATCCATAATTGTACATGTTTGTGCATGGTTGCCACTCACTGTGTCCAGGTGTGTACGCTGGTGCTTAGCTCTGTCACTTGAGTTGCTGAAGGCCTTGTGACAGCCTGGGTGTTGACACAGGTAGGGTTTCTCCCCTGTGTGGCTACGCAGGTGGATCTTCAGATTTTCTAGCCGAGAGAAAGCCTTCTTGCAGCCCTCGAACTGTAACCGCATATAAACACATTTAAAGTTGACCAAGCTGTACATTACCCCCAGGTTGCCACATGTGTATTTTTACTACATTTAAAACAGGCCAATAATTGAAGTCATTTATGTTTTGGCTGTTGGCTTCATCCAGTGCAATGTCCAATATAAGCTCTACAAGCTACAAGATGTTACACACCTGGAGCTATGAGCTTATTAGCTGGAAGTCGCTGCAGACAAAGGCCGGCTGACCTCAGTGTGTGGGAGGGAGTGAAAGAGGGAATATAAAAAAGCCTTTGAATAGAAAAACTGGCCATTTAGTCTCTGACACTCAAGTAAGCCCTAACTGCTCACTGCCATGGTTGGAGACTGTGGGTCGTATTATAGGGTAGGAATAAACAACCTATATCGTCATATGGTTTGGAGGACTTGTTGCATGGTTGACAGGCAAGCAGCTGTGAAGCAGCAAAGCCCTGAGAGGGGTAAACATTTGGGAAAGACAGGTACATTTTAGTTTTATGGCAAGTTTATGTTATTTAGTCACAACTCCTGGCTATTATTAGTAGTGAGCAGTCTTTTTGTATCACTTGTGTATTCATGTTTGATAATTATACAATCATATTGCTTTTACAATCGGTCAATTCCTACTACACTGTGATTATTAAGTGAATTTATACTTATAATTTAGATGACTGTGCCTTTATCATTATTATTTTTTTTTTTTTCACTTTTGGATGTTGGTGTTTGATGTGCATGTTGGACACACAGGATACAGAGTACATCACACTATGAGGAACAGATATCTACTTGATGATTTCAACACTGATAATTCAAGCTAGAGTGTCATACATAATTGTTTTGAAAGAATCAGTTACGTGTGATGCTTAAATCCCTCTACAAGCACTCTCTTTCTGTGCACTCAAGCATAAATATAACACCCAAAATTAAATGGTTACCGTTTTGATCACAGTCATGATCCTGCCCTCTTTTGACAAGTAACTCTTAAGAGTTCACTCTCAATAAGTCAGAACTAGTCTATATGATACTCAACCAAATTAACAGAGGCACAAAAGTGGTAGAAATACATGGTTTGTTCTCACCTTTTCTGTTTTGTATGCACTCCTGGAACTGTTGTCACACAGATATTGGAATCTTAAAAGTTTTTACACACATGAAATCATGAAGCTTTATGCTTTCAAAGAATGTATACTTTGACAAAATTTAGTAAGGATTCAACTTTGGGGTTTTGATTGCAACAAAAATGGCAAATTCCATTTAAAACTTAAAAAAAGCGTTATTTTACTCCCCCACTCGTTCAAATTTAACACAAATTAATTAAGTAACACATTTCTGATGATTGTGTGTGTCACCAGCAGGGGTCAGTGTTTATACACACATCACTGTATTGTCATCTGTGTTTTGAATCCTTCATCTTGCATCACCTTGACAGCGGCTGGTAGCTATCAATTACAAAACAAGTCACTTGTAGTAGACTATTCCTAATACATTTACAGCAAAGCTCAGACTAAAGAATGACTACACCATATAACAGCATCAGACTGGCCCTTGCACTTGTACTACTTCTTGCGCTTTGGGAAAAATACCACAGTTATCCAAACAAACAAAACAGCTCTTTTTTTGCAGTATCATGCGACCACAGTGACTTCACTGTTAAAATATGTCTTTCTTCTTGTGTAGGGCCAGGACTTTACTCTCCCCTTCCTGTTCACAGGGGGGTAGGAATGTCTTTACTAAGCCTTATTGAGAAAACACACAGACCATGTCCAATTCTTTTTTTTTCCACCAAGACTAGATTTCTGACATACTGATACCTCTCAGTCATCACCGCCAAAGCCAAAATCAAAATGTCTCTGCCCGTTAATAGCTTACTAATAACATTCCTCTGCATTCCACATAGAAATACTTGCCTTTCTTCCCATAAACGACATAGCTATTTTCTGACATCTATTCTCAAACACCATCCTGCTTCCGCAATTGAACTAGGAAATAAAGATATTTTGTTAAGCAATTTCATGTTATGACAATTATTCTTTGAATGTAATACTTATGGTGGTTGTATTCTGGAATTTTTTTAAAAGCATAAAATCTAGGGTGACCAGCGCTGAATATGAAGAATGTTTTTTAAATTTGGAAAAGCAAAAGCCCTAAAGCAAGCAGTAAGCAAGCACTTAATTGGAATCCAAACAAAACGGTAGAGTAGCACAAAATGAGAAATGACAAAGACATTTCACTCGGGCACTCTTTCCAATTCTGATCTATTACAATAAATGCTCCTTCATAAGGGGATGGCCTTGCGAAGTTGACCAATCATAAATATAATCTAAAGAAAAGAATTAACAACAGACCCCTCAGCTAGAATACCAAAAGAAAAACAGCACAGACAGAGATAAATAGTCTCTCAGAAACAAAGTGGTCAGACAAGTGAGAACCAGCATAAAGCTAAAATACTGCCAAGACTCCAGGACTAGCCAGGAGTGTGTAACTGTGTAACTCTGCTCTCTCTGTCTCATAAAGCTCTCATAAAGCGCAGAGGGCTTTTTAGTTTTTCGCGGGGAGCGATTGGGCTGAAAAGAAAGCAGCATGGCTTCTCAGTGTAGATCAGTGTTACAGCCAGCTTCTGACAGGTCCTGGCAGGTACTCATGCCCTGGCTGAACAATGACAGCTGTAGTCTGTGCCAACAGAGTCTGTCCAATGCCCAGTCTTCGCCTGAGGTCAATTCACTCTGGACTCCACTCTTCCCTGTTTCACCAGTGATATTTCTCCCCTCTTTGCTCTCTTTGTTTCACCTGTTTCCTTATACTGTATATTGTTCTTTCTCCAGTGACTTCTACATTCCTGTAGGGGTGTTACATGAGAAATAATATTTTTGCCACAACTACTCAGTGTGGGACAAATAGATCAAACAACATGTGTAGCAATCTGTCAGTAATTGGTACCTAAATGTTAGAAGACACTAGTACGTGTGACTTTTCGTGTAACTGAGAAGGGGGTTTAGAGTATTGGAACAATGAACGGCTATGTTAACTAATGCAAAATAATGACATACGCTGTAGTGTGAACGTTTATTCCAGATACTAAAGCATTATCCCTGGTGCTAAAACCAACGTTAGTTTCCTCCAAACAATTGTAAGGATGGCGCTTAAAATGTTGTCAAACCTGAAATCTAATAAGCTTGCTTTCTATGGCATTAGCAAGGCTTGAATTACAAAATGCTAATGTAGGGAATTGTAGTGGATTAGAAAGAAACTAAGGTTTTATTTTTCACATTATGCAAATGCACTGATTGATCGCAGCATAAATAATGTATACTGAAAGAAGATGAAGTACACTTTGACCAACTTTGCCAAAACATTCTCATTACAATTTCTTTTTTTGTATTTTCTTTTTTCTTTTTAGCATTTTTAGCATTGGAGTGGTAATAGAATGTATGGCAGCCACAATGCACAAGATAATAATTCCAAAGAGCAAGCAATTTCTCCACTACCCGAGGAGCAATTAGCAAAATGGTAAAGCACATTATGATATAAAAAATTGTCTAAACATCTAAATTAATGTGCTAACTGACAATGACTGTAAAAATCTCTTGGGATTTAAGTTCACACTGTGCTTTTAAAACCTTGTGTTAAAATCACAGTGACAGATGTTAACAGACTGCTGACTCAAGGATATGTTAACAAACTGTTGAAACATCATTAAAAGTAAGATGACAGGCACAAGCCTGGGCCTGCCCTATATGTTCACTTTGTAACAAGAGCTACATCATTGTTCTGCTGCGGGCTCACACTTCATTTATCATGCATCAGTTTATTCATTTGTCAATCATTTCCTAAGAACAACTGGGTGCTGCATCTTGGACGATTGTATAATTTGAAAAGTGGGCTTGTTTAAGAGAAGTTAGCTTTCTTTAAATATTAAAGTGCTTTTAGCTTTTTCTAACTGTTCTGTGAGATTCAGAGTTTTTTAATCTAGCATTTCTATCTTTAAAGAACAAGGAGTAGATGTAATCACATGCACATAGGCTACTTATGCAAAGATCTATGAAAATGCTCATGTACAGTTAAGAAAGAAAAAGCCTGTACTCTTGACATAATGTTCAGACTCAAACACGCAGAGTAAAAATGTCTCATTAAAGTGCAGGAAAGATAAGTCAAGTGTGCTAGCCTTTTCTGTCTTTATTCAGAATTAGCCTGTACTATAATTACAGGACCACAAACACATGTGCCACTTTGTATCAAATTAGTTTTTGGCAATGGGCTGTGACCATGAATACTTTCTTCGTTATTATTCATGGAACACAGACCCATCCAAGGTTTGTAGCCCCATGGCAACAGAGCAGGCTTCAACTAATAAGTGAGTATTTTGGTACAAAAGGTCGACTGCAGGTATGCATGCCGTTAATAATTGACTTGTTAAAAGTAGCGACATAAAGCATGTTTTGCGAGTGGTTTGTCAATTACTCATTTAAGTCTCAACTATTTTCTCAGTGGGAGTGAGAAAAAAACAAAGGAGAGAGTTCAGAGCGGTGTACAATCCATGCATATTTTTAAAGCCATGCTAGCTGCATGAGTTAATGGAATTGAAATGTCGGTCTGTCTGTTGGTTGGTTGGTTGGTCGGCCCTGCACTTTGGTCTAGACTTAAATATCTCAGCAACTACTGGATGGATTGACCTGACATCTGTTACAGACATGTAAAGTCCACATAGGATGAATCCTACTGATTGTGGTGATCCTCTGACTTTTCTTCTAGCACCACCAGCAGGTTGTCATTTTTGGCTTTTTTTGAAATTTCTCAACAGCTATTTGATGGATAAGAGACATTAATGGCCCCCTTTGGAAGAATTGTAATTACTTTGGTGATCCCCTGACACATATAATGCCACTATTAGGTTAAAATTATTATTGTCCAATACACTGGTTTATATCGAAATACCTGCAAAGCTAATGCCATTCCAATCAGCCTCTGCTTAATTTTTTCATTAGCAATCAATCAATCAATTTTATTTGTCACATGAAATCGTATGGGGTACAATTCCAGTGAAATGTAACATGGTGAACCTGATAAACCCGCACCTACTTAACATCTGCATATCACCATTGTTTATTTGAGCATGTTTGCATGCTGACATAAGCATTTAGCTCACAGTACTGGTGTGCCTCAGACAAGCTTTAGACTATTTCTAATATTATCATGTTACATTTAAAACTAATAACCGGGCGCCTGGAAAGCTCAGTTGGTAGAGCGGGCGCTAATATATACCTGCGGCCCTTTGCTACATGTCATTCCCCCCTCTCTCTCCCCTTTCATGTCTTCTTCAAAAAATAATCTTAAAAAAAAACAAAAACTAATAACCAAACTAAAGAGGCATCATTACATTGCAACACATCTGAAAGAACTAGATCATCCATCTTGGACAAACAAAGCCACTAGTTCATCAATAATCCACCCCATGGATAAACGCCAACTCTTTGGCCACAGATGCAGACCTGCAGAGAGCCAGACTATGGGGCATCACCTTCCCAGAACGATGGCCAAGTTTGTCAGACGGTGGCCTGGCAAGCCCCCTGCTGCTGACAGGCCCAGTAGCTACCAGAAAGCCATGGTGCCATGCCAAATCTAAAGTGCTAGGCATCCTTTGTGCTGATTTAGTAACTACATAATTGAGTTAACTCCCATGTCAATTATCACAGAGCCCTGCTAATTACCCAATAGCTAAAGTTAAGAGGAGAGAGAGGGGATATTTTTTATCTAAACCTTGGCCATAAACACAGAGCACATGAAGGCATTTACCCTAAAAGGCCTTTTTTCCCCTGCAGCCTGAGGCTTGAAAGCCTTCAACTAGATACTGTGGCTTTGAATGAAACAATGAGGATTTAACTCAGTGACCCCCTGGCAGTCATCATGTTCCTGCTTTGACGGCACTGACTCATTCTTCTCATCATCTAATTGGCAAAATATATAAAACAATCTTCTTTCTAAGAGGCAGAGAAATAAAGTATGAAAATAGACTTCTGTTACATGAGAAGAGACACAGCTGTGATCTGCATGGTGTACCGTGCACTTGTTGGGTTTTTCTCCTGAATGGACCCTCATGTGGATAAGAAGCTTGTATCGGGCATTGAAGGGTTTGAAGTTGCGTGGACAGCCCACCCATTGGCATGTGAAATCCTCAGCCTTCCGCTGGTCCACATGTTGCTTTTCTATGTGCCTTACCAGCTCCTCCCTTTGGTCATAGACTGCACTGCAGTCTGTCCACCTGCAGCTATGGGCCCCATAGTCCTCCAGCTCTCCTTCTTCTTCCTCCAGCATAGGGACCTGCGGTAGAAAGCTCACCCCATGCCTGGGATTCACCATGGGAGTGTGTGTGAGAGGGTCCTGAGAAGGGGGCTTTATTTTACAGTGTCTTGTAAGGTGGGTGTGCTGGTGTGAGTGGTAGGGTGGTGGAGGCCCATGTAGAGTATCAGCTTCTTGGATAGTAGTCAGCAGGGCTGGCTGAAACTGTGGAGGTGGCAGCAGGTTGTTGATGGTTTGACTGCAGCTCTCTGAAGTCTTCTCCAGTGCCCCTCCTTCCTCTGGGAGGCACTGCTGGTCCACCACCATGTTAGCCATCTGGCTCTCCAGAGCCCCTCCCTCTTCAAGCACCTGCATATGACCATAATCTGTCTGTGGGGCCGAGGCCTGCGAAGAGCCTGGCATGCTGTAGGGATGGGCGTAGGGGATGCAGCGGCCTCTCACGCCCAGGAAGTGACCATAACCCTCAGATTGGACAGGTGAGAGTGTGGGGTGGGAGGCTGGAGAGATGCGAGAACTATTGATATAAGCCACAAGTGAAGTTGGTGAGGTGCGTATGATGGAGTTGAAATCAATACCCATGACATCCGACAATGGCGACATGGAGAGAGCTCTCTTCTTAGCACGAGACTGTCTGGGGCTTCCGGCATCACCTGCAAAGAGGTACGAGGGCAGGGAGGCAGAGGTGCTAGTGCCACCTGATATGGTCGTGCCAGACATGGCCGTCCCGGGAGGAAGGCTGGGCTGCTCACCTCCCTCACTGGCCTGCGTGGAGCACTGAGGTAGACCCAGTGGAGGAAGCACCCGGTAGCCATACGACCAGTCATGTCTGCCACTAAACATTGACTGTGTTTCAAACAGACTAAGGGTAGTGGATGCCAGGGACTCTCTGGACTGTAAGGATCTGAAACAGATTGTTGTTATCCACTTTAGTATCACTGATCACAAGGTTTAGTGAGCTCATCATCTCATACTGTTATTAATATTGCCCACCTGGCATCAGTGTGGGGAATCTGCACACTGTGTGGATGTGATGGAGGGTGTTGTGCTGACGGCCCTGCAGTACACCGTTGGCCTTTGACAAGGGTCACAGGACTGCTAGTCACTGTCAGGTTAGCAGTGGCTGGCTGACCAAATACTTCCATGGTAGGCCCAGACACAGAGCAACCTGCTGGACACAAGCCCACAATCCATATAAAGAATATCAATATGGGAGATACCTTATTAAAGTATAAAGGTTACAGCAAAGCAACAACTTTTATCCACATTCAATAAATCATCCCCCCCTCAATTTAAAGAGTTAACATAATATCACACAACTACTTGAAAAAGACATTAACAACTGCACAGAGAACTGAAATGCATCACATTAAGTCTTTAAGCTTTAATTAAGGTTTATACAGCAGATTGAGGAATTTCCCTTGCCAACCTGACACTTTCTGCTCTGTTAATCACTAATGAGCTTTTCACCTCCTTCCACTTTTCCTCTGTAGAAAATGTAGGGTCAAGCTTTATGCTTGGTTAATTATCAATAAATAAGAACAAGACGTCTAGCAGGAAGATAGGCAGGTTGTGAAGAGCACACTGAGAATAAGTGAAGTATGAAGCTGTGGATAGTAAATCAGTTGTGGTTTTGTATACATCATTCTGTCAGACTTATTTTATGGGAGGTGTGTAGTCAGAGTTTGTATAGACCCTTTATACTGCAGTATTCACATACTGAGTAAAGTCACACCTGCATTTTGCTCACACACCTTTGTTTGTACCTTTGAAGCTGTTGTTAAAGGAGCAGCGTCCCGTCTGTATGGTGGTTGTAGGATGATAAGTAGGCACTTGCTGGTGTGGAGATGCAGTCGAAATGTTTATATGTTTGCCGTTGGTCAACACCTGTCTGCGGAGGCTCAGGGTTGGCAGGACAACATGGCTTCCACTCTGTTTTTCAGAAGCAAAGGATTGCATGGCTCCCCTTTTCACTTTCTCCACGCTCAAGGAGGGACTAAGATCGGCCCGTTGTGGGAAAGACATGGGTATCCTGATGGATTGGGACTGGTGTCCTCTGATCATACTTAGTGACGGGGACACGCTGCATGGAGACACCAGGAGCTGACAACCCTTTCCACTCATGGCTGAAGCAAAGTCGACAATAGCTCTGAGCTTATGAGGAAGTTGTTTCAAGTAGCTGCAGTTTGCTAAATTTGCTTTACACAGGATATAAAAATCCACTGCTCATACCTAGGAAATGATTAAAAACAACAAATCATAAAACATTACGGTGCCAAAATAAAGAGTACATTTAAATATGGAGTTAAAACAGCAAATGTGATATTAAACAAACCTCAACCTCAAACCTGTAGAAAACAACTCAACCACAAACAACTTAACATTGTACAAATGCCTATACAAAATATAAAAGTATTATCCAACATGAAGGCTGATACCATAAGAAAATATATTTCATTAAAATATCAGCATGATGACTGAGAGTTAACATGTCATGGTATCAGCGTCATAAACATACTGATACCACTTTTAAAGTTAAAGTTTCGGCTATAAAAATCTGTACATTCTCTAAAATCCATATAGCTTAAACAGCAACGTAATTTAATCTAAGAGGTGCTTATAAGTGTATCCTTAAACAGTACAAAATATGACCTTTGCAGTCCAGCTTTTCATCATAGCCTACCTCTATTGTCAATGCCGCGTTCACTTACCTATTGCTGTTGTCGCAAACACTTTCCCCAAAGTTACATGTCAGAATGAATGGCTCCTTCAATCCGCCGAGCTCTGAATGTAATCTGGATGACACCAACTGCCGTGTTTCTCTCAGAGTTTGTGATGGCTGTGGACTGAGCAGAGAAATCAAGCCTCAGAGGAATCTTTGAGTTTGAACCGCGGCGTCCCACCTCACTCTGTTGTTTCCAGGAACTTCTTTTCTTTCACACGCTAACCCCTTTGCCCTTGACTCGGTTTATGTGAACGACGTCATTTTAATAGTAAATAATTAAAGATTTTTTTTTGTTAGTTAGTTACGGGTCTCCTACTGGAGCCTATGCGTTGGCGCGTGCGCGTGTGCGCGGATATGTGAGCGCGTGCTCCAGGATGCCTCCACGAAAAAAATAGCCTATATATAGCCTATATGTCTTGTCCAGTAGCATATTGAAATACGAAGATTGTTTTATAAATAATTGTTCATTTACATTTCTGGAAAGCCTATTTTTTTTTTACGCCTTTTCCACTTTAAAAAACCTTTATCCCGCAGTTATATGCAAATTAGGCATTATCTTATTAAGTATCTGCTAATTTGCATACATTTCCAGAACAGAAATCTAAACATTGGATAAAGCCATGTTCAACATTCTTGTTTCATTTTGGTGACAGATTACAAAGGTTTTTACAGAGGATATTTTGGATATCTCTTTTTATCAACCCATAAATCAGAAAGTAGCCTACTGTCAACTGCCACGTTTTTAGGTATGAAATGTTACATAAATCAGGCTATGAATAACATATGAACAAACCCCTCTGTAAAAACCTTCAGAATAAAGCTAGGAATGAAACTGGAAAGCTTGGTATATAAGTGCTATTGAAGTGGAGATTTCTGGCTAGTATAAGCTTATACTAGAAAAACTCATTTTGAAAAAACAGCCTTTAAAGTAAATTCCATACATTTTTCAAGACACTACAGGTGAATAGGGTAAAACAAACACCATGAAACGTATTGCTTACTTTAAAACAATTATTACAAGTTTTCTGCAATTTTTGCATTAGTGATTGCTAACTTTTGGTGAATTTAGGAGACAGCTGCAGGTTTGGTTTGGTAGATATCCACAAAGTAGCTCAAGGCAAGAAAAGGGAGTGAATCAATGAGTATGGGTCCCCTAGCTTTAAGTAATAAATGTGATGTTATTGATGTTATATATAAAATTTTCTTCTCAGTAAAACTGAGATTGTAAACATCTTTAAAATGCTGTTCTGAAAAGAAGAAAAAATGCTGTCAAAATTCTTTTAAATGCAATTATTCCAGCTCATAACAGATTGTGCTGTATTTCTGTTGGTTTGATAAAGTTTTAATTGGACAAATTCTTTCCATTCTTCATGCCACTGAGCATTCCTACCAGTTCATAATTTGAACCTGTGACTGTTGTGTTGCATGAATATGCTACCTGCTCTGCTCCCCAATAACACTATCTCCTCCTCCTCCTCCCCTAACCCTCCACCTCAGCTCAGACCCCACTGTTAGGAGCACTTTTCTCCTGGCAGCTGGAGTGTTTGCTCTGTAGATCCTCCTACAGGTTGCTATGGAAACCAGCATGTCTATAGGAGGAGGGACGGTAGCTTTTCTTTCTGAACACACATGGAAGAAGGTTCTCTGCTCCACAAACTATAATAATGATGAACTAATTGTTTGACAGACAGCATCCATTAAATGAAAATACATAATGTAAACAGGCTCTGCTGCCTACTGTGTCTTGAGTGACTAATTGGAGTCTGCAGTCAGTCAGAATGACTGCTAAGAAATTGCATTGATCCGAATGGTGGATTGTAGCTGCATATGGTGCAGTGACTTCTCTTGGCTTATGGGTTTTTTGAGTCAATAAGTATGCTCTGCCTGTCTGTGTTAATTATAAACGATACCTGTCAGATTATTGGCTGCATGAAAACCTTTATTTTTGTAACAGGAAAACCATTGATGATGCATTTTACTATGGGCATTTGATGCATTACTGTATATTGATCACTTGAGATTTCAGATAAAGAAAATTATGGTTTTGAATATTAAGTAGTAGTGACCTCTGGTGGGGTAATATTTAATTACTATGCTCCTGGCCTGTAAAAGCAAGTTAGTGGGCTTACATTCATGCAAGTTTTTTTAGCTTCAGTTTATCACAATATTACTTTTCACTCTTATATCTTAATCTGACATCTTAAAAAATGTTTCACTATTATTAATGTATATAAAAAACAGCGATGTACAAAGCAGAAGACTTCTATACCCATCTGTTTTTGTGAGAACTGTTCCCTCTTTTGCCAGCAGGGGATACTATTAGTACACCAATGGGGTGGCTGCAATCTGATTAATAGCACCACAAATTTTGAGATACAGAAAAAAGAATAAGAAAAAAGGGTACGTGAAGATGTAAGAAAGGACAAAGTCTGATACTTGTAGAGGTCAGGAAGATAGGACTGCTCCTTGCTTACATGGTTATATAAAATACTCTTCCTGGGATTTTGCTTGATTCAAGCAGTGATCCACCGGCCCCACTGTGATTTGGCCTCTTCTTCCTTTGACTGAGTCACGGTGCGTTTCCAAATGTCAGAGTGTAACAGGATGGTAAAGCATCCAAGCTCAAGGCAGAACAACAACAACACAGATGTAGCCACTCGCTCTTCTTCTCAACGACAAACACCGAGACTTGGAGCAGTGCTTTCATGTATGTGTTACACTAAATGCCATTTACAGTTTACAACCCTCTCGGTCAAACTGAAACATGTTCACTTTTTTCCTGTAGTCCAAGGCCTCCTTTGCATTCTCTATGTTTTAAGGAAAGGATCTGAGGAAATGATGTAGGCAAGGTAGAGTAATAGGTGCAGCAGAGTAGAAAAAAAGACTTATAAAAGACCAGTTGAGATATAAGTGTTGACCATTTGAGAAGAGCTCCATTTGTAGCAGAACTAACACTCTAATAGACTCTCCACCACTTACAGAATCACCCCATCCCCTTGATGACAGCATCAGCACTCCTGGAAGTAGTAAAGCATTCATTCTGGTGTCAAGATGAGAAATCACGGGTGATTTCTCTTGAAGTTATATTACAATAGTCACTTAAGGTAATGCACACCCCAGTGGACCTGTGATTAATTAATCTGCTTTTGATTTTGCTAATGACAGTTCAAGTCAAATACAAGGTTAGTGAAGGCTGAGTCAATCCTTTTAGAGAGAACTGTGTTGAGTGTAGGAGATATCAATTTATTGGTATCATTCCTCATTATAACGGCTCCTATTAAACCGTGGCACCTCGCGTACTTACTCAAAGCATATTAATAGACAAATACACACAGGTATCTCCTAGATTGCATTACAAGTTTTTCATTACCATAAAATCACGTGTGTTGCTTTGTAGCCAACAGTGTTAAATTAATGTTTTGTAAGACGTCTAAACTAAAAAGACTATAAATAGTGTGCTCTTAGAGATGCAGCACTATCCAGTGTACATGAAGTACAGTAGGGAGTGAGGGCCCATCCATCCATCTCCTCCTCTGCTCCTCTAACTGTCAGTAGCAACACCTAAGATGAAGATGAGTGTGAGAGAGATGGGCTTCTGAGCATCTTCCATCTCCATCCATCAATCTTAGTAGGCTTCTCTAATAACCTTTACAGAGAAGTGATGTTTGATGAAAAAAAGAAAAGGACATACGGGAACACAGGCGCCCATGTCTTCTTTTTCCCCTTCCTGCTGTGTTTTTTGAACAGGATGACTCTAATGAAAGATTGCTGACACAACATCCTCGTGTTTAGAAGCGCTGTTAGGCCACGGGCTTGTTTTTAATTTGAGCGCACATTCAGGGTAAAGCCTAAGGGTGTGGGTGCTTTAAGCTCCCTCTTTTCTTTTTGGATATTATTAACACTGCGGCTCTGGAATTGCATCTAGGATGATGAGACCTGAGCGCTTGAGCATAATCGCAGGACTCTGAGTCTGCCAAATCAACAGAAACATTTCCCAAGACTTCAATATAAACACAAAGAGTGAAAAGAAGCTCGGACAACAAAAGACGTGGATCAGAAGTGAAAGAGAATTTAATTTAAGTAACTGAAATCCAATTAAATCTGGGTTACTCAACCATAACATGGCGTGGCTCAATGATAAAGCGTATTGGCTAAGGCAATAATAATGACCCAACTTCATATAATGGCTTTTATCTAAATTTAAAACATTTATGCGCAAGACCTGGAACCTTTTCACATTGCCACATAAGAACTGACCCCATTCATAATCTATGTGAAATTGAAATAGGTTTCAATGCTGTAGTTACTTTTAGACAAATAGAATGAACGTGTTCAGGATGCATGACACATCTCTTATTTATGCTTCAATGTAGAAATATTCACTATAACAGTTTTTATACTTTTAAAGAGTGTGGGAGTGGTCTTAGTTTAACTAGACTCATATATGGCTACCACAACTGTAGTTATGTGGTGCAGCACATGCTTGTGGGTGTGTGTGAGTACTTTAATAGCGGTGGTACATTTTCAAGAGGCCTGTTTGAATTTCTTGGTGCCGGTGTGGTGGTGAGGGCTGACAGGGTGCGCAAAACAAACTAGAAGGTCCAGACATAGGAGGGTGTGTCATTAGACCCCTGCCTGGAGCCCCCTGGTCTGATCCTCCCAACATCCGTCTTCATTAAAAAGGTTGCTCTCTGAGCAGATGGTCATTAAGAGCACCCCCCTCTTTATTCTGGGCACCCTCTATGCACTAGGACACTACCTAGAGGACACCCATCGTCCCTCAGAAATCCCAGAAAACCTCACCTGAGAAGAAGAATTGGTGCCTGACAAGCCCATGATCACTCTGGGGTCTTCATAAATCTCTTTTTGAAATCTTTGTGATGCAAGATAGAGGTGGTCAGAGTGACACAACTGACGCAAATGCCCCCCCAAAAGTGAGTAATATCATCACTGCTTTCCTTCTCTGTATCCTTTTCCAGTTAAGTGTTTTTGTCCCTGTGTCTTTTATGTGACTGGCATATCAATGTTGTTTGAGACAGCACTGTCATTCAGACAGGTGTGGCAGGGGACACATGAGGACATGGTCAGTTTTTTAGGGAAAGCTGGGTTCATAAACAAACAATGTCAAAGTGACTTAGGTCCAGTTGCTTCACTGCAGTCAGCTTTTGCTGATTACAGCAACACTCTTTGAGGGATGGGTTGCTATGTGAACCTAAACCAAACGTACCACTTATTTACTAATGTATACAAATTCTTACACCAACGCAAATATACAGTGAAACTCCAATAAAACAGAGAAAGAGGTCACAGGTTGTGAGCTGTGATTGATTAAGTTGTAACTCTTGGGTTCAATATGAGTAATGTCAATGTTATTTACATTTTAGTGGAGATAGCCTCATCGTCAGTATCTCCAGCGGTAGCCACCATGGATCCCAATTATAGCAGTAATCACTCCCTAGCTGAGAGAGCACAGTTTCAGACAGGGTAAAATATTATCCATCTTCATCATATTCATTATCAGGAAGCAGACGCAGGTGTCCTGGCCTCCCACTGCTGCACACCATTAGTGACTGATAGACGGTGGGACTATGGAGCCTTTACTCCACAGAACACGCCCACATACGACAAGAAAAAAATGGAATTTAAAGAAGTTGTTGAAATATGCATAGCATTTTCTGATTGTACAATATCTACTTTTAATCAATACAGCTAGTTGTTGCATGTCACAGACATCAGATAGACAGGGTGCCATCTCAACAGTACACGGTGCACGGTCAAAGGTCACACAGCAGGGGGTTCGCAGCACATCCGTTTTCTCCTGATTATCTTCTGCTGTCTCTCTAACAAGGAGGCTCAGTGTGACAGACATATAGCATCTCTGTTTCAGACTACCGCAGTACAAAAAGGTGACATGGAACGGGGGCAGATAGCCGTGGCATGTTTTTCAACCATCCACCCCCCTCACCCACATGGGTGAACAGGGCAGCTTGCTCCTTGCTGGAGTTACCTATATATATATGGGCAACCTGTGCAGACCACACTACAAATATTGTGTAGACTGTTGTGAAAACTCTCAGCTTAACTCAAATAAATCATTTCATTATCCTGTTCTCTAATGGGTTATTGTAGCACCAGGCTGACACCCTGTTCCCGTAAAAGCTCATGAGATTTGAAAATTCAAAAATGCTTTTGGATGGGATCGTTTTCCTATCCTCTGGCACCTGGTCGAGGTCATTCTATTAGGTGGATTGATTTACATATAAATTGAACATGCAGTATTACGTACCTCCTTAAACTCATCTGTTTTCCTACTGTATCCCATTATCTGCCTTGCATACTCCAACAAGTATTTAATTTCATCTTTCATATTGTCTTATGTTTCATTATGTTTCAGTGTTATTTATCAAATTCATTTAGCTAATAACGCCCACATGCACTGCCCCTTTTCCTGCAATGCACCTATTCTAATGTGTTCTGAGCGACTGTGTGTCCTGGGGTAAAATGGGAAATGTTGAAAATTCACTGGGATATGAAAAGCAATCATATTTTCTGTATCAGTAAGCAGGTCTGTGGTAGCTGGAGGTCATTCTTGCTCTCTGCTGTTGCTTGGGGAGGCATTTTGTAAGAGCCCCCAAGGCTCACCTAGTTAATTAAGTTTTGCTGCTATTAGAATGATGTAACTTGTGATTTTACTGCTCTAAAAAGCTAATTCTCTACAACCACTGAGGATTTGATAGATGCTGTATGATGTCTTGGTTATATGGAATACATCAACAACTAAAATATATTATGTTGTGACATGATACATCAATCATTTTATGATTACTCATACTTGAGTTGAAATTATGAGATGATTTGTGGATACATACCATGAATAGTAACTGGTCTTTCTACCAGAAATTAGTAAAGTGTCAGTAAAGTAAAGAAAATGAAAGAAACTTTGCTGAGCACATGAAGTATGCAGTGGAGTTGTCTTGGTGATGTGAAAAAGGTGGAAGGGAAGATCCAGATATAGAAAAGTGTGTGTATGTGACTTCATCCACTGCAAAGAAATAAATTAAACAATAACATTTGCATGGTGAGGCACTTATAAAGAGTGAAAAGACAAATTGATTCAAACCTATGTAAAAATTTAGCTGAGCAGTTTTCTGCTGTAACAGTGCTAATATTGCACTATTTTTGCACTCCCTGAGCAGAATCATTCAGGATTCTTCTTTTTTTTTTTTTTTACACTGCTCAATATCTAGAGTCCACAAGGTTGGAAGCATGGCCTCGAAAACCAAGTGTTTTCAAAGTATTTATAACTCATGAATCTGCAAGGACTTATGTTTTTCTGAGGTGAAATACAGTCATAGAATGTGGAGGAACCAGAAGTATTTTCACTATCATTTCATGAAAGGAAAGAAATCCTGCAAATTCACTAATAGTTTTTTTGGGCTATTTGATGTTCTATCAAACCACACCACATCAACAGTGTTCATGCTTGGTTAAAATATTGGGAGCACTGATCCAAAAATGAGGAAAACACATTTATTTACATTCAAAATTGTCACTAACCTCTGCAGCTCTAATTTACCATTCTCACCAACCCCTTTTCTGGTTGTATGCTACAATACCTGCATAGCAGCTTACAGCAGACATACAAAGTGAGGAAAGTTGAACATCTAAACATCTAAAGATATTATGTCAACACAACTCTTTAAAAGATGATTTTATGCCAGGACTGGAAGATATGCCAAAATAAGTGAATACCATAAAACTATTTTCTATCTGCTAAACAGCAGCATTTCGCTGAATGACGAAATTAGACTGGTTCACAAATATTGGAGAAAAACGTGATCTATCTACACTCCAAACCACAAGCCACAATGCATTTTGTACTAATCAAATTTGGTTTGATGTGAATATGGCTTCAGGCTTTTGTTGAGTGTGAAAGTGTGGCTGTGGCAATTTCAGATGTAAGTATGTAATCAAAACATTATGTGACTGGCATGCTGTAATTAGACGAGAATACATGAGACCATGTAAATGAGTATACATGGTCTGAATTTGAATGTGGACTGTTTGTACTATGAATATTCTCTGCAATGTATTTACACCTTTACACCATTATACATACATGGTCTCATGACACCTTTAACATATATCTTGTCTAACAATCACATAACTTCCTATGCGATACATTAGGGAAAAAAATCTGCAGTAGCCTTTTAAGTGTGTAATTGGACGTAATTTTGAATACAGGACTGGTTCATCCACATTGACACTATCCTTTTTCAGATCTGTCTTCTGTTCTCTGCTGAAAAACACAGACGAGGCAGTTTCCATTTATAATGTAGAAGGCAGACGCTTGTCAAGGAGACTGAGATCTGTGTCTTTTGACCTCTGAAAATTACACTCATGCCTTGCCATCGTGCAACAACCCACGTCTTAGTGTTGGCTTGAATATCCAAATAATTATTTAACCCATTTAGCCTTGACTTAAGCAAATACCTCCATAAACTTTGCCCTTTTGAATTTCTGGTCAAATTCTTTGTCTTACATGACAAATCATATTTGTAAGCATATAAATATTGGGCATTACAATATTCATTTAGTGTGGAATCTGTATCCCATTTTGTAAATGAGGCTCGGGGTCTACCAAAGATTACTTACCTTATACAGTACAAAACAACTATGGCCTGGAGTGGACCACCCATCACAAAGGCAGTGTTTTTTACTTTCTTGGCTCTGACAGTAAGACTAACAGTGACTTGATGTTATTCATTGTAGTTTTGTACTTTCCTAGTTCGTTTTGTACCATTATGGATCACTGTGCCACTCTAGTTCAAGCCATTGTCTTTTGCATATAAGATGCAGGTTTTCCTTCTTGCTGTTTAGTTCAACAGTAGACTGAGGGGGAAAAGATATTCCCTCAATGCATGAATAGTGGAAATGAGACATGACACACACTGTATTTATTAGAAATTGAGCCTTGGACCAGTGATGATTATGTCATTCTCAAAAGATTTAGAGTACATTTGTATTGAAAACTCTGACAGCAGACAGCTAATATTTTTTCATATATGTTATTAATCGGTCACACATGGATTCTGGCCTATAATAAATACTGTACCGATCCCAGAGAGCAACCCCAAACCTCAAGTTTCAAAGGAAACTAAACAATATACACATACAATACAGTCTGTTACATAATATTCCATCTTGGATCTTGGTAGTGCACAGCAGAACCTGCAAACTGTAAATGTTAATATAGGTGTTATATGTCAAAGGTGTTGACATACTCCTCCATAGGAGGACATCTCTCATCATCCCATCTATCTCTCCTCAACAGAGGAAAAATCCACAAAGCTTTGTCAGCAGAATAATGAGCAGCCACACAGCTCCACAACCCATCTTGAACGTTCAGCTCGAATGGAAGATGCAAGCTGAAGCCTATGATAAGTGTCTGAAAACAAATATGATGATAGACGGACAACCCACTATCATGTTTTTTTTTTACTAAAGCCAATAATGTGGAGCGCTATCAGGACTCAGCTAAGCTTAACAAGGAGAAACTCCGCCTGTGCTTTATGAATCTCATATATCAGGGGTAATAGATAGCAAAACTTGTCCTTTGTTTACACAAAGACATTAATTAAAAAAAAAAACAGTATGAGAGACAAAATCCTACCTGGATATCCTTGAGAATCCAGGTAGGACACAAAAGGATGGAGTTTTTTGGACATTATTCAGCTTTGTAAATCCATAATCTACCTAATGAGTGGACACATTTGCATGCATAGATATAGGTGCACACACACACACACACACACACACACACACACACACACACACACACACACACACACACACACACACACACACACACACACACACACACACACACACACACACACACACACACATTATGGTGTTAGAGAAGTGGCAGGTAGGGCTGTTGATCAGTACCTTGGATGAGAGTAATAGATCCGTTTAGCGTTAATCAATGTCGCTCACAGGCTCATTGAGCAGTGCACTCAGCATCCTGCTTTTGTGTCAGAGAGCCTTTTAATCTAATTGGACATTAAACTCCTGTCATTATTCCTCAAGCTCTGAGACTTATTTATGGCTCTCCTGCTTGCTTGTATTTTCCTTTTCATTACAGCATGCCAGTCTACATCAGCAAACTCATTAAAGGAAATGAATCAAAGGAGAAAGCTGATGTGTGGCTGAAAAGTATAATTTAATAAATGTGTGTTGGGCTGCAGCGCTCAGCACATCATTCATGTTGTTTACGGGCTGTAATGTGTTAGCAGGTGAGGGCACTTTAATAATAAAGGCCTTTCAAAAAGGCAAACATCAGTGCTGCATTTTAATACATGGACTTGTAGGGAGTGACAGGATTATCAATGCTGAATGCAGTCAGCAGGAATATTGTGGTGACTGTGGTTCAGAAAGTTCTTAAGATTTCATGTTTCTCAGGCCAATTAACTTTCATTCCATGTCTTTACAACAGTATGACATGGTAATGTAAATGTGGCTATTGTTGATATTTGTGTATTTTTATCTTAAAGTGACACTGTTTAACTTTTGAAAGACAAAATAGGATTCTCACCTTTATGAATTAATAAATAAGCAATAAACTGTATCCTCACTTAAATCAATACAGGTTTTGCAGCTACAGGATTTCTTGGTTTGGTATGACCAGTAGCTTATGGTGGCTAATGTTAGCTCATGTGTAAATATTTTGCTGTGTAACTGACATTGCTGAGTCAGTTCAATGACTTTATGACTCTTCTCCTCTGTACCATTAGGCTATTAGTATTACCATTATCCTTTACTGTAATTCACTCACTTGTAGTCATGGTGGCTGCTCTTTAGCTAGTCCATTGTCTCGCTTTAAATCTGCAATGATACATTTTTTTCTAATTAACAATTGATCAAATGACTATGTGTGATGTAAAAGGAGTCGCTCATACTGATAAACCCACAACAATTATCACCCGACTCCGAAGTTACCTTAAGCTTGACAGGCATTTTAATGTCTTTGTATTGTTAACTATATAAGGTGATAGTATGTCTATGTTGTGTTGACAACTAGTTCTGCTCCCCTTAAGTGGCAAAAACGCTGCTTTAATTAAAGTCATTAGATGTAGAATGTTATGTGATTATAGCATCTTACAAATTATTGTGATGTCATAGGTTGTTGTAATCCTGGTGGAAATCAGCGCAGTCTCCGTTGCTTTCAGCCCACTCATCTCAGTGACCTCAGGTAGTGGGTGTATTGCTGTCCACCAGTGTGGTTGTATATTTTCAAATTGTACACATACCGTAATATACTTTTAAAGTGGCATTATGTTGAGGGGGCATCTGGCCCTTGGTTGTAGGTCTGTTACAGACGCAATATATTGTTTTAAAGCTGAGGCAGCTGAAGCAGATGAGGCAATGCGCTGAGGAAGAAAGCGACAATTGCATGGCTTGACGGTCTTAGGAGACTCCCCAGTCATTACTGTGTGCATAGCAGCCGGAGAACACCTCTTCATGGGTGTTTAAGCAAGCACTTTAAATGGAAATGTACTTGAAACGTTAAGAGATGTAATCATTGGGTATTTGAATTTGACTCAGTTCTCCCCTAAATGTCTCTCTGTAACTCCCTATCTCCCACTCTTGTCATTCTCTGATGCTTTCTCACCTTTTCTGTTTCTCTCCTGTTCACTTTATTTCTCACTCTCTCACCACCCACTCATTCCCCCGTTCTGAATTACTTGTGTTCTTCACCGCATCCTTGCATTTTATGATCTGTTAGTGTTGTTCTTGATCTGTGTTTGTTTGTGAACTGTGGAATTGTCAGAGAATGTGAGGTTGGCATCATTTATAGTTCAAGGGATTGAGGTTATTTATTGGAAATTACTAGACTGTAGCTTCTATTTGCTAAATGTAGCTATTTTTCTGTTTTATGAACAGAAATATGGAGTGTTTTTGAGCTCATAAGCTTTTTCTTGTTTTCATAAAATGCCTTGGGCATGTACAGAAATTGTAGATGAAAATAAAAAAATAACCAACTGGAACATTTGATTTGACAAAATCCCATCATCAGATGTGCTTATTGCTCATCATGAACATGTCACTGCTGCCTAATCTGAGGTTCATGTGTGAACTTCAGTTTAAGTGCAAAAAGGTCTTCCACATCTTCTGAAAAGATTGTTTTTTGTCTTTTACGGTGTTTGTTTACTTGTTTCTTTTACTTTGCAGTCCTTGATTGCTGCTGCATCTCTCTCGTCCTTCATCACAATCTGTTCCCTCATTACAACAATTACAGCCTGTGAACATTTCATTAACCTAATATGTCTTGGCTGGGGCATACAACACTATTGTGCTGAGCCTACTGTTTTCATCACACTCTCATTGCACTAACCCCTCCCCTCCTGCTAACCTCACCCCGTGCTGTCAACTGAAAAGCAGCAAAATTAATTGTGTGTTTGTCCTATGCTTTCTTCACAAATTAACTTATGAGAGTTACCTTTTAGGGTCACTAAAGATGGCATTGATTTAGATTTGTTCTGCATAGTACCGGTGTTCAGGTTTTGGACTATAAGCAGTTTGTGTTGAAAAAAAGTACATAATGTTTCCTTGTGTATTAAACCTTTTATGTATTATGTTTTTCTCATATTTTGGAGTTTTGCAGTTTAATTTGGAAGAAAACAAGAAATGGAACAGGGAGGACATGGTTATAGGACAATTGGTTTGTAATCAAAATGTGGGTGGGAAACATGCAAAGAGTCTTGAAAACAGAAAGCAGAATGGGACACACTTCCTGTCTGCATCAGAATTAAGCTTTTGAAGCTGGACATGCACTTCCCTGCTCTGTATCTGTTGCCTTTTATTCCCCGCCTTCATAAAACCATGCAGCGATGAATGCTGTTCTTGTGAGAGCTACTCCTTTGTTCTTTTCCTGTGATGGCCTGTCATTTGGACTTGGCTTTGCCAGGAACAGTCTGTTCTGCATTAACTGCTTGAGAGGTCAAACCAGCTTGATCATTAGCATGCATAAGGAGCTCAGTCTCCCGCCCACATATCTTTTACATTTATATTTCTGTGCCTTCCCCCCAATTTCTTCCTCTTTTTAGTTTCTTTTTCATGTTCCTCCTCCCAGAATTCATGACTGTGGTACTGTATGTGTGTGTATGTGTTGAGAAAATGGTCACACAGCTGTCTTTGCTATAATAGTTGTTTATTGCAAGGAGGCATATAGTATCTTCACTTGACTAATCGTCCAAAAATGTAGATTTTATCTGTAAGAAAAATTCTCTCAGTCAAATTGAAGATAATGCTTGCAGTAGTAAAGCAATTCAATGTAACATATATTATACACAATGTAATTAAAATGATAAATCATCTTAAATAATGCTATTATCATTATTTCTGTCACAAATTCATAAATCTAACAATATGGCTAACAGCCTGCTATTTTCTCCTCTTCTTTTTGAAATGGAGCCTGCTCCTTCTGCTCCCTGTGCATGGCCAATCATATACACTTTGCATGGGAAATTAATTCCATTATTAAACATGCTGCACTTCAGAAATTTCAATTACCGACGGCAGCATGAGGAGGAGAAAGAAAGTAATGCATGCCTACTCTAATGCATGAATATTGTATTAGGCCAAAAGAGTAATCATGGCCGATAGCTACAGAAGTCAAGTGTCTAGAGGTCCATTTATATACATGACTTCTGGCCAGATGGCCACCACCGACAACAGGTTCATTTAGGAAGTCTACTTACACAGCCATCAAGAAATGTATTAAAGTGGTCAAGAGTGTGACAACTGTGTGCTCCAAAACAAAATGGTCACTTTGCTTAATGGGGTTTAAAAGAGATATGATGCTACATGAGTGGGCATCTCAGTTGCACCTAAATTTAAACTGCTAACCCGTCTGCTTGTTAGCAAGAATTTATGATAGAGAGCAACGTTTTGTTTCCACGATCAAACCGCCTGTTATCATGAAGTAAATTCAATTCTCTTTCAGAATACAAAGTGTTGAAAGAAATGCTCAAGGTTTTTTAAATGTCTTTTGGGAAATTGGCAAAGCATAAGCACAAGGGAACAAAGTGGTGTGTTTTGACCCCGTAGAGGACAAACACTTACCACCGTTAATTTCCTCGCTTGCCATTTCCTCATGTTTTGCGGACTTGAGCACTCTTTCCAGTTGGGTAAAATGTCCCTTGTTGCCATCGAGCCATGAGTCTAAGAGGAAAAAAGGTCAAAGCAATTTATATGTGACACGTAGAGTTTGATCGCTTTGTCATCGCCTCGGGGGCCAAACCTGCCGCTCTCATAAGTACGCCCCATACACACACACACACACACACACACACACACACACACACACACACACACACACACACACACACACACACACAGGCGCACACACAGGCGCACACCTGCGCACACACAGATGCGTGCATGCACAACACACACACACACACACACACACACACACACACACACACACACACACACACACACACACACACACACACACACACACACACACACACACACACACAACTGCCATCTGCATGAGAATGTGAGGAAACGATTTTAGTTTAGCTTGGTTGCATGCCTTTGATGTGTAGGCTATTTGTGTTGTGTGAAACAAGGCAAAGCATCATGGTGCAGAGGTTAAATAAAAGACGGAAATTACGATTATTCACTACAAAGATTTCCCACAATGACCATCATTTCGCCTATTTTGTAAAATGCTTCATTGTTTAAGGCAATTGTTGACAGTGGAACAAGTTACCTTTTTTGCTATTATAACCCGGTTACAAATACATTGTCATCTTATTTTATTTTTAAGAGTTCATGGTTGTAAGAGGAAGTGGTATCTGTGAATAAGAGTGATACTGGTCGTCCATTGGTTAAGGTGGGTGAAATCACAGGTATAGAGGAAGTGAGTGTGAGAACCTGTGTTAAGAGTGATGGCTTGACCACAAACAATATAGTGGTACAGAGGGGTGTTGTCCTTTAAGTTTATTTTCGACTGCCTTTTTGTGTTTTGTGTTGTTATTATTTGTAAGTTGGTTGTATTATTTGTTGAAAAATAAATAAATACTTTAATGACAAAAAAAAAAAAGAGTGATGGCTTGACGAAAGAAAAAAAGTCGGAACACGAGATATGTAAAGGTTTGCACAAAAATACGTAGCTGTTGTCTTAGACTATAATTATAATTATTATAATTTTATATTATAAGGTGTGTGTTCATAGTTAAAGGGAATAATTATTGTGGTTATACCGTAATTGTGTTTCCGGTACACATGCAGTTTAGTGTCCCAAATTCCCTATGGAAGATTCTATGTGTAGTTTAGTGTCCCAAATTCCCTATGGAAGATTCTATGTGTAGTTTAGTGTCCCAAATTCCCCCATACAATGTCCTTAATCATGAACCTGCTAAACCACCTGTGCTGTTTAAAGGGGCGCTATGCAGTTTACTTGTGTCTGACTCCTCGCTCGGTCAGTCTGCCGTTTCCTCTTTCTCTGTTCCTCCGACAATGCTTTCCTAGCTTTCTGCTTCTTTTTTGCCGGCTCAGCCATGACGATAGTGGGAAAAAACTCCATTGCTACCTTGTTAGCCGGTTCCTGAATGGGCGTATGTGTGCAGTGCCGTGAAGCAATTTGTTTCAACGTGAGACCTGATATCTAGCGATACTTCCTGACGCTGAGGCCGGTGACTCGCCGGCCCAAAGTTGCAAGGGTGGTTTTTCAGCTCACAGACGCTAGGGGGGAGCGAGACGACCACCATTCAACTCGGAAAAAGTCATATAACCATTTCAATGACTCCGAAACTGTTCAGTTAAAGGGATACTTCACCGATTTAGCATTAAGCTTTGTATCAGTAGAAACACGGTAGTATTTTCGAATGAACGTGATTCCCTCCCTCATGTCCCCCTGAGACGAGAGATCTCTGTATTGTGGGTCTGGAAAAAATCTTTCGATGATGGAAAACGAAGATTTTTGTGTCATCGGAAGATTTTTTGCATGGACTACAGCCAGTAGTAGGAGCTACTTCCGCATGTTTTCAACCCGCCCATAGGGTGTTGGACTGTCGTCTTTACCCGAAGCTTACCGAAGCAAAACGAGTGTCAGCCATCTTGAAGCTTCGCTAAACAGGCTCTCTTTTCATCAGCAAACTTTTACAACAATTATGTGCATTCAAACTACTGCACATGTGTACCACTGGGATACATTGGTACAGATCGGAGAATATGCAGGAAACTTTATTACAGACGGAATACTCGACACACTACGCGAGCTTCGCCTGCTACGGTGACCAGCACCTCAGCATGCGGTCTCGCTCTATGCCGCTAACCGATAAGGGGACATCCAAAGCCGTGAAATGTGAACGAGGGCTGGGGTATAACCTAGCTAGGTGGAAAGCTAGCGCTAGCCGGCCACCTGTTCCATCAATCCTGCTTGCAAGTGTCCGCTCATTAGACAACAAACTGGACTACATCCAACTTCAACGAAACTCCCAACGCGAGTTCAGAGACTGCTGTGTTTTTGTTGTTGTGGAAACATGGCTGAACAACAGTGTACCGGACTATCCAGCTACCAGGCCTGCTGCTCTGTCGCCGGGTAAGACTAGTGGAGGGGGGCTGTGTTAACACGGACTGGTGCAGAAATGGGGTGATTTGTATCCAACTAACTGCTAACTGCTGGTGTAGTTTGTGACTGTTAAATGCCGACCATTACATTCCATGCAACTTTACGGCTGTGTTTATACTTGGTGTTTACAACCCACCAAGCGCTAATGCTAGTATGCGTTAGCTGAACTTTACGGAGCCTATAATGTGTGTGCACTAAATGTAGCCTGTTTCGTATATCGTTTTTATATAATGTCGTTTTTATATATTTGATATTTGTAACACCACTTGAGCCACGGTGAAACGTTGTTTGTGTATATGGTTGAAATGGCAATAAAACACTTGAGTTGAATGCTGCCTCACTGTCTGTCTGTCTGTAAACAGTAGGCGTGGCTTGGGAGTGGACTGTAAAGCAGCGAAGCAAGTGCATTCTGGGATTTGGTGTCTTTCATCCATATGAGCCAAAAACACATTTTCTGGCTTATCTCTGCCCCACCAATTTCTAAAGGTGAAATATCCCTTTAAGGTAAATTAAGCTAAAAAAAACTGCATAGTTCCCCTTTAACAGGTGTTTTATAGTAATTAATGTGCACGTGACAAGTTTGCCGCTCAAAAAGTCATTTATTAAGTCATTTTGTTGCAAATGTGCATTATTTACAAGCGAAATAATGGCAGGGCGACCCCGTTCTTTGGAAACAACTGTGGCAAATGAGGCCAAATGTTTTCCCTGCACTAATACACACAGTTGCCACAATTTACAGTGTAGCCTAAAGAAATCATGATAGGTCTACTACTTGCCTAACCCCACTCCTCAAAGCTAATTTTATAAACACTACGGCGCTTTTCCGGCCACACCCCGATCCAGTCATGAACGGCTCTGCTCACCAGGACCGAGGGCCCGGGCTACTCCAGATTAACCGAAGCACGACGTCACACTGGTGCTTGACAGGTCGGCTGCGGCTAGTATACCGCACGTTTTAGGAGCATGGGTATCGCTACGTCTGGGAGGGATTCTGACTTAGAGGCGTTCAATTCAATTCAATTCAATTTTATTTATAGTATCAAATCATAACAAGAGTTATCTCGAGACACTTTACAGATAAAGTAGGTCTAGACCACACTCTATAAAGCCCCAACAATTCCAATAGTTCCCCCAAGAGCAAGCATTAGCAGTGGCTATTGCGACAGTGGCGAGGAAAAACTCTCTTTTAGGAAGAAACCTCGGCAGACCCAGACTCAGACTGGCGGAACGGGATGTAGCGTGGCACAGCAGAGCATGGGTGGACGCAGTGGACGCAGCAGGACGTAGCCGGGCATTGCAGGGAATCGCAGAGCGTAGCAGGGTGTAGCAGGTCCATAGCCACAGCTGCACCCAAGACCCAGGTCTTGGTGTCGCCCTAATCCGAGGCGATGTTCTGGGCGAAGAAGAAACATAAGGACTCCGGGGAGTAAACTCCCCAGAGCTAGGTTAGTAACAAGCACTTCTGGGACAGGATGTGCATAAAAGGAAACAAAAGAAAAGAGCGTGTCATAAGAAGGAACTTCCTCGGCAGTCTAGAATTATAACAGCATAACTAGGAGAGGCACTATATTATTGATTATACGATAGGTAAATCTGATGACTGTAAAGAGAAGCAGAGAAAAGCGGTGGTGCTGTGTCTGCAGCTATGCACCCTGCCCCGCCGGTCTAGGCGTTCACTGCAACTCCTCACTCCCTAACTATAAGCTTTATCAAAGAGGAGAGTTTTCAGTTTAGTCTTAAATGTAGCGACGGTGTCTGCCCCCCGAACCCAGATTGGGAGCTGGTTCCACAGGAGAGGAGCCTGATAGCTGAAGGCTCTGCCTCCCATTCTACTTTTAGAGACTCTAGGAACCACAAGTAACTCTGCATTCTGGGAGCGTAGTGCTCTAGTGGGACAATAAGGGACTAAGAGGTCCTCAAGATATGAAGGAGCTTGACCATTTAGAGCTTTATAGGTCAGAAGAAGGATTTTAAATTCAATCCTGGATTTTACAGGAAGCCAATGGAGAGAAGCTAATACAGGAGAAATATGATCTCTTTTCTTAGTTCTTGTCAGAACACGCGCTGCAGCATTCTGGATCAGCTGGAGAGACCTAAGGGACTTATTTGAGCATCCTGATAATAAGGAATTACAGTAGTCCAGCCTGGAAGTAACGAATGCATGGACTAGTTTTTCAGCATCGTTTTGAGATAGGATGTTCCTAATTTTAGCAATGTTACGAAGATGAAAAAAGGCTGTTCTAGAGGTTTGTTTTAAGTGGGCGTTAAAGGATAGATCCTGATCAAAAATAACTCCTAGATTTCTGACAGTAGTACTGGAGGCCAGGGCAATACCATCCAGAGTAATTATATCTTCGGCTAATGAGGTTCGTAGGTGTTTCAGGCCCAGCACAATAACTTCAGTTTTGTTTGAGTTTAACATCAGGAAATTGTAGGCCATCCATGATTTTATATCTTTAATGCAAGCTTGAAGTTTAGCTAGCTGGCTGGTTTTGTCTGGCTTGATTGACAGATATAATTGGGTGTCATCCGCATAACAGTGAAAGTTAATTGAGTGTTTCCTAATAATATTGCCTAGAGGAAGCATATATAAAGAGAATAGAATTGGTCCAAGCACTGAGCCTTGAGGAACGCCATGGTTAATTTTAGCGTAATTGGAGGGTTTATTGTTAACATTAACAAATTGCGATCGATCAGAGAAGTAGGACTTAAACCAGTTTAGTGCGATTCCTTTAATGCCAACTAAATGTTCCAGTCTCTGTAAGAGGATGGTATGGTCAATAGTCTCGAATGCAGCACTAAGATCTAATAAGACAAGTACGGAGACAAGTCCTTTGTCTGATGCAGTTAGAAGGTCGTTAGTAATTTTCACCAGTGCCGTCTCTGTGCTATGATGCTTTCTAAATCCTGACTGAAAGTCCTCAAATAAGCTATTGCTATGTAGAAAATCACATAACTGATTAGCGACTACTTTCTCAAGGATCTTGGAGAGAAAGGGAAGGTTAGATATAGGTCTATAGTTGGCTAAGACCTCAGGATCGAGGGTGGGTTTTTTCAGTAGAGGTTTTATCACAGCTACTTTAAATGACTGCGGTACATAACCTGTCAATAAAGACATGTGGATCATATCTAGCAATGAAGTGTTGACCACGGGTAACGCTTCTTTAAGTAGCCTCGTTGGGATGGGGTCCAAGAGACAGGTAGGTGGCTTTGCTGAGGAGACCTTTAGCATTAATTGTTGAGGGTTTATAGGATAAAAGCATATATAAGTATATGTCAGGTCTTGTCGTTCTTTCTAGCAGTCTGTCAGTTAAAGGTGACCCATTAGAGGTTGGGGGCAAGAGGTGATGAATAGTATCTCTAATTGTTATAATTTTATCGTTAAAGAAACTCATGAAGTCATCACTACTCAGAGCTATAGGAATAGGTGGCTCAATAGAGCTGTGGCTATCTGTCAGCCTGGCTACAGTGCTGAAAAGAAACCTTGGGTTGTTCTTATTTTCTTCTATTAGTGATGAATAATAGTCTGATCTGGCCTTTCTTAGGGTCTTCCTATAGGTTTTCAGACTGTCTTGCCAGTCTAAACGAGATTCTTCCAGTTTGGTGGAACGCCATTTACTTTCAAGTTTGCGCGAGATTTGCTTTAATTTACGAGTTCGGGAGTTATACCAAGGTGCTAGTTTCCTTTGCTTCATCGTCTTCTTTTTAAGGGGAGCAACAGAGTCTAAAGAAGTCCGTAGGCAGGCCGTAGCACCATCTACAAAATTATCAATTTGAGAGGGACTAAAGTTAACATAAAGGTCCTCTGTTATATTACGGCACGGTAATGAGTTTAGTGCTGTTGGAATATCTTCCTTAAATTTAGCTATAGCACTGTCAGATAGGCTTCTAGTGTAGAAGCTTTTATCTAATTTCGTATAGTCGGGTAGTAAGAATTCGAAAGTTATTAAGAAGTGGTCTGATAATAAAGGATTACTATTACGTCTTCAATTTTGATGCCATATGCCAGCACAAGGTCAAGGGTGTGGTTAAAACAGTGCGTGGCCTCATGCACACTCTGACTGAAACCAATTGAATCTAGTAGTGAGTTGAAAGCAGTACTAAGGCTATTACTGTCAACGTCCACATGGATATTAAAATCACCTACAATAAGTACTTTGTCTGATTTTTAGGACTACACATGATAAAAACTCTGAGAATTCCGATAAAAATTCAGAATATGGACCTGGTGCTCGGTAGACAACAACAAATATAATAGGCTGTACTGTTTTCCATGTTGGATGCTGAAGATTAAGAACGAGATTTTCAAAAGAGTTATAATTTAGTTTAGGTTTAGGATTAATTAACAGGTTTGAGTCAAATATGGCTGCAACTCCCCCTTCTCGGCCTGAGCCTCTAGGAATTTGAGTATTAATATGAGTGGGAGGAGTGGCTTCATTTAGACTGACATACTCTTCATGGTCAATGTGGTCATCGTTCAGTCATAATCCCACAGATGGTAGCTTTATGGTAGCTTTGGGACACTCAGTTTTTGGAAAATAATAAACTAACCTGTCTCAAATAAAACCCTCATCATTTGGGACTACTCAGTTTTTGGAAAATAATTTAGGACACTAAACTGCACGTAGAAAAACTAAGAGACTAATGTAATTTCATTTTATATACTTTTGCAATTTTCAAAAGTAAATGTTGGACATGAACTGTCTCTAAAACTGATTACAGTGAGCTATTTGGTGATTTCCTTTACTACAGTTTTTCAAGCTAAGGTGCTAGGTTAGTATGTCAAATAAAAGATACATTGGCATATATGCTAATTCCTTAAAAGCCATTTCCATGTATTTATGTAAGTGGGTTAAGTAAGTAAGTCTAATCAACCCGGTCTCACGCCAGTTCGTGAAATAGTCACGTTATTTTGATTTATTGATTTGTGTACAGGTCACGATTTTCTCGTTTATTTCGTGTACAGGTCACGATTTTCGAACGTTGCGATTTTACAAACTGCCATGACACTGGGCTGCTCTGAGGGATGCAACACAACGTGGAAATTCAGCGTCACGCCGGATCCCCGCTCTCCGTAGTGAAAGTCCTGTATTGTTTGACCCATCCACCACCCTGACCAACCTCCCTATTCAATAACCATTTCACGAACTGCCATGAGACTGGGCTGCTAATAATAGTGGTTACAGATGATTTAAGGTAGCTAAAGGAACTCAAGACATTTAAAAGTGTAAAGAAATAAAATAGTGCTATATTACTATTATTTATTGTTAATTACATAGGCTATATGATTTAACAAACTTAGGGCCCTCCCCTGACTAAACTGGGGATAGGTGGGCTACACTTGCAATGTAATTTTTTTACATCAGCATACATCTAATGAGCATGATACCAGATGTTCACTTTAACAGACAACTAGAAAATATTTTTCCGCAAAGTTGTTTTTAAAGCTAAAGCTAAAGCAGTAGCAACTATAACGTGCAGGGAACCATATTGATCCAGTGAGAATCTGGCATCAGCTGTTAAAGGAATAATTTGACATTTTTGGAAATACAATTATTCAATTTTTAGTGGAGAAAGTAAGATGTGAAGATTATATAATGATATCACATCTGCTTTGTTTTATCAGTTCTAAATAATGAGGTCATAAATAAGAATCAAATGTGTAAAAATGATTTTACAATGTATCTGTATCTATGGTACCAAAAAAATGTTTGGATTTGGGCAAATTTAATGTGGTTTATTGTTATTGTAATGTTACCAAGAAGTCAGCATCAGCTGAAGAATGGTGTTATTTTTGGTCTCTGTTAATTGGCCTACAGCATTAGTAATCCTGCTATCTCTTGGTGTTTAGTTTTTTTTTTTTTTTGAAGGACTTGCATTAAAATAGTTGTTGAAGCCCTTTTCAAACCACTCTGGATCAGCAGAAGCATATTTGAAGACTTTAACTCAATACATTGAAATGTCAAGCTACTGGAGGGCAGAAAAACAATGAAGACCTCAGGTAGGATGGTGGCCATGGTATGTCTGCTGCAAGAGTACTGTAATAGATGAAATTGTCCAGATGTGTCATTATTTATTGTACATATCTGCTTGGGTTACAGGCAGCAAGGAGAAGATGGGTGAGTGGGAAAGACCGGGAGGCAGTAGCTGCCTCCATGAATACCCATCATTCCAATTCCACAGTGGTTTATGGAGCGTCTTGCCAAAGCAGGGGACAAATGACCTTCACACATAGTTATCAGTGGAAAATATCAGTGGACAGGGATTTCTGTATCACATCTCTCTGTGCCCCCAGGACCACTGTCCAGGCTCTGTGTGTTTGTCTGTGTGCAAGTGTGTATGTGCGTGTTGTTGAGTAAAACTGACATTGAGCTGGTCCTCGGGGCAGAGGAGCACTGCTGGTTGCATTCCATGTGTGAGTCTGTCTTTGTGGGAATGCTAGATCATATGTTTATGTTGTGACAACTATAGATACAAGTCTCTGCATAGCTAGCCATAGCCAGCACGATGTGGAAGTCTGACTGGATTTGCAAGGTAGACATAATCATGTCCTTTGCAATGAAAAATAATGACCAAATCATTTTAACGCAGTTGGTTCTCTATCAGGGTGCTTAAAAATTACTATGCAACGAAGCTTTGACTTTGTGACGCCACTAAAACTCAAAATTGCTATGATCATGTTGCACAGAATCCCATTTATTAATTTTTTTCTCAATTGTCACATGACTATTAAACTTCGTCAAACTATATGACTATTTAAATTAACATTAGGTCAGCTGTTCACATGACTATAGTCATTTGTCACTGCTTTGGCACAAAATGCACTGAGTAAGCCTTGCAGATCAAAATAGTTTGCATTCATTTGCTATTGAATCATTTTATTCTCAAATGCAGTTATTCACATGTTCATTGTGTAAATCCCTACATGCACAATAGAGCAACCAACAATCACAATAACCTGTAACAGGAATGTGATTTTCAGATGAATAGACTTAGGCTATATGGGGAACAATACAATTCCCTCACAATTTAGAGCAACCAAACAAAAGATCAAAAAAAAGGTCAGAGGTAAGGATATCACAGCAGATTGTTGTAGGGAGTGGCTGCGTCATGCCAAACGTTTTCCCTCGTTGCACTGCAAGGGAGGATATCATGTGTGATGTCGATAAAATGTTGTGGCCAGACAGAGTGGTGATTGGATGACCCTTCAGGTTGATACATTTGCAGCATATTTTATTTTTTCTTGCACATCTTGTACAACAGTTCCCGATAATTTTGCTGTTGTATATCTTTTTTTCTGTACAAACGTCCTTTGTGTATTTGTGGTTTGCTGGTGTGTACATACATTGAGCAAGGAAAGTGTGTGTGCCATGGCTGACATTAATACTATTCAGTTGCCTAAATTTACAATGTTAGCAACTGGACAATATTACAGACCTTCACCCTTTTAGAATACACTGTCATTTGACAAGAGGTCTTTGCATTTTGACTGTCTTAGTCTAAGCAATGAAAAAGGAACCTTTTGTTTTGATGGCAATGATTTATTCATTGATGGATTTATTTACATTTGAAACAGGAGTTAACTATTTTGATTGAGTAATCACCTTTTGCAGGTCAGAGTGATGTTTTGAATGTACCATGTGGTGTGAGGATTGAACTTAGAAGAATTTTGACGTTTGTTTCAGTAAATGTGCCAAAGCTATTGAGAAAAATTGTTAAGGATGAGTTTACCCAAATCACAAAACATTTCTTGTTTTACTTTACCCGGTGGTGTAGCCATGCAGTTTTAGCTGCTAACGTTTTGAGCTATCTGGAGATTTTGGAACACAATGGAGGTGAAAATACATACAAAATCACTGAACAATGCCCCTTTCTATTCAACACAATCCATTTACCTCAAAATGAAAATGCATTATTGAAGGACCATAAATAATGCATCACATTAATGCGTCTATCTTATATTCCTAATTAAAATAACAAAGTTCATCATAACTTTTCTTGACCTTTTTTTTGCGTAGCCAGCTGTGTGTAATTGCCATGTTCAGGCTGCCGGTGTCTTCTTGGACAGAAAGTCTGATTTGTGTGTCAGTCTGTTGCTTAGTGATCCTGCTGGTTCTTGGCACAGGAGTGCATGCTGTTTCCCTCATGACTCCAGATGTTGTGTGTCTTCATGTCTGTGATTGTTGCTCCTGCTATAGCCAGTCCAGGCACTCAAGACTCTTTCAAAAATGTTTTCTTTCCTCTTTCTTCTCTGAGAATTTCAGAGCACTTTCATAAAAGATTTTTCTCAAAGGCTCAAGGCTATGGTTTTATTTTACAGACATTTTATATATATAATCTCTATTCTGCCCAAAAGTAAGACAATAATTAAATTCATGGAACATTGTATGCTTTCTTAACAAGAAATAGTACTCTGCTCTAGAGCCCAACCGATATATTGGCAGGCCGATATTATCGACCGATATTATCGGCCGATATTAGGCATTTTCCAAATTATCAGTATCGGCATTTATAATGGCCGATAAATGAATATTTAAAAAATAAAATAAAAACGGACGAAACACCCTTCAACCATGTTATGAGTGTTGGCGTTGCATAGTTTGTCCACCAGAGGGCACTCTACAACGTCCCTGTTGGCAACACTCTTTTATTTTTGTTGTTGTTATTGTGTTGTGTTTTTGTTCAAAGGACTTTAAGTTTCATATCTTATGTTTGTATTTTTATACATTTTATTTATCAGAACTTTAATATATTTTGATGTTCCTCTGTTGTGTTGTGACAACAAAACATATTATTTTAGTGAGGACTCATGAATAACTACAAATAACTAATGTTAGGGAAATCTGTTTATGTTTTGTTACGCGTTTCTGGATTAAAAAAAAATATATACATATCGGCCGATATATCGGAATATCGGATTTTCAAATATTTGTATCGATATCAGCCTTAAAAATCCTTTATCGGTTGGGCTCTACTCTGCTCCTCTTATTGGTTCTTAACTTGGGGGGGTGGAGGGGAGAGACATTGCCTCTTTGTAATTATGACATATATTAAAAAAAAAAGTATGGAAAAGAATAATCCCCAAAATTATGCATATGCCTATTTTTGAAAGGTAAGTGATGTAGTACAACCAGCAGAACACTAATTATGTGGAAGGTAAGTTTAGAGACACAACTCTATTTAATTCTTAAATGTTTTTGGCAAAAAATATTCCCCAAAATTATGATAATGCTTATTTTTGAAAGGTAAGTGCTGTAGTACAACCAGCAGGGGGCCTTCTATGTGAAGAGTAGTTTTGGAGACATGACTGTCTGTAATTATGACATATAGGCTATTACATTTTTTTTTGGCAAAAAATATTCCCCAAAATTATGAATATGCTTATTTTTAAGTAAGTGCTGTAGTACAACTAGCAGGAGACAAGTTATAATTGAGGTAAGTTTGGAGACACTAGCCTTCCTTATTTAATCATATAATTAATAAATATTTTTGTTGTATCTCTTTTCGGTGTTGTAGTTTGTAGACGGTCCCTAAGCACTCGTCTTACTGCCGTCTCACCGCCGGCTGCTCGTAGAGACCAATGTTATTTCTCCAGGTTGGAGGACGGCTCATTTTGATGAAAATTAGTTTGTAGCTCGTTGTTTACCTTACTACGGTAGGAAAGATGCGTCATTTGTGATTTAATAACATTTCGCTGTAGAGTAATTGATCCCGGAAGTTCGAATCTGTGAATATCTTTCTAACTTTACCGAAGTTGAGCTCTGAGCAGCGCTTGCTCTGGCTGTCTTGAGCCTGCGCGTGTAGGGTGTGCGACTATACGTTTGGTCAATGTTTTCTTTCTTTCATTCCAATTTCGGGTCTGTCAGTCACAGTGAAAACCAGGGACATTTCCGGGGACAGCTCCAGCCAGGGACAGGTCACCGAAACCGGGGACGTCTGGTCACCCTCCCCAACATTAACATAGCACAGTGTGTAGTCTCTCACTGTGTCAATATACATGTCTTACATATTTCAAAATAGTACTAATTCTGTTCTAGTTACCCCCACTTTTACCTACATAAACAACAAAAAATTGAAATTGTATGCTGATGACAGTTCTTTATCTACCCTTAAGTAGACAATCTGTAACCCCATGTATTACCTGCAACAGTCTCAGCAATTATGCAAGTAAACACGACAAGCATGACTTACCATCAGCCACTTATTTTATTTCACCAGCTATGCTCGATGAAACTGCAGATACTAAAGGTTCTAAAGAAATTTAGGTAACCCTGCAGAGGTTAAATATACACAAAGATCCTGTTTACATCAGTGTAAATCACCCAACTGCATTGTATTTATCCTTGAGGCCTAAAAAATGTGTTGAATGCATTTCTTCCCTCATAAAACACTTGGAAAATGAAAACATGTTTGAAACCTGGATCCTTTACATCCTGTGGACCTGCTAGCTGACTTCTTTTTTCCTGCCTTTGCTGGTGCATTGCTACGTTTCTTGCTGCATTACCGCAACTTGTACGTCAGTGGAATAGTGTGAAACTATTGGCAGGAATGTACAGCACGTTATCCGTGTCTTCGTTTGTGTGCTTTAGCGCCCCTAGCGGTAAAAGATGACACAGGGGACTTTTAAATTAGATCTAAACTCAAACTGCAGATCCACTTTTTTATCAGAATATATTGTAAAAAATATTTTAAGTGTACATTAAAAGAAAAGGATGTAGCACAGGAACCGAGATCTATAGTTTCTTGTTGTAGATAATCAGAACTCAAACATGTTAACAGTGCTTGAAAAATATGTGTTTATGAGAATAAAAGGTGCTGTATGTTCACGTAAAAGGCAACAGTGGTTACATTGTGTTTAATTCTAAATTCTTATATGACACCACATCATCTATACAGATCTTACGGATATAATACATCCACGAACGGGAGTGGATGGCTGGCAGAAAGAAAGCTCCTTGAGCAGAAATGGATACATAAAATGGTCTTTTGAATGGCAAGTTTAGTTTCAAAGCCCTTCCAGATGGTTCTCTCCACAAGACTAAAGTTATGTGCATGTAACGTTACTGTCAATGTGAAATGAGTTACCACCGGACTAGTCGAGTCTGAAATACCACATGATCATAAAAAAAATTAGAGAGACGTCTGTAAACTCGTGGTGATAAAACATTTAAAACTGCATCAGCGTTTAACGTTGACGTTTGTTTAAGCCACATGAGAGGGTTTAATTTCGAAGTCCGAAATTACTGAGTATAGGCCTCCTCAAGTGTAATATTGTGATTATACAACAACGGTTACCAACAAAATAAGTGATTAATCTGTATTCATATTGTGGAGCAATTCGCTCTTTAAATACAATAAACAGACAGGATTTCTAGTCCCTCCCTGTTTTTTACCGTGGGATTTATCAAAATTAATAAATCCCACCTGCACATATAAACACAAAACTGCTTTGCTAACTCCAACGTGTTGTAAGTAAGACATCTGCTGAAAAAGTTATTGTATTCATCAGCATGATTGCCGTACTGTTTAGTTCACAAACATCCAACACACCAAAGTACAAACACATAGTGGACCAGATGCGAGCTTTTATTTTGAAAAGCCGATGCTCGGGGACGGCACCAGCCGGGATGGCATGAGACGGGAGCATAGACTGTATATTAATAATATATTATGTTATTAATAATAATAATAATAATAATAATAATAATAATAATATGAATTTAATATCGGTTAATAACGGTCGAAAATCAAGCTGTTCCACTAGCTGCTCCCTCTAGAGGTCTAGAGAACTTCCGTTGTGTAATCTGGATGCAGCGTTTTTTTGTTGCATTTGTTTTCTGGGTTTGTGTGCTTTTCTTTTTGCATCGTTTCATATTTGCAGCGCGTTTATCTATTTGGTTGTGTTGTGTGTCTTTGCAGTGCGTTTATGTATTTGGTTGTGTTGTGATATTTGCAGTGCGTTTGCTGAATGCTGCGCATGTGTTGTCAAATTAATGAAGTTGTTTTCTTAATTTGCTTGTGTTTTGTCTATTTGCGTGTGTTTTCTTAAGTTGCAGGGCGTCTGCCCCTGTTGGCCACCGTACTTCTGGGATTGGTTGATAACTCAAACTTGCCGAGAACCTAGACACCCGTTTGATTACACAGAGCACGGTCTCGTTCAGTAGCCTGGTGCGCGGTCTCCTGGTAAAAGCCTACCTACCATGTAAGAAACATTTAACTTAACATTACTAACATGATATGTGATATCCATTGATAATGTAGCCTATGAATTTCTATGTACACAATCATCTAAGATGCACGAGAAATAAAGGCTTCTGGGATCAGTTTATAACTCAATCTTGCCGAGAACCTAGACACCCGTTTGAATATAGACTCATGCAGTACCCTCGGTTACGGTCCTTACGCTCTCGGTCGGTAGCCTGGTGTGCGGTCTCGGTAGCTCATTTCCTGATTGATTCTACCACCACCACTCCAGTGGAGGCGCTAATGAGCTAGATTACTACACACACAGTAGCAAAAGAATACCAGCTACACCCAACAGCACGAATGAGGTAAAAGAAAAAAACAGGAGTGAGTTCATTGACGTATGGCACTCGATTCTCTCGGTTCAGTGACACGAGTCGGGTTAATTAACCGGGTCTTCGGTCAGTTCGTCAACACTAATCAGATCCCATAGAAGTCAATGCAATTTGACGTGTTTGGATTTATTTCTTGTTAAACAATCGTTTGTTTCATACACAATATCTAATAAAAAATAATATATCTATCTAATAAATAATAATATTTTGTGGCCTTGCCCGTACCTGAGCGTTCGCGATCGCCGTCATGACCCCCGTCAATACATATTTTTGAATCACTATTGTTATGCTGAGTGTTGTCTGTAATCAATCCACCTGCTATTAATAACCAACTGTTGATCTATAGGCTGAGATTTAGTTGGAGACTGTTAGCAGCCTCCCACTTAAGATAACATTAGCTATCCATCAGTAACTGTCACCGGCCGCATTTAGCGATTTACCACACTGACTGAGAATATTCACGTATCTCATGAGCCTCAAATCTCAGTAAGTCTCAAGTATCGATACACAACAGCCTTTAGGCATTTTCCTGTTTTCTCCGTGATTCTTCCCCCCTCAGCGATGCCGGTCTGGTCTATAGCCTGGAGCCAAAGCCCATCTATCAGGATCTATTTTAGGACATGGCAGGGGAACAAATCAGAGATCAGGGTTTTTGTATATATTGTTGGTGCAACCAACTACTCAGCAACTTTTTGGCATAGTTATTCATTTAAAACAGTTTGTTAAAGTAAAAGTTTGGAGCGATGTTAAACTTCCACTGCTGTTTACGCTGTTGCCATCTATGGGGAACGCAGGATTGTTTTCCCCTAGAAAGTGGCGTGGTGATGAGAGCCTCCCTCAGATGACGTATTGCCGGTCTAACGTATCAGGGTTACAATAATATGTTTATCCACTACAATTATCTATGTTAATGCGCACATTTCCAGTGCTGTTTTCTCTGCGTTAAGCTGCAATCTGAGAGACGGAGTTACGCACGTATGGGTGCATAGGCTACCTACTCCCCGCTGGAGGTGGCGGTACTCAGTAAGAAGTAATGGTACTCATGTGGACAAAAATCAGAAGTGCCGGTACTCAGTACTGGTGAGTTAACGGCCCATTTCCGGCACTGCTTGTAGCAACGTTTTTACACTAGTTGTATGGTCTGTTTCCTGGTCCACAGTTCTTTAGCATAAATCCCAGTGGTCCCCATAAGGACACCCTGGTCTTCCCCATCCAGATGATGCAAGGCCTGGCACTAACTCCACTTTTGTCTCCAGACATCTCCAATATTTTTTTCAATCTTTATAACTGCATTAAACGGTGCTGGAAATCTGTGCGTCCCATTTGTCAGGCCTTTTTACTGGAGGCTCCTGACGCTCCAGTCCACAGATCATGAACCCAATTAAAGCAGGCAATTTGTGTTAAATTTATTAAGCCAAGGCTGCGCTGCCATTGGCTCGGAGCTCATCAGGCCTCACCTTTATCACCCTTAGTAGTGCAGCCTGGTCCCTGAGAGGTCTCTGGTCATTTTTGTTATTGTTGCCTTGATTTATTTCCCTCATAGCACAGAAACTGGCCAGAGATGGCCCCCTCTGCCCACTGAGAGTAAAATAAACTACTGCTCCATTATGAGCTCTCTTATCCTCTGATGACAGTATTATGAAGGAGGAAGATATACTGACTTATTCAACTGTAGAAACCTGGTCTACACTCAACTGAAGTCAAATTCATAGATAAAAAAAGCCAGTGGAAAAGGACATACAATACACGATAAATTTTTACCTCAGTTACTATAAAGTATAATATACTGTCATTAATATCTCAGCCGTTAAATAGTCATCCCATTATACCATTACCATGTATTTCCACAAAGTATACATTAATCACACTGCATGTGTATGTATTTATTTTAACTTCACATGTAATAGGCCAATTTTTGGTCTGAAATGAACACATTAACAGTGACTTTTCACATTCCCTTTGATTGCTATATGATAGCTTTAGAGGTTGTGCTTGGAAGCAATCTCATGAATACAAGAGTTATTTAACAAATACTAAAACAGTCTGCAGCCAAGGAGGAGAGGAGACTGTGGTATTGTTCCATTTCAAGCCTGTCAGTCTGACTGATGACTTCTGGGCCTCACATCCCTCTTTTTTTTTTCATTGCATTTATGATTTGAAGTAGAGTAACTACAACACAGAAGCTGTACAGAGTCTCCTGCATTTATTTTTAATCCTCCTTTCACTGTCAACTGCAGGTAGCTACTTTTTTCTCCTCTGAAGGACTTATACATTTAAACAAAGTGCTTGTGCGTTTTAATCAGTTTTTGTATTTGTGTTTGCTTTATATAACTTGCAAACATTTCAAAGCATACCCCGTGATTTAGATCCGGTTCCTACCCTTCAGGCAGATATTCATGCTTTTTGTTAATGCATTTCAGTACAGGTACCGCATGAAAATCAAAGACTTGAATGTTGCGTGTGATAGCTAAATCCGTCACAATGAACCTAATATCTGGTTTTGTTTTTCTCAAAGCTCCATTTTCTATGATCATGCGTTAATTTAAAAAGTTTGTGAATTCACATTCCTGCAAGTTCTCACATCTCATAATTAGCTGCTGACCAGCATTTTGGGGACCCCCCTAAAAGTATTTTAAATGAAATTGAGATATATATATATATATATATATATATATATATATATATATATATATATATATATATATATATATATATATATATATATATATATAGTATGACTACTTAAAACAGTATAAACTACCTTTTTACAATGAGCTTTCATCAGCATTTCCAACATTTCCAACAAAAACACAACTTTCACAACAATAAAACTGAGAACATTGTCCACTATGATGGATTAACGAACTCAAACGAGTTTCAGCAAGTTCATTTTGTTACTGTAAAGAAATTAACTGATGCCAAGGGCTGCCTGGGAGATTGGTACATTACATAAAGAATAATCAATCAAAAACATTCCGGCATACCATAGGAAATTGGATATTGCATATGCATGATCATAATTGTGCTAAAACACTGGTATGGTGTCCTTTAATTCCTTTAATAAAAGATGTTAACACGCTCACTTAGATTTTTCTCAACCTTCAAAAAACATGCTGAAAATAATGTTATGCCTTTCATCAAGACTTATCAGTCACACCAACACTCTCCCCAAAGTCAGTCTGTCCCATGACAGAAACATAGCACATTATGCTGTGCGCTTTAATTTCTCCCCAGACAACATTAATGGGATGTGATGGTCCATCGAGTTCTTGTCCTTCTAATTGTCACCTTTCTGGTCCCTCCTTCTTCAAGCCAAACTGTCTGTCATTTTATTCTTCTGAGAGGGGAGCCTGGAGGAATCCATTCAAGGTGTGATTAATTGGTCTGAGGTAAAGAACTTTGAATGCAAGACTTATATGAATTCACAGTATACCGAATAAATAAAATAAAAAAACACCAAACAGCACAAATACTACAGGCCACAATGTTGACAATTGTTTTTATTTTTTTCTCCCAAGCAAGAAACCCTAGGTTTGCAACCAGAGAAATAATGCAAATCAGAACAATCCCCAAAGTCACAGGGAAAGCATGTATTCCATACAGGGCTGTCAAATAAATGATCACACATGAGCACACACATTAACTTTTTTATTGGCAAAATAAATAGAAGATGTTAAGTCATTTTAACATACGCAAACACACGCATGTACGCGCATTCACACCAACATGTGTGCGCACCCATCCGTTCACACACATGCAGACTGAGGCATTGCATTAAGGGAGGGACCCATCTGGTAGCTTGTGCAAGTGTAGCACTCAGAGGACCCTGATTTCATTATCTCAGCGTGTTCTCTGTGACCCGGAGAAAAGTGACATCTGATTTACCTCAAGATCAATTTGTATGTAAATCAGTGAGAAACTGGAGGGCAATAGAGGGGTGGCGTAACAAAAGCTGTTTTTGAGTCTGTGAGCAGGTTTGTGAGTTTGGTCGACGCAGCGGCCCCCTCAGAGACACTAATGGAGCTAATTTAAGTAATAGGACCCTTTGGTCCACAGGGCAGAGTCTCTGAAGAGAACCCTGCACAAACCATACTGTCACGTCACATTGAAGACCAGCATTTTAGTGTAAAATGTATGCTATTTTCCATTTAATGCTCACAAATCATAATATACCCATTGCAAGGACTCTGCATGTCAGTACATTACTAAAAGCCACCGTAGTACATCTCAAACATTGTGACCTTATAAAAACAGATGGCATCAGAGAGCGGTCACATGCTAATCACTCAAGTGTCCTGCCAAGTGGTTGTTGCGGCCGTGTTACCGCGAACCAGACTTTGCCTACACTAAAGTCATCTCTGTGTGGCAGTAAAATATAACAGCCATATTGAGAGAGAATACTTTATATCTTTGGGTGATGAATGCCTCTGCCTCACAGATATTTCGGTCAATTTCCTCCTCTTTGATTTGAGACCTGAGCAGGCACTCCTGAACTTTAATGGATCACATAACAAGTGTCAGTCGTCTTCCGGAGGCTTTTGCTCTTCTCCGCCACCTGCAGACAGAGCTATATTAACTTATATTTTCATTATTGGTTCATACTGATGTGACGCTGTTATGTGACAACATCACACTATGTTATTTTAATACTTTGGCATGAAATCTGTGGCGGATATAACTCTTTGGACTGAGTAGGTGCTTGCATGCTTGTTTTGCCTCAGCAGACATACACTTTTTCTTTATTACTGCTAAGATCTCATAAAGTTTTCTATAATCTGATCTTAAAGCCTCAAGTGATGTTATAAAATGGACATTTGTAGGTAATGTGCGTCTTTAGTGGATGACCATATTGGCATCTGGGTGTTGTGGACCGGTCAGGGTCAATAATTTTGCAGGGGATTGATGGTTAGCCTAAAGCATGATCTCTGTTGGCTGACACAGTAGGAGACCAATAGGAGAGACTTACTGCAGCAACTCAACAAGGAGATTTACTTTGACTGTGTATAACTACTGGTATACTGTAGTGTGAAAATATCATTATTGTCTATGTTTAGAAAGTTTTTTTGAGGATCAACCTGTTCAGTTTGAAACTAATTCTTACAGATCGAGCAGACTTTCAAATATTGTGTAAAATAACTGGCTTGAAATGTAATATATGTATTTATTACGCTTTTACATCTGGACACGTGCATGCACGCACACATCCACCTTCAAATTGTCATATCAAATATGAGCTCAGGACTGCCCCACAAAATTGCATCAATAAATTTTGTTGAAGGTAGTTTCGTTTTATCTGCAAAGCAAAATGGTCTTGCTTAGCCAATCAAAGTCTGCCAATCCCAGGGACACAGTCATATAAAAGCTCTTTCTATTATTAAATGGGTATATCATTTCTGGCCACGACACTGACAGTTTAGATGACAATGGCTGCATCACTCACAAAACACCTTTAATTTCTCAGTGAAGAAGAGTTGCTTACTGTCACTAACAGTGATAGAGCTTTGTGATGTTTTTAGAATGGAAGTTGGTTGGCTTTAGTAACAAAGCTGTCCATGGTTTTTAATAATAGCAGTATATTAGCATTATTTTCTAAGTCTCGGTATCAATTATTATTTATCATTAGCTGTGGTATTGTGTCAACTTAAAGCAACTGTGCACTAAGAGGATGTAAAAGAGTAGCAAAGAGGCTGTTAAGGGAATACAGTTATGGTTGGGTGATTTTTTTCCAACATCTCATTTTGTTCATCTCAAAGCTTTTTGATGCACATCCGCTTCATTTGAATATCTTCTTTATCATATATATATACCTCAGTACACCTCGGATGTCAGTGCACGATTGACGCCTCACTACACACATTTTCAGGCCTTAACTGTAGCACAATTTTTCCTCTACCATTGTATCGGTCTGTTCTGTAGAGCTTTACAGAATACAGGCATGGTGGACCGTGTCCTCCTCAGGCCATTTAACTCCTCAGGTACACTCACTGTCCTCCAGGGGATGTACCAGTGCTTCATGGCTGCCCTCAGCTGAAAGGAGCATACTGTTTCTCTCTCTCTCTCTCTCTTACACAAACACACAAACACACACACACACACACACACACACACACAAAATGAAAGGGCTAAAAGCTGATGATGACCTATTTCACTTTATATCTTCCATAAATTACCTCTTTAACATCTCTATAACAGCACCAGTAAAGGCAATGGATTCAACATCTATACTTCTCAGGAGTGACCGAGCACACAGGTTATGGCCCATCACACAAGAGTGACTAGGGCCACCTCTGCGTAGACTCTCTTTTCATTTTAATGTCTGCTCCCTGAGAGAATGGACTCTGTGCGGCAGCTGTGTGTGATGAACTGAGGTTTGCTTCAGAGAGAAATCCAACGGTTCTCCGTCTGAAAATGGTTGGTCATTATTACAACCAAATACAACTAGAGTTCACAGTGAGGGATTTTGTCTGGTTTGCGCCATTAAAGTCACACACTGTATTTATGTTAAAGTAATTCATTGAGAGAGTTTCATGGTGAGATGAAATAGGTTTAGAAGTGATGGAAAATGTGATTATCAGTATACAAGACAAAGAGCTGAGAGCGGTTGCTGTATAGAGTAAATATTTGAAAATCTAATTATGGGACTTGTTTGACTCCCAAAGATTAAGAAAACATAAAGATACTCATTTTAAATGAATCACAGAGGGAAAATGAGCATTTCCAGAACTCTCCCTCTCTCTGTCTCATTGATCACTGATAATTCATAATAAAAGGAATTCAGTCTTCATTATTTTGTCAATTATGACGTTAGGATATTTAGTATCCAATATTTAAATGTTTTATTCATTTTGTAAGAATAATATACTTTACTGCTATATTGTATTGTGCGTTTCATTTCAGTGGAAAACTGAAGAACAAAGGAGAGAAACAAAAGAAAAGGTTGCCTATACATTTTTTGTCCTCAACACTCCGAAGAATTAATCTCTCAAACTGTTTTGACAAGTGACCCTATGGGGGGCTGCTAATGTTATGGCAAGGGACCCTATTTAAGTAGCCCACATCTTCGCTTTTTTTCCTCTTCAAACTGAGTGATCTAATTATTGCATATTAAATGGGCATCTGGTAAATGGTGCATATAATGATGCGCTTCCACAGAATTAAGTGCCTGCCTGTCCTGCTGCTGGGGCTAACACACAAATTGGCCTTCTTCTGTTCGCTTCTCCGTTTTTTCCTCCTCCCATCCCTCATTTGAGTTCTGGGGGTAACCTCTCGCAGAGACATGCCTCAGGTTCTCCCTGAATTAATGACGGCAGTCTGAGGTGAACCCCCATCACTATCACTCGAGTAGAGGGTAAAAAGTGCAACCAAGTGCAATAGATGAGTGAATTAAATTCTGTGTAAAGGTACATTTGTATTTATCACTTATTTTACAATAATCAGAATTAGGTTATTATGTAAACATAATATGGCAGTATTGCTTATTATAATATATTGTCATATTGATTGACATTTAAAGAGATCATTCCGTTTGTTATCAAACTCCATCACTGGACAAGAATTACTGTGAGATCGGATTTTGTCAGCAGGCCATGTCTTCCCCCATCCTTCAGACTTGGCTCTGCTGTGTAAATATCAGCAGCGAGCATCATGTCTGCTTGGTTTCAGTAAAGCCTCAGCTACGTTGCTGACATTTATCTATATCTGCTGCCGGAGAATAACCTTTCTGAGTTATGAGAGGCTGTCCAGGCCTGCCTGTTTAAATGTCGTAACACATAAGTTCATTATCAGACCTCTAGGGACGAGGCTTAAGGGCCCAATCTGTGATCCAAATGTAAATAAAAGGGACCCCCCCCCCCACCACCATCAGCAACATTCAAAACACAGGATTGTAATCTACTATCACTACCAAAAAGATTGGCAACAACAGTATTTATGTTAAAGGATCCGTTTTTCACACGTAACATATTTTCACACTTACCCGCAGTGGTAATTTTGGCAGCAAATAAATGGGCGCACAGCTGTTTGAGCTCATAATACTCAGTGAGTGGGTGTGCTGTTCTGTGGCTTTGTGTGGAGACATGCTTTGTCTTTTTGATTTAGATTCATAATTCATCTTTGTGCCTTCAGGGGGTGCTATTTTACCAATCATTATATAGTATTGCTAGAACATTCTGCCCCCTAGTCCCAGCATTATAGGCTATAAGTGGCTGTCAGACAAAACATTTCAAATATCTCAGTATGAATTTTGCAAAACTATTTCTCACAAAGATGTTTATAATTGTATGTTAAGTTCCCTCCTAAGGGAAAGTTTCACGTCTCTCCCCACTGGACTATTGTACAATATAATGGCAGTGTTTCCTCTTGCATGCCCTGTCTGGGCCTCTCAGTTTTTCAGTATAAAACCAAATCACATGACCTTGGTCTTTGTGATTGATGACAGGCACTGAGGGATTGTTCGTATGCTTATTGTCTCATTAATGGACATGACCATTAGTCATAAGTCACATGCTCAAATTAGACATCATTAACTATGACAAGATTAGAAGCTAAAGAGGTTTTTGTAATAGTGCATAAGAGCATTTATTAACATGTATCAAACAGATACAGTATGTGTTACTGTAAGCCTGCATGTGGGAGAGAGATTATATGATAGATAGTCTATATCTTTGACGTTCCATTTCCGGGATTGTGCCGTTGCCGCAGGAAATTCCGCCGGATGCATGTATTTTCGCTGATGTCCGTTTCCTTTCGCTTTCTTTGTGTTGGAATTTTAAACTCTGGTGGATTTATGAGGACTGTGGTTGACTGCTCCTCTGCATGGTAAATTTTCTCTCGCACAACTGTTTTGCAGCGGTTCCGTGCGGAGTTTAGCACCGACCATGACAATTGTGATTGGTTTAAAGAAATGCCAGTAAACCAGAGCACATTTTTCTCCCATCCCGGAATGCTTTGTGGACTAGACTTTTATCGGTGTTTTAAAGTGCCCATATTATGAAAAAAACACTTTTTCTGGGATTTGGGGTGTTATTTTGTGTCTCTGGTGCTTCCACACACATGCAAACTTTGAAAAAAATCCACCCATGCTGTTTAGAGTGAGATACAGTTTCTGAATGTGTCCTGCCTTCAGTCTCTGGGTGAGCTGTTCAAAATATGCACGGCTTGTGACGTCACAAGCCGAAACGAGCAGGCTAACCGCAACCATTAGCTCGTAGCGTTAGCATGCTAACGCTAATGCTAACGCTAGCATGCTAACGCTAGCATGCTACCTCGTTCTCAATAGCAAAGCACTGCTACAACACCACACAAGTTCACCATAATCTACAAAAGAACTACTTACATGTGCGCCCTCATTTAGAAGTCTCCTAGCTAATCCTGCCTTGTAACTGACTGAAGTTGTAGAAACAGCCTCTTTTATGTCTATGGAGCTAGCTAGCTGACATGATCTACATCTGAGCTACTGGGCATGTGCAAGTGCAATCAAAGATAGTACAGAAGAAGAAGAAGAAAAGAGGTCTCACTCTGTAGCTAAAACAGAGACCAGCTGAAAAGAGGATCTGCAGCAGTGAGAGAGAGCACTGCAGTACAACAAAAATATGGTGTTTTTTGAAAATTAAATCATGTAAACCTATTCTGGTACAACATTAAAATACAATTATGAACCTGAAAATGAGCATAATATGGCTGCTTTAAGCCCTCAACGTCTCTTTCCAGGCAGCGCTGCCTGGAAGGCATTAGGATTAGGCCATGGTTAGGGTTAGGGTTAGGGTTAAGGTTAGGGTTAGGTGCCTTGAAGTCAACGGTCGCAGCACTGCCTGGAAGGAGACGTTGGGGGCTTAAAACACCATCGAGCGAACTAGCCAGACGCTCCGCAGTGTGTGGATGGTCTGGGAAAGCGAGACTATATGATAAATGACAGCTGCATGCATATTTTTGAAAATAATTTGTATTTGATCTTTATGACAATTACATATAAAAGATGGGGCAATAATTCAAGTATATCGACTGGACAATTAATTTATATTCCAATGAGAGTTTCATACATATCAGTAAATTCAAGCACTTACAACTGTGCCCACGCAGATGGGCAATAAAACCTCCCATAAAACACTAAGCATACTATAAATGTTTCACAGTTGTGTTTCTTAACCTCCAGTATGTGTAGTTTATAACATTTCCATAGTCATTTCCAAACTGACCACTTTATGAAATAATTTTCATAAAGTGGCAGCATAAACCGATAAACAGCATAAACCGACTCCTCAATAATCTTAAATTAAAGATATACCACTGAAATATCTGCATACGAACAATGTGATATCATCTACAGTAAATAGCAAATGAACAAAAAAAATGAACAAAAGCAAGAACAGGTTTAGTTTTTGAACAAAAACAAGAGCCGGGTGACCAAGCCTGAGTCGTGTGGTGCTTGTCTTCTGTCTTGTGCCATGTCTGGCCTGGTTGGCGGGCCCGGGAGCGAATGGGAAACGAGTGAGGCCGAGGATCAGCAGACTGGAGCTGTACACTCCAGTGCCTCTGCATGCTGAGGACAGCTGACGCACGCTGGTATTAAGACAGACACATCAACGTTCCAAAGTTACAGAGAGGTGAGGCTGCTTCCAAAAACCTGCATGTCCCCCACTACATGTCTCACCTGTCTCCAGTGTGTGCAGCCAAGTCTTCTAGCAACATGCTGCACATGCACATGCATAAGTGCACAAAGATAAAATTATATAAAAGATTCAAGATTCAAAATCCTTTATTAATCCCACAATGAGATTCACACTGTTGCAGCAGCATGGGATAAGAGGAAAAGGAGAAGACAGATAAATGCACAATAATAAATACAATTAAAGAGAATAAATATTAAAATAGTAAAATGTATTTACAGTATATTATTATTATTATTATACAAGCCTCACACATACACACAAGGATGTATAACTACAGACAAGCAGGCAGGGAAGCAGACAAACAAACACACACACACACACACACACACACACACACACACACAAAAAGAGCGACACACACCAAACAGCCAAAAGTCTGTTAGTCATGGTCCAGTAGAACTGTTGTCCTGACCACATGTTATGACCACATGTATTGACCATATCTGTTGACCTGAAGTGCTGCTTGCATGGGGTTCACCGACTGTGCTTCCACACTGGAATGGATTAGCAGACAGCAGGCCTAACAGCTTGCTTTGGTGCTATCCTGCATGGCTGCCATCCTGCCTTGAGCACTGCAGATGCCCCCTCACTAGTGGGTGCTGGGAATGTGTTGTGAAAGGTGATGATACTTCACTGCTAGCAGATACAGTGCAACTGTTCACTATAGCCTTTTATGATTGTAAAGTTTTTTTATCATAGAAGTCTGAATGATACTGTGCAGTTAAGGTTAAACAGACTGGACAATACAAAGATTCTGTGTCACAGTTCATATGCCCCATGCTAAGAAAAGCCAGTGGACTATGTTTTTACTGGTCTAATAGATATTACACAGGCATTCGAGTCCACCAGGGAATCTCTTATGGAGGAATTCAGAGCTCAAGGTTGTTCAGGTTTACAGCACACAAAACAATAACCTACAACAAACAAACAAGTCTGACATGGAAACCAATGCTCCACTCCCGCCTTTGATACTTCCTCATGGGAGTCTGTATGTTTGCACGCACGACCGATAAAGATGCCTTAGCTGTGAAGGTCACCTTCAGTGGCTTCCCCAGGTTTTTACCTGCACTCCACTAGCGAACATGAAATCCATCACCTGGCACCACCATGGTAATGGACTCATTTTTTTCTGGCGGCTGGTTGTCAGGGAGATTCACGAGGGACACAGGTGTAGTTCCCGCGCAGTGAATAATTGACCCTATGCCAGGGGGGAACGTGGAGGTCATCGCTGCCAATGACAAAGAGGACGCCCCTGAGCCTAGACACACAATGTGTTTGTGAATGGGAGGTAGAGATAAGAGGGCATGGGGCAATGAGTCTGAAGGAGACAGAGGGATCATTAAAGTTAGTGAGGAGAGAGGTAGAGAGACTGGTATAACAGGATAAGTGGTTGTTATTTGACAGGAAAACAGGAATAGGAATGGACAGATTACATAAAACAAGCTAAATAGGAGAAAGGAGAGGCAGAAATGTTTTGGCTAGTTACTATGATCACCGTGATTTTTTATTTGATTTTTATGCAAAGTCCCAGAATTTGTGGTTATTTTAGGTAGATAAATGTGTGATGCCAGCATTTAGAAATTCAGAAGGCAGAATCCCTTGCCAAGCAACATTACTTCATGCTTCATACTTCATAACTGCCACTATTGAAACAAAAACACAGAAATCCTTTATCAACCGTTTGTTCCATTTAGAACATTATATAAAATTGTAACCGTTGGAATATGCGATATGGCAACTTTTATTCTTGTTAGCCCTCTAGTGATAAACCATCAATATCATCACATTGGCCGTTTTGTGTTGGAAATGTTTATTAAACAAGCATGTAGCAATTAACAGTATGCAGCACTTAACCTCATATGGTAAAGAGGGGGGGAAACACAAACTTACAGCCAATTCAAAAAGCAGAAAGTCAACAGACTTATTTTCCCAGTAGACCAGAGAGTGGATATTACTTGATGTGTTGTGGATACGTGCAGCCTGGTCTTACAGTGTATTTACCCACAGGGCACAGGGTCCTTGCGTATACACATGGGATGTTTGAGCTCCAGGGCCAGGCAGAAATCTGTGCATGGCAGCGGAGCTGGGACACCATCTGAAAATCATATCAAAACCATGGTGCTGTCCTTCTGTGCACATATCATACAGCCTTGTCTTCTGTTTAATTTTCTTTTCTTTCTTTCTTTCTTTCTTTCTTTCTTTCTAATACTACAATCCTTCTGTCCTTTTAGATAGGATGTTTTAGATATTCCCCTGTGACTTTTATGCAGATAAGATTGCTCATAAAGAGTTTATACAGTAGAAATGCAACACTGTTTACCTATTGTAATTGTACTCCTCTAAGACCTGCAGTTTATCTGTTACATGAAACCTGTGATGTACTTTGCAGAAGCTAATGTCATTAGAGAGCAAAATGTAATGATAATAACACAGTTCTAATTATTTTGGAGCTGCAGGTTCATTGTCTTAGATGATATTTGTTGAATCATCTCCTTATCTAAGTCAGAGCAGGCCCCTTCTGCCCTTTCCCTAAACCCAAACACCTGAGATGCTCCAGTGTGCACTCCAGCTACTGTAAGTAGATAACTACTCTCTACAAAAGGGCTTTTTGGGGAAAATAGGAACTGTTAAAAAATAATGATAGCAATATTCTAAAAATTACTTGAGCCCAGAATTGCCTCTCTTGATTTAGGACCCACAATAAAACCTTTGATTAATTGCACTCCTAAATCTGTCTAGATTTTAAGTATTCTGCGACTATTAATCAGTCTAAGAGCTGACTAAAGAGCTTCTCTTCCTTGTTGATCTACACCTGCTGCTGTTCCCAAAGGTGTTATAAACTATTTTGTTGTCCTTTCCTTTGTGTATTTTTGTAAAATGCTGTTGCTGGAGGGTTTTTTGTTTGTTACCAAGAGTTCTCTCTTGATTGAAATACCAGGTACATACCTGCACTTACTGGTTTATTCTCTCACAGTGTTGTGTAACATGTTGCCCTAAGTAACTGAAACATGTATAATTGCCTTTAATAAGGAACTTATAATGAACTTACTTGTCTTAAAGCATTAAAAGAAGTGAAGTGTTGGAGATGATAATGAAGTGTTAGAGAATCAAAGCTGAGTCAGAGGAAGAGCATTTTTCTCGTGTTGATGTGGAGGAAAAGCCATGTCTGGTTTATCCTGCCCCAGAAGTCCTTCAGGCCTCTGAATTATGATGATTCTTTTCAATACTGTGCAGTGTTGGGCAAGTTACTTTTAAAACATAAGTAGTTACAGTTACTAGTTACTTCTTCCAAAAAGTAACTAAATTAGTTATTCAGTTACAAATTATGAAAGTAACTCATTACTTCAGAAAGTAACTATTGCGTTACTTTCAAGTACATTTTTAAATGCTCAAATGTGATCCCACCCCCACCCCTCTTTAATGGAACTTAAAATACATGTGCATGTTCAATTATTTATGATGAATCTGAATATTATAATGAAATGGACACTTAATACAATACATTAATAACAGAAACAATGTACACAAATCTAAACTATTTTAATGTTGCTGTGTGACAAAGTGAGACTAGCCTCCAATCAAATGCCATATATGTAGATATGTTTATATAGTGGATCGATACAAATAACACAACACCTCAACAGGCCACAACTGGGCAAAATTAAATGATGCTTGTTAAAGGACAATTCCGGCGCAAAACGAACCTAGGGGTTATTAACAGATGTGTACCCACTCTGTCGCTCTCTGGGACATGTTTTCATGCTAATCGAATGAGTTTTTAGCTTGAAAGACGCTAGCGCAGACCGCCGATTAGCTTACAACGCTAGTATTCGGGGCACAGGGAACGTAAAAACAAATCGCTATTTATACCACTAAAAAGCTCAAAATATCACCACACTTCAACGGTAGCATAATGAGGGCCCCTAAATGTTAACCGAAGCTTTGAGAACTTTGTAAGTGTACAGACAGTTTATTGAAAAGATAGATTATAAAGACACTCGCGTTCATGTTTACATGCCGCCGCCGTCTTGGAAACCAGCCATGACTTACAGCTGGCGATGCAAACTAAAATCAAAAGCAATTTGCTCAATATATCTGAAATAATCGCACTCTGCATAACTTGTCTAGTGTACTTACTCAGTGGATAACTGTCCATCTGGTCCCTCCGGTCTGGGTCGCCAAAAAAGTTTCAAGTACAGCCCTGTTTGTCAGAAAGGGGAAATCTTCAGACTGTACAAAACACTGCGTCTCTTGGTCATCGCGACGCAACAGGTCCCACTCCTTGCAACACAGACACTCCTGTTCGGTGGCCATAGCTTCACAATGTCCGCAGGTACACCACCAGTTTCCCGAAGTACGAGGCTGTGTTGCGGCATTGACTACCGGTAGCTCTCTCTCTCTCTCGTAGCCCTTTCACAGAGCTCCCGCAGCTCTTCGTTCAATAAACTGTCTGTACACTTACAAAGTTCCCAATGCTTCGGTTAACATTTAGCGACCCTCATTATGCTACCGTTGAAGTTTGGTGATATTTTGAGCCTTTTTAGTGGTATAAATAGCGATTTGTTTTTACGTTCCCTGTGCCCCAAATACTAGCATTCTAAGCTAATTGGCGGTTAAAGGAATAATCTTTTCTCCATTGACACAAATCATGTAACCACATTTATTTTTTTTTTACTTACAGCAACCTTCCCCTCAGCTCACATGTTGCTGATAAGTCGCATTTTCAACATTCTTGCCATAACATATTTTATGATCTGTGAGCTCCAGGAGATATCAATGCAGAATGCTGGATTAGGGCTAAGCAGTTACAATAAGTCCAAGTCCAAGTTTCAAGTCTCATAAATCCATTTAACACTAGAACGGCCATGATGGCCATGTTGCTGCTGAATAAAAAAATGCAATATATATATATAACTTGAACAAAAGGCAAAGAAAATATGATCACTTTTACCTTTTTCGGCCATACACGGTCATATTAGCCGCATAGATTTTCGCAAGCATTCTATTGATGCATATTGGTTGCTTAGTAACTACTGTTGTCTCTGTCACTGGCAGTAAGTTTGGAATCTCCAGTAGTTATGGAATTCCAGCATTCTCAAGATTTTTACTCCAACAATAGTAAATTATAATTGTCACTTAATTTTCCTGGTGCTTTTAGATTGATTATCAAAGGAACAATAATGGTTCTGCTGAGCAATATTATAGTAATCTGTATAATACACCTTATCACATCCTCAGCAGTCTGTGTGATCACTAGCCACCATCTGCACAGATGTGTTGGGACACACACATTTGGCTCTTTTTCTGTGCGTAGCTGCTGGAGGGACCCCACACTGAGACAGCGTATGAAGAGCACCGTCTTAGCTCCTCACTTCCACTGAGCCACCAGCTGTAGAAATGAGTGAGGCAGGCTCTTCACAATAGGGTTATTCCACATGATTCTGCCAATCCAGGCCTGATAGTAATGAAATCTTTTTTTAAGAGGAGGACACTGAGCTGCTGCTCTGTGGATATGCAGCTCACAGAGGACAGACAGAACTGGTGCGCTGTAAATTGGCCTGATCCTGGTTGCAGCTTTATCATGTTTGGCCACAAAAGCCGATTAGTGGATTTCACCCCAGTCTGGTAGAGCAGGGACAGTGTGGCTGTCTTAGCTCTGCTCCCCAAAGAACTTTCTGGAGGAATCCAAAGACCCAGCACTCTGTGAAGGAGTGGGAACATGTGTGTAGTATAAGGAAGAAAAGATGAATGAGGGAAATGAATCATTTCAACCAAATGGATGAAAGTGTTAGTCTTTCAAAGAGTTCACACTGAACTGCCACAACTGACGACTGAAAAATAGTTTAATTCAATAAAATTCACATAGTGTCAGGGTGTGTACAGATGTGCAGACATGCGCCATTACACATAGGTGATGAGCAACCTGTGAACAAATTTGTGATTTTAAGGAAAAGGAGGTGAATGTTAATGTGGCTCTCTCCACAGCCCACAGTGGCATATTTGTGCCTTGTTTGATACATTTTAAATCATATTTTAAAAAACTAATCATGTTTAAGGATTCCTCTTAAGATTTCAAATTATTTAAAAAAAAAAAAATTTTTCAAATAAATCTATATCTTTCAACTGCATTGCCAATAAAATTTAACCAACAGTAAATGTGTATAAAATATTCCCTGTGATGGATTCACACACACACACACACACACACACACACACACACACACACACACACACACACACACACACACACACACACACACACACACACACACACACACACACACACACTTACTTCCCACTGGCGCCTCAGCACTTAAAACCATACTAAATGGAATAGGAAATAATTCATTAGTAAACTTGATGAAGTAGAGGTCACAAAAACTGTCATAAAATGACTATTGATTTGCATCTTAATGGTATGATAACAGCTCGTGCCTATTTTTAACCCGTCTCCAAATATACAGGCCTTTATGGCTGCTCCCTGGCTTCAAATTCATCTCAAACTGTTCAATATTTTGTTGTTTGCATGCAGTTTCTGCTCATGCATTTCTGCCCATGCATAATTAAAAATTGTGGATTGTTTATTGCTTTATATCTATGTGCTTAAATGGTCTTTGCTTGTCCGAAAATTGAATGGGTCAAGCAGACAGTCCTAATTCAGTTTGAGTCACACCCAAGATAAGGCTGCTCCTTTACAGAGGACCTGCTCAAAGACTATTGGGACTGTCTGCTTGACCCATTCAATTTTCGGACAAGCAAAGACCATTTAAGCACATAGATATAAAGCAATAAACAATCCACAATTTTAATTATGCATGGGCAGAAACGCATTGGCAGAAACTGCATCTTTGAGCAGGTCCTCTGTAAAGGAGCAGCCTTATCTTGGGTGTGACTCAAACTGACACATCATGAATAACTGCATGAACATAATAGTCAAAACAATAGAGGCAGTGGTGGCCTAAAGGTTAGACCAGAAGCTCAATCCCCAGACCGGTAGGATAAATCTGGGTGGGGAGAGTAAAAAAACAGTGCTAGCTTCTTCCTCATTACGACCACTGAGGTGCCCTTAAGCAAGGCCATTAACCCCAACTGCTCCAGTGGAGCTGCTCAGTGTCCAGCAGAACATACTGTGGTTCTACTGGAGAGCTTCCAGGTATGAATGTATGTAACTGTGCGAATGTGACCGGCATTCCTGCAAAAGAGAGACTTCCTCTCATTGTAATTTCGCAGAACAAATAAAGGTAAAATAAATAAAAAGAAACAAAAAGAAACACTCTAATCAATTGTGGGAATGCACACCTGAATAGGAAATTGTGTTAATTCAGAGAAAGGACAGATGGATAGATACATAGCTCTCTCATCCATATTGTGCATATTCTGTAAAACAACAAAAATTACGCTGTATACACGATTAGACTTAGTTTTGGGTGGTCTTATGTGCCTACATTACAAGACCTGTGTCTGCCCTGCAGATTTTAATAATAATTAAAAAAGACTATTTTCTGACTTTACACAGCTGTATTCCCATCTGCTTGTGCTCCCCAAAGAGGGGCTTTAATTGATAAATGCAATAAACACATTAGTTATTCAGACAGCACTGCACAGCTTATCTACATAAAAAGGCAATGGCGGTACGTATTTTTAGGTTTATATTTTTATATTTTAAAAGATACATTTTTGTTTTACAATCATTTGATTGTTCAGACTGATGTCAAAGTCACATAAACATTACATCTTTTTTATGTCAATCATGCTGACAGATCTTTCCTGCCCAGCAAGGTACTTCCTGTCCACAACTCTTCTGCAACAACAAGTAGACCTTTAGTGGATCTTGTGAGCATCACTTAAGGTTTAACATGTCACTGTCTGTCTTCCTCCTGCTGGGCAGAAGAGACTACAGTGCAGACTGAAATATTTCAACAACTATTGGATGGATTACCATAGTATTTTACACAGCCATTCATGGTGCCCAGAAGATGAATCCTACTGACTTTGGTGATCCCCTGACTTTAGCGCCACCATGAGGTTGACATTTGTGTTTTAGAGTTAAATGTTTTGCAATTTGATGGCTTGCAGTGAATTTGCTACAGATAATGTATTCAAGGTCCCTTGAGGATAAATTCTAGTGATTTAGTTGTTGCCCTTATTCTTCCTCTAGCACTACCAGCAGGCACAATGTAGTCTCTCTTTGCCAGACCCTCCTCCAAAGCGCGCTGAAGATTGGATAGATAGTCTAGCTAGCTGTCTCAATTTACCCTGCAGAGATCTGAGGAGCAGTCAGCAATAGTTCTCATAAATCCACCAAATTTAAAATTCCAACACAAAGAAAGCGGAAGGAAAATACATGCATCTGGCAGAATTTCCTGCAGCACCGGAGCAATCCCGGAAGTGGAACATCAAGGATATAGACTAGCACAATGTTCACATATTCAGTAAAATAACTCAACTACTGCTGGATGGATTTTTTGTCCAGAGGGTGTATTAAGTATGACTATTAATAATGATTATTGTTACTTTCTTGCTATCACCACATATCAATATATTGTGTATTATACTAAGATACTTTTCTTGGTTTAACGTTTTGACTTTTTGCAAAATAAGTTGTTATTAAAATAAAAAAATGGTCATACTGCATGCTATTATAGCCAGAAGATGATCCAAACAAAGCTTAAAGTGTATGTAAAGTGCTGAATGTGTGTGTGTTTGGGTGCAAAAGGAGCACATAATTTTTTACAACTGAAGAAATATACACAGCATTTTATTATCAATTTATCGTCTATAAAGTTAGGAACAGGCCTGTAGCTTTTAATGCTTTTATATGTTGATGAATTACACTTTTGTTCATTAAATAAAGAGAGATATGGGCTATGCATAGTGTGTGTGTGTGTGTGTGTGTGTGTGTGTGTGTGTGTGTGTATATATATGTTGTTGGGAGGCACTCACTAATTTGTATTTGTTTTAGTATTGATTTTTTATTCCTACTTTTTCATCTATTAAAGAGATTTACTGAGCAGTAAATGCTTTTATAGAGCTTCGGTGGGCAGCACACTACAATGCATCATATGATGGTCGTTCAGCATTTTATCATCAACTGGAAATAAAGAGGTGCACTTTTTCAAATTCATATACAGTTAGAGGACTGAATTATTTCGAACACTAATGCAGATACAAACACAGAGAGGATTAAGTGTTTCAGCAGTGACACGTCCTTGAATTTCTGTAGTAGTGTTAAATTATTATTTCCATAAATGTTTCAGTGCCAAAGTTAAATCTATTGAGGTTTTCCCAGATCAGCCAAGTATCTGTTGTTTTCCACCTACATTATTTAGCTTTATCTTTAATCAATCTTGCTGTTTTTCTCTTTTTTCTTTTACATAAAAACTGTTATGCAATGAGACATGTTCTCAATCTGTTCAACCTGAGCTTCTTTTCCTTGTAGTATCGTACGTAGCTAGCCTGACAAGCCAGACCCACATCAAGATGTTGGGTCTGGGAACTCGCCATTGACAGGGCTCAATCCGAGGGGCGGGATAAACGGTTGTCTTTCAAATTCTCTCTGCACGCAATAGGATAGTGCTACAACCAGGCAGAGCAACGAAGAAGGTAGCAGAGCCAGTTGATAGATTAAACTTTTGCCGTATCCGGTCGGCAAAACTCCAAACACATCTTCCTTTTATAAGAATGACTTCAGCAGTTCTTTGTTTTTTTCTCAAAGAAAAGCTTAACTCCAAGTCTTCCAGAGTCGCGGCCAAAGCCGATTTGAAAGACCGCTGTTCCCAGCAGCAGCCATAAGCCCGCCCACCGACTCTATACACAATGTGATTGGCCCGGCCAGAGTTTTTCCAGTTCGCAAGCCAACGGAGAGTTGCTAGACCCCCTGGCTGCAAATTACATTTGCTGCCGCTAGGGTGCGTCTAGATTTCTAGGTCAAAGGTGATGCCAAATCCTCCAGCATCGAGCCTCCACAGGCAGCCGCTCAGCCCAGTGCATCATGGGAAATCTTTTGGCTCTTTGTATGGCACGGACAGAAAACATCACGACCAAAGTCCCAAAAATAAATCTTCTCTTAAAAACTGTTGGCCAGGCGCATCCTCTGATTGGTTCACTGAGTGAACAACATTATCACTCAGTTTTCCCGTCCAATGTCACATTCTGCCAGTTTCTGCCATGTCACCTCCACCAAATCATTTCATCACCATAGAATTAACTTTTCATGCAGAGCACAGCTACTTGTTGTATCCAGAGAACTGTAGCAGTGTGTGCACATGTTAAAGATTCTTGACACTGATTGGAATAGAGATACGACTCCATCTGATCGCCTTTATTTTTGCTTCACTGACAATTTCTAGAGAATACTCCAATCCCTCCTCTCTAAATCCACTCCATCCCGTCTGCCATTCCAACGTACGGGCCACTAATTGTTTCTCTCTTGCTTGCTGGTCCCCATATCAGGCTGACAGTCAGCATGGGAGACGGGAAGCATACACTGCTGCTTCAACAGATCTGATGGATAGCACAAACCGTATCAATTCTCCACTTCTCCAATGCAGACATGCAGAAGAGGAAAGTGTCTTTGTGAAGGAACTTTTTCCTCACACTGTGCAATATTGTGTTACTTCCAGAATGGCTTATTGGATCTATTATTTCAATCTACATCGTAGATGTGTTCATATTGTTCCATCTGTACTATAGCCTGCAATTGAAGCCATCTTGCGATGTTGACAAAGACCAACACAATGTTTACTGTGGAGAGGAAAGAGCAGCATTGTAATATTAATCACACAGCTCTATAGATGTGCAGGCTATATTATGTGACTTTTCTGACCATATTACTATGCAGAAAAGGAAGATCAGCAACATCAGAGCAATTAACTACTTTTTATTTTGATTGATTTTTAACTTTAATTTCAAATACATTTTCATGAGTTGTGTTTTGTGTTTGTGGATTTATGAATAGCATCAGTGCATTATGCAACATCCATTTACATGCACTGGAAATGGCATTTTTGCATCACGGTCGTGTTCATAAAGCATTTAAATGATTTAGATATTTACATATGCACTTTTGCACGTGTGTATTATGCTGACTTTTGCGGGTACATTTATGAACTTTTTGAGAATTTTTGTTTATATATGTTCAGGCAGCTAATTTAACTCATTTAATTATGTTAAAACATGTCAACATGGAAAAACAACTGCCATAATTCTTCAATTGCGTCCTGTTTCCCTCTGGATAATAACATCTGAATTACAAGTATTTGGGGACCATAAGAATGAATGGCTGTGACAGTTAATTTCCCCTTTAAAAAGCACATTCCATAATATCTAACATTTCCCAAATGGTACTAAAATAAATGAGGACATAAGCACTAATCTTCTTAAATGTCATATATATATATTGTGGATAGCTGATCCACAGCAACCTAGGACAGTTCCAGCTCCTCATTGTCCCTCATTTCCAGTGCCTTTACACCAGGGCTTTAGGCAAGTCCACCTTTGTCGAGTCCAAGACCAAGTCCAAAGAGGTTCAAGTCCAAGTCAAGACTGAGTCCAAATGAGAGACAGTCAATACCAGGACAGAAAAAAAAATCCTCCTCAAGACCACTTATCGTTCATAATTTATGTGATGTGAGGGACAGTATATATTCTATTTTAAGATGATAATTTTGCTTTATTATTTGTAATAATCAAAAAGCAAGTGCAGCGTAACACACTACGATCAAATTAGGCCATATTATTTACTTAAAATATAAAATGGAAATGTTCCCATTCTTAAACTTATTACTTGTCCTAAGGAATCCATAGTACAAAGTGCTCGCTAACCTTGTGTCTGTGGCCAAAATGAAAATAATTGATACCTGATGATTGAGGTATATGACGCAGCCAGGTGTGTACCAGGCGACCAATCTCGATGCCTGTTCTAGATGGATTTTGAATTAAACTAATATCTGTTTTCTGAACAAGCGCACTTCATCAGTGGTTTTATTTTGAAGGAGGAAGTTACTTTAGAACAAAAGCATATATTGCTGGACTCAGTCAAGACCACCTAGAACATTTGGCGAGTCCAATGGCCGAGTCCGAGACAAGTCCGAGTCCCAATACCAACGAGTCCAAGATGAGTCAGAGACAACAGAAAAGCGTCTTGAGTCCGGATTCAAGTACTACAGCCCTGCTTCACTCTGTAGCTGATGCACTGCAGACTTCATCAAAGTCTGCAGAAACAATACAGTAAAGTTTCTATGCAGTGAGCCAAATGTATTCTCATTCTGTGAGCTATAGCGCAATAAGAATTTTCAGAAGGCTTTACTGTACAGCCCTGGTGGCAGTACATAAATTAGCAAGAGAACGCAGTGTTCACTTTAGGATATTATGCAGAGAAGGCGTCATGGGCTGTCTCTACTGCCACTGCAGCAACATTACTGTGATTAATGCCGCGTTTCACCCATCCCAAAGAAGAAAAGTCCTGAAACTGCCTCTTGTCCTTCTGCTAATGCACCAGCCAGTTTGACCTAATTGTGGCTCATCTAAAGCTAGAAAGCTGCTCACGGAGACAGTTATTAACTATCCCATTCCCCCCACCATGAAATCGCAATTGCATCAGAGCATTTAATGTTTAATACTTCCATAAATTTGCCAGCACGTGTCCTATTCGGTTGGAGACTGAACTGTCGATGCATTTCCACTCTCTCTCACAGTGACATACAGCCAGCCCTCTCCCATCAGCCCTCACTGTGTCTGCTACAGAGGAGGGTGCAGTGCATCTATAGTGCATGATGCAGTGGGTGCTCTCTGTCGTCTTATGGCCAGAACCATAACGAGCAAAGTCACCGAGTTATTAAAGTTGGGAATATATACGCGGACCGCTTCCAAAGGCTTTAAGGTTCTTCTTGTTCATCCTTGTTTCTATCAAGCTAATGCTAATGTTTGCTATCAAACCCTACTCCAAATGTGTGCAAATGTAACATTTAACAATGAATCCCAAGGCAGAAATCAGAATTATTTGGGAAATAACGTAAACCTCAGTTTATAATGAAGATGTGACATTTTCTTATGTCTGACACTTCATCAGATATAATATGAGAAATTTAAGTTCATTTGTAAACCTCAAGGTGGCAGCCCAGCCACTGCCTTTTTTCCCACTGAGAACATCTCATAAACAGTCAAATCTCTGTCAACACACACTGAATCACTGGTCCTAACAGGACAGTTTGGTGGAGTATGGCCTGAATCAAGTCTCTTTTGATCGTATCCTTAAGCATCAGCTATTAGCTGTTGTACAATGTAGTCTTCAGTGCTCTACACTGGGAATGATTTAAGTGGCAACGTGTTTTATTTTTGGATACTTCCATCTCTGCATCCGAGTTCTCTTCAACACCACACTCCCGGCCAAACACATGTTCCAATCTGTGCCCAAATGCAGTCCAGCTGCCTGTTGTCTCCACTCTTGTAAGAGGTTAATGAAAGGGTCCAGGGCCCATGATGAAAAGATACAACCTACATTTAAGATGGTTTAAGAAAAATCTTAATCAGGTCTTCATGCCATATAGGCCTGCTGTGTAATGAGGAATTGTTGTGGTGATACATCTGTTTTGTTTTCCAACAGAGGAACTGAACATTTTCCCTTTAAGCACAGTATTTAATAATGCGTTTTAATGTATGATTGATGCTTGTGTGCACACTGAACAAAGCGTGGCCTGGCTCTCTTTAGACCTGTAGCTCAGCAAGTCATAGTTAAATTGATGTAAAACACAGAAGTACACATAACATACATACATACATACATACATACATACATGCATCATTTGAAAATGATAATGGAAGCATGAAATTGTCTCTTTCAAGCTCTACAATAACAATGTGATGTCAACCGTCAGTGGCTGCACATGCTGTCCAATACAGAGGGTGACAGATAGGCAATACACTCACTCCAAGAAATTTCACACTTTTTTCCAGAAAATCCAAGCTGGCCTCTCATCTCAATATTCAGTAGGGTCAGACTGCCAAAAAAGAAGAACACACAATGAGCCATCTGGTAAATCGTAGTCCTCTCATCCACTCTGTCCAATCTGGAGTCTCTCAAAAAAATGACATCAATAAGCTACTTTGCCCAGAGGGTAAGATCTTAAAGTGATATGGAACAGATTGTAAACAAACAAAAAAATAGAATTGAGAAATGGCACAATATGTTTTCAAAATGATTAATTCCTTGTTATCTTTTTGTTTTGTTGTCATTTTATGGTAAAAAAAAGAAGCACAGCACTCTATTAAATACTCTCTTAGGAAACAAAAAAATAATAAATATTAAAAAATACCTGCTGAACATGAAGCCAATACTCATGCAGGAGAAATGGCATTTGCTGATGTGTGAAAAGGAGTGAACACAGCCATGCTTGGCTTCACTCCAATACTCAGATATCCAAACACTGTGTCTGTGTGTCTGTCTATCTGTCTGCATTAGCTGGCCACCATCCTGGATTCCTCTGTTCTTGTTTTAGGGTTGAGAGATTTAAACATGACCCATAATTGAATGCAAAGGGAGCAGGAACCCTGTTTTTTCCCCTCCAGCCAGTCCCTGGTGACTGAGCAGGAGGACTGGACAAACGAGGGGAGGGGGTCTTTTCAGTTCACCAGCATCCACGGTGTGGAAAAAGTGGGAGTACGGCGGATGCAGCTGATTTACATTTAGAGCTTTTAATTGCCCACTTTTGAGTCCTATTACTAGAGTTTTGTACCTGTTTATGTTGCCAGCCCCGTATGTTCCACTAGGATTTGAAATTCATGTACCGTCTAAATCGTCAATCATAGTGACAGCTCGAGAGAGGGCTCCAGCTGCCATGGAGGCCAAATGCTTTATAGTTATAACTCTAAATATTGCTTAAATTATAATTAATAGTAAGCTTATAAAGAAGAGCTTATGATGACCAAAATAAATAAAAAGTATATAGAGGAAAACAAACAAACAAACAAACACACACACACACACACACACACACACACACACACACACACACACTTGTTCACTTTTGCACTACCACTATTGCACACACTCTACAATAGCATCTTATCAGGGTCATTGAATCCCATGGTCAGTCCATACCAGACCTTTGTAATCACAAATTGTTAACTCTTTAAAGCTACATTGTGTAAGAATTTCTCCCATCTAGCGGTGAAATTGTATATGACAACCAACTGAATATTACTTTCTAGCCACCCCCCCCCCATTCCGAGCGCGTTCTAACTCCTACGGTGGCCGTATCATTCCAAGAAGTATGACTTCGTCCGTGAGTGTTCCTTCCAGTGTAATAATAGTTTTACGTTATTTTGGTACCATTTCATTGCTAACATCAGCTATCAGGTTCCCAAACATATGCAAGCTAATGTTAGTAAAGTATCAGTGCTATCGTTATTCTGTATATTGTATGAGATTAATAGTGTAAGGCAATGTTTACAGCGTAGGAGAGAGGCAACGGAGGTTTATGTTTTTAATATATTTCTCTGAGCAGTATGAACAATGTCAATGAAACCGAAATTAGCTCTTAGTATCTCCATCGTTTACACACAGCTGTTCTAGCTGTAGCTAGTCTGTGTTACATCTGCACATGACGTGAGCTGCCAGGGAAATCACGACACATATGATTACGTTTATGTTACAAGGTAGACAATCCTTTTTCATCATTGACGTGAGGAAAAGTATCATAGACGTCGTTCTAGCGTTATGCACAACCATGCTATAGTTAGCCAAGCAAGTAGCAACTATAAAACTTCGAATTTACACAAATAGGCAGAATTACCTGTCGAGAAGAAAGCAGGCAACTTCGGTGTCCCTTTTAAAGTCCTTGCTCCTTATGAGCTCTTTCCATCTTGGAAAAGCCACTCCAATATTAACTTTGGTCTTGTTGCTTTGTCTGTCGCGTTGTCGTTTTAATTCTCTTTTTAACTTCCTTGGCAACTCCGTTACATGTCCTCGAGAATAGGCGCAATCCTCCATTTTCAACAAGCTTTCAAATCTGCCAGCAGTCGCAAATAATCTTCTCCCCCTCCCTCCCTGGCATTCGTCACAGTCATTGCCACTGAGTGAAAAGCGCGAAAGGCGGAGGTATGTCCCTCTTTGGCTAATATATTTTAAAGATGGAGGCGCAACATGGCGGCCGTCATTCGAGCGACTCGCTCCTATGTATTCAGAATGGTTCTAAATGGCAGATTCTACGCGTACGAGAATACTTTGATTAGTTGGTGGAAGTAATTACACATGAATGAGCACGTATTTGTGAAAGAACAAAGGGTTTTTTGCTAAGAATGAACTAAATTACACAATGGAGCTTTACATTTTTGTGAGTGATTTTTATGTATGTGAGATATGTGTGTGTGTTTGTTGTTGTTGTTGTCTAAGCTACTGGATGCCTACAATTTCCCTCGGGATGAATAAAGTATCTATCTATCTATCTATCTATCTATCTATCTATCTATCTATCTATTTATCTACACACACACACACACACACACACACACACACACACACACACACACACAGACCTACAAACATACAATATGCTCACCCTATCCAAACCTTTTTAGCTGTGCCACCAAGTGTTTGGTTGACTGTCTTCTCACTCTTTGGTGTCCCTTTGATATCCCTAGACTCACCCTAAATTACTTTAAGTCTCAACATGCTGTGGCATGAAATGCACAGTAGTCAGGGGTCGTAATATGTAAAAACCACAGTATCACCCCCATGGATTCACAAAAGCAAGGCGCATGTGTTTAGTGTCTTAAGGTGCTGTATCAGTCACAGCTTTATGTTACTGTAAGCACTAAATCTGTGATGAAAGCAAAGGCAAAAGACAACCATTAAGTCTGTTGGCCATTGCCATTCCCATTTTCATATGTTTGGTCAAAGACCTATAACATGAATATAGGTAATATTCAAAACTGTATAGTTCAGAAATGCATGCCTTAATCTATTTTTGGCCAGTGAGACAATAAGATCCCACCACAAACACTTACTTTTGATCATTTCATTAAATTCATTTTTAAACTCATGCATAAATGACTAAATAACCAGGCTGCTCAGGGTTTCTGGCTCAGTAACACGGGGAGCATTTTTGGGGAACTAAATCCTTTTTTTGACACACATGTTTTTCTGTTATGGGGATCATTGTGTCAAATCCCTTAACCGCAGAACTCAAGATGGATCATTGAAACAGCTTTAAAAGAGAACTCCACCAACTTTACACATCAAGGTCATCCGGTCTTTAGGAGTACTACTGCATATCTGAAAACGGTTGTATAAAGACTTAAACTCTTAAAAACTTTGAGGGAAATGTATTTTTCCCAGATTACACGTCATTGAATTTTGTGGTAATTTCATTGTATAATTGTTTTGTTGTGTAAGGGGTTTGTGCTGTTTTGTGTGTATTTTTTAGGTGTGATAATGAACACATTCCCTCATAAAGGTCACAAGATCCATTCTGCATTCTGTGTGTCAGTGGAGTAACCGCAGTATACAGCCACATGCACAGACATGTATGTAGACACACAATTCCTGTTCCTTTTTCAGTAAAGCTTCTTATGCTTTCTCACCTAAAACAAAACCGGGAATAAAAGCTTTTTCACCAAGTTAAGGTCAAACTTATGGGCTGCTTTCATAACATGACTGATGTCTCTAAATGCAGGCAGCGAACAGCATGAAGGACTTGGTGACTTTGGAGGTGGTTGTACTCGTTGAATGACATACAGCAGATGAAGGGAAAATGTGACTGAACAGCGTTTCCCCCAGGACTTAACATCAAAGCCTCACCAACAGGAAACATAGTTAATCTCCCTCGTCTTCCTCCCCAGTGGGATACTCAGCACAATAAGGGAAAATGGGCCAAGTGCACGAGGCCTATAGAAGGATAAACATATATGTGCACAAACAAAAGTGCACACTTGTGTATCCAAACGCTCACACACAAAGACCAAAAGTACAGCATACTCTTTAATACGTTGATCGTGTTTACAGTGACTACTGCTGCAGACCGAGCCTCTCATATCTCTGCCCATTTTTTTCTTTCGAAATTTCTACTTGAACAAGCTTGTCTCGATCCTTCGGGATTGTAGATCTCAGACTAACCCTTGTGGAGAGTTTACTGGCCCAGTGAAGAAGAATAATACATTTCACCTTTCCATATCAGTGCAGTATCCAACCATAACACAGTGCTCTACACTGAGAGGAGAGAGAGTTGAGGACCCAACCCAGCTTAATGGCCTTCCTCCCCTGAAAGGAAGCTATAATTAAAGTTAAGTGAGCAGATGCTGAAAGAAAAGCTTTTTTTGTGATGATAAATGTGGTTTTGAATTTAACACCTCGGGGTAGGGGAACCCTATCTAAATGACCCTGAGGCCCCTGCCACTTCTACAGTACGCCATAATGCTGTAAAGTGCGGTGACAACACCCTCCTCCACTTCCACTCAGCTCTCCTCCCCTCCCAGCCCGCTGGCTAAGGTTGAAACCCTTCTGTTTCAGAAGGGATTAAGTTACTGCACTTAAGTGTAGCAACAATGTCGATGAAATTGAGACCAGTAGTGTTTTCATTGTACCTACAAGATAGATAACCCCAACAGTGAAAGAGGTGTGGGAAGATTAAAAAGTGGGTTAAAACTGCAACGTGTTTGCTGTTGCTTTATTACAAAAATGTTTTTGCAGAACAATCTCCAATGTAGAATGCAAATTATTTATTTGAAATACTTGCAAGCAAGCATATATTTGCATTTTAAACAATTTTTTTGGGAAGAAACGGCACATTTCTAGAATTTGTGCTTTCAAATGGAAATAACAAATCTCTGTTTGCAGTTAAAAAAGTGTCGTCAAATTATTACCGTTAATATTACAGTATGACAACTTCCATTGAAGCACAGAGGAATTTCTTTGACATGATACCAAAAATGAGAAGCTACATTGTACAATACAATGCAATAATGTTTGTGTTATATAACAAAACAATGCCTGAACAAAACACAATTAAATGTAATTCAGGTGTATTTTCTATATTTTGTGTTTGACAGACGTCATCTGGTTCCTTCTAATAAATTAATAAATAGATATGATTCTTATATCAGTAAATATGGCAGGATTCAGGTACAGTAAACAATTTGGATGAAATCCACCTCCTTTCTATCAGTTCATCTTTGTTGTCCTTCAGGGCTGGTTGATGAGATGTGTTCAGTGTTTGATTTCAACCTTTTTCTAATTTAAGTTCATCCAGAGGGTAAGGAGACCCTTTAGAGACTGAAAGGGGAGGACCCCCTGCTATAACCGGTGTAACCTGGAGCAGAAACAGAGCAGGGGTCCTGGGATATCACCCGCCCCCTTGCCCAGGAGGGACCCCACCAGATCTCGTCTCCCCTGTTTCTGAGCCTGAAGTGAAGTCTGCCTGAAAGCCTGGGCTCTCCCGCCACAGCCCTTCTCAGCAGGGGTCCGGTGGAAAGCTCTCCGGGCTCCAATCTGGTGCAGAGAAACAACAAAAATGCAATTAAAGCCTTCTTTCGTTTTGTTTTCATCAAGACCCCCTCAATGTCTGGTTTCTACTACTAGGGCATATGATCAATAACATGATATTCTGTACTAGCTGTTAATTTAAATACTCCTGGTTTCTGTTCAATATACAAAGCAAGCAAGGACGGCCCAGGTGCAATTTGTCTGCAGCAGTTTTAAATATGCTGCTCTAAAACATTATGCCTAATTGATTCAGCGAATGGGATTTAGGAACATTTGCTTTTTACTATTTATTGCGATTTTTTGTGTGTTTTTTAATTTTTATTTGTTTATTATCCCAGTGAGCGTGAGCATAGTGTTTGCTCATTGCTGTGCATTAAAGCTTACTACTAAAACTGATTTGTGGAACAATGTACTGTGTGTACAAGGCACAAAAATAAATCCCTGCCTAATATACAAAATCATCCATTAACAGTTACTTAATTTCACTTGAATTGAGCAGCACACACAGCGTATATGCCAAAGAAATATGATTAAGTGAGGCTTGTCTCTCTTTTGGTAGCACATGTTTATTTACAAATTAAAACCCTTACCTATCAGGACCGTAAGTGCTTTACGAGCTGAATAATTTAATGCACTGTGACTGGGAGTGTGTGTGTGATTATGTGTGTTATGTAGGTGCGTGTGTGTGACCAAGGAGGGCGGGTGGTGAAAATATTTCAATTTCTATTTTTCCTGCTTGGTTTGCATATTCTTCCCCTCTGGCAACAACCTATTAATGAGACAAGCAGGTCATTCCCAGAAAAGGATGCTTACCATGCGACTACAGACAAACACACATGCTTTTTGCCCTCTTTTGTGATAGAGTGCACACACACAGATGCTCACACATGCAGAGATAACTTTCTCTCCATGCTTCTCTTCGCTCATTCGTGACTTCTAGAGAGAACATCAGCTGTTCTTTGATTGATTTGACCTTGTGCTGACAGTTTACGTCTATGCCTACATTGCAGCAGCAAGAGGCAGTAATAGCTTGAACTTTATGCAACAAGGATGTCAAACCCAGCTTTCCATGTCCTCCCCCTTCTCCCTGAATTCCTCACGCTTTGTGTTTACATGTCCCCCCCCCCCGTCCTTGCTCTGCAGCTGTGCAGATCAGATGGCTGATACATTAATGGGACCTGTGCTGAGTAATGGGGCAGGATTGGAGTTTGACACACTGACCCCACCCATCAGTGCTGCTTGCCACCAGGAACCCCACAGGATGCTCTCTGGGAAATGTCTCTACTGCTTATTGGAATTTCTTTGATGAGCCTGAGTTTCAAGTTACAGAGAAACACAATCCGAGTCTTCCAACAGATTTGAAGTGGCTTTTACGTGTTGGTCTGAGCATCATAAGAGTAGTTTTTTAAAATATTTTTATTACGGCAACATTTTTTGTAATTATCCAGATACTTCTTTTCTTGGATTCCCTCTTCTACCTTGAGGCAGTTTGCTTCAGCAGTCAGGATTTCTCAGAAGTACTTTGGTCCTTTGTTGTCCTGGAATAAGACAGTTTTTCATGCAATATTATAAGAGTGGAATGTGAAAGGGTGTAATGGATTCCTGTGTGAGCCTTTATTAGGTGTCATACACTGTGTTTACAGTAGCCTTCTCATTCTGACTGCATTACCACAACCCGGCGTTGCTCCCCCCTCAAGCGTTCATAAATCATTGTTAACAGACAGACCTGACATCCTGCTCATACATCATCACGCAGGTCTTTAGTCCTCCGTAATTCAAACGCTGGATGTACAAACATCCCTGGCTGTGTCATGTCGGTTCAAAACACAGCTGAAACTCACACCCTAACAAAGAACAACAGGCCCGACTTTCAGACAAGCGAGATGAAAGCATCTTAAAGAAAGTGGAGAGCTCTCATGCTTCAGAACATTATGCTAGCCTTTCTTCTCTCATCTACCAGGAATTTGGATTTTTGCATGATCCTGCCAAACTGAGAGTGATTCAGACTACTGTAAAACTAATAATTAGATGTTGTTGAGTAGGAAGGGGCAACAGAGAAAGAATCATTATCAAACAACATGTACACACACACACACATATATATATATATATATATATATATATATATTAGGGCTGTCAAACGATTCATTTTTTTTAATTGCGATTAATGTTTATTAATTAATTGATTAATGAATTTCTATAGTTAATTTCTGCATTTCAGAACAGTTTTTAAGTACATATTAACAATCGAAAGCAATTTTTACCAGTGTATCTTGATTGGGAATCAAATGAATGCAAAGAAAATTACTTTATGAACTTGATTTTAAGATTTGTAATTATTTATTTACTGTAAACAACAGAAAAATATGTGAATGTCATTATTGCACAATTCCTCCAAGTACCTAACTAAAAAAACTAAAAATCCCTATCCTTACCAGAGTCAATATAGTGTTTAGTAACTCCTAAATAATGTTGATTACTCACTGACATCCAGTGATCACCGGTTAATGAGACAGCGTTTGCAGCACTTTGCAGCAGTTCCAGTTGGGCTGCTTTCTCTGTGTCGTACAGGCTGTGTATTCGTGAAAACTACTGTCCCCCTCGACGGCAACGAGACAGGTCAGAACATGCCAACCATAGTACGTCTTTAAGACCCGAGTCCTCTACGATGCTGACAGGTCTGCAGTTAGTTGCCACCCGTTTCGCAAGAGCTGTAGTAATTTTTTGGGATTTGGTTTCATCCACAGGTCGGCAAGTAGCACTCTCCAAAATACTGCTTTGCCTGAGTGGGTAGCATGCTAGTGGGTAGCATCACGTTAACTGTACCACTATGCTTAGCTCCGTAGATGGTATCTCAAGCTTGACGTGCTTTGGTGATATTTTAATTCGGCTTTACACAATGTGCATATGGCTTTCGACTTGTCTACGAGCCGCCCGGCAGGCTTGATGATAAGTAACGGTGCTGCAAAGGGTCAAAATAGTAGCCTGTTAGGCACGACGCAAAGCCGAGTGAAGTGTAAAATAAATTAATAAATGGCGGCATGCAATTAATGCGATTAAATATAATGAATCGCATTGCGTCGGCCCTTAATCGCATCGCGATTAACGCGTTAACGCTGACAGCCCTAATATATATATATATATTAGGGCTATATATATATATATATATATGTTTGACAGCTTTATGGAGCTTTAGGTTATTAAAGACATTAAAAGATAAATTTTAGTATGAAATCTGCTTTTCCCCTCCTTCCCAATTACATCCAAACATTGCTTGGCAGCCATCTGGCTGATTGTAATCAGTGTTTGTTCTGCTTTGCCAAGGCTCCAGTTGTTGCCCAACTGTCACTTCACCTAAGGATCTTTGACGCTGCTTACTTCCATAGTGATTTTACAGCAAAATATCGGTGTGACATGTGATCTAATGACATATTTAGATTCAGATCTATATATAGCAACATAAATATGTGTTATTGAGGCTGGATCATTTGAATCAGTTTGAAATGTGTGCAACAACACTTTAATGAGGACATTTGGGAGCAGTTCTTGACGGTAAGAGTCTCCATCGGTACAGTTGTCCACCATACTGCCATCATGACAAAACAGACAGAGAAGTCTCCTCATTGATCACTTATTAGCTGCTTTTAAACCATCAATACCTTTTAAAGCACCACTTAAGATGAGGAACATATGTCTCCCTGCTGTCTAGCTGAGTGCTGTAGTTGTAACGAGCTGAAGTCCAGCAGATGCCGTAATGGCTTTAAGACATGCAATAGACACACAAAACTTAACAAACAACATGCAATGTAAATAACATTTAAAGGATAGGTTCACATTTTTTTCAAGTCCGTCTTAGACTAACACTAACATGGTGGCTGTAGTTATCCCTTCCTGATGCGATTCTAATATAAGAGATCTTCAGTCCAGAAATTGAATTCTAAAGTGTAGCTGACACAATAATCATGTGAATATCTTCCAAAGTTAGAGTTCTCTAAGCACAAAATTCCCTCCCTGTGTTAATTTCCCTCAGGAATCACACAAACACACACCAAGAGGGAATTTAAAAAGACTATAATTTTGTAAGATACCCTCTTTATTTGTGAATCCCAGACTGCTGAAGCCACATATACAGTAAGATTCAGCTGAATTTTAAAATGCATTTTGGCCTGTGGATTTTGTTGCCCATTAGAAAGGAATCTCTTCAGGGCCAGTATGGACAGGAGGAATAATTACAGCGACCAAAACCTGTTGCAATGTACATACTGTATAAGCATAGGAGTGTTGTAATTGTTGAAAGAAATGTGAACCAATCCTTTAAAGGAAACATTCCAGGTGACCAGATAGATTTTTCACAAAAAAAACAAAAAAAAAAAGTCATCCTCATGTTGGTGCTACAGGAGATCAGGGGATCTCTAACGTCATTATAGAATTAATCTTCTGGGAACCAAGAACGTCCACACTAAATTGTGTGCCAATCCATCAAGTAGATTTTGAGGTATTTTACAGGATAAGTGAAATCGCTGATGCTGGTGGCGCTGAAGGAAAAGTCAGGGGATCAACAAAGTCAGTAGGATTCATCCTCTGTGGTATATAAATGTCAAACTTTCATGGCATCCCATCCAAAAGTTGTTGAGATCAGTCTGGACCAAAGTGGTAGACCAACAGACCAGCGTTGCCATTCCTAGGGCCACAATGCTAAGGTGGCTAAAAACTCACCTACATAAAGGGAAATCACAGTTTTGGAAAAAGTGGGAAAAAATTATATCCCATTTCTGTGTTCATAAGCTTCAAAGTTGACTTCATTTGTTGAGTAAGAGAATGAAAATAGTTTGCAAAGAGTCACTCTGGACTGTGTCGCTAGCCCTGAGTTGAAGGTATTTAAAGTGGAGAAACATCCTTTCATCTATTTTTTTATCAGGATTTATGAAGTAGTACTCATTTTTTCGTTATGAAAATGGTCTTCCTCAGAATTCTGCATAAACCTTGGCACATCACTGGTAATAAGAAATTGAAGGAACGGAAATTGCTGTTGTACTTTTGCACCATGGTACTTCCCAAGGATCACGGAAAATCCACCACAATCGTCTGTAATGAAATGCATTTGTCTCTGGATTCTCAATTGATTACGCTTGGATATCTGGTGTCTTTGCCAGTAAAAATGCCACTATAGACCGTCATGAATAATTCTCACAAAACTGTTATTGGACTGGATAATACTGGGTTGCATACAGTAAATCTTGTTTGGCATATGCTGGGGATTTTAATTAAATAGCAGATGATCATAATGAATGACAATGGTCTGTGGTCATTGAGCGGCATCTTTATGCCACAATGTGTCATAAAACATGTCACAAGTATACTAAAACTAATTAGCTGAGATTGCTAATGTCAGTGATAGCTTGTTGGTCTGAGAATATACTTGACTTTATTAACCCTAAACCATATATTGGGTTTCCATAGAGGGAGAATTACATGTCTAGAATGCAATAATGCAAATGTTTATAGGAATAATACAGTGGTACATTTTACATGAATAGACCAAATTAAAACACATGATTAATAACCTTTTGTTTTTTTTGCTCATAAAATAGTCTTTAAAAATAAAAATAAAACTTCATTCTAATTAGCAGTCAACAACATCCTCAGTTTTTTTTCCAATGATTTAAAATATCATTTTTTACATTATTCATAAATCACTATAAAAATACACTATTATTGTGATAACTCAAGAAGAACAGGTAATGGTGATTCCAATTGCAATTGTACTTGGTTCATAACTAATGATGAGCACAGTACATCAACAACGAAGAAATCATAGATATTTGCTCTCATTCTCTTGATGGGAGTTTTCATTTGTTTTTCATTTTTTAGGTTATGTCCATAAACCTTCTACTAAAAGTAGATTTTGTGGTAAATATCAGACATTTAAAAGGTCAAAGAATACAAAATAATACTGCATCCACATGTTCATTTTGTAGGCAAAAGTGAAAGTACACAGTGAATGTTTTCATTCACTGTGTTTCATGTCTCTCATATTCATGACATATCACTCATTAATGTATGCTTATACACATGTGTGAACTCCTTGTATTCTTGTTTAAAGGGGAAAAGAGAAACTAAAGACTAAAGAAGAAACCAAGATTTTTTTTGTCAACCCACTGCTTTAGTGTACAGCAGCGTATTTCACCCATGTCCCACCTCCTCTTCTCACTGTCCTTGACACACTTACCCAAGGTGGACACACTGACCCCATCAGCTGGTGCAGTACACATCCCATAGGGGGCCATAACACCCGGCACCCCTACAGCATCTATCTCCTGGTCCCATGTGCCTCTGTGTGGCCCCCTTCAAATGCCTTGGGCTGTCCCTCGGACAATTCCCTCTCAAGCAGTGATTAATGCCTGTTTACTTCAGAAAGGCCAAACCATTTCCCCGGATGGGAGGTGGGGACTGTAGAAAAGGAAAAAGAACGAGCAGAAAGTGGAAATAATGGTCGATGAAACAGATGTATGGATGGCAGACTGTGAGAGGCTGCAGTGCTGTATACGCCATGAGAGTCTGGTCTCTGAGCCGAAGTGAGTAGGAGATAATCAGAAGCTTTTATATATTTGGCGTGGCAAGGCCATGCAGGAACCTCTGTGGATCTGAGTCACAGCATGCCGTGGGAAGAGAGTAAATACTTTCCTTTCTTCAAGGATGTACTCAATGTTTATTAAACAATGAATCAAAGAGTTCCTGTAACTGCCTTGTGGATAATGTTGTGCTGCTCTCCTATTGAAATGCCACCAGTCCAGGATGCTACTTATGTGTTGCCTTCTTTGGATGACTTTAATCTAAAGAGCCTTAATGAGCTTCAGTTTCACAGAAAAAGTAGCATCACAAACTCTGAGCATAGAGTAACAAAAATTAATGCAGCCTACTGTTTATAAACATTTAGTTCACTGGAAAAATGATAAACAACTAATTTATTTTTTATTTTTTCAGGAATGAACTTTGCACTATAGCATTTTTTAGAACAATATACAAGATGCTATCTAGAATCAGTAAATTGGTGGTGCATATGAATAAGCGGTTGGCTTGTGTGTGACCTGCTTATGTTTGGCACTGCATCTTACATTGCTTTTGATGTTTCTGTGATAAGGAAATGTGCCCAAGGGGGATAAATGAAGTAATACAACTATAGCTTACTGCTACCACTCCAGTAGCTGTGTATCTTTTGGTTATGTTTCTGCTCAGATTGTGATATCTGCTTGACTTAGATCTGATCTAGGAAGGTTTGGAAAGATATTAAACAGAATGGAGCTTTGATCCAGTGGCCACAGCAGCACAGCCAAACCTGGGCAGTGGAGAAGATATAAGATGTGTTGAGGAGAGGGGAGATCTGGTCTCTGGCACAGCAGGATGCTCACCTTCCTCCAGGCTGAGTGTTCAAATGAGAAGTCTGAACTATCAGTGGCTGGTGCACAGGGTCAATGTCTGGCTTGCGTCAGCAGTCATGCTGGAGCAACCCTGGTGGTCTAAGGAGCTGCAGCACGCCAATATAACCAACCCCAGTACTCTTTGTACTGTATATGTGGCAAGTACAAACAACATTAATAAACCTTCTTCAGGCTTCTCTCATGGAAGCACAACAGAATTTTAATTTCAAGTAAAACTACTCAAAAATTCTGATATATTTGTGTATTGTATTCAATTTCCATTTGTTCGCCCTGAACCATTCTTTCAGTAAGATATGCCCCATGCAAAACATTTAAAACCCCATGCCTCACTTTCTGCAACATAAAATAATGAATAAATAAACCATTCCCAATTTGGACATGCTCCCTGGTTGTGTGAAATTCATTAATTTTATAAGGCTGGCAAATTATTTCAGAAATATTCCTTGAAACCAAGAAACGCAGTACGGAACCAGATTTCAGCAATAATGTACTCCCATCACATTGCTTGCAGTTAATAGAGATGATAATTAAACTCTATGTGTGATGCCTTTTGTTTAAGACAATTGCAAATGTATTATTTTTTTTATTATTTTAGTCTTATTATATTACATAATTGCAGTTATGGGAGAATCCCACCCCCCACCCACCATTCACAAAAAAAAGCTTGTGATTGTGTAACTGTCATGTTGAAACAAACTCCTGGTGGCAGCAGTGTCTTTGGCGCTGTGTGTTTTACAGGATGACTCACAGTCGTGATGGACAGGCAAATCGATATTTTGACTTTGGCCACTGTTTTTTCTCTTACAGGAGGAGCGACGGTAATGGAAGAGGACTGTAAATAAGTGGAAAGTTCTTGACAAATGAATCCATTAACATTTGCCTGTGTCGCCTGGCGAGCAGATTTGCTGTTTTATGGAGCAGGAAAAAAGAGCTAGTAAATCTGAGGGCGCTGTAAGGGTGAGGAGCTGAGAGCAGGCTGGGGAACACATCTCCCATGATGCAGCACTTTATCTCCCTCCCAAATGGCATCTTTATCTGCCTAAATTAAGTTTTGATTCCTTGCCACATACGGAGCTGCAAATCACTTTTAATACTGATATCAAGAGCAGCAGTAAAGTGTGCCCAAAGCGATGGAAAGCAGCTTTATTGTGTGGCACACTGCAGTTACCACCATTCACTGTGTCTCTGTGGCTCACAGTTGCAGAAAAAAATCAGCCCCAAACCACTGCTTTGTGTGCAAAACATATTATGCCATTTGTCATCATTCAAATTCCTCTCTATCCTGCAGCTGTGCATACAGGGAAACTTCAGCTATCTACCTGTAACTCTGTGGATGAGAAAGAAGGATACCCCTGAAGGTGACTTAATTTATAGCTGTGATTAATTTCCAATTCCATTTTCCCTCAGTGATGTTTATCTTTAAAATTAGTAGAAGAAGTGGAGGCCTATTTGTGTGTATGTGTGTGGTGGTAGGAAGGGGGATGGGTTGAGGTTTGGGAATGAGTCCCACATAGAATGTGCATTATATTACCTCTGCATTATCATCAGTCTGCCTGCATATCTCTGTTTGTTTGGCTGCCTATCAATCTGTCTGACTGTCTGTCTAATTGATCAACAGCCTGGCGGGAGAGACAGAGGTCCTGTGAGCGATCAGCAGGAATATGGGATGTCTGACATTTGTTTCTGGGAAACAAAACAACAACAAAGGATGAAGAGTATATGTGGTAACAAGACTGAGAGTCTACAGCAATGCTTGAGGCTCTGTGAGGCTGCACTTGGACACAGCGGTGCAATGAGCTAAATGCTAACTTCAGCATGCTACATGTAACATGCTAACAATAATGTGCATTATTTTAGCAGATAATATGTTTAATATGGTCATCATCCTAGTTAGCATACTAACATTTGCTAATTACCACTGTTAGCACTGGTGGGAATGTCATTAGTTTTGCAGGTATTTGGTCATAAACCAAATTGGACAATTTAAGATGTAGATCTCCTGATCAACAAAGCAACATACTGTAGCTTCCCACTTCTTTACATTCAAACAGCCACTGATAACATAAAATCCACACATTTTACCTGATCAGGAAAAAGACACAGAACGGGACACAGAACGCTTTTCACACATAATATAATGTAAATGGGGTGAACTTTGGGTTTTCACAATTCCTTTTTAAGAGGCAATAAAGATGAAATACACAGACTCAGTATCCATCTTCTGAGCTATTGTACCTTCCAAATTAAGCCAACAGCTAAGTGACTCAGACAGTGGGTCGTGCATAAATAAAGCATAGCTATAAAGCATGTACAGTTCAGGAGTTCAGTTGCTCTTAAACTGAAAGCTAAAAGACGTTTGATTCAAGGGACTTTTAGCTTGCTGGGGTTGTTCGCTCCAGACACTCCACTTCCAGCATCTCAGACACAGCTGCCCTCCTGGGGTTGTCGCACACTACAGTGTCAAGTTTCCTGCGAGACTAAAACATCCATCTAGCAGCAGTGCTGTAGGCAAAAATGCTTCTTTCCAGACAAAGGTGTGCATGCGAGGGGAGTTATTTGTTAAAAAGGGCATGTTATCAATCTGGGGAGGCATTTACACCTCAGTATTTCTGTGATATCCATGCTTTTCACTCCTGGAACACAGACCTTATCCTTCCTCGAAAGCTAACACGGGTGTTTAAGGTTAATGTTTTCCTGTGAAGACATCGTCCCTGTCACATAGACATATTATTGATTTTGTGCAATTTTCTGGGAAGCAACCGAAAGTCTAAACTGTTTTGCTTATCAAAAGTTTTTTGATTTTGTTCTATGTGATTATGTTTTTTAATTGCATATTGCAATTTCATTATTTTGATGTGTAATGTCAGCGAGAGGTCAAATGACTTATTAGTGCTCTTGACTGATCTGAAATGATGAATATCCTTTAAAGATTATTCCACCGTGTCTCGGTTTTACGATGCACAACAGAATAAGACAGAAACAATAAAAGGGATATGATAATTTAAGCAGACTGACACCGCTGGATGTCACTTGCTGCTTTCAGCATCGGCACTTCAGTGGCTCATGGGAGCAGTCAGAGGAGACTGGCAAAACTTGTTCAAGTTAACAGGCCACAAATAAATGACTGCTCAGTACAACAGCAGTGTGCAGAAGGACATTTCAGAAAGCGCACATCATTTAACCTTGAATTGGATGGGCTGCAGCCACACAGGGCTATGTCACTTTTCAGTCCAGTCAGCAAATAACAAGAAAATGAGGCAATGTGAGCCATCACCAGAGCAGGATGACTGAAAAAAAAGCACAAGCTGATTTATCCTGGTTTGTAATGTGACATACTAAAGACAGGGTTAGGATGTGGCCTTCATGATCACAGTGCACTTTTTCTGTTCAAATGAATACATGCAGCATGCAATTTCACATGCACACAAGATTGTTTTAGGAACATGACAGTGACCTCAGTTATCCTCCTATAGCTTGGGCACTCGTCATATCTCGACCAGAACAGAGCACCTTTGGGATGAGGTGGAATGTGTTGATAGCAGCATGAATGCATCACCATGGAGTCAGCATGGACCAACCCTCCCTAAGGAACATTTACAGCACCTTGTTTAATCCATGCTTTCATGAAATGGCAAAAGAAGCTCCTTATTAAACACACTCTGCATTGTGTAGAATATATATTAGTGTAATTTTGGAGACCCAAACTACAGCTATCATTTCCATCCTAGAAGAGTTTGAGTCAAGAATAAAAGCAATTTCCTGAACATCCTAACTGAAATTGAAATGCCAGCAAGAAGACAGCTGCCCATTGACATCACCATATATATAAAAAAGAAATGGTGATAGAGGGGAGGAGAATACCACGCTTCTTAAATTAGATTCATATTTTAAAAGTTTATCACGTTTCATTTTGGTGCAGAGATACTGTCAAGCTCATATTTCCCATTAATCATGAAGTATCAGGGGCATTGCATAGACATCTGTCATGCATATGTAATTGCTCATCAGCCTTTTATCGGAATCACTGAAACAAATTTCCCCTGGCAAAGCAAAAGTCATGTGTGTGTGTGTGTGTCTGTCTGTCTGTCTGTCTGTGTGTCTGTGTCTGTGTCTGTATCTGTATCTGTGGCTGAGGTCATTATTGATCAGATTTTGTGACATGCTATTACTACTGCTAAATAACAATTAGAGTGACAGAAACAAGGGCGAGTGCAGGGCTCAGTCAGATAAATTATGCTTTCCTGTTGCAGCGCCTGTGCTAAATTAATGACGATTTATGTTCTCAAAAGACACAGAGAGACCAGGAAACGGAAGCACCTGTTTGCAATACACAGGGGTGGAAAGGTACTCCAGTAATGTACTTAAGTAACATTTTGATGTAAAAGTACTCTACTTGTACTCCATTTCCATTTCCCGCTACTTAATACTTCTATTGCAATACATTTCAGTGGTAAATATTTACTGCACTACATTTATTTGGCAGCTATAGTTACTGGTTACTTTGTCTTGTGACTCCTTATTAAAAATCTGTCTAGTTAAGGCTCTTTGTCATGTTTCAGATGTCTATGAGTTCCACAGAAGAGACATTTTCCCTCTAAACTTCTCAAATGGTCACATTTGAAAAACAGCTTGGGACCCACAGAGGTCAAATTATTCAATATTTCATAAAAAATTAAGATAAAAAATATCCAAGATTATAGACAAAATAATAGGCTACAAATATATGTATTCTTTTCTCTCACATTAATCATTTAAGGACCCCTCCTTTTATCTTGCGACCTATTGGAGGGGGCTTGACCCCTAGGTTGGGAACCACTGAGATAAACTAACTTTGGTTAAAACTTGCTTCAAATGCGTTGATGCATCAGTATTTACAATCTAATAATGCCATTTATAATAATACGCTATATCAGTCACAGGGGATATTTTACTGCAGAACCAGTAGGCCTACATAGTTGTACATTGTGGTAGTAGTACTTTACAAGGATCTGAGTAGGCCTGCTTCTTCCACCACTAACAACACAATAGTCCACTAATAAATACTTTACTTAAAAATAAAATAGGCCTATCCTTTCTATTTGTTGAGACTCTGGCTCATAAATGGTTTCAGGTGTATTGCAGATAAACAAATTAAACGAAATTTAAAATACTTTTTTGAAATGTATTATTTTTTTAAGCCACGGAGGAATTAGTAGACTACTACTAAGAGCTGTAGGCATCACTGACTTCAATGATTTACATGTACATTGAACCCCAGACATCCTTTAATCATATAAAATCATAAACGCCATCCATTCCTCGCTGCTGTCCGGGCCAGGTTTTGATACAGCACCGCCACTTGCCGGAGCACTTGGATTGGCTGGAGGAGCAAGGTAGCCCGCAGAGACTGCTGCTCCTTCCCCTGGTTCGGTCCCGTCAGTGGAGCGCGAGGCGCAGCGCACGCACATACGGCTCACACACACTCGCCTGCACGCGTGAAAGGTGCGACAGAGAGTGGACTCAGCGGACGACTTTGATTTTGTGTGTGCGACTAATCAGAGCATGCATTTGCCATCAAGACATCGATCCACACCTCTAGACAAACCAAGTGAACCATTCAAGGGAAAAGCAAACGGGGACAGATTTTAATGCAACATCCTTCCTGACGGAGGGCGATGCACGCGCCTCTTGTTCCAATAACTGTCACAGTTTATATGACAGCAAAAACACAGCGCTGCTGGATATATTTTTCCGCAAAGCCATTTTGTTCATATTTTTGCGCTCTGGGTTTTTGAGGGGTGCAATTTCGACCTCAGCGCACAACGAGCGACAAATAGTGCGTGTTTGAGCGCAATTTCTCAGTGACTCGGACTTGCCTCAGAGCGGAGTTTGACTCCTCATCATGGGGTACAGTGCACAAACTGATAGAGAAAGAGGAAGAGTGCCGAGATCCTCTGCTGAGATGCTGACCGTATCCTGGCTTTTGCTTTTTCTCCTGGTGGATATCGGAGTGGCTCAAGGTAAAGTTAAAAGTATATTTTTGACCTGTAAACTTGGCTTTACTCTACTAAAAGTTGTGTAAACTCCTATAGGCTAAATCAGGGTTGGAGTGGACAGGAAGAACCAACTGAAGTTAGTTTACTCAAACTGTTAGTAGAAAAAAATACAAAACCCACCTTTTGGCACTCAGCTATTGAAGAGGTTAAGGCATACATTAATCCTGTGTAAAAGCAAAGAAGGCCTAATAGTCATAAACTCCCAATAATGTTGGCTAAATATGAAGATATGGCAAACCATGAAGTCAAATGAACCCTTCTCTGGAAAACCATGATGAAAAAACCCCACCACACTTTAATTCAAGGGATTGAATGTTGCTTATTTCAGTTGTGTAAACCACAACTGGCATTTGTAAACAGAAACAGTCCCACTATCACATCCATTTGTCTCGGAAAAGAAATCACAGAGTGCTGTTGTGCTCCAATAGAGCTTCGAGATACCATCAAAATGAAATCAAGCCCATATTTAGGTTGCTTTTTTTTAAAACATCTAACCTAAATTAATCCTTAAAGATTGTCGCACACAAATAGATTTACTGCAGTAAAAATGGCCTAAACTAAATCATATTACGGGAGGTAAAATATAATATGTAGACCATTCTTTACTGTAATTATTATGAACCAAATTTTTTTAACCAAAAATTTAAAATCAGACTCATGACCCAGTTCCTACTTGTATTAATTTAGTTTTATGTGGACATCCGGTCCCACTATAAAAACCTTCTACAGTAGATGAGAGGCTTGATTGATTAGGCATTCATTTGCTTTTTTTCCTGGGTTTTCAGGTTAAAACAATAATGCACAAAATGATTGATTCTTAGGGCAATCTTGTTTTGACGTACATATAAATAGTTTCATTCCAAAATAAGATGTCCAGTCTTTGAAAACAAGCTCATCCTTTAATGATGACTAGTTAAAGTCCAGTGAAGCTATTTAGGCTATAGTCTTGACCTTTGCTTAGAAGACAGGTCTTTATTAGGATTGAATAATCTGTATGTTTGAGATACTGAGTGGTAGAGTTTCAAAGGCAATTTTCATTTTTTCCTCAGATATAATCATTGTTTTAATTTCTCACTGTATTCAACTTCAACCAATAAGCCTTGCCTTTTTTTTTTTAAACCTGTGTGTCTTTCCGTCAGAGTAGATTCGTCTGTTGAAAGATGTTTTCTGTAAACCGTAGTAGCTGTCAGTTATGGAAAGCATTGAGATAATGCCAACACCTGAAGCCATTTACTTAATCTTCTCTCTCTTGAGTGGGATTGTCTGTCAAACAAAGGGAGCTAGGAGGAGGCCATCTATGTGAGGGTGAATGTTCAGTATGTGTTTGTGCATGTGTGTCAAATGCCAGATGAAGTGTATGCCTCTGGAATTAAGGTAGGTGGTCTGCCTGCTCTTTCTGCAATTAACTATGGCTGAAAAACATGATGAGATTGGAGGAAATGAGCAGATTCTCGGTTTGCAGACAGACCTCTGCAAAGGAAAGGCTTACAGTAGCAGATTTTTCAATGATCTAACATACATTTTTTTTTAAAGTTAAGGCTACTCATGCAAGAGCAACACAAGCTTAAATTGGAGGTCCAAGCACATATCCTAGACAGGCAACCTGGAGCACCTTATCTAGCTGCTCCAGACCTTCATCTCACTCCTACATAGTTAATGAGCAAAAGAGGAAGAGGAAGAATGAAAATCAGCACAGGTCCAGTTTCTGAAGGGCAGGGTGAGATGACATAATACCCATTCCAAAACCCCAGAGAGCTTCTGTGTCATTGACTAGATGGGAATACGAACAAGGTCCTTCTCTGTCCATTAAGAAGTCGATACAGCAGGAGAACATTGTTTGAGACTAATTAATGGGCCCTGCTATTTTTGGGCTCTGATGAGCTCTACACATTCCCAAATCGCTGGAGAGTCACTTATTCAGTGTAAAACTACTGGTGATTAAAGTGGCTCACTTACCCAGGCGCTCCTCGTTCAACAACTCCTTTCCTGTATATTTTTGTTTTGGAGTCATTTGAACACATTTTCAATATTTGTATACTTAGGCACATTTCATCTGGCTATTGTGGTTTATTTTTGATTCCTGGCTTTGCCTTTGAGAGGACTTGCTCTGCACCCCATCTACAGAAGTAAGCCCTGGGAAATGAGAGTGCTCATTAACCTGCTGAACTCTTGACAAAGGAGACAGGTTGAGACAGATATAAGCTGGGAGCTGCCAGAAAGTTAGCTGGGAGCTCGATGACAGTAGCTTGATTGGAAACCCATGGTGCAAGAACAGATGTACTCTTGGTATTTCCAGCACAGCGGCAGAGCTGTACAGTATGTGCAGTGTCCGTATCTGTGTGTGTGCATGTTGTTTTTAAAGTTGATGGAGGATGTCAAGTTGTTATGGGAATATGTGGAATACTTCCTCATGATGATATGTGAAAAAACTGCAAGAGATGTAACATTTTGTTTTCCCTTTTTGGGAGAAGTAAATGTAAAAACAGTTTGTAGTTCTACTGGGTGAATCTGAAATAGTAGTAATTTATTGTCCATCAAACAGACTGAACAGTGAATCACAGGGGAAAAGCTACACTTTCTTTATTGGTTTCACATATTTGAGTTGATAATACGAGGATATGTGTGTATATGTGTTTTTTAAAAATTATTTATTTATTTTTTTTCTTCAAGGCTGACCAATAATATACCTTAACACTGACATGTTTATACTGTATCTCTGTGTTATGCATTGGATAAAAGCATAAAGTCCAGCCCAGGGTAGTGGCCTTCCTGGGATTAGTTCAGTTTTTCCACAATGCTGCTCTTATGTCTCTCTCTTCCTCGTTTACCATGTTCCTGTCTCTGCTCCACTTTCTGATGATGTGTCCTCTGAGGATTGTTTTTGGAGGGAAAAGTTAAAGGTTCTTTTCATTTCGGTTTCTAAAATATTGTGACTCAGTGCACAGTAAGACATTGCTATTTTCCTCATGCAACACTCCCTTTCAGATTGATCTGAGCGCTGCTTTAAGAGTGCAGGTAAACGTGAATGTTATTTCTATCATTATTATTCTAACAAGCTTCTCTGCGGCCTGACAACTGGCTCCTCGGGGGCCGGTAACATTACAACCATTGCGGTCATTCTATAAACAGGGCCTGTATGCACAATGAGCACATTGTGTGTAAGGAGCTCTACTTATAAATTACCCCTATGTAGCCCTTTGCCAGCACCCATGAGATGGCAATATGACACACTTACAGTCAAGGAATTTTATGTAATTGAAGGGAATTAAGATTCAGTAACGCACTCCCCTATGTGTAGGTGAAGGAAGAGGGCAAAGTAAACAGTGTGTACAGTATGGTCTGACAGTGCTGAGTGGGGGCAGAGGTGCATGCTGGATGCTAGCTGAGCTACAGACGGAGCGTGGTAGTGAGTGATAATTACTGTGAAAAGTGGCTGCTGAGTTTGCTTCCCTGCTTCCCTCGATGGCATATACTATTGTTATGATGGCAAAAAATATACATGAAGCTATTTTAGGGCTGGGAACAGTTCTGCAGTCTTCTAATGGATGCGGATGTCTTGTGATGTGCTGATGGAGGCAAATACTGTCACTGTAGCCAGGATTTTAGAAATAGTGAGGTCATGGGTCCAGACTCCCCTTTTGGTGCAAACCCACCAGGCTCAGAAATGTTTGACCAACCAACAAAGAAGCCTTTGAAATATTCTGATTATTTAGATTTGTACTTTACTAAATCATTTAACTTTTCACTTGAACTTTTCAATTCAAAATTCTGTTTCAGAGCATTCCCCACACTAATATAATTGTGGTGGCGAAATTCTAACTTCTTGTACTATATTAGAGTATAAATAAATATAGCCTAAAGTCCTTAGAACATTGTTTAATTTGTGAATAATGACAACATGTGAATTCCTCCACAGATTGTTAAAACCAACAAAACTCTCAGGAACAATACAGAAAACATGACCTCAGTGTCAACAATGCTTCTGGTGTTTAGGTGTCTTGCTGCCAATACCCATGCACCAGATTTGATTGTTTATTTGAGTGTTTATTCTGCGTATTTATGCTCTTTAACCAGCCTGGTGGAAGGATGCCTCTACCAGTATGAAGTAAACCTAAAAGCATTTATTTCCTTTTTCCTTTCCTAATGAGGTTTCTGTTGGAGGTGTCCTTGCCATTTTTATTTGTTGCTCTCATTTTGTAGGCATTGTGAAACTAGAGTTTTGCTAATAAAACTTGACTGTTGGGGAGTGTTATACTGATTTTAGATTCCTGTGTCATCTCTATCATCTCCCCTCCTCCCAGAGCAGTAGATAAAAAGGAAAGGAAAATAGTTGCAGGGTGAGAGTGAGAATAGGGTGATCGCAAGGACACAAAAGAGGCAAATGGGACAGAAAGATTATTGGTAAGGAGTGGAGAGGAGAGGAAGTTGGAGGAGAGAGAGAGAGGGAGAGATGGAGCGAGGACAGGGACAGACAGGAGAGGAGAGTGTGTCATTAATCACCCTGTGTGACACTCTCAACTACAGGGGAGCTTCACAGTGCAACATTCACTTCTATTAGCAGTCCATTAGCAGAGCTCCGCACAAGTAGCAGCACTTGACATGCAGGCCTGTGCCAGAATGGCTGACCTGTGTCTCGACACAATGTATACTGCACCACCTAGATAGTGTGTGTTTGCTAAGAGTTTTTGTAAGAGTAGGGTGAGTCAAAGTGCACCACAGGGCTTACATTACTGTGACATATTGTGACAAGTTTAGCTTTTTAGGCTTTGGACAGCAAATGAAAATAATTGTATAAATAGGTCCCACTTTCAATTACGCTACTGGATGAGATGGGGCATAATGATTGTAGAGATGATGATGGTGGTGGTGGTGGTGACCTGATTTCCTACCTGTGATATATCCTCTGCCAGAAAATGGCTCTTCAAAGTTGAGGTGGCTGATGCATTAGAGGTACAGTCATTTAAATCATTTAAAGGCTTGTTGGCCTCTTACTAGCCAAGAGCCAGGTGATTACAGGATCTCAGCCAAGGGGGACGGGGGTGTGGACCACTGTCCCTGCTCTTGATCTACAGTTCATTTATGATTAGAGATCAGAGCTGACAGTCAGAAAATCAGGGATTGAGGGGGGATAGAGAGGAGGACCAGAGCCAAAGGGGGAGAGAGAAGTGATTACGAGTTAAGTGGCCCTTCCCATGCCATTATAAGCAGCAGGGCTGACAGAGCACATCATGAGTGAGTATAAGTACACACTCCACTTTTGCCCTTTAATTTGGCATCATGGCCTCCCCCCCTGGTGCTCAACCACTAATGTCCTTTGACATTTTTGTGTTCCTAACAGGAAATCAGTCAAGGACATGTCACTACAAACACAAGTAAATAGGAGAGTATGAGTAACTAAAAGATCATAGGTGGTTATCGGAGTATTTTCTTTGCTTCACATTTACTCATCCTGATTGTTTTGTAATATAGTCCTTATGATTCATCTACTTTTCTTTATGTTTGTTATATAATTGTGTGATAATCGTCACCATAATTTAGCTGATGTAATCATCTGTGGACACAGCAAAAATGGATGTCCTGTACTGTTGCCATACATGCTATTCTACCAAGCAAAGAGGATTAGGGTACGAAATAAACAGAGTTAGGGGGGGATTTGAGATGCTGCTGGAATGCTGGTACTCTTATGTATGCACACAGACACTATAAAAAGCTTGAAGTGCTGATGAGCAGTAAAAGGCAGAGTCAGTGGGAATGCTCTTATTTCCCCAATGTCCTTTAACTGTGTTCCCTGCAGTCTTGGTTCCTCAACCCAGCATGGAGCAGTCTTGCTTGCTACTACATAGTAAGCACAGTCCTAACATGGCACAGCAAGATAATAGAAGCTCTGACGGTGGGCCAGAAATTTAGGCTGAACATGCCCTGGATGCAGTTTGAAGGTGTGATATAATCCTGGTTTATCTCCGTTGTTGCACGTCTATGGGGCCAAAAATTACCACTGGTCAAATATTGAGGGATGTTTTAAACGAACAGTTTGACATTTTGGTAAAAGCGGTTATTCTCTCTTTTTTTTAATTAGATGAGAAGATTGCTAATTATGAAGCTACTGCCAGCAGTGGTTAGCTTAGCACAAAGACTGGAAACAGGGGGAAACTGTTGGCTCTGTCCAAAGGTAACAAACTACTAAGTAGTGGGCTTAAGAGATGCTGGTAGTCGGATTTAGTACTTCCAGAATAGTGTTTATCAGAATTTTGTATGTAATTGTGAAAACAATGATGGAAAAAATGTAAAGGTATTGGAAAGAGTGTTATGCTGGAAACACACCGCATGCGGAAACGCTGCGAATGCCGTTATATTCATTTCGGCGCCCATGTTATCCACTCTGTCCAGCCACACCGGCTGTGATCAGGCGCGGAGCGGCTGCGCTGGCCTGCGCTGGCCTGCGCGCTGCAGCGATCATTGTGGCAACTCCTCTATTTTTCCTGCGAGTGAATGTGTCAAGCCAGGCAGGTAATCTCATACAGGAAGGCCACAGTGCAGCCGGATACCCAGGTTTATGGTGATTTTGGCTGTCTACAGCGAGACATGCGATCAAGCACACGGAGAGAGAGACGGACGCACGCACGCACACACACACACACACACACACACACACACACACACACTCTGGGATAGAGAGAGAGAGACATTCTGTAGAGTGGAGAGGAGAAGAGTCGCTTTGTGACCTGCGCAGAGAAATGCACGTCTGGTATGAACAGCCAGGCGCGTGATCAGGCACAAATCTAAGCTTCGCGGCTATTCGCGGCGCTTCCCCGTGCGGTTTGTTTCTGGCGTTACCCTGCCTTCAACCAGAGCTAGTGCTGATTCCCCCTCCAGTAATAGAGTGAAACTAAGCTAATCTCACCTAGATATATTCTGTACATAAGTCACATACCTGCAAACTGCACACAGAGGCATTAAAACAGCAATTTGTTATAGTAAAAACTCCACATAAAATAAACCAACAATTAGAAATGAAGATATTGCCACTTTGATAGCTGATGAGATGATTCAAAGACTGTTCTAAAATCAGTCTTGAGCACGAATATTTTCATCTCAAGGTGCTCTTTCAATCCTCTGCTCTGCCGCCGCCGGGGCACCTTTGATGTTAAAGCCAGGCTATATGTTCAGGTCTGATGAGAAGGGCGAACGTACCACTGAGGCGGTAATGAGTGAGATGATATCAGTGGTGACTCATAACACCTGAGTCACACGCACAGTGTGGGGGCTTTGGCAATCACCTGAATTTTCATGTCTCTATGAAAATCCAGCCTGCTCTCCAGAATGGAAATCTAGCTGCTATCTTCCCCTCTGTTCTGACTCTGATTGACAAAGCTAAACCCTTAATCCTGGCTTTGCCCTAACTTGTGCTCTGAGCCGGAGCCTCACAAGTGGAATTGGACTAAAGCAAATGTATAAAATCCCTCATGAAGAATAGGAACAGTATTCATCTATAATAAGTTATTTGCGAAGCTGATGTGTATTTTGTCAAACCCTCAAGTGGATACATCCATATACACATTTTATGTACCTGCGTTTACTTCATTTTGTTGTTGAATGTGTCACATCTCTGCATTGTGAAGAGCGGTGGTGGTTTCCAGACGCTGCACTAATGTCTGGTTGGGGAGGGTTGTGGTCTATGTATGTCAGCAGAACAGAGAGAGGGGTAAGGAGGGAGGGGGGGCAGGTATGGGACCACAAGTCCTGGCTGAAACATGAGAGCAGGAGACCCACGCTCCCCATTTCCTGTCTCCACTTTATCAGCATCTTGCTCTCTGTTATTTCTGTGCTCTTAAAGCATCCGATGAAAGCCTTGCCACAGATAAATGTTTGTGCTTCCTTGTTTTTTATGGGGCTCAAATGAGGGACTTTATCTGCCTGCTCCCTCCCTCCTTCATTTCTTGCTCCATTCCTGTGTCTGCTTTGAGATGCCACAAGAGAAGTTATAGGCTCTGGTTTACATTATGGTTCCTTTGAGATGGGCTTGAAGGACAATGCTTGTTCTTGTTCTTGTTCTTCTAAAGTAATACATTTTTACAAGACATTAGAGAATAGGCATGGGAAAAGGTGGATAATTAGACTACACATTTTTGCTTACTTTGTAAGAAATGATTATTTCCACCTATATTCAGATCTGGGGAATGAGAGGTAATATTCTTTTGAAAAGAAACTTTTGTCCTTAACAGTCTGCACCCTTTCACCTCTTATCACCTCACACAATATTTTCCTTCAGACTCACATAATTCAGTCTGCTTCTGTTTTCTTAGCTTTCTGTATGAGCATAGTGTTGTGTGTGCGTGTGCGTGTTCTTATTTGTCTGCATATGGTGGTAAACTGTGTGTATGCACGTGTGTTTATTCAATAATAACAGAGTCCGAGAAAGTCTGTTTCAGATAAGTCTGTGTGAATACCAGACCATTCATCCCCAGGAAATCAATCTTTCTCATAATTCCCCTCATTTTTCTTCCATCTGTTATCTACAGAGCTGCCAAACAGACTTTTAAACAGAGCAGACCATTACCAGAGGGCAGCATTAAATGTGTGTCAGAATGCCAGCCTGTAAAGTGTTGTTTTCACTGAGTTAAATGAGGTGCTAAATTAAAGCTACACAATTGGTATGCACTGTTGTATGATTAAACCCCCATCCTCCATGTACTTCTGTTGACAAGAGCACAGAAAAGTCAAAATGTGTGTTAAGAGTCTGTTTTAAAAAATGATGCTATTGAAATCATGCTTGACTGTTGAAGGCATGTGATGAATGGGTGTTTGTTTCTGTTTTTGTGTAATTACTTTGTACAAGTCTCAACAAACACTGTGGAATTCAATCACCAGCATCTTGGAAAACATATTGTTTCCGCAGTCAGGTCAGTTTCAGAGTGGAGTTAACTGCCCAACCCCACCATCATCACTACCACCAAACACGCACCGACCCAAACACTCCACTGCGTGACCTCTTTTCTTCATTTTGGGCTTTGTTACTGTGAGTCCAGTAATGGTTTGCAACTTGAGATTGCTGTTGGGTGTCAGCACTTTCCTGTGTTTGTACAGCGTGTGTTTGTGAGCCTGTGTGTGTGTGTGCTGTATCTCCACGATCAGTCCTTGGTGACCTAAGTACTGGCAGACACTGTTTAACTGGGGCAGGCTCAATGGGTCTCATTTAAATGGGTCCCAGACAGAAGCCCCATGGTGAAGGGTTACTTTATGACTCTTAACATGTAAAGCACACAGTCGAAGCTGCTACAATTTGTGTGCTTGCCAGAGAAGGCGAACTGTACTGTATTCTTCTTCTTAAGGAATCTATCAGGGACACAAAAGATGCTGCTTACGTTTAAAATTTGCCAAATTAGGGGGTTCCACATGGAAAATAAGTGGCTTGTTGTCTTTGATTTATATGCATTTTTCGGTTAATGAATACTATGGAGATGAGGTTGATAATGACAGAAAGCAGTCTGCGTAGCTCTGAAAGTTCACTGCTGTAAATGTCAGAAATATTAATGAGCTCAATGTGTCATTCCCTGCTTGTCCTACATGATGTTCTAACATAAAAGGATTGAACAAAGTCAAGTCACATTCACATAATTTCTGTAGTGCAGTGCATGCATGCATGCCATCATTGGCTGAAATACTACTTTAATACACTAGGAATTATGTACCGTACAACAAAATCTTCAAGTTGTGTAAGGGATTGCCAGCAAAGGAAAGCTTTCAACTGTGCATTTGCTCCTTTCAAGGAGCTAACCAAACAATAGACAGAAGGTGAATAATGGATGTTGTTGTGATGAATGCTCTGAAATGCAGAGAGAGAGAGAGAAAAAAGAGTTTTTCCTTAACCAGGTCAAATGTGTGAATTGGCTCTATTTTGTATACGGAATACAGATCTTGAAATTCCCACAGTGAACACAATTTTTGTTTGTTGTTTTACATCCATGCTCCCAATCCGTTAAGGCATGGAACCCAAAATATTGGTACAGTCATTTACTGTGGCATGACTGTATGCTGCTATCAGACCTCACTGAGCTACCTACAGATTAGAACAAACCCTCAGTACTATCACAACATGAATCATTTATTACGAAAACCTTTTCAAACCAATTGATACAGATTAAATGGCTAGTGTTACTACTGCCATTATTAATAGCGATCATAATAAATGATTTGTGAAGATGTATTCTTATTATTAATAGTTTTGGGAGTTTCTAAGGATTATGCCAACCTACCCATCAGTTTGGTGGGCAGTAACAGTGGAAGCTTTTGTCAAACTGCTCTCCCCCAGTCAAGTTAATGGAGAAATGAGATCTGAGTTAGGAAAAAATGACCAAGCTTAGTAAGATGACAGGCTTGTTTCTCTAATTCCAGACCTCAATAAACTATGACCCCATACAGTACACCAGCTGCACTGGAATCAGCACACCAACTGTAAACTGATACACCATAATGGCTTGCTGCAGATATGCTCGAGCATGTGCAGCGGAAACCGATAATTCAGTGGTGACACACCATGCATAGGGGTTCCCATGGTTTTTAGGCTGACGTGAGGTAAGATGATCCGTCAGGTAAAAGCAGAGGGGGTTACACTGGAGAGACATGGAGGGGGAGGGCAACGCAGGGTAACCTCTGCTGTGTATAGGAAGGAGCAGCGCACTGGTAAATCATACCTCCTGATGAGTTTCCTTCAGTAGCTGCTTATTTAAATCCTACTGCACACATTCCTTACCCATCGCATTTAGAACGCTGCACATTACTAAATCATGGTATTTATGTTTTAACAAGTCTGCAAAGGCTCACTAGCATTCTGCGAGCCACATTTTTTGTTATCACTGTTTTTCCATGCCAAATGTTTTATTTAGCAGACCGCTCTAGCCCGAGACCTCGCCAACAAAAGCAATGATACCGGCCAAAGGAAGAGTCGGAGAGGAAGAGGAGGTGGAGACAAGGAATAAAATGAGACAGAGATAGCCACTCCTAAGCTGCATGGCTTTTACCCACAGGATGAACAGGCTGAGAGCATCCAGGATTCAGGCACATTAACCCACAGCTATTCTGGGCTCCTTTTATGTGGCTTTTTGTTTATGGAAAAGAGGCAAAAATCTGGTAAACAAATACAATAATGTTTAACAAACCAATGTGTTGTAGAGATTGGGCAGCTTTGAGCGTTACCAACTCACAAACATGCACATTTCCATCCTCCTGCAATTTCTTGGGGAAATTTGACGGGGTAATCTGAGCCTTATTGTGTTGCTTTTCTGTGGAACACCAGATACCAGCACAACCTGGTTTGGGTTTTGACTGCCATTTTTCTTGTTGGCAGTTGTTTCCACACTGATTGAATTTGAGGGCGAGTGGCATGAGAAGCTGGAATATTTACACTGTAGCTTCCATTTTGGTTCTTTTGCCATAGTTTGTTTTAATAAGAGCTTGAGAGAATGCAGTATACTGTCTGAGGAATTTCGATGGGGCATGTCAAATCCAAGGAGTGTCAGCGGTCACTCTGTTAACACGCTGCTCTGTCTGAAGCCGGTGGACATGGAGTCAAATGGATTGGTCAAAGCTGTTCCGACACACACAGGCACGTAACAAGGGCTGGACGAGCGGGAGGACAAAAGTGATCAGCTCTTTGAAGGATGTGTCACAATGAGGGGATGTAGCTGTCTAACATTGATCAGTGGTTAAAGGTTTTCTCTGCTCAGCCTGTCACATCCAACTTTACTCTTCCTTTCCCTCTGGCTCTCTTCTCTGACTGACTGTTAGAAGAAGTTGGGTGTCAAATGGAAGAAAATACTGTCAGAGCCTACAAAGAGTTTTTGTATGGTTTACAAAATATTTGTTACTGTGTGGCCCTAGTTACATGCAGACAAACTATGTCCTTTGTATCGGGGTGGTCTCTTGGGAGTGAAGCAGACATTTTAATTTAATCAGCTGCAAACAGCAATAATGCCTCCCCCTCCCCCTAAAACTCACTCATCTCACTTCAGTGATACAATTACGAGCTGAGCTGCATTGGCCATCTTGTTGTGATTATATGTGTTTACATGGGAGGGAGGTGTTTACTGTGGAAATTGCGGCCCTGTCCTGCTGCCCATTTAGCTACTGGAGAGAAAGAGCTGCTGTGAGATTTAATTTATTTATCGTCTCTGGAACAGTTATACTTATTCTCTAACTAGCATTATGATTGTGTCTTGCTGAGTCTAGACCATTGAGATGAGTGGCTCCAGCTTTAGCGAAAAACAGCTATGAAGGCTCTGCATAGATGCACGGACACATCAAGGAATGTGTTTATTTGTAAAGGGAGGAATATATATATAGCATACTCTCCAGCAATAACTACTTTTTTTGGCTTTTATAAGTGATTTGTAAAACAATAGAAATATGGCCCAGATGCAGATATGCGTTTTATCCACAATATGTCAAAGATTTAAAATCTACCGTAGTTTTTTCTCTAAAATACTTTAAAATCTATTTGATTATGACTTATTTATCTATCTCATATAATATGCTGTATTACTACAGTGAATTTTATATAGGCTAAGTCTAATCTACAAAAGATGTCCTGAAGTGAAAGGTTTAAGATTTAAACAAAATAACTCTTACATATGTAAGATGAAAGTACTATTGAAATACTTACTGTAATATTGTATAAATACAACTATAAATAAAACCTAGATATCTTATGGCCTTATTTGTAAAATCCTTTTTTTTTATGTTGCACAAGGCAATCCGTAAAGAGTAAAAAGAGCTAAGTCATTTTAAAATATTTGCATCCAAAATCAGTCTCTGAAATTGCACAAGACTTTTCAAAAGAGCAAATTGAATCATTTGTCTTCCATTTCATATTTTTAAGTACCCAGCCATCACTGGCCTTGTTGCCTGATGGTCACATTGCCTTTTCAGGCCCCAGCACTATGTTTTATTGGTGTAGCATTATGCACAGTGTTTTAACCATTGTTTACTCCACAACATGCCACTTGTTATCTTCCGCAGCAAATGGCCATGTCTTTACCAATTATGTCTGGCTTTTGTCTACTTTCCTTTTTTCCGCTGGACGAGCAGCCATTTAGTGCAAGGGTCAGGGTTGTAATTGACAGCCACCACTAAACAAATCTGCCCGGCTCGGCGGTAGACCAACCCCACCTCCTGTCCCCTCCCGCTTCTCTAATCTAACTAATGCACCCATGTGTGTGCTGGAAAGTGAATTAAGCATCGAAAACTCAATACCTGATCCATCTGACAGAGCTGCCTGCGTGCACATTAGCAGTTTCTCTGCAGCCTCTGTAATTGTATTACACAAGTTGGCCGCTCTAACGATCAGACCTTACACACACTTACACACTTATACACACTCTCCCTGTTGTCGTTAATCGCTGCCTTCTCTGGCCCCGGAGGCGTGCAGCGGGCCAAGAACAGAGCGATCGAGAAGAGGATGATGTGGCGAGTAGTTCAGCCCTCCCTCAAGGCTGACATGAAATGAAACCATCGCCTGCGTCTACGTGTGTGTGTGTGTGTGTGTGTGTGTGTGTGTGTGTGTGTGTGTGTGTGTGTGAATGCGTGTTGTGAAATTCTGTCTTTTGATTTTAAAGCTCTGTTGTCAGCCTCTGTATCTGCCTATTTGCCTTCTAATCAGTGCCTTTCTGGGCACTCCTGCTGTGTGGCCCTGTTTCTGTTTCTGCCTTTGGCATATCCCACCGCCTGCTATCTGTGTACTGTCAGCAGTCCTGCTCCTTGCCAGAGACCACAGTGTGATAAGAAGAGCTTTTTCTCTGCTCCTCTCCTCGCCACTAATCTCCCTTGACCTATGCAGACCTATGCAAGGTTAAAGAAATATATCTCTGTGAATTTTCACATTATGCTGCAGATAAGGGGTGAGGACTCAGGAGATGTAGATGTAATGAACAATATACATACCTGTGCTCCTCAAAGACATTATCGATGAGAGGCCAGAGTGGAGAGGAAGATATGTGGAGAACAAACGGACTGAGAGGGTGATAAAAGGGGTTGTTGTGTTGATTTGCTGTGTGTTTTCATGTAAGCAACCATTTTCTCTGGCCTCACTAATTGAGACTTCAGTTTGAATCCATGGAGAAGCTCTTTAAAATTGGACTGACAGGCTGATTTATAATGATGAGCCCCAGACTCTTCCCACCGCAGCAGGGCATCTCAAAGAGTCCTTGGAAGCGAACAAACTATATATATATATATATAGCGAGAATGCTGCTGATAGATTTTGAAAGATGACCTCCCCGCATAGCCCAGCCCAAGGCTGACGATGTATAGATGCACACTGTGTTGTCCGAGAGAGCTCTTTGACCTCTACATAACCACGAAAGGCCCCCCCCCCCCATATTCCTAGCTTTCAGGGTCCAGTGATACCCTACCTGCCAGATGACACCCATGATCCAGACCAGTGTGTGTGTGCATGTGTAAAAATCCCTCAGGGAGGACTTGTCAGAGAGCAGGTCATCAGATATGCCCATGTGTTCACCTCCGTGTGCGTGCACGCTCACATTTTTTTGTGTGTATGTCTGTCTGTGTGCACACGCAACAGGGGAAGAACAAGGAAGAGCTGGGATGGTCAGCTTTATCATGCTTATCTGAAAGGTCACTCCGTCATTGTCGGACTGCACTTTACACAACCTCCCTGTGGTCAACGCAAGGCAAACTGATTCTGGAGAGACAGAAGGAGGAAAGGGTTGAAAGAAATTAGTTTGAAAATGTTGCACCAGTTTAAAGGAGATTTCCAAAAGTCGGAAAAAGAACATGCAAATGAAAGTGCATTTCTAACAACCACTTCGATTTGCAACAAGATTACATTATCAAAATGCCACCTGTACCTATTTTCTGTCTCTTATTTCATGATATTTCATTGTCCTTTCCCTACTAATAAGGCATTTATGAAACTAGAAGCAGGTCCCACAACATTGTTTTTACTTTCATTTGGGATTTGTTACAAATATTTAACATTTCCACCTATTTTTTTTGTTTTATAAAGATTTAAGGGACAAGAAGTTTGGGAACAATGTCAAACAAAATAAGTGCGAGCCTATGAAGGGGTTATTTATGTTTGGAAGCACAATTATCACTGGAGTGAAAAAGGTGTAGAGGTAGGGACTCGTCCTGTGTCTACTGTGCACAAGCCAAATCTCTGAGCGACACTAATCCTACTGGTTCTGCTGGTTATCCCTCCTCTCTTCCATCGTCCCTCAGCAGGTATTCCCTCACTGCCAATGTTCCTTCTCTGACACCCATCCTGTGTTTTTCCCACCTGATCCCCTCTCTTCTAGCGCTCTGCTTATTTTTACTGTTGTGCCTCAGTGACATTAGCCACAGTAATCCAATTGAAAGCTCCTTAGACCCGGCGCCGGGTTCTGTGGGGTTGAGGCGTTTCCATGGGGATCTCATGGATTCCTAATTAAGCTCATTAAAGCTTGTTATTAAAGCTCGTTAAATCTCATCCTGACACGGTGGCACAGCTCCTGATGTCTGACTTTACTAATTCACACACTAATACCACCATACACTCTTACAAACGTGCACACACACACGCACACACACAGATGTCACCAGTATAATGCATTTTGGTGGGTGTAATTAAAGCTCCCAATAAGTCCTGCAGTTTTTCCTACTCCTTGGTTTGAATGGAATGGAAAGAATTTTGTGAACAATATAATTTACATACCCAACACACAACCATTTGTGCTCATGCAGAGTTGATGTGAGGTTACTATAAGAAAAAATTGTTCTCTAACATTACCGAAGACAACACATCATTCATGAATGATATGTTTGAGCTATGGGAGATATTTCAGTCAAGTGGAATTCAGGGGAATAAGAACTCACACACACTGAACCATGTTACTTTGTGCCCCTTGACCTCACTCTAAGTTTACACGTCAATTCCAAAGATTGTCCTCTGGCTGTGAAGAGGAACAGTAAACCATGTTGTTTTGGGGGTCTTCAGGGTGCTGAGTGGAACAGTGTGTATGTGTGTGTGTGTGTGTGTGTGTGTGTGTGTGTGTGTGTGTGTGTGTGTGTAGAGAGAAAGCAAGAGAGACTGCTCTCACAACCTGAATCAGCCCTTTGATGCTGACTGGCCTTGACATCAACAATGTGGCCTTTCACAGCCCTCAACCACCTCTGAGGAGCTTACCAAGAACACACACATATCCAGTCTTTCTCTCTCGGTCACTCTCTCTTTAGTTTTTTTGTAGCTTTTTGTGCCCATTCTTAAAGAAAATGCCACTTGAGCTGGAAAGAAGATCTTGTTTAGTCGTCTGCAGAAATTGCATTGTAAATACCAGAGAAATGAAAGGATATTGAGCCGAGCACAGTGAAGAGTGGAATCGGTCAGGTCTAGAGGGATACATAAGACAGTGGATCTTAAGTGCCCCCTCACACTTTTATGTTTTTTCATCCGTTCCCGTAAAATATTCCCTTCTTTTGCTCTACCACTCTTGTCATTCTTTGACATGAAAGGGATTTCAACCCTTAGAGCCTTTTTAAAAGTATCCTGTCTCACAATGACTGTGGTTAAACAGTCAGTCTGTAAATGAAGTCTATTCCAGATGAAAGTTGAAACACTCCAAAGGAGGTTCAGAAGTACGGCCTGCAGAGGGACATCCATCATTGACATCACTGCTAATTTTGGTGACATACTCAGCAAAACATGCCCAGCTGTGTGTGAAAGAAATACATGAACTCAGTGTTTCCATGTGATTTTTTCTTTTTTTTTACTCCATACTTTTCAACAACTTACAAAAGCAGACGCTTATATATCAAACATGTGTTTCTTTAACGCTCCATGTGTGAAAAGAATTGACTGTGATTGTGCTGACAAATGATGTTTCCAGTTGTGTGTCAGACTGGTGGAACATATAGTAAATTCTCTGAACGTAATCTTTGTTTACTCTAGGTAGGCTCTGATTGACCTGTTAGCATTAATTAGCATTAGCCCTCCAATAATGCAGCCAAATTATGCAGCTGCGGGCAGAGAGACATTTATAGAGGTTGACTGAACTTGACCCAGGTGAAGACCGGTCCCAGGGCTGTGGCCTCCTGCACGCTATAATGAGATAATATGAGAGTGCGATGATGACCTGGGGTGTGTGCTTCTCAACTGTACACTAAATGGAGATACGAAAATGTAGATACAGAAAAACTGCAGTTTTGTTTCCACTGACTTCTCTTCAAAACCAACAAGAGTCTAGTGGTTAGGACATTAACTCTGTCTCCTCTGACGCTCTTGAGTTAAACACATCTCACAGAGTATGGTATTTCCTGAAGATGAATAGTACTCTGTGATGAGGAGAGCTAAATGCATCCAGTCATTTCCCCTGACGTACAAGTCTGTGTTTAGGTGATGGGTCAAACTAAGGATGTGGGCAGTCACAGTATGGCCGCATTGGTGCCTCGCTGCCTGCTTCCTCGGTCTCTTTGCCACGTGAATGCTGGGCCATTAAAGCTGTTGTTTGTCTTTTTTCCTCAATGAGTGACTTGTGTGGTCAAGCCTCAGCCAAATGACTAACCTTAAGATGACTGGAGCCAGATGGAAGAGCTGTGCCTATCGATCTGGAGTTTCGAGTTCTGATACAGAACTTTTACTTCTTCTCAATGACCCTCAGCTCTCTCACTTTTTTAATAACCATGCTGCACCACCATACTTGCCCTTTATGATTTCCATCTCTTGCCAATTGCCTTGATTTTATGCACATTGAAATCGGAGAGTAAGAGATGGATCTTGCTTATATCCCTAGATATTAGAGGTTCCATAGAGAGTGCATTTTTTGGGCATTTGACAGTGACTTTGAGCAGGTTCTGTACATATCTGAAAGCATTTGCCAGACAGATGGATCTGATCAAAAACATTAAGATTTTCAGAATGTCATTAAATTAGTTCTTACTACCGTTCGCTGCTCGTTCATATATATATTTTATATTATTAAATGTTGAAGATATGTGCCCATGATACTTAAAAAAAGAGTTAGCAATAGTGTTTTCTTTTAAAGAGTTTGTGGGGAAAAACAATTTGAATGTTTCAATGTATAATCACTTAGTGCCAGGGTGATTATTAAGTTAGTTAAAGCTATTTCCCACTTAGAGTATACAGTGATTACAGTAATGGCTACAGTGGACATACAATCCTTGTGCTGCCCACTGATGATTAAGGGAATCTTATTTTTTCTCATCCTGTAAGCACTAGGTCAAGTCAGCTGCAGTCAGGGAGCCTTTGAGCTCCACCCAGCTGCCAACTGCCTGCATCCACAGCTTCAGTGGTCAAAGGCTCATATTCCAGTCTTTCTGACTAGGGTGGTTTGCTTTGATAGTCAGGCCTGTTTACCGCTCCATGTCCTGGGGGCTAACTGGGCTCAGATCACCCTCAAATGAACTGAGGAGTGAGGGAAATATTCAACACAGCTGTGCTTACTCAGAGGGCTGGGGCCAGGAGAGACATGCTACTACTCTTTCAGGTACAGGGCAGGTCTCAGCTCTGAAGCTGTCTTCAGAGAGCATGTTTGCATTTATAAAAATGTTTGCTTGGATACGAAAATAAAGATTTCCCCGGTGGCGAGGTATGGGAACGCAAAGAGAGAAAGTAAGCTGGATGGAGATAAAAGATTTTTTTAACAGGTAGGAAAGCAGCTAACCCAGCGGCTGCTAGGGAATATAGCAGCAACTCCACAGCAAATCAAAGGTAGTGGTAGTCTGAAGACTCTAGCGGGCAAACTATCCTTGAGTAAATCTAACCAGTCTCTCCCTAGAAGCTTAGATTAAGAAAAATGGTGTTGTGGATGTCGATATTGTGCCTCAGCCATATGTCTTAGGCAGGCTTGATGCTCAATCCCAGTTGGACAACAGTCCCTCATCTTGGATGTCTTTCTCTTTCACTTTAAGATCTATGTGCGATGGGGAAACATTCAGCTTCTGCTCTTTTCTCACTCTGTCAAGATTTCTCTTAGCCAGCTTTGTTGCTTTGACCAATTTACCATCTCTGTATGTCTGCACAACAGACCCAAGGCTGGCAGCAGCTATACGAGTGGCACAGGGAGACTGCCGTGTAATGAATAGAGGGCATGGCTAGCTATTTGGCAGGAGTGGATGTGAGGGGATCGCGTATGCTGTTAACTGGACAGAGTCAAGAATTATGTCAGGTATGGAAACAGCTTTGGCCTGCCAATAACCAACGCTCATCATGTTTTCTAAACAGGTGTGTTTAAGCGTTAAACCAGCTGTTGGGCAGTTGTCACTAATATGTGTTTGTTCTGTATGACCATGTGTAGCCCACTCTAATTATCGACCTATTCTTAATTTATGAGTGTGGCCTTGCAGATTAATTCATATGCGTTCCAATGTTTGTTTGCCTAATTAAGGATTCACAATGTGGCTTCATAGTGTGTCTCCTCTCTTACCCTCTTTTCCCTGGTTCTGTCTCACACATACAGTACATGCACAAACCTAAACGTGTTATACCAAATAAAAAAATATACCATACACAATGTAATTTATGCACCTACAATACTACATACAGTAAGAGGCTTATATCAGCTTCTGGTGCACAGTATGCTCCTTAGGTATCACCATGATACATTTACAAGATTTACATTTGTCTAATTAATGCAAAACACATTTAACAAATGCAGATTTTTTGAGTTGAATTTCTTCAATTTTTTCCCCCTGAGCTTTCCAAAGTGAACGTACTGCCTAGTAGAATATGGAACAACTGTTGTCAAGAGAAGTGGAAAGTCATGAGCAAGCAGTGAGCAAAACATGTTGTGAGTGTATCCATACTGCCCACTGTGTTGCTGGCGCCCAGGCTGGCCCCCTGTTTGCATGTGCATCCTGCACCCCTCTGCTTCACCGGCACTCCCTGCGTTTCTCCATATTTCCACTAGTTCTTTCTGTCCAAGCTTTTGCTAGTGTGAGTTCTGGCATTCAGGCCCTGCCCTGCCCCTCTCTACTCTGCTCCACTTCCTCCCTCTGGCTCGGTGGCCTAGCTGCCCGGCAGGGGCAGCCTGCTCACCTCCGGGGCAGCTGGCACGCCTGATGGCCCCATTCATCAGACCTGAGGGCGAGGGTTGGGGGCCCACAGTGGAAAGGGGGGTTGCATCGTGGGCCTTGTTGTTGACTTTATTGGGATAGTTATTAAATAAGCCATGATGACAGGGGAGGTAGAGGAATGCTTTCAACTCCCTCTGCAGGAGATGTCCTACACAAACCCTGGGAGTGGATAAATGTCGGCAAGGACGGAAGGAGGGAGGGACAGAGCAAGGCAAACAGCAATTTTGTGAGCCTGAAACACAGAAGGAGGGAGACAAACTGGCAGAAAGATATATTTACCAAGACAGTTACTTTCATAAAATGAATTGGGGGCTTGAAGAAAAATGAAGCATTAGGGAAACAAGTAGAGTTTTTAGGGTGAAGGGAAAGATCACAGTTTGTCTTTTAAAGATGGATGACTTGCCCTGGGCAAGAGGCTGGCGGCCCGCAATGTTGAGGCTGGTGGCTGAATGACAGAACCCCTTCTGAGATTGGTCATTAATGCACGCACACACACACACACACACACACACACACACACACACACACACACACACACACACACACACACACACACACTATTGAGTGTCCCAGCAGGAGAGAAGACACAGCCTCTGGGCCGGGGGCCAGGGGAGGGATCCAAAGGGCAGTGGAGGTCTCCCCACAGTTTCAAATACAGCCAGCAGTTGAGCATTGGCATGGGAAAACCCAGCCCTGCACCTCCACACCCTCAGCTGCATTCAAGCCTAACAGTAGCACAACCTTCTGTGTGTGTGTGTGTGTGTGTGTGTGTGTGTGAGAGATTCCCTTGACCCTAACCCTGCTCCACAGCTGTTGAACAAGGGATGAAGAAAGCCGTAACACCAGAGAGAAAGAGAGGGACACCGAGAGAATGGATCGCAGAGATGAGAAAGCTTGAATGTAGTCCCTGGGGGCAAAATGAATGACTCACTGACATCCTCTTGGCTAGACTCAGAAGTCTGGTTGTTCTGAACAATGCTTGAAAAAAAGTCTCATTCCGCTACATGTATTGCCACATTTATCATTCAGTTCTTTGTACTAGACTTATGCTAATTCTCTGAGGACCCTCTTGTATACAACATTACCTGAGCTTTACAGTAATATCTCAGGGTATTTTAGGGACCATTGAGTATGTGTTTTGCAGAAGATAAACACTACTAATCTTTGAAATGCAGAACAGGGCCACAGACTCATTTTAAATAACGCACAAACCATAAGTATTATGTTAAAATTTGTGAAATAAGGTTGACTAAAGAGAAAATCTCAATCTCAAGTGTTGCAATGGAAAAATACACCATGTGTATTATTTACTTGTCTGCTTGGAGAAGACCTGTCAGCCAATCACAGGGCCCATAACTGTCAATCATCTTAAATGAATTAACAGCAAAAAAACACAAGTTATTGAAATTACACTACAGGTGCCAACAATTGAGAGGAATCAAATAAAACAAGAATGCACAAGCCCTAATTAAAGTTTTTATTGCTGAAGATAAATACAATGCATGTGAAAACTTAAAGTCATCTTACAAGTTTTTCTTATCTTCTTACAAAAATAACTTGATATCTGTGTAGCTTTTACATGTAACATTGCTTTGGTCAGTAACATAACAAACTTTTAAAACTAACTTAACAAAGGCTTGACGGAACATTGTTGCTATTGTAGCTACATTGCAGTGGATGCATTTACAGAAATCAGTTATTTTATTTCTGTAATATTAAATGCATAATTTTGCAGGCTTCTTTCATTTGGCATCGGCACTATGCACAAAACTAATAACTTTCCATTTTCAAGTTAGCAATTTTACTTTTCTGGTTGGTTTCTGGTCTCATCATCTGATTGTGTTCTCACAATGTTTTTATGAAACAATTTGGCCAGCCCGGCCACTGTGTTAGAGACTGCTGGCATGTTTGTTAGGGAAACTGACAAAAGTATCTTGGTTGGAGCCAAGTTTCCCATGAAAAAACTGACACATGTAAGTTACTCATTACAAATAAACAAATACAGCTGCCAGCATAATGAATTGCACTTCAAAACATGTGCACATGTTCAAGAACCCATTTACCCTTCTGCCTTAAAAATGTACAGGCATGCATGCGCCCCTGACTGCTGGTTTTCATCCGTCCCCTCAGTCTTGTAATTATCTTGTCAATTAACCTGTAGGTGGAAGGATAAATGGCACTCTTGTCTCCCTCACCATTTCCACTGATGCCTCTTGTTTTCCTCTGGTTTCAAATTAATGCACAGTGGCGTGAGAAGAGAGACTGATGTATATTTTTGAAATCAGAAGGTATTTTTCTTTTTGCTTGATTTTAAACCTGAGATTTCTCACATTTTAGCGGGGAAATTAAAGTTTAAGCAAGTATTTTGCCTTTTCCAGTTAAATCATACTGTTAGTTTTTGGCTCACAGAGCTGTTATATATTATAAACTAGAGTCAAGTTTCCATCTCAAATATATACAGTATATTCCCCTCCCTAGTCTACTTTGCGCTCATCTCATGTTTTACACCTTGATGAAAGCAGACACCGAAATACTTGTTTCATCCAGTTCAGTGAATCAGCCAAATGAATATAGACTTTTCACCCTCATTTACTGTAAGTTATGTATGCTTTGTGCTAGATCGTCAGCAGTCCGTGTCACATCTGCATAGGCTCAGCAGTGTAGACAGAGTAAATGAGTCTGTCTGTGCCTCATTGTATCCAGGGGAACAGGGACAGAATGCAGTCACATCTGGGCAAGCAAACCACAGTGATTGTTGGACCTGTGCAGTATCCAACTCCCTGGGCAGAATTCCTAACTTGAGCAACAATGACAACCTCCTTATTGAAAACCTAAAAATAGTGTGACAAGAGATGAATAACTTCTTATTCATTTTTAACAACACATGTGAAATGAAATGGCATTTGGTTTGGGGAATTGTAAAAAAAGAAAGAGGCTCAGATAGAGTTTTGAATGATGAATGGCACATTTTTATTCACTCGTGTCCAACATGTCAAGAAAATCTGGAATTTGAAAATTTCCCAAGGACATCCTGAATACACCATACCTAAAACTTGAATTTCAAGCGCGGATGCATTTTTTTCCTCCTTTACTTAGAACTCACACATTCTTTGAGATAATCTTGTATTTACTAACTGCTTTAGAAGACTTAGAATAGAGATGGACAAAAGTGCTTGTCCAGTCAGTGGAGGCACATAGTCAATAAGGGAAGATGGGCTTGGCAGCTTGCTTTTTTCCCCTCACTGCTAACTGACTCATTATTCTGTATCAACTCATTGGATCTCTGCTGTCAAAACATGTTTGTTTACAGACAAGCCACTGCTGACAGATGTGAGAGGCATTTAATAGGCAATCTAGTTGTCAAAGTTATTCCAGCAAGGATAAAGCAAGCAGCACAAAGAAATGTTTAACTTAACATGTATTTATGGCTTTAAAATGACATAAACTGTAATTTATGTTGTTGAATGGGTGAAGTAAGGACAGCATTCAGAAGTTCTTAGCACATTTAGGTTGGCATGTTAAGATACCAAGCTGACATGGCTCTGCCCAAGGGCATCATTTCTGCTTGGGGATGGGAGAGATAAAAAATAGAGTAGCTCCAAATCGATTTATATTCATATATGCATCTATTTATTTTAACCTACTTATATGTGCATATTGAGAGCTACAATTATTCCTTGTATGCATAAACATATTTGGTCAATAAAGCTTATTCTAAGAGGGGACATGGCCCCCTCACAAAATCTGATTTGTTATTATGGTAACCACCATAAACAATTTCATCATAGTGTGTTATTAGCTAGATTGAGCTTAATGTACATAACGCAGGAAATAGCATTCACATAGGTAGAAGAAACACTTCATTGAGCCCCTTCCTTCTGACTCTGGCTCTGCCAGTGATGCACAGTAAGACTTTTCATAATTGGTATTCTAACACATCACAGATGAAGTACCGACACCTTGCCCCCATGACCCTGCATAACAACGCTTCCTACCTCACACTTCACTAAGCACAACCACTGCTGGACGTGTGTGGAAGAAGAAAGAAAAACAGAGAGAAAGAGATATGATCTGTCCACCTGCAGCGTTGTTGGTGCATCTGTCCTTTTGGTGCATATCTGCAACTGCTCACTCCACTGAGCACTCAATCACTGGGAATGGTTTGTGTGAGTTTTTGTGTTCAACTTTGAGTAAGAGGAATGAGAGTGTGTGTGTGTGTGTGTGTGTGTGTGTGTGTGTGTGTGTGTGTGTGTGTGTGTGTGTGTGTGTGTGTGTGTGTGTGTGTGTGTGTGTGTGTGTGTGTGAGTCAGTACATGTGTTGCAGGGTTACCCATGCGGAAGCTGATCAACATGCTATGTGCATTAACACCCGCACTGTGTGTGTGTGTGTGTGTGTGTGTGTGTATAATGTGTGTCTGCATGTCCATCCACACTGCACTCTTCTCACAAATCCTCCAGGTCATGCCACTTGTGCTCAGAGTGAAGCTTTCGTGAGCTCAAGCTTTTAATTTTTTAGAAGCTAGTATGCCTGTTAACTTAACCTCCGTGTGACCTCGATGATGTCAGTCTCCCCGGGCCGCCAATCCTAGCCCCTTTTTTTCTTCTTATTCTCAACCAGCCCACAACATGCCTCGGCGATGAATTCACTGATAGCAATGGGACTTAATTACAGAAGAAACATGAAAAGCCTCGGTCTTTGCATAGCACGATATTCCCAGAACGGCGAATTATTGTGACAGGGATGGTTTGGATAATGTAATGTACATGCTGTGTATGCTATCCTGGTCTCTAGGGACACCTTTTAAGATGTTAACAAGCTTGTAAATATTTTTTAATTTCAAACCGTATTCCTTCTATAATTAAAAGTGATTTGATAATTAACAGTGGTTAATTAAAGAAGGTTTGTTGAAGTTAATGGTGACATTTGAAGGTCTACAGCACATTCCTATCACCGTTCTTTCTTTCTTCTTTCTGGTCCCTTTTGTTGGATATTACAAATGTATAGATGGATGGAGAGCGACAGGGAAGGAGAGCATGAACAGTGGGAGCCGCTAATGTAAATGTAGATGAAAAGGATCATACATTCCTCTAAACAGACAACACATGCTGGTGCTGTGGCCTCTGGATCTTGTCTCTGTGGAGAGCCAGCTACAGCATCCCCCTGAACTCCTCGTGTCGTACCGGATCAGAGCAGAAAGGAAAGGAAGGGAGAGGGAAGGAAGGAGGAGTGGAGGGATTGCATTTGACATTCAGCCCCCCTTTTTCCCCCCCAGTCATCCATTTAACCCTGCCACTGCAGTTGGTGCAATATTAATGCCCTTAAACGCAGATGAGGTGAAAATGTGTCTGAAGGAGCGGATCCCTGTAGGGAGGGCAGCTGCATGCATGCACGGGGTTATGAACACACACACACACACACACACACACACACACACACACACACACACACACACACACATGCACACACATGCACAAATAATACTAATTCATTTCGCCACCTGTATGGATGTGTAAGTCTCTTTACTATACATGATGTATCCAGCAGCCTGCCTGTCTGCCTGCCTGCCTGCCTGCCTAAGTGTTTGAGCAGGCTCTTTTCCTGCTGTTTGAAACTGAAACAGGCTTAGCTGAGATTTAGGGATCAAGGTGTGTTTATGTGAAATCCTAAACCAGCTCAAATGTGGGCTATTCCGCCAAATACCCCTGAGTACTTGCTCGTGTGGCCAGGCCAGGCCCTTTGCACTCCGTGTGGAATGTTGATCTGAGAGGAAGAGGAGGCAGGTGAGAGTTGAGGGGTGAGGGCAGGAAATCGATTTAGTCCCATCACGTTACCTGAATAATGAATAAGGCGCTGTGTCCAGAGATTGGAGGGCTATAGCCGGACATTGTACAAAGAGGTAGTTGTAGAAGTGTGTGTTTTGGGTCTACATTGCTTTGAGTTTGGCATTATTTTGTGTGCATTTTCAATTTGTGCATTAAAAAAACCTGAGTGAAAATTACAGCCGTGTTAGTGGCTCTGTGAGGCACAGCAGTGCTTTGAGCTAAATGCTAACATGCTCACAATGACAATGCTAACATGTTGATGTGTAGCAGGTAATGTTTACCATGTCAACCATCTTAGGGAGTTAGTATGCTTACATTTGCTTATTACTGTAGCAGTAAATACAAAGTACAGCTGAGGTTGATGAGAATGTGATTAGTTTGAAAGTTTAAGTCATAAACTTCGTAACATATTGGACAATTTAAAATCTATCGTTAAAACAAGCCATCCTAACAGGACAATTTAATGACCATCCATCCAATGACTGTTGAGATATTTTACGAAAAGCCAACATTTTTAACCTGCTGGTGGCACTATAAGAAAGGTCTGGGATCACCAAAGTAAGTGGATTCATCCATGCCCTTAGCATGGCTCAAAAGAAAAAAATGACCAAAATATTTCAGATACGTTTTTACCTGTGGCTGACATTGAAAAGTTTACATATTTTTAAAAAGAGAAGGATGCAACAATGGCTGTTGTAAAACGATTTCTCTAATACACCTTGACCTGGTAGCTGCTTTTGCTTCCTGAAAACAAAGCATTCGGTGCTGCTTAACTCCACCAGAAAGCCTCAAAACACTCCAACACACCACAGCAGCAATTTTGTATTTTTGTAACATCCTTGTGAATATATTCACTCAAAGGTAAACACGCTGATTCTCATTTTATTTTGCTAAAACTTTAGATTTGCTTGATATTGTTTTGCAACATTTTAATGAAAGCATAACTATAATCAGGATTACATGACCTCTCTACAGTCTTTCAGGGAGCAGCATAACACAGTGCTTCTGTCAAAGTAGGCCAAACCTTTTAGCCCCGTGCCAACCCTCAACCTTTACCTCATCCCACCCCGAGCAGGCTCAGTAAGAGTCCCACATTGCTTTTGAAGCTGGACAAAGTGGCCACAAACTGCCGCTGGATAAGCTTTCTGTGTTCTCCAACCCAATTCAGCTGCTACAGTAATAGCGAGTGCTCCCAGTGATTTCATATTCTGTTTTATTCTGCGAAAAAGCGTTTTTGAGGCATCTCAGGGATTGATGCGGCGGTGGTGAGGGGAGAGGGGAAGTGCCAAGCAAGAGAAGAGGGCTTTGGGGAGAGTGAGTGCAAGACAACTGTGTAACGCTCTACAACCTTAAATGTAGCTGCAGAAAGAGCAAGAAGTTATTCTGTACCCCAAATACTTACCATTAAGTCCCTCTAAACCTCTGGGAGCATTCTGCTGTCACCACCACTCTCGGCTGGCTTTTTGGGGGTGTTTTGCTTGGATGTTTTATTGATGTGGGTTAAAAAACTAGTAGCACAATCAGTGGTGCAAGTGAAATGTAACAGATTTGAACTTCTGACACTTCTGGAGTGTGAAGGGAGGGCATGGAGAGACTTTCAGATGGGTGGGGTCACCAGTGTGGTCATGCCACTGTACTGGATGAGGTCAGCTCCTTAGACTTGGTGCTGCCCATACCACCTCTTCCACATTGAAAGCTGAAACCACACAGTACAAATATTCACTTTCAACCCCAACTCACATGAAAACACAAAGATTGAGTGCATTTTTTTTTAGCAATACCCTGTGAATGACCTCTCCCTTTTCACAGCTACTGTACTCACACATGCCTCTGTCACAATTACTTTCACATCACAACACAGATAAAAACACATGCATGCACACACATATGCTCTCATGAGGATGTTTCCTGCACCGGTAATGGGGTGACAAAGACAGGGCTAATATTGGCTCTTAATATTTGATGTGCAGAGAGGAGTGTGTGTTTTTCATCAGGATGTCTCTGCCTCTCTCACTGTGTCTCAAGTCAGAGATTGTAAAGAGACTTTAGATTGCTTAAAGAAATACAGTAGATGGTGCTGTGTAATCTACTTACATCATTGATTTATCTTTTTATCCAATTGTGTTTCCTTTTGTAACCTTACTCCAGGCTATATCTCTTCATAGAAAGAAAAAGCATCCTCTTAAATGTTTATCGACAAAGTCTCTACATATTCAATTAACAGTCTGTAGGTATTGTAGGACAGGTATCACAATGAATTTCATTGCTTGCTATGTTTGAATTTGCAGCTAGGGCTCCCCCCCTTTTCATGGAAAGTTGTCAAAAATTCAAAGATGATTTTATTTTTAAAGATCCCAGAAGACTCAGTATTTGATGTCATTGTTTGTTGCAGGAAGGGAAGCAGTGTGTGCTGTAGCCCAAATAATTGGTGGAGGATTCTCAGCAGGGGAAGGTAAACTGAAAGTGACACCAGGGTGGAAAGCTCGGCATGATGCCTTCTTCCTTTCAGCATTTCAGCTAAAAACTACAGACCCTCTACAGTTCCACCGGAGCGCAAGTGAGAGCTCCCTGACTGGAGGAGCGGAGAGCTTTTGGCAGACCCGAACGCTGATTCCCCCCTCTCTTCCCATAAATCTTTTATATCCAGGGCTAAATATGAGCCGAGTTGATGTGACGCTGCGTCTGTGTCGGGGGCAGACTGAGTATGGGGGAGGCCTGTTGAGGTTAAGTGCTCTGGTGTCTGCGACTCAGGGGACGTGGGGAGAAGAAACAGGGAGGGGTGTGTTCTGTGCTGAAATTGAGGGTGGGAAAAGAGGAGACGGAGGACAACTGAAAGATCATCCCATGAGGGGAGACCTCAAAGCCGGGGTATGGTTTTAGAGTTCGGCCTCTGCCACAAATGTGCATGCTCACACAGATACATGCGCAGGCACGCACATACAGTATACATGTGGCGAGCCTCAAACAAAAGCTTTTCAATTGTAACAGCTCTCATGTTTATGTCTTTAAAGATCTGCATGACACTCTCAGAAGGGGATACATGCGTACTATTTAGGCTATTGTAGTCCAAGAGAAGGTTGCACTTTTTTTTTTTAATTCTCACAGCAGAGGTTTTGATTTCTGGGCTACTGCAGATCTTCATGGGGTGCTTCTAAAGCACTGCAGCTTTCTCAAAGCTCTGTATGATTCTATTGGTGAAATTTGAAAGGAGTGCTGGGGATGCAGTGGAGCGTACAGTAATTCTTGGTTGTCTCTTATTTTGTCTCTCGCTCTGCACCTCATGCACACACACACACACGCACACACACACACACACACACACACACAAGATGCAGTAAAAAGTCCCTGCTGCGATGCTAGATTATATGTTACTAGATGCTGATTGAAGCAGAACACACCCTGATCATCATATCAAAACAATAATGAGAAGAAAAGTCAACATTGTTCTCCGCCACGCTCCATTAACAACAGCAGAATCCATAATCAAATTCATTTTCAAACAGCTTTATTTAATAAAGTGCAGTAGGACTGGTACCTCCATTACCATAATGCTACTTAACATTAATCTTGGTCATTAAAGAAGACTGACACAATCCCCAGGCATACGAGTTGTAGAAATTAGGGATGAACTGAGGAAAGAGAAGTGCTTATAGCTGTAATAATGTTTTTGCCCCTGTTTTTTCAAATAGGGACTCGGTGCAAAAAATCCAAAGATTCTTAATGTATCTGGAAGTATTGATGCTGCTAACCATGGTTTGGAGGTGAGGTTTTGATCTACTGCTGTGGATGTAAACAACTCATTAGGAAGAGAGCAGGATGCCTGCTGACTGGCAGGGACAGCAGGGGTTCTGGGGATAGCTGGGAACATGTTAACTATCTCACTGTCGCTATCTCTTTTGCTTGCTCCTCTATTGCACTTCCGTCCGCTCATCAGTCACCAGAGGCTTATATTGGAGATGTGGGGGTATAATTGCATCTTACTCTTGATACCCACCCGTTCTATCTCTCTCTACCTACTGATTAAGTCTGAACCTGCTTTCAACTCCCCTTGTTGTGCTTCCTCTTGCCGTTTTAGTCATCCTTTTCATCCCACCTTCTTACCTCTACCTTTTTTCCCTTGCTGGGCTGCCTCCTCTTACACATTCTTGCTCTCTTAATCAATACCCCCCCCCCCCCAGATTCTTCTCAGCCTTTCCTCCTGATCTCTGTGTCTCACTTCTCCTTTGAAGAGGATGTCAGACAGTCTTCCCTCATACGGAGCCATATTTATTCGACTCCATCACTCTAGAGACATGACCTCTCCACGTACCTCTTTTTTACCTCTCCACCTACGGTATCTCTTCATCGCTTTTGCGCCTCCAATTCTCAATTGAGTCACATCTCCTTCTTACGAGCTTAATAACAAGAAAATTGCGTGGTCATCCAATTCTCTTGTCTCGGCCAGGGATCAGTAAACAACTAATTGTTTGAGGACTTTGATTACTGTGACACTGTTAAGTAGAAAGGTTATGAATTGTGTATTGTGTTTTAGTGCAGCATACAGTAGCTAACATCCCAGGTAGTCCTTGAGCAAATTAATTTACCTTAAGCCGGAGGAACATGGTCTCTTTATGATTTATTCCTACAGTTTCCCGCAGTTTAGCCCAGTGAAAGCACAGTTTTGAGTAACACAGTGCTTCAGATGAGGAGTGGACTACAAATCCATGTAGTGATCAATAACTAGCCAAGGCAGCTTTATTTATATTGCACATTTCAAACAGAGGCAATTCAAAGTGCTGTACATTGACAAAGAAAAACAGTGACGTTCAAAAACTAAATAAAATCAATTACGATAGAATAAAATGAGATTTGGAAAAAATAGATAAAATGAAATGAACTCCATAAAAAATAATATACAAATAGACAAAAATGACACAAGGCCAGAAAAACAGTTACAGTGCAGTAATAAGTGGCAAATTGCACCAAATTCAACAAAGGAAGTAAACGTGCAGTAGAGAAATCGGTTAACCAAAGGCACAGGAGAACAGCACAGCTTTTAATTTAGATTTGATTCCTAAAGATCCAAAGGCCCTACTGGGTTTATATTGTTCAAGAAGATCAGAATGCAGTTTGGCCAGAGATGGTGTGATTTATAGCAGCAGCAATTATAAAAATAAAATACGCTAAGTTACTTGAAGCCAGTGTAAAGATTTAAGAACAGGAGTAATGTGCCTGGTTCTCAATGGCAGCAGCTGAAATCGTCTAAATCTTGTCTGGACATGAGACCTCTAATTCTTGCTATTTGTTTGAGATGATATAAATGCTGATTTAGTTATTTTCTTGATTTGGCTGCTGAAGCTCAGATTGGAATCATTTGAAACACCAAGATTTTTAACGTGAGTTTTAGTCTTTAGAGCTCTCTGGAATCAACTTGACCAAGAACATTCTTTCCTCTAAATACAATGATTTAAATACAATAATTTCTGTCTCTCTTTATTTAATTGAAGAAAATGCAATGGCATCCAGCTATTTACTTGCTCTAAGCATTGATAAAGTGAGTCTAAGTAATACAATAGTATTAAGTATATCTGAGTATCAGCTGGTTAGCTGTGATGAGCACCATTATTGTCATGTATGATTTGGGAGTATGTACAGGTTAAGTAACCGGGGGTCTTCACATGTTATGGGGATCTGTGGCAACAATGTAGCTTCTGCCTTTGCGATATGATCTGAACCAATTGACAATACCAGATAATCCCAACCACTTTTCCAGTCTGTCAAGAAGTATTTTATGCCCAACTGTATCAAAGGCTGCATTAAGATTAAGCCGCACCAAAACTGATGTTTTACTTGATTCAGTATTTAGAGGAATGCCTTTTAACACCTTTATCAGTGCAGTCTGAATGCTGTGATATTAGAAATCTGTCCAAAAGGCCATTTACCTTTTTAAAAGATTCTCAATATTTTGTTTTCCCAAAAATGGAACATTAGAGATAGCTCTGTAATTACTTAATATTGAAGGATCCAGGTTGCCCTTTTTTAGAAGGGGCTTAACAACTGCAGTTTTCAGGGTTTTTCGAAAAATGCCTACCTCTCGATATATATCGATTATAGTAATATATATTGATTGGAAGTAATAGTTCATGCACACTAATGAGTCCTCTGATCCATTACAGAGGAGCAATAAAAATGTGAGTTTTACAATCATGATGTCAATACTGATATCTTAGCTGCCCGAGGAAAACTTGAGTTAAGTAACCTTAAAATCAAAAATTGATTTTAAGGTTACTTTTAGTGTTTCAGGAAGGATGTATCACAACTTTTATCATTCCTCGTTGCGCAAGTATTAATTGGACGCAACATGAGTCAACACTGACAACTTTTACTGTTCTTTTTAGTTAGTTTTTTCCTTCGATTTAAATTTCTTTTTTAGCCCTACAGTATGTTTAGTAGAGTTGTCTTGTGTCTTCACAACTTCCAGCCAGTCAGTTAAGCTGGGATTAGTGTCTCTTTGTCCCCCTGACTGGCATTGCAGAGTCTGTGACAGACCTGAGAGGCACCCGAGTCCCATCAGATCAACCACACTAATTAACTGTTTAAAGAAACTGGGGTGAGAGTCAGGAGAAAAGCTTTCAGTCCCCTTGAAAAAGCCATTAAAATGGAACAGGGAGGGGAACTAAGTGACACAAGAGGGGTGGTGCGCAGTTTTATCGATGGCCTGGAACCTGAGTCTTTTGTATATGTATGTATGTGTGTTTATGTGGTGGGGAAAGGAGATTACGAGGCTCTGTGTTTACGGTGCAGGTTGGTCAGGAATGAGGAGCCTTCTGAAGAATCCCAGACGTGAGCAAATTAACCTTTGACCTCTGTTTACTGAGCTCAATCAGAGATTGCAAACAAAGATTCTAGGAAGAAAGGATACAGAGAATACAGGGAGGATCAAACGGACAACTAAACATACCTAGGGGAAAGTCCTGGAGTACAGCTTCATTGTTAACTCCATTTAGCTTGGTGATTGACCTTCATTCATAACCAGTGAATCAGCCATTTTGTTTCAGCTTCCAGACCACTGAACGAGTTTACTTCTTGAGGCTGTGCACAAAGAGATACAATATGATTGTCACATACCAAGCTGTTACTAATGCACTTGCTGGTTTTGCATTAGCAATTAGCTTTGCAGTATCTGATTGAAGCGTCCTTATAAGGTGTCATCCATATTGTCACAGCCTGCACTAATGAGCTCAGCTTACCACCGCACCACTGCAACAAACTCTAGCATAACAAACACAGACCTTCATATGATGTATGTCACCTTTTCCTTCCTCCTTACTGTCTATGCAGTGTGTGTGTGTGTGTGTGTGTGTGTGTGTGTGTGTGTGTGTGTGTGTGTGTGTGATTGCTGACATCGTAATTAGACGAAGGGCTATTATCCAGTAAAGATGTTTTCCCTCACAGACCAGCAGAACACTCGCCTTGAGGATTTTGCGGCGCTGAGAGTTAATAATAGAAACGTTCAGGTTGAGTAGAGGCAGCATTTCCACAGGGCTTCGTTTAGTAATAAAAAGCCCGTCAGTGTGCAGTGGACACACAGAGGGAACACTGCATACTATGTTAGAAAACAGCAGACTTGTATCTTGGACTGTGACATCCTCAGCTACACACTCTACTCGGTAAAATCACATCTACATGTAAAATCTATCTTAAATATTTTAAGATTAAGATCTTAAGTATTTCTTTACAAAATTCCACTAAATTATATTATGCGTCATATACTATAAGTGGCCATATGGTATTATTACCGCACAGCAATGCACTTAAACAGATGCACAGACACAGAGGGGACACACAGCCACGTTAGAGACGCAGGGATGCCTCAGTGTGATGTATGATCTTCATTCCGCTCCCCATGGGCCATCTCCAGCTCAGCATCAGCCATAAGACAGAGAGAGGAAATGAACGCTGGGGAATTTATCTCCCATGCTGGCATTGTTTCTGCCTGGTGAGCTCTGAATTAACACATTTATTAAAGTGCTGGGTTGAGACCTCCACTTATTGCAGGGCAGAACTGCTGAGCAGGGATTGTGCGTTATGTGTTTTGTAAAAGTGCAAATTGAAATGAAAGCTGTAGATTAGCGAATTAAAAGGTTGGGAAATTAAAAGGAGGCTATCATCCACTCGTATCATTTACACTGACGAAGGCCATTAAAATGCGCACACACAAACATAAATTGTGTGGGAATTTGTATGTGTTGGCTCATTTTAAAACTGTTTGCATGTAATGTTATAGCCTTCGCATAAAGGTATATTTTACTTTTCTCCCTACGTGATTTGGAGAACAGTTTATCATTTATCTGTATACATTTTCTGTGTCTTTGCAAAGTTACACAGGAAGTCATTGCTGTCAACATTTGTCACTTCAAAGAAAGTCGCACTGAAACACATGCTGGTGGACAAAGCTAGCAAAGGTCTTAGCTTACAGGATTGTGTATGCATGGAGTATTTTGTGTCATTTCTCTCTTTTTTTGCATGATTTATTTTCCCAGCTTCATGATGGTTTAGTCAAGCTCTGTTTGAAACTGACACATCCCTGTAAATTTGAGCAGAATTTGGCACAAATCAAATAATTTTTAATGTGTGTATTAGATACTCTCTTAGCAGGCTATGGGGTATTCGTTGTATGGTGCTAACTACTGTACAAAATTGTGCACAAAGGAAGGGTGAACAAGGCTGAACACAGGTGCAGGTTTAAATCCTCAGGCACCCTGACCTATCACAATCACCCTTGCATTCAGGCAACTAATTTAGGGCTCCTGACAGAATGTAGTAAGTGGCAACAGTCAACTCTATAAACACTCATCCCTCAGTAGCTCCCTACCAAACATGTCAACATCCAGTCAAAGTTTAGAGATGGAGCAGAGCAGGAAATATCCCTGATTAATGATTGGATCGGCTCATAAACTCAGAAAGCAGATTTACCAGCAGTTGAATACTAACAGCACTGATTCTTGATCAGACTCAGATGTGCAGACTGAGAAACTGTATAGGCCCAGTGATATGAAACCCCCTTCTTGGTCTCTCTCTCATTTCCTGTGGTGTTTCCTGCTCTTTTCCTAGCAACTGTGCTGCTTCTGTCTTGGAGCTGGAAGGTAAAGCAGTAGCTTTGATTTGACGCCTGAGCAGCAGTCTTTAACTTTGCCCTCCAGCCCTCTTTTCTCCTCTGCCCTGGACTGATGTCTCAGGGGCACCTCATCTCCTGTCTCTCTCACTCCTTCACCCACCCTGCCTCCACCTCTACCCCTACGGCTGCCACAGTCAGCCGGGCTAATGGAGCCACTTACTACCCCTTTAAATCTTAAAGGTGCTGGTTAACCCTTTATTGATGTTCCGAGACCCCTCAGCTGCCTGCAGGCTGGCCAGACTGTAAATTTACTACCTGGACTTGATCAGCTGCTCGCAGGGAGGCTTTGACTGAAGGCAGGCACGGTAATTAGACAAAAAGAAGAAGAAAAAAAACGTAACGATAACCATTTGTCAAAAACTCTACTGTGATGGTGTTCTCCTCTGCAAGCCCTTTGTTCTGCTTAAACACTGTTGCCTTCTGTTGCCTGCAGCCACTGGAGATGGGACATACTGAACATTTAGTGGTTTTCCAATTTACACAATGACACACAAGTTAAAAGGATTCAAAGTACTTGACTCCGCTATTGTGCCCTTGTATCTGCATCTAATTTAGTTTTAGCTTGAGGCATGTTTTGTTTATTCTTTTGTGAAAACGCTTTCCATGACAAGCTGGCAATGATACGTTACAGCTGAATTCCCTGTGTCCCTACATCAAATGGATCAGCCTCAGTGGCTGTGGGTAATCTGATCACAAAGCTAAGATGTATACATATTAGCTGTAATCTTATGAGTCCCATTCACTGCCATATAAGAGCTACTGTATGTAAATGGGAAAATATGAGAAAAGAGAAAGAAATGTGTCTAAGAGCAGTGGTTGTGAGAGAACAATGACAGCCATCTAGATCATGCTTCTCGGATCATTTCCCCTTCCATATTGGAGTTTATGGTTTGTAGATTCTACTGCAGTAAAGAACGCATTTTCTGAGGCAGATGTTAGCTTTTGATTGATTTCTTCTTCGCCATAGAATATCTCACAGATGCTCACTCTGTGTTTCTTGACTGTTTGCATTACAGAGACAGACTAAAGCCTTAAAACCATCTGAAGATCTCCCCTGAGGCAATTGGAGCTTTATGTAGTCTGGAGCGCTTGTCCAAATATCTAATAACCCATCTTTGGCCTTTAGGCTACATCCCACCCTCATCCTACTCATCTCTTCTTCCCCCTCTAATCCCTTCAATGGAAGGAAATGTGTTTACCCAAAGGAAAATATGCTGGATCACATGCAATATCGCAGCTGACCACCTCCACTGGTATTCATGTGCCCTGCAAGTATACCATAACAGGTGGCCTCAACTGTGGCCCAATAAACTGCAAAAGACTGCTTCTCTTCCTTTTTTCTTCGGCTTCACTCTTCTCCAAAGGCCAGCCGTATCCTTTTACCTCAGGCGAGGTTGGTCTGATGGTCTGGGAGATGTTAGCCAGCTGCCAAATGAAAGGGGATAAATCACGCAAATGAAAGCAAATAGAACCAGGTCTGCTTAACTCTAATTAAAGCCGGTTCCCCTGCTCTGTAAACTCTACTGTGTTCTACATACTTGATGGTGCTCCTGGAAACACGTGTTCCTCCTGAATTGCTCCATCTCTGAAGCAGAGCCATGTGTGGCTACACAGGGGGCAGGGCGGCTATTACTTTCAGGGGCACTCACTCTTTTTCTTTCATCAAAGGTTCTGCTCTGTTCATGTTCTGGAGAAACATTTGTACCAATACAACCAAGATACCATTTATGCGCCATTTTAAATAGAACATGTGCTGTCATGTTTAAATGAACAGCTGTTTATTTGTGTGCAATTTGAAAGTTCATACTTGTGCTCATTTATGTTTCTCTCTCTCTTTTTCTCTTTTACAATTCCCTGTCTGGTGACTACGCTGCATATAGGTAAGCATATTCTTAAATGTGTATGTTTCCTACATTATTCCTCATCTGTAGAGTTAGAATCATCTGGAGCAATTCATAAGTTCCCTAATATGAATTAAACATGCATACACCAAAAGCCAGTGCTTTGGTAGTTGAACTTGCATAGCTAGACAGACTAATGAGCGTTGGCTGTCTACTAACTTAATGAGATGTATGGCATGTGTTACTCTGCATCACTCAGACTTTCTCATTTATATTATGTCTGTGTAAGGGTGACAATTCGTGAGCTTAGAATTATAAGGTTCTATCTCCATTTAGGGTAGTTCTGAGATATTGAGCATCAAAGTTTTTACATCCCAGCCGGCAAAACTGTTATGTAGTATTTTATTTTATTAATAACTAACTAACAAAATATTTTTTTTACAAAAATAACACCACACAGGCATTAATAAACACCTAATGGATCAGATTATGTCAAAAACTCAATTTCGACCAAAAGTGGAGATAGAACCTCATAATTCTAAGCTCACGAATTGTATTTGTAATGGGTCTATTCAGGGAAATGGGAATGTTAGCTGTGACTGGTTAATGTGTGTGTGTGTGTGTGTGTGTGTGTGTGTGTGTGTGTGTGTGTGTGTGTGGCTGTATGGATCAGGTGGTATGAGAATGACATGGTGTTTTTTCAGGAACACCTTAGATATTTACCAGCACATCCTTATCTGTAGCTCACTGGTTAGCCAAAAGAGAAAATAACAAGTTGCCACTCTTCGTGATCCTCGTCATCACAGGGCTCAGAGGTTCCTCTTTACTTTACTGTAAACCCAAAGAGTAGCTCAGTAGTGGGAGACAGAAGTGCCCTCCAGCAACAACTATATCTACTCTGCCAGAATGTATCTGTACACTTCTGCACAGGGGAAACAGGAAGGCTCACTGACCCATGGACCAGTTCAATTAGCATTCGCCAACGACACCTGCTCTCACCAGCGACACTCAGTGCTAGTGTTAGTGTGTGTGTGTGTGTGTGTGTGTGTGTGTGTGTGTGTTTTGCTGGTATTACTGCACATCGGCATTAAATATTAAAACATAAGGCTGGGAGTGCACTGGGGTAGACCTCCTGTTCCCCTCTCTCATCAAAAATAAAAGGACAGCAACTGTAAAGTATTTAGAAGATGGAAAAAGGAGAGAGTTGATAAGAGAAATTATTTTACAGTAGCTAGAGGAAAACAGCTGGGGAAATATGGGCAAAATAAAAGATAAGATAGAATAAAAGATTAAAGTAATTATTAAAGTAAAAACATTGTGGACAAATGAAAATTTGACTTTTTGCTGCAGCTCAGTATGTGTTTTTTGTTTTTGTTTTAGCACAAGAGCTGTATACTTTAGAACACCTGCTGCCAAATCAGGTCACTTTTAACTTAAGTGTTGAGGAGAAAATATATATAGAGTGTGGTGAAGTGAGGGTTAAAGGTCAGAAAGTGGAGCCACCCAGCACGTAATGGCTTTAACCTCTGACTCTCAGCCGTGTCCTCAGTCGTCTGTTAATGCAGCTTGACTGACAGCTTCACATTCTTACGTCTGTGTCTCTAGCAGGCAGAAGAGAAACTCAGATTCAAGGCAATTTAAAATCCAGATTAAAACTGGAACTAGAATCGCTCTATAAAACATCAGCATTCTAATTTTACTCGTACCTTTGTACTTTGTGCCTTTTCCCACAATCTTATGATCTAAATGCATTGTCACCATGATGCAAAATGCTGAAAGTTTACTTCCAGGAAGCCCCCCTACTGTAGCAGAGCCTTTGTGCTTCCTTAGAGCCAACAGTCCCAGCTTTCTCTCTAATGAAACAAAGGACTTCAAACGTGACTAATTGTTATCTGTTTGTTTGTTAATGTGCCTCTTGTTCGATGCTGTTGGGAACAGATGTGCGTGATGAGCTTTGTGAAGTGGAGGAGATATGCAGTGGGACGAGCCTAATCAGTAGTGCAATTATAAATTGGGGAGTACATCATCTGCATGAGCTGAGGAGGGAAATAAAGTTGTTGTTGTTGATTTGCTGTACATGCTGCATCTTGGTCTATGTGTCCGGCTCAGCAGAGGAAACATTAAGAATAACAAATGTGGGTGTGTTAACCAACATCTGGCCTATAGCCTGACCAGCCTGTAAAACCTGACAGTAGAGGAAGTAGGAGAGGCGTGTAGTGATATGGGGTTGAAATGAGGATGGATCTGTTGTTAAGGGATGAAAGGAGGTGGCATACTCCCTGACTTCTTACCTGACCCTATGTGGTGATGCCTGAGGACTTCTATTAAAGCCACGACCTCAGAAATCAGTGTGATAGATGCCTCGGGCTTCACCAGGATGGTCTGTCAACATCTACTGGGTCTATGTTGTGTAGGAGATGTTCTAATCATGGAGCTTAGTTCTTTTATTCAGAGATCAATTATAAATATACTGTACTACACACATAATCAAATATGGAGCCCCAGATTTAAATTTTAAATTTTCAGTTGTCTGAAAGACATGTTAAATTAGGTAGTGTAGACTTTGTTGCTGACTAAATTAAGTAATTACACATGGTTATCATACCATAACCCCTTAAATTCACAGCAAGACTTTCATTTCTTTCCCTGGGCGACCCCACATTTGCCCTTTAGCTAATTATTTTGTTATCAATGTGTTACAAATAAATGTAGTCTTCCTGAAAAATATGTTTTTCATGTCCACAGCAGGTTACAGATGTGATCTTTCTCTGGGGGAAGTACAGTAGTGTGTGAGTTTAGATTCCTGTCCAGCAGATCACACAGATTTATTTTGGCCTTTGGCACACTGCGGTCTGGCATCACGTCCTGGATGGTAACCGAAATGCACGGGGTCTTGAGGTAATGTTAGAGTGCCACACAGCTTGGCAATAGAGGACACAAACTCCTCTGTCACTGCAGCAGCATAGAAACACATTAAACTGCGGGGTCTCAAATAGAAAACATAATTCTTCTTATTTATATCATCCAGATTTACACAATCAAAAGTATTTGTCAACTACATCTCCCCAGAAGCATTATTGCACTATGGAATTTGGATGGAGTCCAATGCATGAGAATATGAGATGCATGTTCTTTGCACAGCTCATTCCCCAGTGAATGTATAATACTTGTGTCTATTCCTGAAAAGAGTTAACTCACTTTGTTATACTTCAGTTCCTGTGTGGTTAAGCGAATGCTTATTTGCTTTTTAAATCCCTCTCCTTGTAATATTCAAAGAAAAAAACATGAACAGGATTCATGTGGATTAGTTTGCTACAGTGTGTTTTTACTCTTTCCTCCACCTCCACCTTCCCTCTTTTAGCTTACTGTATGTTTTGTCCCCTCCATTCTTACTTCTTTATCTCCTATCAGCCTCTGAGGAGAGAGTCTTTATTGCTTATAAAGGGTGATTTACACTTATGTTGATGCTTACGTTCACCATAGGTTTCTGCAATGTCTGCTCCCATTAAATAAGACACTACAAGAACGTTTAATTGGTCTGCCTGGTCTTCATTATATTTCATCACAAAATGGTAGAGGTCATTATTTTTCTTTTTTAGGGTTTCTAGCCAAACTTACTTTTGCTTACATGCTTTAAAATTAGGCTTTCCATATGTAAGGAAAAAGTGCATGTTCTTCCCCTCCCTTCCCTGATTAAAGTAATGGAAAACCCAAACTTAACCTCAGCAGAGACCAAGTCCAGATTCCTCCAATGAAACACAAATCTCTGTGGGCTGTCTGGAAAGGCCACATATTTAAATTGCACATTTAACTGCCCAACACATTGAAGCTCAACACACTTTACACTACTTTTGTGTTCTGAATGTGGAAAGGATCCTCTGCTGTTTATTTAATGGGAGATTTTGAAGTGTGTGTATGATGCGTTCTTCTGTTTGTGTATGCATATATGTGTGTATTCGTACCCCTCTCATGTGTGTACACCATTGCATGCATGCTTTTGTTTGCCTGTCCGCACAATGTGAAAACCTCTGCACAATATGCTGAGTCTGTCCCCAGCCCCTGGTATAGAAGATAATGGCAGCAGACATAGGCTAATGGACAGTCCTATAAACAGTAATAGATCCTGTGGGGATACAGGACTGATATGAAACTTGTAGGCCACTCTCATGCTATATTGCCTTTAATATGGTGCTGTTGACACACTGCAAAGCACATGATAGGCAAGGATGTTTAGAAGAACAGCAGGAATGTGACATGACTGTATTAAAAAGACATTAGGCAAATATGACCCAGGCGCTGGGAGATGCTCAGCGCTGAGCAGCAGTCCCCTTGTCAGTACATGGAAGATCATTTTTGGATTTTAATAGTTTTAGATTATTCCAGTGTGTAGGAGATAGGATGTGATATGATGCTGATTGCATCAGTCTTCCCTCCAGAACTGTGTCATTAATCTGAGTGCACATTCTTTATTACTTCTATTATTAACACAATGACAGTCAAATAGATGCCTCTGGTATTTTTTTTCTGTGTTTCATGGAGGACACTGGGCTCTTCATAGTCTCAGTGATTATAGCAACAACACCAAAAGTCATGATAATGTTTAGTGTATTCAGGGACAGTGGTGCACACATGACCAGATACAACATTAATCATTCTGTCGGGAACGGAGGGAGGCAAGGCTGGAGAGGGGGGGTGGTTTGGAGGGGGGTAGGTGTAGGGGGCAGTGACAGTTTGGCAAGGTGATGTGAGCTGAACTACTAGCCTGTGGAGAAGCCCCCCCCCCCCCCCCCATCTCAACCCCAAATCACGCCACGTCTCCCTCTGTATATAGCTACCACTGTCTGTCTCTCTGTCACCTTCTTCTCTTTTAACAGCCATGTTTTCATCCCCTCTATTAAGGCACCATGTTTACCCCCTGGTGTGTATCTCCTGGGCCTGACTGTCACTCACACTACTCAGTGTTAGAACGCACATGTCATGTGGAGATAGGATAATATATATTGAATTTTTCAGATAGTGTGTGTAACATTTAGGTGGGTACAGTATGCACACACAGTATATTTAGTATATATATATGTGGCAAGGATATTACTGTAATCCAAATTTATCGTGTCATATTTATGATGTTTACTGGCATTATAAATTTCTACCTGACCAAAATTTACCCATAGGCAATTTTAATAAACTGACAATACAACCTTTCAGCCAACAGTCTAGTGACTTTGAAATGCCATGCTGTAATCAAATAAGTATAAAACAAGACTCAGAATCTGCAGCCATGTGGCACTGTAAGGTCTTTTTTTTACCTTTGCTAATTTTGCTATTAACACAATGCACAGCTGATGCATATACTGTCATTAGTTTTGCAAGTATTTGGTCATAAACCAAATAATTGGACAAAGTCAAATTTCGACCTGCTGATAATGCTAGATAAGATAAGTCAGCTTATTTAGTCAACTCCCTAAGTCTCAAGAATTCATCCTCCAGGGACCATGAATGTCTGTACAAATTAGATGGAAATCCATTCCGTGGCATAGCAGGACGAATGTGGTAGCTGGCTGGCCGACCAACATTGCCATCCTATACTGTAGAGGCACACCGCTAGAGTGACTAAAAATAATAATTGTTGGTTTTTGAGCTAAATGTAATCTTGTTACTGATTTTAGGTCATATCATCCAGAATTATACTGTATGTTTGTTTATCTACTTGTACATGTATGTTTATCTTTGTGTGTATGTGAGTATGCTGTACAGGCATGAATTGTAACTTAATCACAGTAAGTTCACTGTGTATTCAGACTTTTTTGTGATTACTGACTAATATGATCTGACAGTAAATGTCATTATAGCAGCTCTTCAACGTAGCTGTCAACTGAAAGCTTTTTATGTTTTAAATTCAGTTCAAGGATTACAAGCTCGTTAATGTGATGAGCAAAACGTACACACCCTTGATTCATGAAACCATTTCAAAACCGATTAGATACATTCAAAAACACATGGTCATTAAACTAAAAATGAATAAAAACAATACTGTGAACTCATGCCTTACGTGACAAGTTGTCATGTAATGTAACACCTTCTGACAGATGAAAACAATGAAAAATGTATTTTTGAAATGATTTCTTTCATTGGTAAAGCTGCTTTGAATGTCAAGTGCACCGCTTTTAGCTCACATGGGCCGGGGGAAGAAATACCTCCTGATGATCTGTGGAATCCTGATATGAGCTGGAAACAGCAGTGGTCATTCCTTAACACAACCGCAGGGATAATTGGTTTTTAGGAAAACATCCTTTGGTAGATTTTCAAACATTCTGAAAGGTTCATCCCTGTGTGTGTACTCTTTGATCTGTCAGCTTGATTTCCCTGTGAAGTTTCTCAGTGAATATTGTGTGTCTGCATTAGTGTGAGCCATTGAATGCATGCTCCTCGATGGGCATACATGTGCAGTATGCATGTGTGTTTATGCGTGTATTAGTTCATGACTGAAGGCCATGTATGTAGGAGTGTGTAACAGTGACATCAAGGGCTCGCCATAGACAGGAACCTCAGGGAGTTGCATCAGCATGGCAGCCAGACACGCTCCTATCTGATGTGGTTGTCATGTCTAATTTAACCTTTGAGCCTATAGCCTTATTTATAGAATCAAATATGTAAAATGCCCCAAATATAATGTGGTAGTCATAATTAAATTAAAGAAAATTACAATTATTAAAAAAAAAATCTTTTTCTCTATTCATTTAATCCTCTCGCTCTGGTTTGCTAGTGAGGCTTCTTTGTCAGTTGTGTTTTAAACACCTGCTTTGAGAACAGAGATCAGTCGTGTGGAAAAGCCCAACAGAAGCCTTCAAGGGCTGCGGATCACAGGCAAAGTCAAATATTTGGGTATGGAGCAGCGGGGAGGTGCACAGAAGAAATCTTTTTATCCCTCCTCCCCAGATGAGGATTTCTGCAGCTGTCAGAATGCATCTTAGGGTTTTGGGTATTGAGTCCCGACAGGTGACAGGGTGAGATACATACACCAAAGAGGCTGATTACAATATCCCTCTGTTTGGCCAAGCTGCTCGCCATTGTTGTCTTAAAGGAAAATATGACTAAAATTAAAGCTTCAGCTTTCATATTCCTTCTGTACATCCTACTGTGAGGAATGTTTAGTTTGTATCAGTAAACATCTCTCTCCTTTCTGTTAGTGCCAAAGAGAAGAGAGATAATCTACTGTACAGTATAGTTGAAAACAAATTGGTTTGAAAAACCTCATTTGATACAGACAAAAAATTGTAATAAGTTGTTGTTAGGAGGACACCAAGGGCGTTAGCTTTGTCTGTATTTTTACAATACTTACATTTTTATGTTGTCATCAAATTTACATTAATGACAACAATACAAGTACAATTAAAACAGGGAAGTGAAGAAGAGAGTTTAAAAATGTCCGCTCGAGGGCCTGGTAAATATTTTTTTGGGAGAGTAGAAGCTCTCCAATTGTCATCATGATACTGCAGTACAGTTGCCAATAATGCAGACAATTTAAAAGCAGCACAGGTGGAGGGTACGATAACTGAGAACTGAATGTCACACCATGAAGGAATAACATGAATATCTTTATTTTAAGGCAGCATTTTGAACTGCACTTTAAGTGCTGGTTCAGGAATCTTGAACAATGAGACAACTGTACAAACTAAATTTCACAAAATGGTCATCAACTTTAGTCACCACAGACACAAGAAGCCAAGATGTTGCATACGATCTCTGTCTTGTCAGGCTCGCTGAGTTCTTGAGAACAGATTTGGCTTAAAAAAAAGGGTGGAAACATGAAGGGCTTTTGTAACCAATAAAATTACATTAGTAAGAACGTGAGAACTAATCACGGGTACCATTTCCAAATGGACAGCCAATTTAATGGGCTGCATCAGGATTTACAAGATTACTGTATATCTTAGTTTTTTTTAGACCTTCCTGAACTTAACAAGGCAAGACAGTCTTGACAAGACTGAGCTTTTGCCAAAAGAGCACTTTGGGGATCTTTCAGGAAGAGCTGCGTAGATATGCTGGGAAAAGGACATCAGGGCAGCTTGACAAATTGTGGATGGATACATTTTAGCTCTCATTATCATAGTATATGTTAAATGCTGACAAACAGAAGGTATGAGAGAGAATAATCTGCATTGCTACCCCATTGACGCACCTCATTTCAGCTGCTTGTATCTGCAGCGAGGTTCAGTATGAAACCAGGATAATTGGCTGAGTTTCTTTATGTCTGTAGCCTGCTGTCATCTCTCTGCTCCAGTATTTTAGATATCTGCCACTGGGGAGTGTCAAAGAAATGTATGCGGTGGAGATGAGAAGGGGCAGCATCCACTTTTTTAGACTGTGGAGCTATCGCTATCTATGGCTATTTATCTGCATTTCCCTGTGGGTGACAGGGAATGTGGCTAAGCTCGGCTCTGGTTGAGCTTCGTCCTTGGAACTGGGTGAGCAGCGGACAGGCTGGGAGTCAGACAGATGCCCTCAGCTTACCACAGATCATTAATGCATGAGGAAGATGGAGATGGGCAGTATCCTATTCCACTGGAGAAAAGGTCACAGCCAGTGGAGACTGCAAAGGAAAGACAACAGGAGTTGATAGGGCAGGAGGATGCAAGGGATAGAAGTAAGATAAGTAGAAGAGAGGGAGGATAGAAAACTGGACTATGAGGAAGAATTGTGTTGATGGTACTTTGCACATGAATGTGTATGGATGCATACTTGTGCATGCATGTTTTAGTATTTGACTTAAGGATATGGCATTACAGTATATCTGATTTACCCTTTTAATCAATGAATACATTTACATAGACTATAGGAACCAACATGTTGACAAGACAGTTTTTCTAATAACGCTGTTTACATTGAATGTTAATAGAACCACTCCATTCATATTCCCATTTACATGCTATGGAACAGAGCCAAATCAATGACAGCAGATGGTGCCTCCACTACAGTGTTTCTGTTGTGTTGTGGCTTCGGTTTATCCTTGTAGGTATCTTCATGCAAATTTTGCAAAAACACAATGCTTTGAGCAATTCTTTTTAAGGGAATACATGAGAGTATATATTGATGATGAAGCATCACAAAGGCGATCCTCCTGGGAAAAACAACCACGAACACACAGGAAGTTTGTCCTTGAGAGTGCTCGTAAATGACAAAAACAATGGAAGAAACACAGAGTTGCATGTCTCCCCCAGAGAGATTATTTGGCATGTGTTGTCAAGCCAGAATACCACAAGATTTGTGGTTTGGTAAAGGTGTATACATGTTTAAAATGCTTAGGTTAAAAAAAAGCACTCCAGTGATTTAGCTCAGTATTGCATTTTCAAAAAGTTGGGGACTTGCAAGAGACAGATTAAAAGATGAAGGTTCAAAATGAATGGAGCAGGGGCCAAGATGTTTGACTTGAACCCCAAAATACTGGAACCTACACTTCCCATTATGCAATTCAATAGCGTGTTTTGTTAGACCCTCCCAGCCTATGAATTTGGATTATAGTCTACAAGTATAAAGGGTAATTTTCTCAGACTCAACAATGTTTTCATAGGCTGTATAGTACTCCCTGTGACTATAAAATATGACATGCACAATTGGTGGAGTGTCCCTTTTAATTTTAGAACATTGCAGTCCCGGTAAACATGCTTCTTAGCAAGCCCCCGTCTCTCTCCTCCTCCATCTCATACTCCCTAGGAGAGCGACAGTGATGAACCATTTCGTGATTGCAAACAGTTTCACACAATACACACAATATCCATTATTACATTTTTCCAATTTTCCCGTTCTCATTTAATTTTGCAGCGATGAGCATTTTAAGCTGCAAATTTGTCTTCCATACAAGAAACTGGAATGCGCTCTGTTCAAGCGTGGCTGTGTAAATGGCTGTTGTGGCTGGGAGGTTGGCATGTTGTGGCTGGCTGTGCCTGTCTCTCCTCTGTGTGTCCACGGGGGGCCATACTGTAGCTTGCTTTCTGTTGCTGGATGGTAGAGGTAACGGGTGGGGTAGTGCTGTGGGGTGGAGCACATACTTGCTCCTCATTGCCCCTACATTATATGTGGTTGACCTATTTCAGCATTGAGCAGCAGAGGAGGGGAGAGAGCTGGGAGGGGTACATGGCAAAATCACAGGCTGACAGAAGTCCCCTGGTGAGCGGATTCCCTAATGCAGTCACCCCCCACACTCACACAAAACAAACACACACACTGCCCTCCATCCCACCAAGTGTTTTTGCCTCTTAACAACATCTATAACCAGGTGTTTTTTTTGTGTTTGTGCGTGCATGTGAAATAAATATGAGGGTGCTTCTCTGTGCCTATTAGGTGTTGGACATTGAATTAATATGGAAACATTGTGTATATACTGTAAATATTGTAATAGGTTCCTTGGGATATGTTGGCACTAATATCCAACACGGTCTCACGGCAGTTCGTGAAATGGTCACGTAATTTTTAATCTATTGATTTGTGTACAAGAACACGTTTATCTCATTTTCATCGTGGTGGCCAGCACGAAATGGGAAGCATCTATACGGAGGTTGGGTTTAGGAAAAGAAGAACGGGGAAAGCAAATGTCACACCCCGGGACACGATCCACGGTCTCTGGGGGACACGCGACAACAACAATGGGACGGCGGAGGTTGTGTTTAGGAAAAGAAGAACGGGGAAAGGACACGTCACATGCCGGGAGACGGCCGCGGTCTCTGGGGTTAAAGTCCTGTGTTGTTTGACCCATCCACCACCCCAACCAACCTCCTTACGCGGATTTTTGGCATTTTATACTACTCGCTACCGTAGTCGTGCTGTGATCACGAAATATGCTTCCTATTGGGTCCGTGTACTTGGCGGCCAACGGATTTTCGTTTTGAAAGGAAAAAAACAAAAACGAAAAACGGCCAGTTTCCCAATTACCATTAGTAAAAAGGAAAACAAAAAACGGAAAACAACCCATTATTCGTTTTTTGTTTTGATATTAAAAAACGGAAAACGAAAAACAATCTCGTTATCCGATTGTCTTTGATGTATTTGTAGATGGAACTCAGAAATTAAAATGTGTGTATAAATCTTATTCCTTTGTCAGTACCCGATCCGTACCGCCTGTAAAATCCGTTCTGTGCACTGCCTGATCAGTTCTACGCTTGCGCGAACACCGGCAAACTTCACAGCTCTATGCACGCATTGGCGTAAGGATGTTTGGACATTCCCGGTTACCGGAAAAAAACATTAGACAGTGACAGTAGACCGTTATGATGGCAGAGATGAAGTTTACAAGGTGTTTGCTGGAGTTGCCTAAAGTATATGTTAATGATATACGGAGCGTCGTCTGGCCATCCAGTACAACACCATGTAGCAAATTAAATAAAGGCTTCAAATTTTACGTTTCATCATTTCTTTGCAACTTTGAAGGTAATTTGCTAACGCTAGCTAGCCTGAGCTAGAACCCTTGCTTTGGTGTTTTAAGTCATGACTCCGTCCTGCTTCAGGTTAACCATGCTTTTAATAAAGTTTAAGCATGTGTATACCTCTCACTTCATGTGTTTGTACTTTTATGAAAGTATCAGGTAAAAACAGGGCTACAAATGAGATCTCTGTGAGAGACCAGCTAACTCCTAGCAAACTATTATGTAGCTCAATGCTGGACATTTCACCCCTAATTCCGGTCACTTTACTGTATTTGTATTTGTTTAGTATTTGGTTTAGAAGCCTTTATTGGTGATTTTTACGGTACAAAGTCCTGCTACATACGTACATAGCTAGCTATATGCTCCGCTATGTCGCGTTAGCATGCAGCTACAATAGTTAGCTATGAGTATGCTAATGTTAGATTGTAGTGGAACGAAGCAGCACTTTCTAACATCAAAAATCACAGATAAAGGCTTCTGAACCAAACACTACACAATCGGACATGTTTCAGCAGGAATGTGACCCGGAATTGGGGAGAATTTAACAACATTGCCAGCTAAGATGACCGTTAGCATGTAGCTACTATAGTGTTTACTGCCGTTGGCATATAGCTACTATAGTGGTGTACAGCAGTGGTGGCTGGGAGAGCTGTCATCCCATCTTCAAAAGGACACTTATGTACGTTTACACTTCATCGCATTAATAATAGACAGTCTATGGTTATTAGTCAAGACGAAGTATTAAAGGTAAAAACATTAACGTAAACAACACAACAACGATGTCGCTACACGGTTTTGGATCAGTGGCAAGTTTCGAATGTTTGTAGCTATGACTATTGTATAATAAAGATTTAATAAAAAAAGATTTAATAAAAAAGTTGTAATGTTTGGTCGTAAAGTGTTGACACATGGTACAAACAGACTGTAAATCGCACATGGACATTGTTAGTTTTCTACTACGTAATTATGCGCATGCGCAGAACGGATCTTACAGGCAGTACTGGCCAATAAATGCTATTGAAGGGCAGGTCTTGGCGTGGCGGGAGTAACTTCCGGGTCACGAAAAAATACCAATGCAAAATTAAGGAATACGACTTATACACACGTATTTTAATTTCCGAGTTCCATCTACAAATACATCAAAGACAATCGGATAACGAGATTGTTTTTCGTTTTCCGTTTTTTAATAGCAAAACAAAAAACGAATAATGGGTTATTTTCCGTTTTTTGTTTTCCTATTTACTAATGGTAATTGAGAAACTGGCCGTTTTTAGTTTTTGTTTTTTTCCTTTCAAAACGAAAATCCGTTGGCCACCAAGTACACAGACCCTATTGAAATACATTAGTTTAAATTTCCATGCTGGCCACCACAAAAAAAACGAAGAAAAAAAACCTGCCCATGTACACGAATCAATAGATTAAATAACGTGACCATTTCATGAACTGCTGTGAGACTGGGTTGTAATATCTGAGCTCTTGTGCCCTGTATTAAAGTATTTTCATTGTTGTGTGTTTCGACTCATCTATTCAGGTTTTTCCTTTGACACTTGTCTGTATGTGTGAATGTTGTTTGTTAAATACAAATATGAACGATGAGAATAATGTCAGGATCTGATCACTCGGGCCTCATTCTGACATGGTTGGGGATGCATAGGACCGCAAATGTAGAATGGCCTCGTATTTGCAGTATATTTCCACAGCAATTTTTTACCAGAGGCGAGTTTCCATCTTATTTTTCCCTCTCCCTGTCTCTCTGATATGTAACAGTATACTTTAGTTTTCAACTTTTTGGGGGTTTTTGAGTGCTTTTTTTGGAGGTAGTTTATACAAATTGTCTACCCAGAGAAAATAATTACATGTGAGCAAGGCAGCAGAATATGATCATAAGTGGTCATTCAAGATATATTTGAGATGCACTCCACTTGAGCTGCACTGACTCAAGGTGTGATCTGCCATCTATCTTAGCCAGATATAGAAACAGTCTGGATATATCTGTTGCTCTGATACCGTGTCTGAACAGGGTCACAGTGACAATCTGTGTTTATGTGTGTAGGCATGCCCTCATATGTCAGATCAGTGTTTATTATACCACAAAGAAGCAGCACATTACTGTACATTTGTCAGTACAGCTCTTTTCCAGAAGCCCCGTCTCATCCAAACAATAATGCATGGTAGCCAAAAGGCGGGGAGGGCAATGATATCAGAAAGAAGCGGCTATTTGGCTAAGTAAGGATGCAATTGGTGATCCAAGCTGGATATGGTGTAGAGTACTGTATAAGAGCCAATGTGAATATGATGCCCTATCCAAGGTGCAATAGCAGCTACTGTATGGTGACATTCCTTTACAAGCCAATATTACAAGGGAAAGGAACTGTGTGAAACGGGCCGAGACAACAGCTTTTTTTTGTTCCCGTTGAAGCCAGTATTACAAGCCTGATATGTTGATATGCCAAATCTGGCACAGATACAGTATTTTGAGGTACAGGACTTGTAATTTTGTTGAGGGGTATCTATTCTATAAAACAAAAAAGGGCTTTGCATGTAGAGAGTCCCCCAAATAAAACAAGTGCATACAAAGTCCTGAATTAGCAGGTAGAACCTTGGTACAAAACAACAAAGCTAGCACCCGACTGCAATTGTTCATGTACCTACTGTATGTGCAGCAACCAGCATGTTGCAATTCACCTTGAATGCTTACAAAGCCCTTTTCATTTTAGGCATAAGCCCAGCAAGCAGCCTGGCTACTCTTGAATAAACATACAGGAAGAAACAGTGGCAGTATCGTAGAGGTGTGTTCTACAACACAAAACTATTGTGAGGCAGCCAAACATGTTACAATTCCTGCTGGATTCCTGTGCTGCCCCTCTCATTTCAGTGGGCTCAGCATATATACACCATAGACTAAAGTACCCTGATACAAGGGAAATATTCTTTAATGCACCTAGCCTATGTGAAAGAACAGGTATGTTGCAGTTGCAATGAGATGTGTTTTAAAGATCATGAATGTAAGCTGAATATCAAGTGTTCTCAGCAGTGCAGATATGAGGAGTTGCATTAATTATTGTTTTAATACATGGGAAAATATGTCTGCAGCTAAACCACCTCACCAGCAGCATCAAGGCATTATAATGCGTATGCCAAAATCCATATAAAACCCATTGAAAATTAAGGTAAATGTACATAGATCATAGTGATTAGAACCAACAATCAAGTATATGGGGGTACAATAAAAATGAATTAGTAATGCATTAACAGTGAAACACCATCTGATTTTGATAGGGACAGCTGTCAGTTTGCTGAGCAGTCTGGTGAGAAACAGTCTGATTACTGATCAGCTGGTCAGGGTGATTTTGACAGCGAGGTTTGTTAACTTACAGTAACACTGGCTAGCTTCATCTGTGTTTTTGCCACAGAAATGCTGTCATAATTTTTTTCAGAGCCCCATCCAATGCACTCTACACAGTAAGTAAAGAATGAGTTTGTTGGTCAACAGCAAGCTTGTGTAACAGTATTAAGATTTTAACAGCATTACAGCCATATCTAACACTTGAACTGTTGGGCTCAAAGCAGCATAATAAATTACCGGAAAAGCGGATAGAGTTTGTGTTTTGTGTGTATTTGTACGTCTGTGGTGCCACATGCATGTGTGTATATGTGTGTGCGTGCATGTCATAACCCTTAGGGCCAGATATAGAGTCATGTCTATTAGCTGGCTATTGCGGCTGAGGTCTTGTTTTTATTATCAGCATCATAACGACAGTGTGTGTGTGTGTGTGTGTGTGTGTGCGCGCATGTGTTTAATACATCACCTCCTGCTCTCCCTCTACTGATCCTGGGGCTAAGATTTATGATTCTGCATTACATCTGCCTTGTCACATTAATTCAGCCATCACACACAGACACATGTACACACACGCAAACACATATCTCACCACACACACACACACACACACACACACACACACACACACACACACACACACACACACACACACAGTTACACTATCAAAGCCTGTATTAGGGCATACACTCATGTTGGGTGTATTACGGCATAGAGTAAATCCTCATCTTCTCATTTCCCATCACATCTGAGGTCTTTAGTAGATGGCTGCAGGTTCCTGTATCCAGCTCAGCAGCAGGACTGGAGACACAAGAGAGGATACAGTTCTCGAGAGAGAACATTTAAAGAAAAAAAATGAGAACTTCTTAAAGCACTGTATATGCCTTTTCATGGTTTTCCCATCTTGCAGTTTTGACAAATGGTGAAAATGAGATTTAGGTTGTTGATGTGAGTATGGAGGCTGTATATGGATGTGTCTGTGTCTCAGGGGATTAAGCAGGCAGCCAGATTTAGTGACAGACATGGAGAATAGACTGTGCTCTGGGGACTGTGTCTCACACATTCTGACACACTTCCAGTCTGTAGTATCCCTCAGATAAAGTGCTGCCAGGGATTTTTGGTATGGTATGAGGAGGGTTGGACATTTGAGTGCTTCAGAATATATATGTGTGAAGTGTGTGTACATATGTAGAGGGTGGCACACACTCCTCTGCATGATGGCTTTCTTGTATTGAGAACGCACTATGATGGACTGACTAGATAATTGCCTTTTCTTGCTGTCATTTGGACTGACAATTATCTTGTCATATCATGTCTTCTCTAGCCTTGCCTTGTGTATGAAAATATGTAATTTTTATTCATATATATGCATCTGTTGGTGCCACCATTTTGTGCATCAAGTAAAAAGTCTGAAGTATTGGTTTTATAATAGAATAATGGTTCTATTAAATTTCCTGCATTCAAACTTTTGGTTAAAAGTATATTTATTATAACACTCAACTATAGGTCAGTATGACTTTTTTTGCAACTCAAATCAGCTGAGTTTTAAAACAGGTTGGTATATGTGATGTGATCACTCCCTTAAGGATAGGTTCACGTTTTTCAAGTCTACCTTAAAACAACACAGAAACAAATTACCAATTTCCATACACCAAAGTAAGGCTACAGGTGACATAAACACCTAAACATGAAGATGTTAAAAATATGAACCTGTCCTTTTAACTTTTGAGATGTATTTTATTTTAGCATTGCAAATTCTTGAGAATTGGTGTGTGTTGTATTTATATGTGTATACTATTTCATCAATAATATACACTTGTACATACACCTCTGCAGCCTTGTGCAAGTAAGGCTGATAAGCAGATTGTCCTTTCAGGGTTGTAATTCGACACAGAAAATTAATTAGTTATCATTAATTGTCTTTAATATTTAGCCCTCCTCCACTTTGCAAAGTGCTTGCAGTGTTGGTGAATAGCGTAATGACTGGTGCGAGATTTTTCCCCTGGTTTCTTTGAATTTATTGCTTTGTTGCTTTCAGTGAGACACTCTAATATTAAATGTTTTGTTCAGTACAGCTCTCACGCTAGACACGGGTAAACTATTTTGAGTTTCCTCAGTGTCTTTTTTTTTGGGACTTCTGTTACAATATGATGTCGAGTTTAGAAAAATTCTTTGCGTTCACTATTTATTTAAAGCGACTTTGAGTCCATGAAAAGCGCTCTACAAATTCAATTTATTATTATTATTATTATTATTATTATTATTATTATTATTATTATTATTCTCTAGACTTTATTCTGTTGGTATAATCATGATGCAGCTTGGTGTGATCTCAGTTTTTGATGAGCTGATCCTGTGTTCCTATCGTCATCTGTTTGTATGTTTTTCATTCTGATCCTTTGGCCTTTCACTGGTGGCACTCGGAGCTGCCCACTGCTCTGGGCCAATTAGCCAAAGTAAAGGCATCACATCAAACCATTGGGCACAGTGAGGGGTCAGAGAGTGTGACACTTCTCCACTGACAAGAACTGCTCCACTCCACAGCCCGTCGGTCAGTATGGGGTAGAGTGATGGTCCTGTCTGGCTTCGGGGCACCCAGGGGTATGACATGTGACAAGTGAATGGGCATGCCAGTTTGTGCTAAAAGGACCAGTCGTTATGCAAGTGAAGTCAAGCAAGAAGCTTTTGTTTGCAATGTCTGCTTTTTAAACTGTATTAAAGTGTTTGTGCATCAGTGAATGTGTGTTTGGCGAACAGTGGGTGGGCTGGGAGGCACAGGGGCATGACACAAATTCATATTGACACCTGTCATTTAAGGCCTTGAAGCATAAAGACAAACCTGCATGAAGTTAATTGGGATTTGAATTGGGACTGTCTGTGTTTGACGCCATCTTCTGCCTCTTTGGAAGGTGTTAGGTCGGACCCCCCACTCCTTCCTTACACCCCTTTCCATCGCTTGTCTCTCCCGCGGACTCTTCTCAGAGAGCGATGTTGGTACCGCACTGCACTGCACCGTAAATTAGTCCCGAGTGGTGACACGGTGCTTGCTGGGTAATTTGGACAATGGGGCGTTTGACAGCTCACCCATCACAGCTACAGCGCCCCAGGGAGCCACTACTCCTCCTGAGCTTTTCTCTCTCTCTCCTTGCGCTCTCCTCTCCTCCCTCGGTGCTGATGGAGTGACTCTCTAAGTAGCAGCATCATTCTCCAATCAACCACCAAAATGGCTTTTCATCCAGGAGGGAGCAAATAGGGGAGAGGGGAGGGGAGATGGTGGAAATATACAGTTGAAAAACGTAACTGCTAGAGAGTGAGCAGAAAACATTTCGACAAGCGGCAGGAAAACAGAGATTGTGAATAAGAACAAAAAATAAGATCACAAAATGAGGCTGAATAGATAAAATATTTGACTTTATTTTGCATTAAAAGGCTTTTAATTAATAGCCACTTTCTTACTCAGCCACCAGTGTACACTCGCAGTATAAAAGACTTAATTAAAGGAACGGAAAACAGCTAAATGCTTTGTAATTGCCAGTGATAATTTCTTGTTTGTGCATCAAAGCAATGTGACCTTTGCTCATCTGAGATGAGACCTGCACTGGTCTTCACACATTTTAAATGTTTGGCTCTTGTACATTTCAGTCAGTTGAACAGATAGTGTTGATGTCAATCCCACTTCACTGCTATTTGTGCATTTTACAAAGATCACTCACCCATATCGTCATACCTAACTCCCTTCTCTGTTAGTCATGGTCTGAGGTGCCTGCTCACCTCTGGTTATCCCACTGTGAATAGGACTCATTATTCTCTTTAATTTAAAGAATTAGTTTGTGTTTATTCTGAATATCAGTTAACATTGGATTGAAAACAATCAATAATGCAAACTCTGATTTTGAAAATGTCATATCCAGCGCAATCAGTTTTTCATTTATACTGTAGATCTTTACTTAGATTCAATTTTAAATTGGTTAAAAAATGTTTAAAAAATGATGAGCCTTAATTATCATGATGTTTTGACCTTGCCTTTCCTGGAGCTGTGATGTGACTGGACAGACAGTGGCCAAGGCCTAGCATGTTCCTGGCAACCACCAGCTGCCTCCTGCCAGAGTGCAGCCAGAGAGCACCACGTGAAGGTCAGGGATAAGGACCAGAGAGAACATGTAAACACCCCCAATGAGAAAGCCATGACTAGCTGCATAGAGACAGGAGGAGAGAAATGGTACTGTGCTCTGAAATTGATTCATTTAATGCTTTTACTATGTTATCAATATTTTTTATATGATATTCTCCTTTCTTCTGTCCTTTTTAATAACCAAAGTCACTGTGGGAGATAGATAATGGGGGAAGGGAAAACACAGGGTACTGTTTATCGTGTGAATGTCCATTTCTTAGTAGATAGATTTAAAATGCTTATCTGCACCATGCCCACTCCTCAGTACTACGACTGCTTTCTTTTCAGCTGTGTGTTTGCACTTTACCGCAGTGGGCTAAATCAATTTGTGCAGATTCATTTTTCCCAATTACATCACATACTCTGGTAAAGATAAGACCCATGAATTGGACCGCTCTATAATGCCCTGATTGAATTATTCATTTGGTTTATTTGGCGGCTTTAGTGTGCAAGGGCTCTCTCCAGGTCATTGTGATTCTGGCCTGCAATGGAATGACTATGAGCTGTGAACTGATTGGGAGGTTAATGTTGGAGCCACCTGACTTTTAACTTTAAGAGCTGTCGGCTTGTTTTTCTTGACTTCCCCTCCCCTGCTAGGTTGTGTGATGGCAGGATTCCCCTGAGATGAAATATGAGTGTGCTTAGCACGCCCCAGCAGAGAGGCTCAGATAGGACAGGGCAGGGGAGGGGTCACTGGCCCCCTAACAGTAATCAATAAATACCTGCTGCAGCCGAGCGTTAGATGGGGCCCTGCAGACAATGTGTGTAGACACATTAGTGTATATAAAGCACTTGGCTGGAAAGAGACATTAGAGTGGAAGTAAGCCTCCGCTCCCTTTGCCTGTTTCTCATGGAGCTTCTAAAGGATTTTGCTTTTAAAACAACAGCCATGCATATTGATTTAAGCCACTGGGATGTATGGGTCCAATACTAACAAGTATTGACTAGAGGAGGTCGTTACCATTGATTTATGTTCACTCAATATAATGGGTAGGTGTGCTCAAAGCACATTTATAGGTAGATCTGATTGACAGTCTATTTATCCTGCTTCAATTGACATGACAGCTGAGTGGTTTATTATTCTGCTTGACCACTCAGCTGTAAACCACCTCTTGTCCTTCCCAATTGCGGCATAGCAAAACATTGGCTAGTAAAACTCCCTGTTGTCTACCTATCTGGCCAGCCACTTACCGATCTTGGAGCGGGGATGTATATGAGAATGATGAGAAGGGTGAGTGGAAAGAAAACTGAAAGGGAGAAGGCAAAAGGGACAGAGAGCATTGTGAAGAGGATAAATAGGAATAAAACAGGAATGAAGAGGGAGAAGATTTATGCCAGTGTTCATCCTTGGTCATGCTTGACTCTCCCCTGATTGAAGGGAAACATTGGCCCCACTGATACAGTGCTTTCCTTGGGACAATAAATCTACGTGAGTACAGATAGAATAGAGAGAGCTTATCTTACACAGTGGTGTCAGAGCCCAGCATTCAAAAGCTGTTATCGCAGACACTCACATACAATATATGGTATAAGAAATACAGTCTTGCAAATATTCAGCATAGGCGTACAGTACAGGAAAACAAGTGATATATACACTATAGCACTACATATATGGTATATACAGCATAAATAGAATGCATGGTGTATAATCTGTATGTATTTGTGGGAATGCATTTTTATGTGTATCAATATCACATCTAACTGTCTCTATTAGTCTCTTTGCTTGGTATTGCTTTTTTTGGATTTGAATGATTTATGGGTGATGGGTATTGATGGGTGGTTGTGGTTCAGAGGTAGAGTGGGTCGGCCCTCAGCCACAAGATTTTTGGTTCGATCCCCACATCACAAAGTGTCCTTGAGCAAGACACTGAACCCCAAGTTGCTCTCCGGACGCTGTATGTGGCTGTCCACTGCTCCTAATGCTTAGGATGGGTTAAATGCAGATATTGGATTTCACTACATTGTACTGTACGAGTATGTGACAAGTAATAAAGTTTATTCTTCTTCATTTAGATGGGGGGGCCCTATGTCCAGTGTAACAATATAGATGAACTCACATTGTTGGTGAATCGGTACATAATCTTGTGTGCCTTGAAATGCAAATTTACAGAGCATCTTTCATGGAAAATTGACTTTGGCCTTCTATTGACACGTGATGTCAAAATGTAAAATTACCAAAGCATTTATGGTCTACAGTGCTTTTGTGAAAAAGGCGATAGAGGAGCAGCTGAAGCCTAGGACGAAGTCATCACAGCCTGGACACTGACTTGATGTCTAATGTTTTGTGGCTGTCCTGTGATCAGTTTTCACTGTTCTCAGCACAATATACCTCATTAATGTGACTACTATTATTGATTGGTGAGGAGTAATAATGCTTCAGGTATTGCTGTAGCTCATTTTAAGGTGTACTTGAACTGCATTTGCTGGATGATTCTTTATATAGCCAGCCAGTGCTCATTTCTAATGTAAACTATTGATGTAAGCTAGTCATTAAGCCCCTGTTGTGTCTAAGATTCAGTGAGATGATGGTCACCCAGACAACGTTAAAGGAAAACACTGTCAATACAAACTTGTAGAAGCAAACTGTAGGAGACCTGGCTAATTGGACAGATCGTTTGGGTCTTGGCGAGCTGTTTACCACATACTGACTAGAAGTGCTACACGGCGCACATTCTAACCTCATACATTTGATGTGAATTTCTATGTGCTTGTGTTTGGTGTAGGTGTTATGCACTTCTCTTTGCAACAGTTTATGTATTTATGTAACACAGAGACTTTTTTTAGCTCAAGTTATGCCTTGTTGTGCACATTTCTTTCAGAGCTCGGTATTTGTCTTATCTCTGAGACTGCACTTTGATATGTAGCTGTGCCAGTGTTAAGGTTTGATTTTGATTTGCTCATGTCCAAAATGTAATCATCCCTTAATATTGCTCCACTCCCACACCTATTGGAGTTGCCTCAAGCCAAATAGGGGCTGACTGCCAAGACCCTCTCCTACCTCTCTTCACTCCCTCTTGCTAAGCTTGGATGATTCATTCTTATCCTAAATTTTTTTTCAAACTGTTTTGCCCTCTACCTGATGAATTCATTGACAATGCAAGAAGGCACATTTCATTTATTCATTAACTTTATTTTGAGGTCAATCAATATGCAGCTCATTTATCTTCAAAACTTTTTGTAGTTAAGATGTGGAACTGATATAAAATTAAACTAATATTCAATTTGAGTCTTAAAATATTCACTAATAAGACTTACAATATGAATTAGGAAAACTCACCCCAATTACAGAGCAAAATACAATTTGAATAATAATAAAACTGCTGCAAGGACATATTTCATAAAATTTTAAACACTCAATATGGAGGCAAATTTTCTGATTAAAATCAAGCCACAGAATTACAAATGCTTGGAAAAATCCATATTGCATATCAAACAGTGGAGGCATGCCATGTTAATGTTCCAATTAAAAGTGATATGACACTAAAAAAGAGAGGGAAAACTATTTCATAATGCATATTTGATTTGTACAAAGTATGGTAATTTGTTCCTGAGTATTAGGTTTGTGATGATAGACGCCATAGCTAGGTTTCCACAAAGATTGCGTCATCTTGAACATGGCGATGCCAAAATCTTCAAACTATTTTATCATTAAATGTCTTCTCATTGCATATGAATGGAGCCAGTGGGAGGGAGCCAGAAAAAAATAATGTTTCTCTTTGAGCTTCTTGTTGCTCTTAGGATTCTGTTCACCAGGGATGGAGGAGGGAGGTGCTGGGATGCTGGGTGTTCAGTTTTGTGTGTGTGTGTGTGTGTGTGTGTGTGTGTGTGTGTGTGTGGGGTTGTGTGATTGGAAGGAGTGAAGGTCTTTCATTTTATCGTGTGGTGTCTTTTTTCATTTCTTGGCTGATTTTTCACTGGAGGGCTAGTTCCATTCACTTGAATTTATTATTTCTCGCACTGAGGAAGTTGATGAATTCGAATATCTGTGAGCGAGTTTGTGTGTGCCTCTGTGCGCATTAATGCTTGCGCGAGTGTATGTGTGTGAGCATGTGAAGCGTGCGTCTCTCTGTGTAAGGGAGCGACGCTTTCATGGCTGTTTCAGATCTCTCTGCCTCACAGTTCGACAGAGCGAAGGAGCCAGGAGGGAGAGAAAGATGGAGAGATAATGGGAATGGAGGGTGAAAGAAGGCTAACACAATCTTTAATGAGTTTCCTTGGCTCTCTTTGCCTGTTTCTGGGTCATGGTCCCCAGGCTAAGGATGTGGGTGGACTGAGGACTATAGAGCAGAAAAGAACAGACTAAGCTAAGGTCTGCTGAAGTAGACTTCTACATTAAACAGTCGTCACCTTCATAAAGACATGAAGGATGATATGCTCGACAATGTTTCAGCGTTTTTTGTTTGATTAGAGAGCAAAAGAAAATTGATCAAAACAGCTAATGATTATGATCTTCATTTCACCCAAACTGTATAAGGAGGCGGTTACTCTTAAAGGTCAGAGGACACTTAGAGTTTTACTGCCTCTGCTCAATTAGCAGCTGATTAGGAGCCAGAGAGAAGTTGGAACTTTTTCTGTTGAGATCACACACTCACAAACACTTTAAAAGAGAACTTAGCATCATACCCAGAAACACAAACACTTTCATAACCGTACACAGACAAACCCTCCTCCCTCGTCGTGGTGAGGATGGCTTTGGTCATTTTCTGATTGGTTCCCCCTGCCCTTTCATTTCCGAGCAATCAACTTCAATCTCTAGCAGGTATGGAGGGAGAGATAACATTAGAGAGACATCGTGGGGAGATATCTGCTCAGCCGAGACATTATTTAGTGCCCCCAAAGCATCCAGGAGGCAACCTCTGTCAGACAACAAGGCTCCAGCATGTCCACACAGGACAGCGAGGCGGGTAGATAGAAGGACATGGAAGAATTACTGATGGGCTGATAAAGTCTTTTGTTATCCGAACAGTCTGCCTTCCTGTTTCTGTTCTCCTGTGCTATGTTTCTGTCTGTCTGCCCAACTCCATTTTGATGTCTCAATCTATGTCTGTCTGTCTGAGTTACTTTCACCGTCTCTCTCTGTTCTCCCTCTCTCTCTCTCTCTCTCTCTCTCTCTCTCTCGATCTCTCTCTCTCTCGCTCTCTCACCTTCTGTTTCCCACTGTATCTCTGTCTCTATTACTCTGCCTTCTTTCTTTCACACTTGTGAATAATTGATGTCTACCGGTTCAATGGTAAGAATAGAACAGTTCTGGAGGTGACAAATGGGGTGGCGAATAGGCTTCATCCTCCTCTCTTCAAAGAGTTAGAAAGTTAGCCGCGCTCGCTCGTGGGCGTGTATGCCCATATATTTGTGTGCCTGCAATGTTTTGTGGCACTGTGAGCATTTGTTCATGTTTGTGTGTGAGCGAGTGCGCGTACACGCGCAGTTGTGTGTATGTGATTTAAGACAGGGAGATGAAAGGGAGTTGTAATTACAGGGAAGCGTATCTGTCTACTGCAGAAGTATCCGAGGAATGGCACAAACTGGGCCAAAAGCCTGAGGTCATTAGATCTGCTGCATGTGTATGTGCATGCATGCATGTGTCTGTAAAGTAGTGTGTGTGTGTGTGTGTGTGTGTGTGTGAGAGAGACAAAAGCAAAGAGAAAGAGAGGGAGCAAGAGAGAAAATGGGAGAGAGATCAGCTTATAACTTCAGTTCCTCAGAGTCAACCTCTGAACTCTGCTTCTCATTATTGGCTCTGTCTCTCTCGTTTCTCAGCGGTAGCTGGTTGTGGTTAGACCAAGCAAAGGCCCCGTTTCTGTAAATCCATGCAGCCTTATTGCCTGAGAGGAATCCCAGAATTTCCTGCACTCTAAAATACACTTGTGTAAACATTCCAAAATATCAAATGATAGGGATTTCTCTGTGTGCTGTGCAAATGGATAATCCCATGCAAAGACTGTGGTTATAATACACTGTCCCACTGTCTCTTGTCTGCTTTCCTTTCTCTCACAACCCATTCTTTCTCTCTCTTTCTGGGGCTATCTGCCTCTGTTTTCAACCTCTCCCTCCCTTCATATTTCCTTTCATCTGTTCCTCCCTCCCTCTGTCTACTTGCCCTCTCTCTCTTCACAGTTGAGGATGAATTCATTGGGCTCGGTGATCTGCCGGAAACCTTCCCTTCAGACCCCCCCGAGCCACTCCCTGTGTTTTTGATGGAACCCGAGGAAGCCTACATAGTCAAGAACAAGCCGGTCAACCTGTACTGCAAGGCCACGCCCGCCACCCAGATCTACTTCAAGTGTAACAGCGAGTGGGTTCACCAGAAGGAGCACACTGTGGAGGAGCGGGTTGACGAGAACTCTGGTCAGTAAAATGAATCAGCTGCATACATATTCAAATGTGGATCTAAATCAACTGTCTCATAAAAAATTATATTTATGTGTAACAAATTTGGGAAAATTACACTACATTCAACACTAATTAATGTCTTCATGCTTATGTTTTTAGAAACTCAAAGCAGTTGGTTAAGGAATAATGAAAGATCATTGTATTGGTTAAATATTTTTTTTTAAATGGTAACTTGAAGCATGACACAGGATGCATGTATTGCTTTGTATGTCCAAACATTCACCCCGACTTCCACCCTATGACTTCTGTATTAGTAGATCACACTTCCTGGACTGGCAAAAATGTTGCCTGACATCATTATTCAGGAAGCAAATTAGTAGAATAATCATATTTTGTAGGAGGTGGGGTACTGTAAATCAAAACATGCACAAACATACACACGTTTGTCTGCTAATCACTCTTGCAGGCCAGTTTATTTGATCAATGAGTGGCTTCGCCTTATCTGCAGAAAAAGGCTGAATGAGGACATCTTTCGTTTTTTTGGGGCATACTAGCACAACAACTTGTGATAGGCGTGTCTTTCGGTGTGTAGTGTGTGTTTATGTACATGTTTGTACAAATCTAGAGGAAGTAGAGGTAGCAAAGCTCCAGCAGGGTTGTTTTCAATAGAATTCAGCCCCTGAAGGCACCAGAGCCATTACACACAACAGGCCAGCACTGATTGGCTGCATTCAGCTGCTGTATTGAAAATTGAGTTCTTTCTGTCGCCCAGAGGTACCAATCACATCGCATTTACCCTTTTCATCCCACTGTTTTGCCACACACATGTCTGCATGCTCACACACAAACACACTGACACATAAGAACACACTTACATGCACTTCAAGGATCAGCAAGTGTTCTGTTGCATGTTGTATTTGAGGTATTTCGTGAAAAATACCATGCATAAGCTTTTTCATGTTGTTGTAAACACAGGTATAAGATACAAAAGCAGATACACCAATACAAAAAGAGTGTAGCAGCCAGTACAAATATAAAAGGAGTATTGGAAACTGAATCCCAACCTGAAATCCTTTCATTTTGACCTAGTGTACTTTAGGAAGAATACACAGATCTGAGGATGTGTTTCATGGTTATGATTATGACAAAGAAGATGGTGAAGGTATCAGCGGCTCTTAGCCTTTGTGTCAGAAGGTTTTGTGCTAAAAGCATCAACATGGAAAACAACCCACACATCACACACGCACCCACTGTACACAGCTGTATCCACGGGCTATTTACTGCACAGATATTCATTCATTTATGCCCTTGTGCCCCACACACGCACACACAAACACACACACAACACCACTAGAGCCCAGTGGATGTGTGTAGTCTCTCTCAACCCACTCCATTGCGCTCTGATTTCCCCAGATTGACAGAAAAGGAGCACTGATAGAAACTGGCCTGCCTGGTCAATACCACTGATAGTATAGCCTGAAGAAATTGGATCTCTCCCCTCCTCTCTCCCCACCCCCTGTGTTTCTCTTTTTCTTTAGTCCTCTCTCTATGTCTCACTTTCATGTTGGAGAGAACTTATGATCTTATGAAAATAAGATGAACTGAGAGATAATGAGATTAAAAGAGTGCAAGAGGCTGAGAGAGAGTGAGGACAAAAACTGCAAATGGTGGTGTTCATTTAGGCTAAAGGCTCCATTGATCTTTATCCAGATGTTTGACATGTTCATATGACAATTAGGTGCTGTCCACTTCATATCCATGCACAGGAACAACAGAGCTGTTTGTGTGTATCGCATGTGTTTGGCACTTGAAATAGAGTAGTGGTCTTGTAAGGCATGACAACAGTAGGGTTGGGCGATGGAAGTTTAAATCTCCCAAATAAGTGCCTTTATACAGTACTTTTGTCTCATCAAGGGTGAAATACAATGCAAATAAAAAGTATTCACCCTCTTTGGAAGTCAAAGAACAAAGTGTTTTTATTGTCTTACAACATTAAATCAAAGTAGATTTTTTTTTTTTTTTTAAACCCAGCAAAACCTGCACCATTAAGACAAAAGAACACAAGCAATTCTTGCAGTGTCCAGATGTGCAAAGCATCTATTAAATACTGCATGAACTCAATACTGACTTGAAGGGGTGAATACTTATTGAAACCAGTATTTTTTATTTCAAATTTTGTAATTAATTTAGATCGCTTTTTAGAGATCTATTTTCAATTTGATATTAAAGGGTTTTTTTTTGTTGATCAGAAAAGCCACATTGAATCTACTTTGGCTCAATGTTGTACCACAATAAAACATGAAAACTTGGGGGGTGAATACTTTTTATAGGCACTGTATGACACAAATAAGAATAATTTATTTAATATTTACGTCATAACAACTACCTCCTGCTGAAGGCACAATTTGTGGGGCATCAATAGTTGCAATGTAATCAGCAATAGGGGGCATGATTCACTGATAGTGTGATTCCCTGCCCAATGTTCTTCACAGCGTGAAATAACTCACCTGCAGCTCTCGACTGCGGCTTTCCATGAGACCTCACGCAGGTATATTTCCTGGCTAAAGGCTTTCTAATCCAACGGATGTAACATGTAGTGGGCCATGTGTAGCCATGCAAATAACCCTGCAAAAATGAAAATGTTTTGTAAAGTTCAGCTTGAGAGCAGAACCACTCTGATGTGAACTGAGACCAGTTTTGCGTGAAATAATGAGGACGCACATGATAAAAAGTAGGGCTGTCAATCGATTAAAAAAATTAATCTAATTAATTGCATACTCTGTAATGAATTAATCAAAATTAATTGCATACATAATTAACGGTGCCTGAACCGATACTTTTTAAGAAAGTAAAAAAAAAAAAAAAAAAAAAAAAGGGTACTAAACAACAGTTGGTGATATTAAAGAACGGCTTGTTTATTACTAAGGCCATATGGTCAAAATTAAATGATTTAATAATAATGTATAACAATAACAATAACTTATTTCACTAGTAAATTGCTGTTGAACGACAAAAACAACCACCAGGTGGGAAAATGACATTTACAATAACTTCAAATGCACCACGAGGCTGTAGTTTACCAGTTTCAGTGAACGCACCGTCTGTGTTGTTTTTTCCGACGGCTAAAACACAGTCAAACTTTACACCGTTTAGCGTTAGCTGTCAGTATTTTAACCGTGTTTAATCCAGCTACTAGCTAGCGGTAGGCTAACGTTAGCTGCTTTCGAGTATAGTGTTAACTAGCTAGGTAGGCTTAACTAGCGCCAGCGGTGTTTGTGTTGCCTGTTTCAGAGCATCAGAGAGAAGAGCGCAGACATATCAGTGGCACCAGATTTCGGTAGCCAGGGTTGGCAGGAAGAAGATTTTTACAAGTAAATGTTCCAATTAATGATCCAGGCAGCACATTCTCGTCTCCCTCCTTAATTTTACAGTCCAATGGTGGCTAGAACGGCTGGAATGGATTCATCTGCGTTATTTTTTTAAACCCGTTATTTTTTCTCAGATTAATTAATCGAAATTAACGCGTTATTTTGACAGCCCTAATAAAAAGCCATACATTCAGACCACATGTACAAAATGTGACTTAGCAGGAGGCAACAATGAAAAAGGTGGTGAGAAGGAACAAATCGTGATGGCAATTTTGACAAATGGCCTTCTCCTCAGTGATGATTTAGCTTCAGAGACTCACCCTGCTGTCACCTGAACAATGTAGCATTTACCTTCCAGTGTTGAGGGCAGGTTGAAGTCCGTTGTGAGCAAAAGGAGCCTTGATCTGAGCGAATGTAAATTAATTATAAGTAGGCACAGCTAGTGTAATATACACTGGAGACAGCTTGTCACTCTATCTGAGATATGAGTTAGAAGATCAAACAGGAGTACTCTTCATCTGGCCAGATAATCAGAGCACTTACCCCCCTCCCTCCTCCTTCAATGGCCAATTCCTCCTTTTCTGCCTGACTGGTCTGATCAATAATGTTAGCCAGTGCTAACACTAAGGAGCTAGGCTGGCTCACTTTAATGACCACATTAATAATGAATCATCTCCAATGAGGTACACTTCTTCAGCCTATTAATGGGACCTATTGTAGAATCATTTCTACTACTAATGGCCACATTGACATGTGAAGCAGCCCCTCATCGCTGGTCCTGACACGGGCCACACTTGCTTTGCCCCTCTTGATTGCAAATTGAGTGGAAGTCTGTTTTGTTGTTCTCCTTGTAATGCTATACAGTGTACTAAGAGCTGCTAGCTGAGCAAACACATGAAGTTACTGGATGAGGTCAGCAGGCTCAGTTCAGAGCCCTGCTCTTCTGCTAGAGCGATCCTTCTGATGTGTTGAAGTGCAACACGTCAGTAATAGTTTATTCCTGCTTTAGTAATAGCCATGAAGTCATGAATTACTCTTAAAGTAGACTTATAGCTTATAGTCATCATCGTCACATGAGGCTATCTTATGGTGCAGAGGGCTTATTCTAACAATATCAAACAAATAATTCACTACTGTTGAACCTTCTTCAAAAACGGTCTGGAGCACAGACAGAAATTAACAGATTCTGGCGTGAGTTGTACACTCTCTGAGAATTAATATTGTCTTATTGTTTCCACTATTGATTTTCCCTCTCATACTGTGTGTATGATGTTCTCACATCCATCACATCCATCCTTGACATTCTCAAACTAACAGTACACATCTTCTCACAAAACATTGGCATACAGTACAGACAACTACAGACACACACCCTTTGACGCATGTGGACACACACATAAATGCAGAAGCAAATGTGCACACAACAGACGAGGCTGTTCTTCTGCCTGTCGGCACACTGTGTAAATTTTACATGAGAGCTAAGCTGGTGTGTGGGATGTCACTCTGCTTGGTGTGTGTGCCAGAGCAATGATGCTGTGTGAATGCACTGAACCTGAAATAAAATGGCATGTTCATTTTTTAACCATCCAGTCTCTTTGCATTTTTCATTCAACCAGAAATTCAGACACGTACTGCGTAAACCTACTTGAACCGAACAGATCTTGAGTCTTTGTACAAAATGTGCTCATCCAGAAGAAGAGTATAATGGTAATGGTCAAATACATAAAAAAAGTAAGACATTAGGATTCCTGTTCCATTGTAGCAATATAACAGCAGTTATAATCATTTGTATGCTTTGTGATACGGACTCTTTCCTGTCACAATGTCTTCATCATGCAAACTAAACTGAATGGAATGTTTGGGCAATTAAAGGAACAAAGCAATTGTCATATGTTCCTAACATCAAGGTAGAAGTTAAGAATTTCCAAACAGATCATTGCCTTGCTACCATTTTCTTGATAAATGTATTGCAGCATGAGTGAGCATACACAATATTAACTACACTGATTTTTTTTTTTCAAATTTCAATTTAGATTACTGGCAAAGGTTCACAGTGTGTCTCAGAAAGGTCCATTTGATCTCTAGTTCAGCAGGTAGTGAATCACAATATAATGAATTAGATTTCAGGCACAGATTAGGTTACTGATTGAATGAACATAGTCACAGTTAGCTCATTTAATAAAACATTACACTTATGTTTGGACAAACTCCAGTTTGTACTTCTGAAAACACGGCCACATCATTAATTCCACAACTGTCCCGTTTGAATTGGCATGCACTCTGTGCAGCCCTTTTAATTTGTGTCTCCTCAAAAGACACCGGCTTCATCATTGTGATTGAATTGCCAGGTAATGGTGTGCACTATGGACAGAGTGTTTGGGATGTTTGTGAAAACTAAAAAACAAATTTTAAATTAACCTTAGCCATTATAATGTGCAAAAACATAGAGTATAATGTCTGTATAACAATTATAAGATGTACACATCCCTGTTTATGTAAACAGATTGTTCATACTAGTTAGTCACTTGACAATGACTCAGAGCTTCCAGGCAGCAGCAGTGTTGTGGTAACAAATGGCAATATACTGTATATAGTTAATAATATAGGCAGGCTATATGAATATCCACATAACTGCTTAGTACAAGAACAGCATGCACAACTTATTACACTTTGTATTGGATGTACTACAACTGTAACAGAAGACTCCCAGTTTCTGTCATGATGTCAGCTAACAAGCTGGTCATCTCTCCAAAAAAGGGTAACTAAAGAGTGTGTGTGTGTGTGTGTGTGTGTGTGGGTGTGTGTGTGTGTGTGTGTGTGTGTGTGTGTGTGTGTGTGTGTGTGTGCGTGCGTGCGTGCGTGTTGGGGGGGGGGGTGTATAGTGGTTTGTAGTGCTGATGACAGGATCTGAATTATAGTAGACAAACAACATACATCTGTGGATGCATCCCCCCTGGTGGTAATGCTGTAGGGATTGCTCCTAGGCACACAAAAGGCCCTTCAGTAGTAACTGAAGTACTGGGCAATAATTTGAATGTCACAGTCCACTTTCACATAATTGCATGCTGACCAGGTACATGAGCATGACAGTTCCAGGAAAATGACATCAACTTAACTTTTTTTTCCAGTGGGCTGCACAACCCCCACATTTAAACCTCATAGAACAGCACTTTGGGGATGAGGTGGCATTGGATATGCACAGCATGATCTCAGCATGTCTTCTAAAAAATCTGCAGAACTATTGCAGCACTATTCAATACGTCAATGTGTCCTGTAAAGTGTTTCCTACATGAAATCCTGGTTGTTCTAGAGGCCAGCAGAACTAGCGACTGTCTTAACACATATAGAATAATTATCTTTTGTATCAACCCTGCTCATGATGGGTTCAGATATTCGAGGTAAATCCAAGTGTTATGTTCATCATTTTATCTCATAATGAAAATACGCAGTCTGTCTTACTGTAGTACATTTCTTACTTTTACAAGGACTTTGTGACATCTCCATTGTCCTCACAAATATCCCATTCAATCAAAAAAGGATGATGGATGAGCTGAAATAATGCATGATATTGCATGTGAAGCATCTGTAGCTTCAGTGAATGCTCTCGCACCACATAATCCAAACATATATGAATGTACTCAATTCCTATGCTCGACATACACACACGGTAGCAGCAGCGTAATCTGCTCTAGAGGGGCAGCTGTGGGTAGAGGCATTTGTTTTGGGAATGATTTGTTTGTTTGGGTCCTGGCACCCAGATGAGCAGTAATCAGAGGAGTTAGCAAACAGGATTGTGGTAGCCATGACGCCGAGAATCCTCCCCCACAGGGCCCGGACCCAAACAGCTCAGCGCTCTGGCTCTGGAATCAGGGCCAGGCTCACACACACACACACACACACAGAAATACCCAGTGTCAAAGCATGTGATGTGACTGATGTAAATTGTACTGATACGTTTGATGGGATACTGACATTCGCATTGATCTCTCCCAGGTGACAGAATACAACATTTCAATGTTTAAGTGCCTCATTTTGTTCTCTGTCGATATGTACTAATACTTTCTCACTTTCACTCCTTTCTGTCTTTCCTCACAGGCCTGGTAGTGAGAGAGGCAAGCATAGAGATCACTCGGCAGCAGGTGGAGGAGCTGTTTGGGCCGGAGGACTTCTGGTGTCAGTGTGTGGCCTGGAGCTCTGCAGGGACCACCAAGAGTCGCAAAGCCCATGTCCGCATCGCCTGTGAGTATTCTCCCCCTCCCTTCATCTTGCTCTTTATCCCATTACTCAGTCTTTATCTTCTCTCTTATCTTTGTATTCCTCTCCACACAAAATCTCTTGGCTGCCAAGGAAATGTGTCTCGCAGACCGACTTGTGCATCATGACAGATTTATAGATTCTGGAGATAGAGGCAGTGAAAAAAAGGTTTTTACAAACATGGGACTCAAGTGTCCCTTTGAACTTGAGTTGGTAAAAAGTCTACAGAATCTGAATCAGTTTCCTTGTGTACAGTATAAACCTATACTATATAGTGCAGAGGAAGGGGAGAGCTGCAGCAGTGTATACACAGTAGAGAGGCTACATGTTTATGCCAGTGTTCCCTCTTTTTTCCTGTAGGTGGTCCTCATTTGTTCTCTGCCTGTATTTGTCCTCCTACTGAAATGCATTACACAATTATTTTCCAAGTAACGAGAAACATCCTGTTCTCTAAAGTTTGGGCTCGTTTTTAACTGTTTCCCAAAAGATCTGCCAATCAAAATCTGAAAAAGTTATAAAATCCCAGAAGACATGGTGAGGAAAGCAGAGTTTGTAAGCGTAGCTATAAATGTGACATCAAGGCAGTGCTTCTGCAACACAACACTTATTACATAACACAACTGCTTACCCACTTCTTTTGTAGTATCAGCTAGATCATCACACTTTCAACTCCTGTCTAAGTCATTACAAGGCACCGTGACTGACATGTCATGTTTTGACTTGTGGCAAACAAAATGCAACACCCACTTGCAGCGTGTGTTGTAGTCTGCATCAAATATATTGGTATCACTGCTGGATAGGGCTTGATAGTGATATCACTGTTGAGCTTAATATGTGGCTGGTATCTCAGTGCAACTGTCAGAATGATTTAATTTCCACTTAGTAGCACAGTATGGAGTCAATATCCCTGGTTTTCACTTGGTCTTTTCTATTTAGAGTCAGTTAACAATCATATACCTGTCCCTCTCAATTCATATCCTGCCTAACTCCTTTTCCTTATCTGCATTGTTGTATCACTGTCTCTCTAACTCTCTCTCTTACTGGTCCCCCCTGTTTTCTGTATACATTTCTATGAATTCAAGGTATTCCCTCTTTTTCAAACACCAGAAGCTCTTCTCATTACTGCTTCTGTTATACTAGCCTGGTGAATCAGAATCATGCCTCTCAGTCTCCCGCCGAGCCCACTCCCGCTGCTCCACCTCCTATAATCACCCATGATGAGCAGCCTTCCAGCACTAACCTATCCCTCAAATCACAATGGACCCCTCTTCCCCTCCCATTAGCTTCTGCTGAATGGATTAGCTCCTCTGCTGTGCTTTCTCTTCAGGCAGGCTTCTTGTCAGAGCCATGCTCTATCCTGTTAGGCTAATGGAAACTGGGCTTGTTTTCCTCTCCTCTCCCATCATCTAAACATATACAGTTTAATCAGACGGTTAGTCAGAGCCAGCGCTGGCGAGTTAAGAGGTTGTTTTGTTGAAAAAATGCCTTTTAGACTTGCAAAGAGGCTGGTCTGACTAAAAGTATTGTCCGAGTTTCTGTGTGCCTGTTGGAGGATGAGAGAATGTGTAAAATCCTCGTGATTGCCTTTTCTTCTTGTCACCTTGTTTTGATTGGCCACCATAGTTGGGAAACAGTGATTGCTTGCCAAAGAGAGGCAATAAAAGCATGTGCACAGAAGCAAATTAAATAAATGAATCAAATTAACTGAAATGCCTTTCAAAAGATTGTTGGAGGGTAATGTTTACTGAGAAAGCTGGAAATTGATTTTCTTATTTGTTTGGGCCTTATATTTTTATGAGTACAACATAACAAGTAAAATCTCAACTTTATTACTAGTGATATTACTAATGATTTTTTTTTTAAAAGTCTTAATGGTCATTCCTAATCTAGGTTTGCATTAGTACCTAATGATTTACTAAGCGACGATGTTCCTGAAGTGTAAGGCTTGTGTAATTTAGCTTGACAAGTAGCCCAACATATGTACTTAAGGTAATGGTTGTCATATGTGTATCCTTCTGAGGGCGACTGAAAGATTTTGTCTGCTGAGGAGGGAATGGTGTGACTCCCACAGGAATGTCGTCTCAGCTGGTCCCACACCCTACAGTGTCCCACAGTACTGTTCAGGGTTACGAGAAGTGAGAAAAGGAGACTCCAGAGGGGAAAGCATAATTTAAACCCACATCCAATAAAACATACAGTGCAAAATAATCACTTGCATGCTATTTACTGTGTTTCAGCAAGGATAATGCCAAAGGTTTGCAAGTCATGATGAAAATAATACAAGCGCTGGGTGTTTCATTTTAGTTTAACAGGCTGTAGTTGATCTGCTACTTGAAGAATGACTAATACAAACATGAATATTTCACATTAATGCACAAACACTGGCCTATGCCATTAATACTAATATTGTAATGCAGACTACAGTATCCTGTGATGTATATGTTCTGTACAGTAATGCATCCACTTGGTGGTAGTTGTGGCAGTAATACACTCTAGTTTAACACTAAAATAATAATAAAAAAGGACTGTGGGTTTTCTGGCAACAAAAACAGAAATGTAACCAGGCACACAGAATAGGAGGGCTCTGCCTCCAGTCACATGGTGGTTTTGTTTCTGGAGAGAATGCTGTAACAAGCACAGGTTCCTTTTCTTCCTTGTTGTTTCATCCATGCAGCCTTGGGTTGAAAATCTATTGGAAATCTGTTATTTTGCAGTACTTTCGATACTATTGAATGTATAAGAGATCGTATCGTTTTAAACGTGTGGTATCGAAAAAGTATCAATACTTTTGATACGTTTCTATGGATTTATATATGGTTCTAAAGTCCAAGTTTTTACTTCTATTCATGATAAACAATCTTTAACATTTAATTTATTGGATTTGGATGGAGTGCACAATAGTACTGTATATCATGAAGTGCGTCCCAGTGAAGGAGAAGGTGTGCCTGCTTCTCCTCCTCACCTGTCATACTGCGACAACATCTTTTATCTTTCGGAGGCAGTTTGAACTAGGATCCATCGCTACATTTTGTAGTTATGACATCAGAGCAACAGTAGAATGACTCTTACAACTTCAAACAACAGTACCCCTTTGAGACAGATTTGATCCTTTCCTTCCCTTTCCATCTTAAGAAAAACAAACAGTTTGTTCCTGGATCAAATTCCATAAAGATACGTCCCAGAATATGCCCCTCTAGTCATTCCCTCTTTTAATTTCATACCAGACTTTTACAGAAATTGCTTTCAATTCAACACTTTCAGCTTTTATAATACATTGAAATTTGTGGAGTTATGGCTTATCCCCCTGAAGACACGCATATGCACAGGTTGAATTGGGGGATTTCATTGAATTTGTTATTTTAAGGTTCATTTATCCAAATATAAAATTAACCTTATGAAATGACTATAGGTATTATTTTGGGCCTCCGGGTTTAGCCTGATCATGTATTCTGTAATAAGAACATGATCTAGTTTCTCCTGCAGGGGATGTGGAACAGTTAGCTGAAAAGTGTCTCTAAGTTAATATCTTCTCATGTAATAGCTATATATGAATAAAAAGAAAGCAAGTAATGAATAAATTGAATCAGATTTTAGGGATGTCTCTTGTTATTGCATGTATGCCTACAAGAAACTAGTGAGAATGCCCTGTCTTGCTATATCCATACACATACTTCAATCTCCCCAGACATTGAAGAACAGTTTTTTTCCTATGATAGGTGTGGGTGCTGTAGCCTAAACATTTCTACAACAGTTGTACCCAAGAGTATTAGACTTATTATGTGCCGTCTGCTTCAACGTCTAAAGTACAATTTCTGCCATACATTCTGTGTCGCTGTGACTGAAGGGGCTTTCAGTCTACAGTATACTCACATCTAAACCTTGAATTCAAAACCAAAGTGCTGTTGTTGTAGCTATCTAATATAATAAATATCTTTTATCTTTTTTATGTTGGCACACAATGTCAATACCAGTCCATTACTGTATTAATTGCATTCTGTGAAGAAGAATTGCCATATCTTTTCCACAGATTGAATCGCTGAACCAGGGTCATTTCTGGGTTTGTTTCCATGGACACAGTTAGGTGTATGTAGAAAAAGAAACTGAGGAAATGTGTTGCTATCAGAAATGTATAGATTAGAAGTAAAATAAACACAGACTCCCAACACTTGTCTTACTGTTGCAGCCTTTTTTGCAGCCTTTTTTGCAGTTTTATTAGAGCTGGCTCTCACACAGTCATTTAACATGTATATTTCTTGCTTAGTTCAACCCTTAATGTTTTGAGCTTGACTTTATGGTTTGCTATAACCTCTCAGGTTGTAGTTATAGCAAAGACATAATTTTCAACTTAGTTTGTCTCCCTCTTCAGTCATGCTTGTCTCTGTTAGCTAGACTAGTTTGGTGTTAATGGTGGCATAGTTGCAGAGTTCAGTTCCTGCCAGATTCTGTATGTAGAATTGTTGTATAAGAAAAGCATGTCATTTTCGAGCGTGCTGTGGTGGTTACTGCTTTAGATTGAATGTGTCAGTAAAAAAGGCAGGTGTTTTCTACGAATATTGCGAAGGCTGTGGAAATATTATCAGTGGAGTTTGATTGTAGATTTGATGCTTCAGTAACTCCAAAGTTCCCAAATAGAACTGTAACTCCCCATTAAGTCCTCTTCTCTCTCCTCCCGCCCCTCCCCTCTGTTGTTGTGTGTGATGCCTGCTGCTCCTGTCTCAGTCTGTGCAGCAGATTATGATATATGTCTAATGGGCTTTGGGTTCCAGTGTAGCATGACACCTTCAGTAATCCTGCCCTGTCAGCTCCATCAGGGCTCTCACACCACAAAAATATTGGTTTTTCATTGGAGGGCGAGTGATCCCCTTCTCCCTATCTTCCTTCCATCTACTTCAGGCAAGTTTATCTGTGTGAGAGGGAGATAGAAAGAGAGCTTACATCTCAGTTACTGTTTCCAACATTTAAATACACACTGTTCGCTCAGTGGCTATTATTATTGATGAGTGACCCCGCCTTTTATTTTGATGATTTATTGTTAGTATACCAATACTATTATTATCACCAATACTATTATTATCTCACGTATACCTGTCAATGACATAGAGGTAAATATTGATTCAAAACATACTTCTGTCTGTTCATTGTAGACCTGAGGAAGACATTTGACCAGGAACCTCTTGGGAAGGAAGTGTCACTCGAACAGGAAGTGCTGCTCCAATGTCGCCCACCTGAAGGCATCCCAGCTGCTGAGGTAAGGTTAAAAAGACATTTCACTGAGCCAGTGCAATGTAGTTGTTAGGATAATTATAGTTTTTGTTTGAAAAGATAAGTTCTAATATGCACTTATAGGCAGTTGTGATTATCCAGATTAAGCCCAACAAAAAGTTCCTCGCCTCAAATCCAATAAACTGGCTGCTCTGAAAAGGGATTTATGTGAAGAGCTTTACTGACTTTTTTTTAGGGTCGGTTTCTGCTGAAATGTCGCCATCATCTCTGGTGTGATTGTTGAACAAAAAAAAGTATATAATGGGTAGCTAAAGTGCTCATCTTCCACATAGTTGTATATTTAGCACATGTATTTATTAGCATGTATTACATTTTTTGGTAATGCCAGTCATTGGTTCTGTTCTTTTATAAAACATAAAACGGTGAAAACTGTGTTGATAGCAGAATTTGCCTTCAGTTTTGAACTCTGCTCATTTCAGAAGTTGTAATGTAATAACACTAAATAAATCTGACACAGTCCAGCGCACAGATAAGGACATTTTTCCACCACTGCCTGGGCTATTTAAGCTGTTTGGGTATTTCCTGAACGTGGGCCAGTCACTGCAATTTGGTCAGAGGAAAGAAAATTTTAATTATCTGCTTTGGGGGAAAAATAAAATAAAACCAGTTTTGTCCCTGTGTTACCTTAGCTCAGCCAATATCTCCCCCATGTTCTACTTCCTCCCTGCCCTACAGTAGAACACTGTTATAGCTGCATTTGAAAAGACTCAGTTGAGATTGCAGGAACATAAATAGCGGATGAAAGGGTGGTTTGATGGGTGGGGGGGCTTTGGTGGGGTTTTTTTTGAGTTGTGGGTGTTGGGACTGAACTCTGTAAAGGCTTGTGATTGACCTGGAAAAGCTGAGTTAAGTGAGTGGAACTGCACAGCATTTATCCCCGCTTGAAAGTGCTGACAGGCTAAATGGACTAAAGTTTGGGACTGGCACTCGGCAGACTCTCCTTATACAATCCAGGCTTCAGTCTGATAGTACTGCTTTAACAGCCATATAGTATTGGTGATTCTGCCGCCTAGCTGAGGTCTCTCTGTCAATCCTGGATTGGCTCAGTGCAGCGATTAAAGACTCAGCTGGGGTCCAATCATGACACATCTATGCTTTCTGAGATATGGAGTTGCTGTGGAAACCCAGATGTACAATGAAGGGTAAATAGGAGGCAACATTAATAGCGTTTTTAGTCTGGGTAAAGTCGGTGGGCATTTGTGTGTAATGCACAGTAAGTAGAATCAGTGTTATTTTAATGTAGCTATCAATCGGGAGAAAAAATAATGTGTAGTCAAGGAAACATGTTTTACATTATGAGGTCAAAATTTAAGATATGATGTGTGGCATTTGTAGCATATTCACTTCTTCTAAAAGAAAAAAGGATAAACAGATTGTCTAAAATTCTCCCTGCATGCATCATTTTCTCTATTCTGACTAAAAACACAGATGGTTTTCTCTGTTTACTTTTCCTTCTACAATAGAGTTGGATTTTGTGTGTGTACAGAGGCACTTTTTCAGCTTCTTTAATTACTCGCACTAACCTAATGGCTTCAAAAAAAAGACAACAGTTCCGTTCCACAAGTTGTTTTTCCTCTTTTTTTCTGAACTCAAACACAGCTGCCTCAGTGGAAAAAAGGACAAAACTGAATGCTGCTTTTTCATCTGTGTTTGTCAGGCCTTTTCTCACACAAGCCCACCAGAGAAAAAAAGCAGATGGGCTTAGTCTGTGGTTACATATGAATCTACAGAAATGTGTAGCAGCCGTTGTGAAGGAAAGATCCGTCATATTTCACCCACAAGACAAAAAATAATATAGAGGGGATGAGATAGGCTGAAGGCAGAGGGAGAGGAGCTGTTGAGGTTTGTCAGGGTAGGATCCAGTCGGTTGTTGTCAGGCCTCCAGTTGGCTGTCAGTTCGCCCTGCGGTTCCTTTACAGGCCTTTGCCTAGCGAGGGAGAGGCTGGCAGGATGGCAGGCTGTGGCTGAGCCATAAAACCCATACTCTTACTGCACTTTTGTTAAATCATGTGGACTGTATGTGATGGACATTGTGCTGTTTGGCATTGAAAGCCAATCTTTCATGAAGAAGACAAGCAGGACACACACACACGCATGCATGCACGCACGCACACACACACACACACACAAACAAATACTGTGCTGACCGTGCATACACTGTATAGTCACATCCCCACATTTCCACATATATGTGCACATGTTGGAGTACCAGCAAGGATGATAACATGTCTGCATGCACATGCACACAATAACATGCTGCCAACGACTCAACTGAGCACTGTTAGTCTATTCATCTATTCTATAGAGTGAACAGTGTGATTTTGGCTGACAAGCTGGCAGAAAAAGATTCACTGCTGATGAACTGGAAGAAGGACTCAGACGTTTGTGCTTCCTCTTTTCAAACATAATAAAGAGTTGTATCAGGAAAATCTGTTACTTGGGTTCATAGACATTATATTACATACACATTTTATTGTCATTGTTGATGGTACTAGAATGAAGTTTTACTGTTAGAATAGTGTCCCAGCTCACGGTACAATGCTTGCAAGCACTGACATTTTTTTGACACGTTTATATTTTTACTTCAGTTTTAATTAAGATATTTTGTTGAGATCAGCTGTAATCCCATATCTTTGCAGCTGTTTTAGATGTCAAGTTAGCAAAGTACCCCCTCCCACACACACACACACGCACACACACACACACACACACACACACACACACACGTACATTCTCAGAGCTACGAAGCCCACGTTCTGGAGAATCAAAGTAAGTCAATCACAATTGGTTTTGATCTCCGATTACAAAGTGGAACTGCACCATTTGATGTTATCCAGTGTCAGCCTTGTGTTCCGTCTCTTTGTCCTTCCACTTTTCAGATGATTTACATTATAGGTTTTCACAATGGTTTACCACAGTAATGACGTTCTGTGATTCTATTTAAGTGGTTTTGGAGTCTTTGTTGGCTTCCTGCAGCGGCTATTCCTCGGAAAACTAAACATTATGCTGAATAATCAGGATTGCTCCTGTGATGATGCAGCGACCTTTTATAACAGAAGATATAAAATAATTCCCATCAGACATCTCAGAGGGTTTCATATTTGGAGTTGAGTCTGAGGTATTCTGGCCCTTATTTATGACAGGTTATTCACACTTGATACAATGATTTTCATTCACACACACACACACACACACACACACACACACACACACACACACACACACACACACACACACACACACAGAGAGAGACAACAAGCAGCCAGCATTTATTTTGGCTCTCCTTGCAACAATTACCAATGGAACTTTGGCCTCACAGGACTGAAATGCTGCGAGTGAGGTTTCTGAAATAGCACAAGGATTCAGTCATCTGAACCTCTTGCATGGTCTGAATACATTAGACACTCACCAGGCTCCCTAAAAGTCATTGTTACACGTTTCCATGAACATGAATATTTGATATATACTTAATCAAGAGCAGAAGGAAAATGTAACTGTTGAGACTATTCTAGGAAGGAAAGGAGAGGGAGTGATTTGGTAGGGAAGGCTTTGTTTCTGTGTTACGTGGGCTTACTTGCTGGGTGCTGCCCAGTAATAAAGGTAAAGATAGGGATGGAAAACTTTTCATCAGCTCATCACTGATCCTTCTCTTTGAATACCTCCATGAAGCTCTTTTAATCAACATCTTAAGGGCCTCCACAGAAGTAACAGTGGCCTCTTTTCATACTCAAAAACATGTGTCAGGCTCATAAAATTGACTTAAATCTCCTTTTGTGAAAAAAAATGCGGCTTTATTGTTCCTTTCTCTTTTCTTCTCCCATGCCCTCCATCTCCCACTCCAATTGAGAGCACTTGTCACAGCACCGAGAAAAAGACAAGAGTTCAGAGGTGACGCAGCACAGTGAGCTGCTGAGCCTGTTTCCATGGAAGCAGGATTTTAATTCAGGCATCTCCTCAGTCAGCCGGGGTCCTGCCGTGTTATCATGGGTAACGAGTCATTGATGCTCTGCAGGGAAGAGGCCCTGCTGCCATGATTAAGTCCATTGGCTTTACCGAGAAGAAAGCCAGGAAACACAAAGATCTTTACTTCACACTCCCTCATCCAGAGAAGTGAGAAAACTAAGTCGGATGAATTTAGACAGCTGGGACTGCAGCCAGAGCCAAATTCAATGGTAATGGTTTCACATGCAGTTCTGTGAATCCATAGGGACAGTAGATGTTGTTATTAAGCTCAAATTATGTTTCCTCACTTTTTATTAGTGACTAAATGTGCTGATAATGACTCTCAACATTGAGTGTTATGTTATAAAATCTTATCTGGCTCGAATATCTTGACTGTGGCACTTAATGGAGATCTAGCATCTACCTTTTCCCACACATCAAACCATGTAAATGTCAGTGATTACTGTTGATTTTAGGTCCAGTTCCCCTTAATAGGCGGAACTGCGCAAACGGCAGCTCGTGAGGTCACCTTGTCAAAAAATATCTGAGTGCTTCCTCCCAGTCCAAATGCTGTATAGTGTAGTTATGGGGGGGGGCAGTGAAACAGGAAGTGTGTTTTCATTAAGGTTACCCTTGGGAGAGAAAGTGTCAGGAGGCCAGACCAAATCCCTCTGGCAACCAACCAAAGATTGCCCTTCAGGCACTCACCTGTCAATCGCTGCAGTTTCCCTGTGCAAAGGCTGTGATTTGCTCTAATAGCCCAACATTTGTGAGCTTTGCTGTCCTCAGTTAGTCACTGCCCTTTCTACTGTTACCTCCTATGGGTCAGAAGCACTGCTTGGGGCTCTAGTAGGATAAAATTATGTAAACTGATACTAGAAAACAAAACCAAGAAACTACCACATACTATTGGGGCTACAAGAACAACTTGTGCATTGAAATCCCCTATGCCATTCTTTGTGTTTTTAATAACAACAAAAACAATAACCTGCCATCACAGCTTTCTCCCAAATCCTTTAAGTGAACACAGCTCTTTGTTGACAGTTCAAAAAAGGGCATGAAATGATAAAAATCACATTTCTCTACGCAACCTGGAATCAGAGAGAAGGTGAATTGGTGGATGCCAGGTGGTACTTTCATTTAGCATGGAAATGAGACGCAAGTTTCATTTTGGTTTAAAATGTCTTTATCACATTAAAATGAGTTTTGAGCTGTTTACACTGAACTTGTAAACCGAGTACCCTACTCCTGAAAGTAGTTTAGTACTGTATACCGAGAGAGTTCTGACCTCTATCAGTGCACAAAAAACCCTCTCCGTTGGTGGAGATATCAACTGAGCTTTTCTAAAGGCCAGAGGAGTCTCTGGGAGACCAAGGACTGCAGAGTGTATCGCACAGTTCTCCAGCTTGCAAAGCTGCAGCCTTAGTAATGGTTTATAGTAGTTTATTATTTGATATTTCACATAAAAAGGGTGTGTGTGCCATGCCTCTCTGAAGCCAACTTGTACTTGTCCACCCACACTTGAATGTATCAAAAGATTTTGGCTTAAAAAAATTATGTACCGTATAATTGCAGAAATCCCATAGTCACATTATCACCATCGAAATATAAATAACCGTTTCGTGGGCCAAAGATAATCAATATACCAACATTTAAACAAATCCTTTTTTTATGCCTCAATAACCAACAGACAAAAACAGAGTTGTAAAAACATAAACTCCCCCAACTTTATGGGGCTTGCACAGTAGGCAGTGAGTGATTCTAGTAATCATATTTTAAGAGGCATATGAATTGCGCAAGAGAAATGGAGAGAGTTGTGTTACAGCAGTGAACAGAAGTGTCTGCCTGTCCTTGGAGCTGGTTTAAGAAATGGCTGTTCTCCTTCAGCAGACTGTGGAGAGCTTAAGGCAGGACTGAGCTGGAGGAGGTCATTACTCCTGGCTCGAGTCTCAGTGATCCGTCTTCTGTATGGACACCTGAACCACTCCAACAACTCCACTACTAACTCTGTTACCTCAACCTCACTCCTTCGCCCAACCACCATCACATTCCAACTCCTCTGCATACTGTACACCCTCAAAAACACACATACAGATATAGATACAAGCAAGCAATACAGGCATACACACACATACAAACATTTTTTTTTCATCACACCTTAAGATATCACACCTTAGCAGTGTTGGGAACGTTACTTTAAAAAAGTAATTTGTTATAGTTACTCACTACTTGTTCCAAAAAGTAACTGAGTTAGTAACTGAATTACTCTATAATAAAAGTAACTCATTACTCATTGTAACAATTACATAAAAGTAACTATTTGCGTTACTGTTAAAAAAAAAGTTGCTATATGTCAAAGAATTTGGATTTTTTTTAGCAGTTTTTTTGTTGTGAGGCAGAAGGGTCTAGCTTTTGCTGCTTGGAGGACTTTGCTCTGAGTCCTTCTTTGCTAGTGGATGGCGAGCTATCACCTGTGGTGGAGGTATCGGTGTTTTTGTCCACTAGCTTTGTAGATGCGTGTGTCGTTGTGAGATGCTTCATTAAATTAGAGTTGCTTACAACAGATGTCGACAAAGTCTTCGCTCCTGGACATAATGTACACATTACATGCATGTTCTTGCCTTTGACCACAATGAATTTGAAGTAGTGCTTATATCTCCACCTTGAAAATGCCAACTTTTCATCGGCTTGCTCCTGTCTCGCCATCTCTGCTGCTTCATCGAATCTCTGTTTAGCTGTTGTGTGTGTGTGTGTGTGTGGAACGTGTGCTGGCATGTGTGTAAAAACACTGGCTCTGATTGGCTACCATGAAACATGACTCTGACTTAGCCAATCATAATTGCTTACCTCGTTATTAACCCACCTCCTCACTAGCTGTGAGCCAGGGGTGCGTTCGGATTACACAGTTTATTCAATCAATGGATAGTAACGCACCGCATTTAACGTCCAGTAACGTTAACGGCGTTGTAACGACAGGAAAAGTAATTAGTTAGATTACCCTGTTACTGAAAAAATAACGTTGTTACCTAACGCCGTTCTTTTAAAAGGCGTTATTCCAAACACTGCACCTTAGTGCATTTCAGCTTCTTAATATTTATACCTCTCACATTTGTATTCTTGTCATGCAGGCAGATGCAGAGCATATGGCTTGTTGTCTCGTAGTGAATGATTGAATAATCAGTTTATAACCTTTTGTGGCTCATTCTCCAGGTGTATCATTCAAGCCTGCGGCGGATATATACTGTACTGTAAAAAAAAAAAAGGTAAATTAATAAATTACATTGGATAGATAGTTAGACTTAATGTGGAGGAGCAGGAGAGCTCATAATGACTTCTCTGTCTCATAGTCTCATAGGTTTCTGTGGAACTTATTTTTTTCCTCCCCGTTCTTCCTTTTCTCACCCCTCTCCACCCCCACACTCTGCTGTACGTTCTATTTCTGACACAACAGCGATGAGTAATGAATGGTTTTGCCTTGCACTGGTTTTTAACAAGTGAGTGGATTGTATACAGTGTGTTCTGTATATTGGTCTAATTAGAGTTGTGCTGGAACACCCTGGCAGAGCACTGAAACATCCCACTCCTTGGTTACAGCCTGATCTGCAGCCAGTTATGTTTGCTAGTGGGAGAAGAAGTGACAGTGGAGGGACACTGAAGTCCCACCATGGTGGGTCCCTCAAAGACCTGAAGGCTAAATGTGTATGCTCTGCTCTAGCATCCTGTTTCAACATGAATTACATCACAATAAAGACACCGCTTCCACGATGTACACCTCCTTTGACAGATTGCTTTTTCCAACCTGTCTTTATTTTTTTTGTCAATACCATCCGATACATTCTGGTCTGTGAATTTTCCAGCGCTCAAGAGATGAAAAAGCTGTCTCCTCTCAGTCCAATCTTTCTTCTTTGTTTACCTCTCACTTTAGTCTTTCCCTACTCACTCATTCAGAGTGTTCACCTCTTCAAGACAAAGTAACCTTTTTCCTCCACTCCTTGTCTTTAGTCTGACTTGTCCCTCCTTGCCTCTCAGTGATGACCAGATATTTTGGCACACTAGTGACGTACTCCTGCTGCATGTACACCTGCTCTCCTTCTCACTCATCTATCTCCTTCACCTGTCTTTCTTTCTGTCTGTCTCCTTCTCTTCCTCTCTAGGTTTAAGTTTCCATCTTACTGTCTCTCTCTGTCACTTGGCTGTCTCCGACCAGACCGGAAGACTCCCTGTCTTTATGACTGTTGACATGTGGCAATTTACCTTCGTTAATGAAAAGAAATGTGCCAATTACCTCTCCGGATGTTTCACTGCCAATCAGACACTAACGAGCTGTGAGAGTGTGTGTGTGTGTGTGTGTGTGTGTGTGTGTGTGTATTTACATATCTGTGCAAGTTTGTGTATCTCTGTCTGTGTGCATGTTTGAGTCTGTCGGCATGAGATAAAGTTGAACCAAATGCAATATGCGATGTATTCTTCTGCTGAATTGTATTAATTTGAAATCTTTTCATAAGTGTGGTGTAGAGATCGGCTTACCTTTTCATCTCTGGATTTATTAATGAGTCCTAATTATAGTCGGTGCAGAATAAATGATGGGTGAACTGTTGCTCACTTTTGCTCTCTCACACGTTCCCACTTCTGACATGAGTTCCTACCACTCTCTGTCCCTCGTCACTCCGTCTCCCTCCCACCCCTCCATCTGCACTGAAAAGCTCCTTTGTTCAATTTTTAATTACCTTCTCATATGAAAGTGCTCTTGACATCTGAACGCAGCACGTTTGGAGAGGCTGCCTGTGTGATTGGTTCAAAATTGGATAACCACCTCTTTGTATCAGCTGTCAATCTCTATTCGAAGAATAGACATTTTACTTACTAATGCCCTGTGCTCCACACACACTAATGTGAGCTCTAAATAACAAAATATTTATAATGTCAACAAAACCCATTGTTTCTCTTGTTTGCATCATCTTTGTTTGTTTTATTAGACTTGTGTTCACTTCACAAAATGGATCGGGTCACTGTCAAATCTTTGTTCTCTAAACACAGAGGTCCTTTTCTCTTGTCATATTTGTTAGTTAATTAAAGATGGTGTAAAACAAAAACAACTCTTATTCAATGAATACATTGATGCATTCACTATAATCACTGTAGCCTCCTTGGAATCTATAATTTTGATGTGATAATAGTGCATCGCTGCTGTCATTATATTGATTACATTTTTGAGTTTAAGATAATGCACAGGAGTTATTTACCTTATTTATAATGTATTTGTATTATGTATGTTATTAGAGGACCTTTTAAAAAAGATATCTTGGGTGTTGAAACCTCGAGTAAAGGAGAAAACGTCACCAGAAGCTACAGTTTAGTGAGTTGTTATTGAATTTCGTCTGGTGCTCCAATCCTGAAAGTCATGACAGATGTCTAACTGCCACCTCAGCAGATGTCAAGGCAGATTTGTTGCTATAAAACTAAAACAGAAGCCAACTTAATAGCACAATACTAAAAGTCCTAATTATATACACCTGTCATATATGGACAGACTTTGTAATACATTCCTGAGTAACCATTAACCAATGCTGTGTTGTTAAACTGAGATTGAAGCATCATTCTTACTGAATGTACAGTCATTTTAAATGTCTGTATACAACATTCAGAACAATAATATAGCAGCAAAGCTTCTCTGTTCTTTGTTTTGGTAGCCGTGCCGACCATTCGTGCATGTTAGTGCATGTGAGTCCCTCCCTTTGAAACTGTTGGCCCTCTTGTGTCTTTATACTGCAGTTCTCATCAACTTGTGTAATACAGTAATAGCAGTTTAGGTCTAGAAAAGCAATTTATATAAATAAAATGTATTATTCTAATTAATAAAGCTTCATAAAGTGTCTAGTTGTAAATTAAATTAAATTAGCAACTGCTAATGTAAAGACATGCTTTTCTTTCTGTGTGGCAAGTGTTACACCTACTGCTGTAGCATCATGTTGAGGAAAGAAGTCTGAGTGTCAGATGCAATGCATACATCGCAAGTTATGTCATGCAGCACTTTATTGCATTGCGCTCGTGTGAGAGAGGTTGCATTTCAGCTAGGAGACGGCTTGGGAGGGAATCCTTTCCTTCCTGGCTGCATGACATTGATTCAGCTAATACATGTTTATGGAGGAAAATCACACTCATATGCTCCCAATCAGTAGAGGATGTACATCACGCTTCCAAAGGATTTACTGTAAACCTCTGCTGATATTAAGTTTGCATCCAGTGTTTGTTCATATGTACTTTGTCATGGGGATAGGTGTTATATGAGCTGAACAATGTTAGTGTTGTATGCATTGATTTGAAGGAGGGCTGAGTTGGAAGAGTTTAAGTGTGAAATAATTGTGTTGTTGTATTGAAAATATTTTCTTCTCAGCCTCTCCAATGGGTTCCCACTGGAAAAGAGAGCAGGCAGCTGAGGTGTGACGCTGATGGCGTCTTTGATATCTGCCATCTCAAGCAAACACAGACACTAGTGAAGCTGGTGATGCATGTAACTCAGTGCATGTCACAATCAGCCCATCTTCTCTTTTGAGAAAGTTCTAACAATGCTGGTCTTCCAACAATGCCCAATGTGTTGTACATATCTGCACCACTACATGTCATTTCTGTGTTGTTTCTTAAGCAATCTAACAATAACAGTGAGCCCGCACACCGTTTTGTCTTGGCAGGCCTTATAACAGATTATTGTCCCACTTTTTTGAGATACTTTATCTCTCATGAGAAATACCCTTTATAAACATCCTACTTATCTTTGCCTGTACTGCTCCTTAGGTTCTTATCTCTTATCAGGCCTTGTTCCTTATGGGATATCACAATACACAGGAAGTTAGCTATTGCTAGGCTTCCCAATTGCAGGACAGCTCCTTTGAAGAAAACCAGAGAACCAGCAAATATTTTTAAATCAAAGTGGCTACTGAGTTTGAGACAGCATGTGTTATTCTTTTAGAAACTTTCAAAACCTTTACACCTTTTTCAAGAGAAAAAGGATATTGGTGATTTACAGCCAAATAGAAGCTCTAAATGGTCCCCTGTTTTGTGATAGCACCAGGAGTTCAATATCCGTATCATTTAGAGAAATGAAACTCATAAGGGAAGGTCAGAGAGACTCTCAGCTTCAGAAATTGTGGAGTTTCTTTTCTCTACTGTCCGACAATGCTGCTGTTAGTGTAGTGCATTGTTCTAGGGGGAGAATAAAAAGAGTATGATAGCTATTGACTTTTTGTAGCAGGACCTCAGAGACGTAAACAATTGTGCTTTAATCCTTGCACTCGGTGCGATTTGAGAGGTTAGGCATAGACAAGAAAAACTATAGCTGTTTAAACACTTTGCGGTGATTTTTCTACGATTTAATGAGGTCAACCTGTCTTATATGGCCTCACAGCATCTGTTTAAAATACTTTTCTGCTATCTCTAAGCTGTCTATCTTTTCCCTTTTTTCATGTTGTGCTCTTTTCTTCTTCTCAGGTGGAGTGGTTAAAGAACGAGGAAGTTATCGATCCTGCAGATGACAGAAACTTCTACATCACCATCGACCACAACCTGATCATCAAACAGGCCCGTCTCTCTGATACTGCCAACTACACCTGTGTTGCGAAGAACATCGTGGCCAAGAGACGCAGCACCACCGCCACAGTTATCGTCTATGGTAAACTACTACTGTCTTAACACTGAACAACAATGAGATCCAAAAAACAATTAGTCTCACTCTCCTAGTCTATATCCATGATGTTCCACTCCCGGGATTGCTCCGATGCTGCCGGAAATTCGTTACCTTTTGCTTTCTTTGTGTTGGAATTTTAAACTCTGGTCGATTTATGAGGACTATGGTTAACTGCTCCTCAGATCTCTGCAGGCTAAATCCAGACAGCAAGCTAGACTGTCTGTCCAATCGGAGTTTTCTGTTGCATGGCTAAAACAACTTTTGAATGTACACATGGTCCACCCAAACAAGTTCCTTCCCAAGGCTGTTTTGCAGCGGCACTGTCAGTGTGTCATTGTGTCCAAGACTGTTGTGATTGGTTTAAAGAAATGCCAATAAACCCACATTTCTCTCAAGTTTTTCTCCCATCCTGGAATGCTGTGTGGACTAGCCAGACCCTCCTCCGCAGCACTGTGGAGGAAGGTCTGGCAAAGCGAGACTACACATCTCCTGACCTGCAAACTCTTCCTCCCTACTGACCACATGAGGGATCAGTAGAATCAGACACTAGTGCAGAGGACAAGTGTTGAATTCCTATAAGAAGGCAGCGCAACTTATTCACATACAACACATTTCAAAGTCATTCTGCATAAAGCAAATCCCTGTCTCTCTCCCGCAGCATGTAACATTCACTCATTTTGTTCCTGCCGGAAGGTGTGCAAGGAATGGAAGATTAGTGATTTTCTGAACTGTAAGCGAGGTGCTGATGTGGCGCTGCCATACTTAAAGAGACTCCTGCTGTGGTTTCACACAGACTCACCCACTGTTTCCCTAACATCAGCTAACATGACTGTTATAGCACGACATGGCTGTGAAGTTGGAACTTCAATGCCTGCTGGAGGCCGTGCATATTCAGACTGAATGAAGAGGTATTGCATGCATGTGGATGGATACCCACACACTAGACAAAAGTAAAAAGATGCTTGACAGTGAAACTTTCACCAGGGTTAAGTTTCAAATCTATAATTTCCTTGTCACTTTTCACCGACTCATGAACATTGAGAATGATGTGGCTAGTGGGGAGCATTTTAAGAGTGAGATAGAAACAAAAACACAAAATTGTAAATCCAAGAGAGCCGATTTCAGGGACAAAGGTCGCTGTCAGTGCAAGGCTTTCCTGTCACTAACGCAGTCTATTAGCGTCAAAAACTGCTTTGATGTCAGCTCATCCTTGAGTGAGTACAACAAGCCTGTCTGTTCTCTCCTTGCTTTTTTACCCATAATGGGGTACTTGCTCCTTAATGCACAGTTGTGCTGTATGTGAAAGTGCACATATTCCCCCATAAAGAAGTATGACAAACCCAAAGGATGAGGGACAGTTGTGTGTGTGTGATGAAAAAGTGAGAAGGACAGGCAATCTGTTTTTAGCCCAGTGGTTTCCAGTCCGACCCGCTATAAGGACACTGGAAACAGGAGCACAAGCTGGCAACAAAGGAGCAAAACAGGGAGAGAGGAGATAGATCCATAATCCATGGAGGAAAGAAAGCAGACAGTAAAGAAATGTGGGGCTTTGGCTGTCTTCCCTGGAGTGCAATATTTTGGGCTTCACTCATAAGCATGTCACATTCGAAAGTCGGAGGCTCCAAGGGGCCCAGTTCCACCATCTCAAATGCCACAGACTTGTTCTCAGTTACAAGCCCTAGTGTCACTCTGCACTGGATTTAGTCGCTGACAGAGATGGATGAGAGAGGGAAGAGAGGCATTAGGAGGAATCAGTGAATGGAAAATGCAGCTATCTGACCAGAATTTACTGTCTGGCTACATGGCAAAGTAACAACCCGAGATTTCAGGGTCAAAAACACAAAACTCTAGATATACATTTTACAATGGGCAATGTATTGTGATGTCCAAGACTAATGTACTGATGGGTCACACTTTATTCTGTGTCTCTCAATGTTTTTACTGCATTTGTAATTTGTATTTCATTTGTTAAATTGTCTTTTATTTTATCTTATTTCATGTATATTTCATTTCACACAATCTATGCATTTTATTGGTTTTGTGTCTTTTTGTGAAGCACCTTGTTTAAAAAAATGCAATATAAAACTAAGGATGAAGTGAGAAAATAAACAGTCTGAGTGATGTTTTTACATGTTTTATTCTAGTGAATGGTGGATGGTCGACATGGACAGAGTGGTCAGTGTGTAACAGCCGCTGTGGTCGTGGTTACCAGAAACGCACACGCAGCTGTACCAACCCAGCCCCACTCAACGGAGGCGCCATCTGTGAAGGGCAAGGCATCCAGAAACTGGCGTGCAATCCTCTCTGCCCAGGTATGGCATCAAATTACAATACACCCACTTAGTAGTGGGTGGAAAGGGTATAGGTGCACAAAAAACGAAATACATAAAATATGATACAACTCTGTGTTTGCATATTTCGCTCTGTTTGTGCTTCCACCCTTACGTGTGTGTCTCTCTCGCACATATCTCTCACTGTCTCAATCACTGATCCATGCACCCACTCATGCACTCGTTTCTCTTCATCTTCTCATTTTACATTCCGTTCACTCTACCCCTGTCTGTCCTGTGTGGTAGTGGATGGCCTGTGGACAGAGTGGAGTAAGTGGTCCACCTGTGGGACAGAGTGCACCCACTGGAGGAGGAGGGAATGCAGCGTTCCAGCACCCAAAAACGGGGGAAAGGACTGTGAGGGCATGGTACTCCAGTCCAAGAACTGCACCGATGGGATGTGCATGCAGAGTGAGTACCCGACTAATCCTCTGCTACTCTCTCTGACCTGCCAACCAAAGAAATTACTTCACCCTTTGACCATGAGTTTCACTCTGCTCTTTCATCAACACGCTGTGTTTCACATCGCCATATAACACTCTCACCCTGTCTCTCACTCACTCTGTTTCACTTCCCTCATACATAAACAATAAGACATGCTAAAACGCACTTCTCTCTGTCTTCTGCCCCCAGCCTTTTTATTTGCACATTCATAATACACAAAAGCTGTTGGATAAAGTGGCATAAAAGCAGAAACCACATCACATCTTTTTACTCTGCTGCAAATATAAGTATATGTTAAAATGAGACTTGGTCACATGGGGAATGCTCTAAGTAATTATCCTTGTCACAGGCTAAGCATTTGGAGTTATATTTAAAATAATAAGTGATTATATTGTAATTACATAAGGGGGTGGTCACATCTACCAGGCTGCTTAATTTAAAAACTCTGGATTCCTTAGGTCCAATGAGAGGAAACACAAGGCCACAAAGTGGCACATGTGTAGACTTGCTCCTTTTTCTGAGCTGGCAATTACATGCGTTGGAAAGTGAGCAAGTATTGTGCATATTTTACAATGATTTCAAAGTACACAAACTGCTCCAGGATGCAGCAGCATTTCTTTCACATAAATCACAATTCTTCATTTGGTTTTACTGTTTTGTTGCTAACTAAAAAGGTCAAATCCAGTTTGTGGTGCTGTAAATATTTTTCTGCAGGCAGCAAATTGTTTTCTGCTTCTCTTTCTTCCAGCAAGTTAAAAACAGCCACGCAGTTCAGTTGAGCCAACAATCCTGTTACCTCTCCCTTATAATACATTCACAGATTGGAGTCATGCTGCAATGATGCACACGTGTGTTTGTGCGTGTGTTTGATACCTTGAACTTGATTTGCTAAAACAGTCTTTGCCTTCTTTTCTGTGCCTATAATAAGAAGAGAAATAGGGTGAGAAGGAAATAGCTGGAAAGACTGCATAGCAACTTTGTTAAACTCTGTGTCTAGTTTAATAAACATCCTCTCCAATAAACATCTTTGAAGGTGTTAGACCCACACACTGTCACAGATGCCTCCGTCCTGTGTATAACCTGCTACAGATGGTGATTGTGACACTAACAATATAACAGAGGCTGGGCTGCTGGATGTCTAGAATTTGATACAGCTGGTCGTCACTTTGTGCTGCTGATGTGAGATTTTGCTGCACTATGGGGTTTTAAACTGCTACTTGCAGTATGTAGGATACTGGATGCATTATAGGCTACGGTTGACATCACATTGGCGGTAAATATGCATCTTTACACACAGCTGGCTGATGGATCTACATGTCTCTGTCCAATCAAACGCATACTGTACGTATGTCCATATGTATGGAGGACTGACAGGAAACTATGACTTCAGCGTTCAGTGATTTCATTTAACGTTAGCATCACAGGGAATGCATTAGCTGATTTTATAGCCAATGTCATATGTCTACAGTGTATAGAAACATCAGGGAGCAATCTACAACAAAACCTACTCTTATTCGTGTTATTCATCTCACTTTATTTCCCTCTGCGGCACAACATAAGTTCACCCCACACTTCCCGCCCTTTGCGACTCAGCCTATCTAAAGCATTAGTTTCCAGTAGATTGATGGCCAGTTTGAAAGAATATAAAGCCATAATGATATAGGTTTAGGATCATTTCAAGGATTGATTTTTTGGAAGCTAAGAGGGTGAAGCCACTTATGTCAATGCTAATGACCATTTCCACTAGCATTTAGGAGAATGCCCCATTATCTAAAAGCTCACATTATGGCAAATATGATTGGGAATGGAAGTTGTGTGCAATCTGAACTCACCTCGGACCACTGATCTGCTCCCTCCAGTGCAGGGCTGGGATCTGAGCAAACACATGTCTGTGGATTCCATTGCAGCTTGATCTCATTTTCTGTTGTTTGAATTTATTTAAATCACTTCAATTGCAATCCATCGCAGAAATCTGGCAGAGGAATTTGATATAACTAGAGAGGAAATAGAACTTGGGATGATCTGCCTCCATTGCTGCACAAAAATACAACTGACCTGAGTCAAAAAGGAGAGAGTTGTGTTATAATTTACTTTGCAGCTTGTTTATCACATTTAGGCTATCGGTGAGTTTGGGTGTTGGAGTTAACAAAGTTATGTATCTCTACAGATTGATCTAGAGAGGTTGCACTCTGCCTGTTCAGATATAACTTCCCAACTCTAATATAAGAGTATAGTTTTCACAGTTCACTTTGCCTGACCTGTCTAAATCTCTGTTTTGTGCTCCCTCTGTGGTTTGCCTTTCTTGATTTTGAAGTTGTTTTCCAGGCCTTTGGTAATCCTGCTTTCAGACATGACATTTTCTTGACATATTGATGGAGATAAAGGGGGGCACGTACTCCAGCAAGGGCAAATGCTTTATGGCTATCAAACACCAGGAAATCATGAATCTAAGGTTCACTTCAACCATCCAAGAGCATGAGGCATTTATAAAGTTTTGATTAAATGTAAATATCTTATTATCATTGTATAATCATCAATTTCAGTGAACATAGATTCACCGCAAAAATGAACCTTTACCTATTCTAACGATGACCTCAGCTTCGCCAGAGTATGCTTCTCTGAGGTTGGAAATCTGCCACATTCAAGGAAGTAATGGCTGAAACACAGACAATGATTTCCTGTACTAGAAGTCCCCCTTCCTCCCCAGCTCTATGTTGTCAGTAAGGAATAATGTTTGTCTCTCTGGGGCTCTGAGGTTTCCTTTGGAGCCCACCCACTGAAGCATGCGTTTCACTCTAGCTATACTGTAGACTGACGGATGAATACAAACTCTACAGGATGGGTTCAAATGGGCCATCAGTTAGACTGACCCTGACAGTCACCTCCCTCTGCTCCAGCCCAGCCTACCCGTTGCCTGATTACATGAACACACCAGCCCCATCTATCAAGCCATTGATTTTCCTGTCGGTCCACTTGTCTGCCTGTAGCTCTCTCCCTCTCCAATAAGGACTTCATTGTTTGTATAGTTGTTTATGGATGTCCCAGGGAGACTGAATATTATGTGCACCAGTGCACTATCCCTGGCTGCCATTCTACGCTGCTTTCCTCTTCATGTCAACATATAACCTAGTCACAACAAAGTCAACCAAAAGCCCAGTTGAGGCCCAAAAAAACATCTATGTTGAAGTGTCCTTTGATCGTTTTACATTTCCTGCTTTCCTAACACAATTATACCTTATTTCCCATGCCTAACCTCTCCATCCACCTTCCAGTGACAGATGCAAGGCTGTTGGTTCTATTGGCTCTGCTGGAGTCCACACTTTATCAGTTCCACCATTCCCCTCACCTGCCAGCATCAGGCCTGCTGCTGCTAACGCACTAAGCCCAGTTGATGGATCACGCCACTCCTTCACAGAACCTCCATGCCCCCCCCCCCGCTCCTGTCATCCATCTCTATACTCTATACACAGATCGGGAGAGGAGGGGCCAAATCAAGAAATATCGCTTCCCTGTGTCATCACTCCTACTCATGAGTTTGTTGCTGTCTCATTTGTTGAGTTTGTTTTTCTGTTGGCTTAAATTTGATGTTCATCATCCCCCTCTCCCTACCCCCTCCTTACCTCTCCTACTCTCTCTCTCACCCACAATCCCTTCCTCTCTCTTCAAGGTTCCTTCTATCAGAAGTCCTCTGAGGCAAAAGACCAGAGTGATTTTGGAAATTCATGTGAGTTTTTTTTATCATTTCATTTTTTTTTTTTTATTTACATTATTTCTACATTAATTCTCATGTCTGTCTCTTATCTTCATTGACAGGTTGTGCACAAGGAATTTGCAGTCACCCATAGTCCCAGATAAATCATTAAAAAACATTTTACCATGTTTTATAAGTGGTATATTTGCACTAAAAACACAAAACGAAACAATAAAACAAGTTTGCCATTTTTCTTTTATGCCCATCTATGTTTCATTATTGTTTTTCTGTTCTTTTACTTGCAGATAACTACCTCAGGGCATTTCCTTTTTGATTTCCGCTCTGTCCTTTCTCATAATGTGTCTCTGCTAGCCAGCTGCCTGTTTACTATTGTCTAACTCAGAGCTGACAATGCCCTTTACCCTGTTGCTTCTCATGAACTGAACCGTGAGCTCAGGCATTGAGTCTGGCAAAGAATTTAACCCACTGTGTCTTTCTCAGTGTATATAATATTCTCTCTCTGTATCTCCCCCTCCCCTTGTAAATCTTTGCATCCTCACAGAGAATGAAGTGCTCAGTAATCCCTTTCATTTCCATTTCTTGTACTTTTCCCTTTCCGACAATGGCGCATGTTCAAAGGGATGTATTAATCTAAGTGATACATGTTAATGCGTACACTTAGCAGGTTGCTGCCTTTATCATCAAAGCGTGAATGGGAGATTGTTCGACTGAGGGGTTATATGTTAAATAACTGCAGGGAAGCTTGGCAGAGGAAGCACAGTGAAATTACATTTTCAGACTTTCATCATTGGCTCCCTGCTCTGTTTTCGATTCGTGTCTTTGCTAGGAGACGGATTAGAGGCCTTACATATACTGTATGAGGATATATCTTGACACTCATCTCTTCAATGTGATGTCTCAGTTAAGGCTGAATAGAAAATGTTAGGCCACACATGTCCTTCCTTGGAAATGAGGGAAATTAAATCTTCCCCTGCCTCTTTAAGAAACCTAAAGAAACTCTACTTTTTTTCTAAATCACTATGTTAATAATGTGAGCGAGAGGGAATGCCCTGGTCAAGCTCATACCCAATTTCCTTTCAATAAAGATTTTCTAAGAGCATGAAATATAATGGATTTTAAACTGACTAAGTTGTAAATGGCGTACTTGTTTAATTAGATTTAAAAACCTATGTATGCATCAAAACATCTAGTCATCATAATGTATTATCACAAGAGAAAAAGAAGCTACGCATTTTTACTCTTGGAGAGCAAAGATGTGCTAAAAAACACGTATGGCTTTCTATTGTCACAAAAACTCTCCCTTCTCTTGCTTTTCTTCCTCTTCTCCTCCTTTGTGCACAAGAACACTAGAAACACAGATTGAGTGCCATCTGCATCCCTGAGACACATGAGGCTAATTTATACAAATGCTTGGATTCATGCATGCCCTGAAAGTGCTGTGTATGGATCTGTGGCTGATGCTGCCATCTACTGGTGCAGATTCTGTGCCATTTACATACTGAAATGATCTGAAAAATAGAAATGTCTCCCTTATCAAAATAATTATTTTCTCATAAAAAAATAATTGTATATGCTTTATATGTCTTATAGGTTTTTGTATAACATCTACAGTGTGTATTCATACGTTGAACAACGCACACATACAGGCTCACACACACCTTCTGGCATTTTGTTACCATCTATATCTATAACATCTAAGAGTTTCTCCCCATTTGTCAACTTGTGACAGTGAAGGACATTCTTTACCAAACACTACAGAGAGTTCAGACTGTCAGTAGACATCCATTTAAAGGTCTGATCGGTAATGAGTGCCTGTCTCAGTCTGCGATTCCAACAGCCACTATATCCATGCCAGCCCCGCTAATCACAGAGGTTTCTCCAGCTGGAAAGTGGACAGAAAGACTTTGCGAGGGAGATAGAGATGAAAGACAAATTGAGAAATGCAAGCTATCTCTAGATCTTATCTGCAGTGTGTAAGAACAAAGACAGAGACCGACTCTGAACTCCAACACAGAGCACAGTAATTTGAAGATAAAAACATCTATATCTCCCGTCTTTGGAACTTTTGATCTTGCTTCTGAGCCTGGTTGTTAGGACAGTGTGTCATTGGGTTGCACTGGAGCAGCCTTCCTTATTAATTGCGTCGTGCACAGAGTTTATCATCATTATATTTATTTTCTTGTTTCTAATTAGCTGTATGGTGCATGGTATACAACCCCCTCTGGCTTCTTATAGGAAATATTAATCTCTTACTTTGTAAAATCACTGGTCATTATTAAAATGGACCCACATGTCATGACTCTTGCATATGTTTAGCAGATTTCTTTGTGAATAAATGATATTTGTTTGCCCTTTACTATATGACAAAAGCCAAAATTGAATGTTAGATGGCAAAGCTGAAAGTATAAAAATACATGAAGTTGTTCTTCACTCTCTACAGTACATGCATCATTATCTTTTAATTTGGCAATTAAGAGTGTCCTATGTTATTAAATCAACAGCCTGATTATTTGCCACAGCGGGCCAGCATTAACCACATTAAAAAAAAAAGACAGGAGATATACTTGCATTTATTTCCCAGTAGATGGTTATTAATATCCGGCTCAATCTTAAAGCAGGATATTAGTCTGCTGATAATGGCTTCATCACAACTGCTGCATGCTGAGAAGGAAAGCTGATGATGTGAACTTATGAGATCTTAAAAGACTATTTTTCTTTCTTTCTTTTGTCTCTCTCCCCCCCACCACCCCTCCTCCTCCAGTGGCCCCCAGTACAGATGATGTAGCTCTGTATGTGGGTATTGTCATAGCGGTGATCATGTGCCTGGTTATCTCTGTCGTCGTGGCACTCTTCATCTACAGGAAGAACCACCGTGACTTTGACTCTGACATCATTGATTCCTCCGCCCTCAATGGAGGCTTCCAGCCAGTCAGCATCAAGACTGCCCGCAAAGGTGAGGCGCAGGATAGATATGTTTGTTTTTGTGTGTGTTTACCTGCATGTATGAGTGAATGTTTGTGTGCACGTGCTTTATGTCTTGTTTTCACATGCATCCATTATTTCTTGTGAGTTAATGATCAGATGGCAGATCAGATTTTTGTGATACTTTTGATAATACAATTGTTTCAACAGTTTAAATACAGATTCCAAAACGTTAGCAAAGTTATGATTTAAAGCAGTAAATATCTGATTAAAGCATTAGTAAACAAGACAACAAATCTGCCCGGTTTTTGGTGCTTGACAGTTGTCGATACTCTGTGCTACAGACACGTTTCAGTAAGAACCAAAAAAAAGTACTGAGTTTCAATACCCTATGCTAGATGGTGCAACTGTGATGTCACACAGTGGGAATCACTTGCATTAGCAACCCATAGCATTAATCTGGTGAGCTATGTTTGGCTCTGGCAGCACATGTTTGTTAGTGATGATGTGAAAATGTGCCCTTTTGACTGTAGATGAGCAGGAAGCTTATGAGAGAAATACAGACAGCATGGTTGTGCAGATTAGGTGATTAAACTATTAAAATGCTTGTCGTTGTGATGGCAGGCCAAACTATGCCCCTTAATTAAGGCATAATAAGGCCAGTCTGCATGTCGCATATTAAACTCTAATTAGATTTGGGCTGGTGACGCACAACTTAAAAGTACGACTGCAGCGGTGAAGACAGTTGCCGTGAGCTGGCACCCACTCTAGGTGTAGCAGGCCCCTTCTTACCCATATCTATGAGGCTGATAACGTCCATTCAATGGAGTGATAACATTCAAAATGGGTGGAGCTGGATGAAAAGACAGCAGGGAAACAGACAAATCAGAGGAATTGTGTTGTAAATAGTAAGTCTGAGATTTTAGAAACAGAAAAAAGAAAAACTGTGTACTTAAAAAACATTGCTGAAACTTTATTTTTCTTTGGACTTGTGCAGGCTTGAGCCATTAATAAAATGTTGTACTAGTTATTGATGTTTTATAAAGCATTACTAATAACACAAACACTAATATAAATCAAATACTACAACTACTGTACTACCACAAAAATATGATAATGACAATCAGTCATTATTCTGGCCATGCCTGTCTTATTTGAAAACTTTTTGTGACTTACATTGACATTTGTATCATGTGTTGTTGGGGGTTGGAGGTAGTGGAGAAGCTGGAGGACAGAGAGCTCCCGCTGCCACCGCTCCACCCACTCAGCCCAGCTATTGAACATTCATCCTTGTACCTACTGGGTAAACTGAGCGTTAGTGATGCCATCTGTTACTCATGAATCACAGCTGTGCCTATAACTTCTCCGACTGAGTAATGTTTCTTGGTGGTGAAGTGGACTTCCCTAATGAGTGAAAAACAAATTAGTGAAGCCAGGCAGCTGATTGCTGCCAACAATTCCGTTCCTTGTGGCTATTTTGGTTTCAAGTTAGTTTCTTACCAGTTGTCCTAGTTGGAAAGAGTATATGATTACCATAAGACTTCTCTTAAGACATTTACTCCTGTTGACCTGGTCACTTTCTTTTCTTTTCCAGCTGATCTCCTAACAGCACCCCCTGACCTGACCTCAGCAGCCGCCATGTACCGCGGCCCCGTCTACGCCCTCCATGATGTGGCTGACAAAATCCCCATGACCAATTCCCCTCTGCTGGACCCTCTTCCCAACCTGAAGATTAAGGTGTACAACTCCTCAGGCTTAGTGACTCCACAGGATGACTTGGGAGGGGAGTTTTCCTCTAAACTGTCACCTAAGCTACCACACTGCCTCCTGGACAACAGTGACAGCACGATGGGCCGTCGCACACAGACGCAGACGTTGCTCCGCACCAGGGATCCATCCTGCACCGCACTGGGCTCCTTCAGCTCCCAGGGGGGACACCTCATTGTGCCCAACTCAGGTTTGACCAGACAATGAGAGAATGTGTTTTCACATTTGTGTCTCCTGATCTGGGATTCAGTACATATTTATATGTTTAACCAGGCAAAAATCTGTTGCGTATTTTAAAATTTGCAACAATAAACATTACAATAAATAAATAAATGAGCTCTCATTCATGAAAGAGGGATCTGCAACTTCAAACAAATTCATACTTTATCTTAAAACTCATTAGCTCTCGTTTGCCTGTTTTGATTAGAGCAGCATGTTTTTCATATACGCAGTGGCTCTCCTTTCAGGTGCTTTATGTGCTCTTCCTGTCATTAGCATTTAGTAAAACTTATGTGCATGTGAGGACATTCGTATATGTGTGTGTGCACATATTATGGAGAATAGATCATCCATTAGCTCTTCCATCTGTGGGGCCAATCGATATACATGGTGAAATACAAAAGAGTACTGGTATGTTTCTAACTTTAAGAGACTGTAAATCTTCAAAAATGCTTACTAAACTGGATTGAAATACTGTATAAATTGTGTTCCAGATGTATGAGATCTGAGCTGCCTCTATTATCCCTTACCACCTTAACCAGGACAACCTTTACGCACACAGACGTAACCTTGAAATAATATGCTAAACCATATGCAACCTATCAGCGTGTTGACTGCTCACAGTATGACAAGGGCTGATGGATACCTAAGGTGTGTGCACTGGAAGTACTGAAGTATACTGTTTCAGGCAGCTTACATTAGCCATGCTGTCCTCACTTCAAACACATGTGGGCTGCTTGTAACATGCCACAGATGCATGTTGACAGGCATAGACAAACTAGCAGAGACATTAAAGGATAAACCGACTTCTCAAGTTTCTTAAGTTTTTCTTTTTTCCGTTTTGATTCCTGTAAAAAACTTCTGAGCTGCTAGTTGGGCTCTGCCACCTCATCATGTTACATAGGCAGAGGCAAAAGAAGGAGCACATTTGATATTTGATCAGTTTGTGTGTCTGGGTAATGAAATATTTTGTGGCACCGTCAGTGTGGCTGTTTGGTATTTTGCATCTTAAAATGCATTTCCCATTTCTTTGAAGCTTTACTGTGAGGAGAGTAGCAGTGTGTGAGACGTTCCCCTGGCAGAGTTGTGATTGCCTAGTAAGAGAAGCTGTCTGTCACCTTTTGAAAAGTTCTGTACAAGGACATGGGAAATCAATGAGCTATCTGAGAAACCCCTACAGAGAGAGAAAGTGTGTGTGTGTGTGTGTGTGTGTGTGTGTGTGTGTGTGTGTGTGTGTGTGTGTGTGTGTGTGTGTGTGTGTGTGTGTGCGCACCACGCATGTGTGGGGCATGGGGGAATGTAGGGGGTAGGGTCCTAAAAAACACATTGGACAGGACATCAAATCAATCTGAGATGGAAAAATGTAAATCATGCTGGCTGCAGCAATATAAGAATGCTATGACGAGTAGAGAGATCATTGATTTTTAGAAATGAAATGTCACGCCATTTCCTGGTGCCATAGGAGAAGGCAATAAAGTGCCATACGTAGTTTTAATATGTGGGGCTGAGGGGAATTGGGATTATTAGGCTACTATACCTCTCTAAGAAAAAAAGTATTATCACTATCCATTGGGGCTTTAATTGCTCTTTACTGGTGCAGTAATATATTATGATATATCCATTATAAGTAAAATGGTTCATATTTTGTGTACATTCTGTATGTAAAAGGTTGAGCATTAAGGACCTTTACATTTCACCATGTAAAAATAGACATGTACAGAGGCTCAGTCCTCAACGCAGGGGCCACAGGTTTGCTTCCGACCTGCAGCTCTTTGCTCCATGGCATTCCCCCTTTCATGTCTAAGCTGTCCTATCCAATAAAGGCCTAAAATGCCAAAAAAATAATATATACATTATGTAATACAAATATGTTTTAATTTTTATGCTGGTCTAATGTCAAAAGAACACTATTAAACACAATCATGACAGCCATTGGCAGCACAAATAGTTGTAAAGACTCCTCTGGTCTACCTGACAACTCACAACTCTTATATATGCCTGTTTTGTTTATGTGTCTGTCTTTTTGTGCTCCCCAGGAGTGAGTCTGCTTATTCCAGCGGGGGCCATTCCTCAGGGCAGAGTGTATGAGATGTATGTGACGGTTCAGAGGAAGGAAAACATGAGGTATGCAGTGCCTCCTGCCACATCAATGCCCCAGAGTTTTGTTTAAATCCTGGCAGCTCCGCCATGTCACACATAACACTGAGACTGCTGTCACTTCGCCACTAAACAGCATTTGTGTGTGTGTGTGTGTGTGTGTGTGTGTGTTATTTTCTGTGCACCTCCAGGCCCTCAGTGGAAGATGGCCAAACAGTGCTGAGCCCTGTGGTGAGCTGTGGGCCCCCCGGGGCCTTGTTGACTCGGCCCCTCATCATCACCATGCACCACTGTGCTGTGTTTGACGGCCAACAGGATTGGCTGATCCAGCTCAAGAGCCAGTCACAGCAGAACCATTGGGAGGTGAGATGTGAGATGAAAACTGTGCAGCAGACTCTTATGTGTATCACCACGGTCCAAGTTTGAAAATGTGCTTCTGGCAGTCATGTAAAGCAGTACAAATTAGTTATGCCATCTAGAATAGTATTAAATCCACACTGCAACTGGTTGGTTGAAAATTCTACTCATCAAAGAACAAAGGGGAAGGTATCAGGAAAAAGAAAATGATGAAATGGCTCCAGACGGGCGGATCTACAGGGGTGGCATAGGGTGGCAAGTGCCACCCTAAAATAAAGCCTTGCCACCCCTGCTGCCACCCCAGTTGGCAGTAACGAATTAAAAGTTATGGCCAATTTGACAATTTATGATCGCGAATCTCCAATGTCCGACTGCAGTGAATGCAGCACGAGATGACGCCAGAGCGGCAAGAGCCTGATTTGTTTGGAAAACTCATTGACATATATAAAATGGACCAACAGACCCCGCTGCTCTGGACGGAGACCAGTGAAGGCCATTAGAAGCACTTTTCCGGTGATGACTGAGCGTTACTGCGCAGCCTCCAACAGAGAGAGAGTCTTCTGGTAGCTGTGCCAAGAGAAATCTCAATCATTCCGAATATTGCAGAGACGGAGAGCGTAGGTATATGTAAGGAGATAACATAGGCACAGGGTAATTATTGATCACTAAAATGATAGTTAACATTAGTAATTAAACTTAAACAGCTAATGTAAGTCGAAACTGCCTGCGAGCTTCTCCTGTACTATACGGTAATTCCTCTACTATGCGACAGTAAGTCGCGTGGTTATGACACAATCGTTAGCCTATTTTTACAAAAACGTCTACTACGGAGCCATAACGTGAGGTACAAGGTAATGGAGCCTTTTATACATTGTCGTGTTTATTTAGAAATAAACAATGGACAAATAGAGTCTTTAAACGCTTCAGATGTAAAGTTATTCGCTGTCAAAGTGGCGCCAAAATGAATGGCAGTCAATGGGATGCTAACGGGAGGTGATGGCTTATTAGCATCAAAATGGCGCCATAGGAGGTTCGTGGTCCGAGGAGAAGCTTACTCCCTTGGGAAAACTGAATGGCGCAAAGCGAGGGAGCCAGGAGTCGTGAGGAAAGGAGACACAGGAGGAAGGAGGTCAAAATGGATTAACTATCTATCAAGAAATGAAATTATAACGAAAGCACAGTGCTAGCATAGTTGCGATGCTGATTTTGAGATGATAAAAATCAGGTTGAAGAACGTTATTTTGCTAACTATACATATAATGTTACTTAGGTCTGACGTTTGTTCTGTGTAAAGTCGGCTACAAAAGCTAATATTGATTCAACGTCTGTCAAGGAAAACATTGTAAAATTACTTTTAATCTTACAGAAATGAAGAGGAAAGGTAGCATATGTAGTTTTTTCTCACCATAGATAAAGGCGAGAGAAATATAAAATGAACAACTGAGCAAGGTAGACGGAGAACATGAGGTGGAAGGAGAGAGAAAAGAGGTGGAAGGAGAGAGAGAAGATGAGGTGGAAGGAGAGAGAGAAGATGAAGATGAGGTGGAAGGAGAGAGAGAAGACGGAGACAAGGTGGAGAGAAAAGGGCAACAGAAAGGTGACAGAGAGAGAATACAAGGCCAAGGCGACCAGGGACAGGAGGAGGTGGGAGAACACCACAGCGGTGAAGATATGGAGGGAGAGCATCACCAAGATGAGGAGGGAGAAAGCGAGAGACAAGATACTGTGCAGGGCTCAGACAGTGAAAGGGAATGGAGAGTGCCTGGGCCATCACCAACGAGCTCCAGTCGAGCTGGTCCACATGGTATGGAAATTGTTGCTGCATATATACTAAGTTACATATGAATAAGAACAACAAATGACAAAGACGGACATTTTTATAAAATTTAAGAGACATTACTTAGACATCAAATAAATATAAAAATTCATGTTTGCTTAAATATGAATAATTAGGGAAAGTTGTCAGTGTGAAAGTGTGATGAGATGGGGAGATGAGTTTTTATATTTCGTGTAGAATGCATTTTAGATCTATTTAAAAAATTAAACAAATTAACCTAAAAATACTCTCCCAGGCTAAAATGTTAGTGTATGTTAACACAGTATGATGGTTATAACTAATCAATGACAGTTCCTAATATTGTACAAATGCTGCCTGCAACGCTGCCTCTCTGACACAGTCAAAAACTGTTTGATTCCCCTCTCACACATCTGCCACTCATCACCTGTGTCTTACCTTAATGCCTTTCCTGTGATAATGCCCCTTATTTCTATCATACTTCTATCTCCTATTAAGTGAGATCACATCGTCTGGTCACTTATTCCTAATATCAACTGTTTCACATGAAACCTCAAATGTAAGACATTGATTGCATGAGATGAAGTTTGTCTGAGTCTGAGTTTGTAAATGGCAGCCTGTGCCCTTTTGTAGTGTGTACATACTATTTCTCATCAAACTGTGATAAAATTCAGTATATATACACGTCTGCCATATGTTGCCACCCCTCAAAAATTCCTGCCCCCCTCTCGCCACCCCATAAATATTTTTCTAGATCCGCCCCTGGCTCCAGATGATAGATAGCCTGGAGCAGGTGAAGGGGATCAACTTCCCCTGCTTTGTTTGTGCAGCTCAGCACTCAGGGCGAACCTCTGTTGCAACCAGGGAACGAGCTGGGACTGTTTTTTCCCCAGACTGTTTTCTTGTACCTTTTATGAATGACTATTTTTGTTTGGGTGTGCCATTGTGTGGGGTGTGTGTGTGTGTTTGTGTTTTTGGAAGCCCTGTGCCTGTAGGCTCCATCATAAACAGTGCTGATGATGATAAGTTGGATTGCTGAGGGCAGCAGTGTGAATGTGTTCTACCTATCCCCTTTCTCCTTCTCTTCCTCACTTTTTCTTTGTCTCTCTCTCTCTCACACACACACACACACACACACATACCACAAATAGATAATTTTTGAGAGAAACTATGCTTCCACCCCATCACAAAAAGCTACTTATTACAAATGGTCCAGTTTTCATCTCTCTCCCAAGAAATTTGTCAGTACACCTCAGATAATAATATAACAGACCCTGATGTAGGCAGTTATTATCGTCTTTTATTTACCTACAAGAGAGCAGTTCTGGCTAAGCTGTCCTTCCATGTGGTTTTTAATGAACTCTCACAGGCAGGGGTTTGCTAAGACCTTTTTTAAAGCTTAAAATATAAAAACGAACCCTAATCATTCATACAGCAGCAGGGCCTAACGTGAGCAGAATGAAAAGCAGTAGAAAGGCAATACAGAACACAAAAATGTATAATTTTCTTAAGAATTTTGGTTTTATGGGCTAATGGCCTAAATTAGTAAGATATAAATTGAGCGTGGGCACTGCTCTTGGGGAGGGTATTTAGGAAAATGTTGAAGCACTAATTGTAGTCCATGCAGGCATACTGTATAAGCCAGTCACATAATGAAACTACAATACTTAGCACCTGCCTATATCTAATATATGGCCCTCTGTCAGCTCATTATTGAGTAGTGGCTTGAATAACACCGCTTTCAGGAAGTCTTTGCACAATATCTACTGCTGATGTGACGATATGACTTATGGAGCAGAGAAAAACTGCCAGGCTGGCCCCACATGCCTTTGTGACATTGATGAATTACTCGGAGGGCAGCCAATAAAGCTCAGTGCGAACAGAGTATTTTTAAGGAGGAAATAACTATTGATCAAGGGTGACACTGGGGGGTCCAAGTGTGTGTGTGTGTGTGTGTGTGTGTGTGTGTGTATACAGACAGTCTGATGCAAAAAAAGTAACCAATTGTCTCAGTGGTCAGTCTGGCTCTTGCTTGTATCCAAATGCGCACACACCTGGAACAATTCCGTATAAGAGCTTGTTATGTAAAAGTTTAGTGACTAATTAACTACAGTTTTCAAAAGACAAGTGAGTGAAACTTGGATCATTCTCCAGCCTGTTTGGTTGAAAAACACCAGTCCATATACCAGTGGCGTAGGCAGAAATGGTATTTTAGGTGGGCCAGTACAAAAGTGAGTGGGCCATTTTCAAAAAGACGTAACAAAAAGGACAAACTTCCAACATATACTGCATTACAACAGCAATGGCAGTACTGTCTACAACATACTCAACCAACAAAACTCAGTCTAAAAAGTTTGTACACAACAATATAGACAAAAACCTGTCGATTTTAACCTTTTCAGGCTGAAATATATTTGCACTGGCAGAACCAGCAGCAGTGGCTCTGCATAGCAGTTATAAAATTAACCATTTTATTTCACAAAGTGGCAACTAAACATGAACCCAAACAGCAGAGAAGGCGTTTACATACTGCATGACATAGAATAGCCTACATCAGACAGAGATTGCACATGTAACATATCCTTTGTGCATTTATAACAGCATTGTTGCTTCAGGACTATGGTCAGATCATGAGCAGCAAATGCCCTACCAGCAGTAAAAGAAAATCAAAGAATGAAAACTTCCAGCCAAGCATTTTTTGAATTATGAAAGATATAATGAAAAGTGCCCATCAAGGCGCCAAATCTTAAACAGTGTATCGAGTCCACGGCAGTGACAGGATCAAAGAAAACTAAAAACTACGTCACTCACAGATAAGTTATCTTCTTATTTAATGTGGGCAAAACACAAACGCGTTTCAGCTAGAAGCCATCATCAGTGTTCACGATTTCTTACTAAATAGGAAGGTTACTAGGTTACTTAAATAATAACGCAAGAAGCATGAAACACGTTTTACTTAATGTTACCTCTGTGAGGGCTAGCACTCAAACAAACTCCTCTCTCTCTGATGGGCTGTCAGCTCCGCTGGGGAAATGTCTGCACATGCTGCAGAAAAGCTTGTCCTTACTTACACTGTATTCCATCCAAGAAAACCCTCCATACCACTTTAAAGAGAAGCCATGGTTGTCGCGGTAACTTTTAACAGTACATTGCTTAACACATCCATGGTAGCTACATTGTCTAAAAAGCCAGCTAGCTAACGTTAGCTGCTGAAGGCAGCCCAGAGAGTCTGCCTGTTGTTACCATAGCAACCACCTACATTCCAAGGCTTCCTAATTGTTTGATCCTTATTCTATAGTTTAAACAGTTTCGTTTTAATCAGAAGAGAAGACACATTAAACACACATAACTAGTTATGTTGCTATTTCTTTTTCTTTACATACATTTGAATATTTTTCATAACAAAACATATTTTGATCAAACTTGGCTTGACGGGCCAGTGAGTTAAGTGGGTGGGCCAGTGCCGCCCTGGCCCATTACTGACTACGCGCCTGCCATATACGCTCATCGAGAGCGGTAACACACTGGTTTATATCTAACATGTGCATCAGTGATTTCGTGTGATTCAAGCCAATTGCTTTTACTTGTGTAGGCATGCGAGGGATCAACTTGTGAATCATAGAACTGTACATGGCTCGCGAAGGATACAAAATGACCAAAAATGTTGGTACACGTTCATTAGCCGCGCACACAGCTGTTGTGTTTACTGTTGCGTTTTGAAATCAGTTTTAACTCTGAATATTGAGGGGGGGAAATAGTTTTTTTTCAGTATTTGGAGGACGTGTGGTCATTATAAGTATTGGGGACAGGGCATGAAATTGGCACCCGCCGACCCGCCAAATGCGGGTAACTTTTGTGATTGGCGGGTGAAACTGTCAATCTACCTGCCACATTGGCGGGTAGCCAATGAGAATTGAGTGATTCAGACTCGTAACTATCGGCAAAGCCCGTCTACGGAAAGCCGTTCCACTCCCTATTAAGCCCCATTGTACCTACTTTGGTTGCAGTTCCACCAGAGTTCCACTGGGGGTGATCACGGTCCAGTGCAAAATGAATGGGACCCTATGGAGCTAGACGGCTAAATTTGTCTCTTTTGCCTGATTGTCGATGAGAAATCTCAGATTTGATTGTAGTTTTTGCAAGTTCAACATGGATTATAGGTCGAAAGTTGAATGAACGAGTACTTATGCTCTTTCGATTTGTTACAGGTTGAGTCATTGTTGCCCATAACACGCTAGCATTCTGCTAATGAATGCTGATTGGTCAGTGAAGGACTGATTACGATCGGAGATCCCGCTTGACGGCATCCGAAGCAGAACCAGAATGCCAGAGTGAATATTTCGGCGTGGTCTTTAAAACATTAGCAAACCTCTTTCTAGCACGTGTATTAACAGGGAGAGTCTAACCTGTCAGCTGTGTTGTCGATGCCTCGAGAGAAAAAAGGAAGCGACTCAAAGCTTGCCGTAAAGCAGAATCTCTGGCCGTATATGTGTATGACGTCATTGACATTTTAAAAGGCTTTTTAGAACAAAAAAGCCACTTTAAAAAAATCTAACACCCAGCAGTGTGTATTTTCTTAGCCTCCCCTTTCAAATGCAACATTCAAATTACTAGACAAAAAATTATATCCTGAGAAAAGTGGATTTTGAGGGGTATAGCTCCATAGAGTCCCATTCATTCTGCACTGGCCTGTGAGCGCCCCCTATTTGGAACTCTGGTGGAACTGCAACCAGTTCAGAAGCCGGAAGTAACGAGAGAGTGGAACTTCTTCCCTTATTAGAAATTCTTTGCTATCGGTAAGCAGGGTACGCCGTTGCTTACGGGCCTGGTCCAATCAGGGGCCCGCATCACTGGAAGACACTGATTGACAGCCGGGGCCCCCTATCGCATTTTCAATACTCACACAATCCCAGCAGTCCCACGTGCAGCCACTGACCAAGCGGGAGTGAGAACGGGTAAAGTTAATTTCCTAGTTTCTGATATGAAGACGAGACGTGTGTGTGACTCGAACATCTCACATTTACCAACAAAACATACAGCGAAAGACCGTGCAAAACATTTCAGACCGTCCTGCCAACATGTATACATTTTAACATCAATGTACGCTGTAACGATTTTTCACTCTAAAGTCAGCGGCTGCTGTTTCAAATTGTCGGCTCTCTGCAGCGGGCGGGGCTGCTCCGTTTCCCCCGCGACTGACGCGCACACACAATCACACACAAACACACACACAGACACACACACAAACACACGCATGCACAGACACACACACAAACGCACACGGTGGATGCAGGAAAAAACGCAGATGAGACGTACAGGATGACCTAAATTGAGGACAGCTACGTTATTGTAAGTGCAATGATAAGTTAAAGTCCAATAAGTACTTTATTAAACCGTATGAATGTGTGTCCCAGGCCAGGATAGGAAATTAACTAACAATGTAAAGATTAACAAGCCACTGACAGTGACAGATATGTTCATATTTGATTCATTCAATACATTCTTATTTTGTGTCTTAAATCCACCAGCCTTTTTCATATTTTACCAACATTTGCAGCATCCTGAGCCTTTTTGGTAAGGTTACTAGAAAATCTAAGCCCAGAGTAATTAATTAATAGTAATAAGTATTATTCTCCCCAAAACAAGTTTCCTTTTTATTTATTTTTTTATTTTTAAGAACTATACAAAAAACATTCATGTGTTATGGTGCGCATTCACCAGTGTTTTGTTGTTGTTGTGGTGTGCGTAGGCTACTCCTGATTTTGTCAGTCATCTCATCTCTTATATCAGTGGCGTAACGAGCAAACACGGCGGGCCCCCCTACTACAGCACGTGATGACGGCGCAATGTCCACCAGTAGGCTACCATCAATAGGACAGGATAGGATCATAGAGACACAGCAATTCCTGTTTTTCACCTTTATGATGCAAAAAAAAAAACTGGCTGGTAAAAAGTCCCTGTGGCAGGTGGATTTGAAAATCCACCTGCCACAGTGGCTGGTGGTCAAAAAAGTTAACTTCATGCCCTGATTGGGGAGAACAGATATCCATATTTAAATCCCGTTCTCTGTGGTGATTACAGTACATGCTTACAATTGATTACATCTCTGACCTGTCAGAAATGCAGATGGTATATCCAAGGTGACGGCAGCTTTCTTTATGAGGCCAGCCTCCATGCTACATGTGTGAAATATTGCTTTATATGACATGCTCTGTCAAAATGTTTATTCATCACGGCAGCAGACATGAGCTCACACACACACACACACACACACACATGCACGCACAGTGTCATTGAAGGGAACAAGGTATTGTGATGATGATGAAGACAGCAGGTCATTTAATGAGGAACATGTGGAGCTTTCTGCTTCAGTAACTTTCTTACAAAGATGTATCCTCCCACGCCTCTAAGAAAGAAAAAAATATCTGCTGCTGAATGCAGTCAAAAATGTGTCTTTATGCATTTTTTGCACCAGCACACATGGATGAAGCAAAAGCTTACTTTTTCCACTTTGTGTTCTAATTATGCTCCAATAAGGAGCCCCAGTGCCATCCCCCAGGAGAAGTTAAACAGCCTTGCTCACAATAAAATACTGTAATTCCTCTTCTATCTCTCATAATAGGCTGAATTAATGCCAATGTGCTGCTCACAGGAGTGTTTGGATTAGAGAGAGAGAGAGAGAGAGAGAGAGAGAGAGAGAGAGAGAGAGGGTGAAAACCTCCTCAGACCAGATGGTCTTAATGAAAGAGAAATATGTCCTGGCATTAGTGCCATTACAGGTGTCAACTACAAATGGTCCGGATACTCAATCTTCTATTACCTGACATAAACAATGGCAGTGTGCCGGACATAAGTAATACACACTTGCTAAGTGTAATATTTTACTGTCAGTTTCAATTAAACAGAATTGAAATGTTCCGTAAAATAATAATAACTTGATAGTTTAAGTACACTGTTTTTGCTTAGGCATTAGATCAATTTAGTCCCCAAAACTTAAACTGAATAAACTTAAATTCTGCTCAGTTTCAAAACATACAAATAAGGGAAACCGTTTTTATGCTTTTGATGTTATGGCTATGCATATTTGGTATACAGGGTATTATTTACAAAAATGTAGGGGTATGTTCAAATGACTCTCTGACTAAGTAAAACTACAAATTGTGCTCAACTTGCTGTGCCTCCATTGAATGGTGAATACATAGAAAATGTATTTTATAGCACTTCAGATTCATAATTTATATGTATGAAAACGCATTCAATTAGATAAGGAAAAACATGATTTTGATAATGTTTCTTGGAGACAAGAAAGCAACAGCTTTTTGTCTGCTATTAATGGCTATACTTACTTGCCAACAAATGAACACATATAAGTCAACTTGAGGGGGACAGAGCCAGAGAGACAGTATTAGAAATGCTTCTTTTGTTCTCATCTTTTATGGTATTTCTTCATGTAATCCCTTGCATATTTCTGTTTTTAGCTTATTATCTCCCACACACCCTCCCGTCACATTTTCTTTCTTCCTGTCCATATATAGGATGTGGTGGTGGTAGGAGAAGAAAATTTCACTACACCGTGCTATATCCAAATGGATGACGAGGCCTGCCACATCCTGACAGAGACACTGGGTACCACCTGCCTAGTGGGCCAATCTCTCAGCGCTGCAACCATCAAGCGCCTCAAACTAGCAATCTTCGGCCCTGTTACCTGCCCCGCCATGGAGTATCACATCAGAGTCTACTGCCTTGATGACACACAGGATGCACTCAAGGTAAATATACAGCAGGTTGCAGTTGTGTGTCCTTTCTTTTGTCCCTGTATTTGCAAAAGGTTATGTAGCAGAAATGAAATGTGTTTGTGAGCATTAATGATGTCTGTGAGTGTCATTTTGACAGAATGGTTATGGTGTGTGTGTAGGCATAGTCAGCGGATGAGCTGTGACAGCCACAGTGAAAAAGCTTTGTGTTGGTGTATCACAATAAGGGAAGACAAGTGCTTGCATTGAAAAAGCATGAAAAGCTGCACCTAGATAGATGTCGCTGCTGCGGCAAAAAAAATCTTTCTTTATATTATCCCTCTACTGTTGTCTCCTTCTGTTTAATACCTTTATCTACCTACATGTAGGAAAGATAAGGAAGGATTATTATACTGAGCAGGGATATTAAACACGGTTATTAAGTTCGGGACTGGGTAATGAGAAGTGATAGTGATCCTGCTGCAATGACACTGAAGTTGGTTTTAGATGACAGGTCCAGATTCAGGTTCATAAAGCCCTGAGAGAAAGTGAAAAATATAATAACATTTCATTTGTAGATTGACATTAGAGATGACATACTACACTGTGACTTTTTATAACATGTTTATGACATATTATACTATGACTTTTTTATGATATTTTTATGAAATTTTTATGACATACTACAATATGAGGTTTTAAATTTATATTATGACTTTTTATGTCATATTATACTGTCTTTTTTATGATTTTTTTATGTCATACTATACAATTATTTTTTACGTCATTACATCACGTTACATTTCATTTAGCAGACACTTTTATCCAAAGTGACTTCTTGCCCAAGGACACTTGATAGACGACCGCTCTACCACCTGAGCCACAGAAGCCCATACTATACTATGAGTTTTTATGACTTTATGTCATACTATACTATGAGTTTTTTTAATGAGTTTTGTATGTCATACTATACTATTTATAGTTTTTAAAGTATTAAGCTTTTTTTCAAAAAATGTTTTACATTGAAGTCAATGGAGCAATCTTCAAATGGTCTTCAGACTTCTTACTTTTTGAAATGCTACTCCTCCCACATAATTTAAACTATTCAGGGGCGACCTCTAGTAGTCTAGAGTCCTTTGCAGCTGCCAGGGTTCGAATCTGACCTGCAAAATTTGCTGCGTGTCATCCCCCATCTCTGTCCTACCTTTCATGTCCATATCCACTGTCACCTTTAAATAAAGGGGAAAAAGCCCCCCAAAAGACTATTTAAAGGTCCCATGACATGGTACTCTTTGGATACTTATATATAGGCCTTAGTGGTCCCCTAATACTGTATCTGAAGTCTCTTTCCCGAAATTCAGCCTTGGTGCAGAATTACAGCCACTAGAGCCAGTCCCACAATGAGCTTTCCTTAGTATGTGCCATTTTTGTGTTTGTAGCTATTGAGGAGGAGAGAGGGGGGGGGCAAGGTGGAGGGTGGGGGTGTGGCCTTGACCAACTGCGACTTTGCTCGTTTGAAAGCCATGATGTCTCTCTCTCATGGGTGGGCCAAATTCTCTGGGCGGGCAAAGCAGAGAAAGGGGAGGTGACCTTGCTCCTTATGACCTCATAAGGAGCAGATTCCAGATCGGCCCATCTGAGCTTTCATTTTCTCAAAGGCAGAGCAGGATACCCAGGGCTCGGTTTGCACCTATCGCCATTTCTAGCCACTGGGGGACCATAGGCAGGCTGGGGGAACCCATGTTAATGTAAAAAAAAAACTCATAAAGTGACATTTTCATGCCATGGGACCTTTTAAAAAAAAATTTAAAAAAAACTTTAAACTATTTACAAAACCTTCAGCTATTAGAAAATGATTTAGCTTTTTGATATCTTTTACTCACTTTTTTCGAGATACTATACTATGACTATATAGTATGACTTTTTTTGACATACTATGCTTTTTATTTATTTTTAGACATACTATACTGTGACTTTTTTTTATTACTTTTATCGACATACTATACTATGACTTTATTCCTCTTTTTTCAACATACTATACTAAGACTTTTTTCGACATACTATACTATGACTTTTTTCCACTTTTTTCGAAGTACTATAATATGACTTTTTTGTCCACTTTTTTAGACACACTATACTATGACTTTTTTTGGAATACAATACTATACTATGACTTTTTTTCGACATACAATACTATACAATGAATTTTTTTCGACATACTATACTATGACTTTTTTTCACTTTTTTCTACACACTATACTATGACTTTTTTCGACATACTAAACTGTGAATTTTTTTCTAATTTTATCGAAGTACTATACTATGACTTTTTTTGACATCCTATACTAGAACTTATTTTGACATACTACATTATGACTATTATTGACGTAGTATACAATGACTTTTTTGACGTACTATACCATGACTTGTTCGACATACTATACTATGACTTTTATCGATATAAAATACTATGACTTAATCACTTTTTTCGAGACATTATATTATGACATGCAGGAGACCGTCACAGGGCGGACTGGTATCCTGGACCTTCTGGAATAAACCTCTATATTTATGCAACTGCTCTAACAATTGAGCTTACCAGCCACAGGCTATACTAAGACTCTTTTGACATGCTACACTGACTTAAATCAACATATATATATATATATATATATATATATATATATATATATATACTATGAATTTTTTCGACATGCTTTATTGACTTTTTTTACATACTATACTATGACTTTTTTCAACATAATAAACTATGACACTTTTTCCACTTTTTTCGACATACTATACAATGACTTCTGACATACTATACTATGACTTTTTTCCACTTTTTTTCGACATACTATACTATGACTTTTTTTCGACATACTGTACTATGACTTTTTTCCACTTTTTCAACATACTATATTATGACTTTTTTGACATACTATACTATTACTTTTTTCTACATACTTTATTTAGACTAGTTTCAATATACTATGACTTTTTAAAACTTTTTTCAACATACTATACTTTCACTTTTTTCCCACTTTTTTTGACATACTATACTATGACTTTTTTCGACGTACTATGTACTACGACTTTTTTCCAACATACTATACTGACTTTTTTTCAACATACTGTGCTGTTACTTTTTTCGAGATACTTTACTATGACTTTTTTCCACTTTTTCTTTTGACATATGATACTATGACTTTTTTGGCATACTATACTATGACTTTTTTCGACATGACTTTTTTCCCACTTTTTTCGACATACTTTACTATGACTGTTTTTCCCCTTTTTTCTACCTTCTGTAATAAACCTCTACATATGTGTGCCTGCTCTACCAATTGAGCTAACAAGCTGCTACACTAACTCATTTCAACATACTATACTATGTCTCCTTTATCACTTTTTTCAACAGGCTTTACTATGACTCTTTTAACATGCTATACTGACTTTTTTCGACACACTATACTATGACTTTTTTCACTTTTTTTGACATACTATAATATGACTTTTATGACTTTTTTCGACAGACTATACTATGACTTTTTTATGACCTTTTCGACATACTTTACTATGACTTTTTTATGACTTTTTTCGAAAAACTATACTATGACTTTTTTCGATATCATATCTATGTACTGACTTTTTTTCAAAATACTGTGCTGTGACTTTTTTCGACATACTATACTATGACTTTTTTCCACATTTTTCAACATCTATACTATAACTTTTTTCCACTCTTTCGACATAGTATACTATGACTTTTTTTCTACTTTTTTCAACATACTATACTATGACTTTTTTTGACATATGACTTCTTTCCACATTTTTCAACATACTATACCATGACTTTTTTTCCACTTTTTTTGACATACTATACTATGACTTTTTCCACTTTTTCGATATACTATACTATGACTTTTTTCGACATACTGTGCTGACTTTTTTGACATATTATACTATGATTTGTTTCCACTTTTTTTCGTAATGCTATACTATGACTTTTTTCCCACTTTTTTCGACATACTATACTATGACTTTTTTTCGACATACTATACTATGACTTTTTTTCTATGTACTTTATTTAGACTATTTTCAATATACTAAGACTTTTTAAAACTTTTTACTCTACCAATTGAGCTAACAAGCTGCTACACTAACTCATTTCTACATACTATACTATGACTCCTTTATCACTTTTTTAACGGGCTTTACTATGACTCTTTTAACATGCTATACTGACTTTTTTCGACACACTATACTATGACTTTTTTCACTTTATTCGGCATACTATACTATAACTTTTTTCGACATACTATACTATGACTTTTTTCGACACACTATTCTATGACTTCTTTTCAATTTTGTCGACTGAACTATCATTGTTTTTATGTTTGTATGATGTTTTAGTGGTTAGGTGCTATATAAATAAAGTTTACTTACTTACTTGCTTACATACTATACTATGACTTTTTTCGACATACTACATACTATGACTTTTTCGACAAACTATACTGTGACTTTTTTTCACTTTTTTCGCCATACTATACTATGACTTTTTTCGACATACTATTCTTTGACTTTTTTATGACTTTTTTCGAAATGCTATTCTGACTTTTTTCGACATACTATACTATGACTTTTTTATGAGTTTTTTCGACATGCTATACTATGACTTTTTTCGACATACTCTTCTATGACTTTTTTCGACATACTCTTCTATGACTTTTTTATGACTTTTCGACATGCTATTCTATGACTTTTTTCAACATACTATACTATGACTTTTTTATGACTTTTTTCGACATTCTATATACTATGACTATTTTCGACATAGTATTCTATGACTTTTTTATGACTTTTTTCGACATACTCTTCTATGACTTTTTTATGACTTTTTTCGACATTCTATATACTATGACTTTTTTTCGACATACTATACTATGTCTTTTTTCGACATACTTTACTATGACTTTTTTTTCACTTTTTTCGACATACTGTACTGTGACTTTCGTGACTTTTTTCGACATATTATACTCTGACTTTTTTCAACGTACTATACTGTGACTTTTTTATAACTTTTTTCGACATACTATACGATGACTTTGTTCCACTATTTTCGACATACTGTGCTATGATTTTTTTGACATACTATACTATGACATTTTTTTCGCTTTTTTCGACATACTATACTATGACTTTGTTCCACTTTTTTCAACATACTATACTATGACTTTTTTATGACTTTTTTTGACATGACGTTTTTATGACTTTTTTCGACATACTATACTATGAATTTTTTTTTCGCTTTTTTCGAGATACTATACTATGACTTTGTTCCACTTTTTTCAACATACTATACTATGACTTTTTTATGACTTTTTTCGACATACTATACTATGACTTTTTTCGACATACTGTACTATGACTTTTATGACTTTTTCGATATACTGTACTATGACTTTCATGACTTTTTTTTGACATACTATACTATGACTTTTTTCGACATACTGTACTATGACTTTTTTATGACTTTTTTTGACATGACGTTTTTATGACTTTTTTCGACATACTATACTATGAATTTTTTTTTCGCTTTTTTCGAGATACTATACTATGACTTTGTTCCACTTTTTTCAACATACTATACTATGACTTTTTTATGACTTTTTTCGACATACTATATTATAACGTTTTTTATGACTTTTTTCGACATACTGTACTATGACTTTTATGACTTTTTCGATATACTGTACTATGACTTTCATGACTTTTTTCGACATACTATACTATGACTTTTTTCGACATACTGTACTATGACTTTTATGACTTTTTTCGACATACTATACTATGACTTTTTTCGACATACTATACTATGACTTTAATGACTTTTTTCGACATACTAGACTATGACTTTTATGACTATTTTCGACATACTATACTATGACTTTATTCAACCTACTCTACTATGACTTTTTTATGGCTTTTTTCGACACACTATACTATGACTTTTTTCACTTTTTTTGACATACTATACTATGACTTTTTTCAACATACTGTACTATGACTTTCATGACTTTTTTTGACATACTATAGTATGACTTTTTTCGACATACTATACTATAACTTTTTTATAACTTTTTTCGACATACTATACTATGACTTTTTTCGACATACTATACTATGACTTTTTTTATGACTTCTTTCGACATGCTATTTATGACTTTTTTCGACATACTATACTATGACTTTTTCATGAGTTTTTTCGACATGCTATACTATGACTTTTTTTGACATAGTATTCTATGACTTTTTTATGACTTTTTTCGACATGCTATTCTATGACTTTTTTCGACATACTATACTATAACTTTTATGAGTTTTTTCGACATGCTATACTATGACTTTTTTCAACATACTATTCTATGACTTTCTTGACTTTTTTCGACATATTATACTATGACTTTTTTCGACATACTATACGATTACTTTTTTAGGAGTTTTTTCGACATGCAATACTATGACTTTTTTCGACATAGTATTCTAAGACTTTTTTATGACTTTTTTCTACATACTATACTATGACTTTGTTCCACTTTTTTCGACATACTATATTATGACTTTTTTTTTACTTTTTTCGAGATACTATACTATGACTTTTTTATGACTTTTTTCGACATGCTATTCTATGACTTTCTTGACTTTTTTTGACATATTATACGATGACTTTTTTATGACTATTTTCAACATACTATTCTATGACTTTTTTATGACTTTTTTGACATACTTTACAATAACTTTTTTATGACTTTTTTCGACATGCTATATTATGACTTTTTTCGACATACTATTCTATGACTTTTTTATGACTTTTTTTGACATACTTTACAATAACTTTTTTATGACTTTTTTCGACATGCTATTCTATGACTTTTTTTATGACTTTTTTCGACATAATATATACTATGTCTTTTTTCGACATACTATACTATGACTTTGTTCCACTTTTTTCGACATACTATATTATGACTTTTTTTTTTTTACTTTTTTCTCGACATACTATACTATGACTTTTTATGACTTTTTACAACATTCTATACTATGACTTTTTTATGACTTTTTTCGACATACTATACTATGACTTTGTTCCACTATTTTCGACATACTATACTATGACTTTTTTATAACTTTTTTCGACATACTATACTATGACTTTGTTCCACTATTTTCGACATACTATACTATGACTTTTTTCACATAATATACTATGAATGTTTTTCACTTTTTTCGACATACTATATTATGATTTTTTTTACTTTTTTCGACATACTATACTATGACTTTTTTATGACTTCTTTCGACATGCTATTTATGACTTTTTTCGACATACTATACTATGACTTTTTCATGAGTTTTTTCGACATGCTATACTATGACTTTTTTCGACATAGTATTCTATGACTTTTTTATGACTTTTTTCGACATGCTATTCTATGAATTTTATGAGTTTTTTCAACATGCTATTCTATGACTTTTTTCGACATACTCTACTATGACTTTTTTATAACCTTTTTCGACATACTATACGATAACTTTGTTCCACTTTTTTCGACATCCTATATTGTGACTTTTTCTCACTTTTTTTCGACATACTACACTATGACTTTTTTATGACTGTTTTCGACATGCTATTTATGACTTCTTTCGACATGCTATACTATGACTTTTTCATGAGTTTTTTTGACATGCTATACTATGACTTTTATAGACATAAAATACTATTACTAACTTTTCGAAACACTAATAACATGCAGGACAACATCATAAGTCAGACTCGAACCCTGGCCCTTCTGTAATAAACCTCTACACATGTGCACCTGCTCTACCAATTGAGCTAACCAGCTGCTACACTAACTCATTTCAACATACTATACTATGACTCCTTTATCACTTTTTTCAACGTGCTTTGCTCTTTTAATATGCTATATTTACTTTTTTTGACATACTATGTTATGACTATTTTCGACATTAAATACTATGACTTAATCACTTTTTTTGTACTTATAACACGTGAACACCGTCACAGGCTCTACATGTTTGCGCCTGCTCTACCAACTGAGCTAAACTGTGGAAGTTGTTTTCGACATACTATACTATGAATCCATCACTTTTTTCAACATACTATACTATGACTCTTTTCGACATACTATGTTATGACTATTTTCGACATGCTATGACCATTTTCGACATAAAATATTATGACTTAATCACTTTTTTCAAGAAACTCAATTATGACACGCAAGCAGCATCACAAGTCAGCCTTGAACACTGGACCTTCTGGAATGAAGCACTACATATGTGCACCTGCTCTACCGACAGAGCTAACCAGCCACCGTACTAACTGTTTTCAACACACTGTACTGTGACGTTTTTCACTTTTTTCGACATACTATACTATAACTTTTTTCAACATACTGTACTATGACTTTCATGACTTTTTTCGAAATACTATAGTATGACTTTTTTTTGACTTTTTTCGACATGTTATACAATGTCTTTTTTCGACATACTATACTATGAATTTTTTTCACTTTTTTCGACACACTATACTATGACTTTGTTCCACTTTTTACAACATTCTATACTATGACTTTTTTATGACTTTTTTCGACATGCTATTTATGACTTTTTACAACATTCTAAGCTATGACTTTTATATGAGTTTTTTCGACATGGTATTCTATGACTTTTTTCGACATGCTATACTATGACTTTTTTCGAGATACTATTCTTTGACTTTTTTATGACTTTTTCCGACATGCTATTCTATGACTTTTTTCGACATACTATACTATGACTTTTTTATGACTTTTTTCGACATACTATATACTATGACTTTTTTCAACATACTATACTGTCTTTTTTTGACATACTTTACTATAACTTTTTTTTCACTTTTTTCGACATACTATACTATGACTTTCTTGACATTTTTCGACATATTATACTCTGACTTTTTTCAACTAACTATACTGTGATTTTTTATGACTTTTTTGGGCATACTATATTATGACTTTTTTCTACATGCTATACTATGACTTTTTTAGACATACTATACTATGACTTTTTTATAACTTTTTTCGACATACTATACGATGACTTTGTTCCACTATTTTCGACATACTGTGCTGTGATTTTTTTCGACATACTATGCTATGACTTTTTTAACATACTATACTATGAATTTCTTCCACTATTTTCGACATACTATACTATGACTTTTTTTGACATACTATACTATGACTTTGTTCCACTTTTTTCGACATACTATATTATGACTTTTTCTCACTTTTTTCGACATACTATACTATGACTTTTTTTGACATACTATACTATGACCTTTTTATGACTTTTTTCGACATACTATACTATGACTTTTTTATGACTTTTTTCGACATGTTATACAATGTCTTTTTTCGTCATACTATACTATGACTATTTTATAACTTTTTTCGACATACTAGACTATGAATTTTTTTCACTTTTTTCGACATACTATACTATGACTTTGTTCCACTTTTTTCGACATACTATACTATGACTTTTTTATGACTTTTTTCGACATACTATACTATGACTTTTTTATGACTTTTTTCGACATACTATACTATGACTTTTTTATGACTTTTTTCGACATGTTATTTATGACTTTTTACAACATTCTATACTATGACTTTTATATGAGTTTTTTCGACATACTATACTATGACTTTTTTATGACTTCTTTCGACATGCTATTTATGACTTTTTTCGACATACTATTCTTTGAGTTTTTTATGACTTTTTTTGACAAACTATACTATGACATTTTTATGACTTATTTCGACATGCTATTTATGACTTTTTTCGACATACTATACTATGACTTTTTTATGACTATTTTTGACATACTATTCTAAGACTTTTTTCGACATACTATACTATGACTTTTTTATGACTTCTTTCGACATGCTATTTATGACTTTTTTCGACATACTATTCTTTGACTTTTTTATGACTTTTTTTGATAAACTATACTATGACATTTTTATGACTTATTTCGACATGCTATTTATGACTTTTTTCGACATACTATACTATGACTTTTTTATGACTTTTTTCGACATACTATACTATGACTTTTTTATGACTTTTTTCGACATACTATACTATGACTTTTTTATGACTTTTTTCGACATGTTATTTATGACTTTTTACAACATTCTATACTATGACTTTTATATGAGTTTTTTCGACATACTATTCTTTGACTTTTTTATGACTTTTTTTGACAAACTATACTATGACTTTTTCATGAGTTTTTTCGACATGCTATTCTATGACTTTTTTCGACATACTATACTATGACTTTTTTATGACTATTTTTGACATACTATTCTAAGACTTTTTTCGACGTACTATACGATGACTTTTTTATGACTTTTTTCGACATGCTATTCCATGACTTTTTTATGACTTTTTTCGACATGCTATTTATGACTTTTTACAACATTCTAAGCTATGACTTTTATATGACTTTTTTCGACATGGTCTTCTATGACTTTTTTCGACATACTATACTATGACTTTTTTCGACATGCTATTTATGACTTTTTTCGACATGCTATACTATGACTTTTTTCGACATACTATTCTTTGACTTTTTTATGACTTTTTCCGACATGCTATTCTATGACTTTTTTCGACATACTATACTATGACTTTTTTATGACTTTTTTCGACATACTATATACTATGACTTTTTTCAACATACTATACTATGTCTTTTTTCAACATACTTTACTATAACTTTTTTTTCACTTTTTTCGACATACTATACTATGACTTTCTTGACATTTTTCGACATATTATACTCTGACTATTTTCAACTAACTATACTGTGATTTTTTATGACTTTTTTGGGCATACTATATTATGACTTTTTTCTACATGCTATACTATGACTTTTTTAGACATACTATACTATGACTTTTTTATAACTTTTTTCGACATACTATACTATGAATTTTTTTCACTTTTTTCGACATACTATACTATGACTTTGTTCCACTTTTTTCGACATACTATACTATGACTTTTTTATGACTTTTTTCGACATACTATACTATGACTTTTTTATGACTTTTTTCGACATGCTATTTATGACTTTTTACAACATTCTATACTATGACTTTTTTATGACTTCTTTCGACATGCTATTTATGACTTTTTTCGACATACTATTCTTTGACTTTTTTATGACTTTTTTTGACAAACTATACTATGACATTTTTATGACTTATTTCGACATGCTATTTATGACTTTTTTCGACATACTATACTATGACTTTTTCATGAGTTTTTTCGACATGCTATTCTATGACTTTTTTCGACATACTATACTATGACTTTTTTATGACTTTTTTATGACTATTTTTGACATACTATTCTAAGACTTTTTTTCGACGTACTATACGATGACTTTTTTATGACTTTTTTCAACATGCTATTCTATGACTTTTTTCGACGTACTATACGATGACTTTTTTATGACTTTTTTCGACATTCTATATTATGACTTTTCCTCACTTTTTTCGGCATACTATACTATGACTTTTTTCGACATACTATACTATGACTTTTTTATGACTTTTTTCGACTTACTATACTATGACTTCTTTGTGACTTTTTTCGACATGCTACTCTATGACTTTTTTCGACATACTATGCAATGACTTTTTTATGATTATTTTTGACATAATATTCAATTACTTTTTTAAGACTTTTTTCAAAATTTTTTCGACATATTATGATTTTTTCCCACTTTTTTTGTCATACAATACTATGGCTTTTATAGACATAAAATACTATGACTAAATCACTTTTCGAGACACTAATAACATGCAGGACAACGTCATAGGCCATGCTTGAACCCTGGACCTTCTGTTATAAAATTCTACATGTGTGCGCCTGCTCTACCAATTGAGCTAACATGCTTTTTGAGCTTTTAGCATGCTATACTGACTTTTTTCGACACACTATGTTATGACTATTTTTGACATGAAATGCTATGACTTAATCAATTTTTTCATAATTGTGATACGCAAACACTGTTCCAGGTCAGACTCGAACCCTGGACCTTCTGGAAAAAAAGCTCTACACATTCACACCTGCCCTACCAACTGAGCTAACCAGGCACTGTAGAAGATGTTTTCGACATACTATACTATGACTCCTTCATCACTTTTTTCAACATACTATACTATGACTTTTTCTATATGACTTTTTTTGACATACTATGCTATGACTTATTTATGACTTTTTTCGACATACTATACTATGACTTTTTTATAACTTTTTTCTACATACTATACTATGACTTTGTTCCACTATTTTCGACATACTGTGCTGTGATTTTTTTCGACATACTATACTATGACTTTATTCGACATACTATACTATGACCTTTTTATGACTTTTTTCGACATACTATACTATGACTTTTTCTGATTATTTTCTACATACTATATACTATGACTTTTTTCGACATACTATACTATGACCTTTTTATGACTTTTTTTCACTTTTGTCGACATACTATACTATGACTTTTTTTCGACATACTATACTATGGCTTTTTTATGACTTTTTTCGACATACTATACTATGACTTTTTTCGATATGACTTTTTTCAACATACTATACTATGACCTTTTTATGACTTTTTTTCACTTTTGTCGACATACTATACTATGACTTTTTTCGACATACTATACTATGACTTTTTTATGATTATTTTCTACATACTATATACTATGACTTTTTTCAACATACTATACTATGACTTTTTTCGACATACTATACTATTACTTTTTTGACATACTATGCTATGACTTTTTAAAGACATTTATATGCTATGCTATACTATGACTGTTTATTACATACTATACTTTGACTTTTCTATGACTTTTTATGTCATACTGTGCAATGACTTTTCTATGACTTAAAAGGCAAACCAGTTGTGTGTTATGTTATGTGTATTCAGGAAGTCCTACAGATGGAGAAGCAAATGGGTGGGAAGTTGTTGGATGAACCAAAGACTCTCAACTTTAAAGACAGCACCCACAACCTGAGACTTTCCATCCACGATGTTCCCCACACAATGTGGAAAAGCAAACTACTAGCTAAGTACCAGGTAAACTGGCACCCTTTCAGAAAAAAAGGATTTCAACATTGTCACAGGCTCAATGACAACTGAGTAAATCTACCATCTTCACTTCTCTGCAGGAGCTTTCTTTTCAGCAAGTGTGGAGCGGCTCACAGAGGAACCTCCACTGTTGCTTTACCCTGGAGCGGTTTTCCTCCAGCACTGTGGACCTGGCCTGTAAGATATGTGTCCGCCAGGTGGAGGGAGAAGGACAGATTTTTCAGCTGGATACTACACTGTCAGAGGTAGGATTTATACTTGGGTATTTAAATGTAGCCACCACTCTTGCATTTAATGTATAACAGCTTAAAAGAATGATTCTTCTTGTTTAGATACGAGCAATGCATCACAAAACAAACTCACCAAGATCACACATGTTGCTTCCAAAATCCACTCCCCTACACCCAACATCTATCTATCTATCTAAAAAAAGATCAGAGAATTTTAAATGAATGAAAAGAATTTTAATAATGGGGATAATGCATTTCCTCCACCACATTGCACTCCTCCTTTCTGTGTTGTGAGAGATACTTGAATGAATGTACCCTCTCTCCTGTGTCCTATTCCCTCTTTTTGCATTGTTCATAAAGACTGACAGGGTGGAAGACAGGGAGTCTTGACCCTGCGGCCTTCATATAGTCCTGCCTATGACAGGCCAATGCAGAGCAGAGGGGAATAATCACCCTCTAGTTGTGCTGCACTTGTTTCACAGAGGCCATCTGGCCAGGAGGATAGAGCTTGAGGGATGGCGGAGCGCTCAGGCTTTGTGCTCAGTAATGAGATGAATAACAGTACATGCATTGCAGATCTGTGTCTGTGCCTGGCCTTGGTTCATTTGTCTCTGGGTATTGCTCTGGTTTGTGTAGGCAGACCTCCAGCACTTAATCCTCCAGATGCAATATATTTCAGAATCACTCAGCTCACACTAACAAATGGATGACAATAAAATTAATAATTTTCACGTTTTATACAACCCAGATACAGGAATTTTCTGAGCTACCAATCAATTTTGAGCTACATTATGTTTTGTTTGTCAGATGGTGTTAAATTATGTACATGCTGAAAAAATGCCACTGCTACAGTTTGTGTCTCTCCTTCAACCTTTCTCTCTCTCTGCAGGATTCCCAGAGTATTGACACGTCTCTGCTGGACCCCGCTAGCAACATCACCACACTGGTGGGGCCCAATGCCTTTCGCATCCCCGTCTCCATCCGACAGAAATTGTGTGGCAGTCTTGATGCACCACAGACCAGGGGAAATGACTGGAGGATGTTGGCCCACAAACTTAACCTTGACAGGTGAGTGGAGGAACAGGCTGTCTGAGAGAGAAAAGGAGCGAGACAGTGACTCATGATTTAGGCCCTTAGCAGTCTGGCCACAGGAACTGGCTGTCATCAGACTTTGCTCATTTTTTAAGGGAAAATGAAAGAGATGCAATGAAACAATACAAGGGACTTGATTTAGAAATAAACTAAATTCACAAATCTTCCTATTTTTCAAAAAGGTTGTTAATGTGCAATTTTAGCTGCTAAATCCTTTTATTCATTAGAAGAAGGCAACAGGATCACACGGGAAATAAAACTTTTTATTTGATTGTTCTGTGACTCATTTTGATACGCATCTGCTGAATTGAGTTTGACTGAACTGAGACAGACAGAGAGAGAGAGACAAAGATAGAATGACGTTTTTCTTTTCAAAACATCACCCATGTGTCTTTGATAGTCTTGTGTGTTTGATGGAGATACAGTGTGTTTCCATTTATAAGGTCCCAGCTCAGCAGGGCGGCCTTATCACATGCAGCAGCTGCAGATTGACGAGAGCACTTACAGAGTGTGGTGTGAAGGAAGGAGAGCGCAGGGGAGAGACTTGAACCAACCTTTCATTCACAGATGATACATTCAGAACAGAAGTGTATACATAGATACATTCATGTTAGTTTTATTTTTTTCAAATAAATATCCAGGATGTGTTAATTTTGAATATCAAAACTGGGTGACACTATAGGATAGGATTTTATTTTAAATATCCTTTGCAGCACAAATCTCTTATAGTTATTTTTAAAAACATTTTTTTTTTTTACTTACTTAAAGAGAATTGTGCGTAATCAGCAACTATGTGCATATTCTCCTCAGTTTTCTCTTAAGTTTATATACATTTGATTTTCTTTCTGTGCTGTGCTTGTCACGAAAGAGCTTAATATTCTGAAGGGAAAAAAGAGCACCTTTTTGCAGTTTTAAACCAATTGGCTCCTTTAAAAGGGTAATTTTTAGAGAAAAATCTATTAAAAAATTAAATAATTGATTCTTACATTGCAAACACATTTTTCTGTCTTGTCATATGATGAAAAATGAGACTTAAATGTATGCGTTAGAAATACCCTGTTGTGTACAGATTGCAGAGCTAAAAAATATTAAAAATAATTGTTTAAACCATGTCAGCACACCAGCCAAGTCCTATCTTCTTATTCAAGTAACCCCATTATTATCTGTTAACCATTTACATCCTTTTTCTTACCCATCCTTCTCTGTTTTGTCACAATCATTCACTCAGGTATCTTAACTACTTTGCCACCAAATCCAGTCCTACGGGAGTAATTCTGGACTTGTGGGAGGCCCAGCATTTTCCTGATGGCAACCTCAGTCGTCTGGCCCAGGTACTGGAGGAGATGGGACGCCATGACAGCCTTGTTCCTGCTGCGACTGAACACTGACATCTGTCCACCAGGGAGTGTGACATTCCAGGGAGGAAGAAGACATAAAAAGAAAATAAGAGAGGGGGACGGCGAAAAGCAGGCGAGTCATTTGGCATCAAAATGACAAATGCACATACACACTCACAGATACTGTGTGTGTATATGGGGGGGGGGGGTGTTTGTGCGCACACTCAGAGAAGCAAGAAGAAAGAAACAGCTAGGTCTACTCAGCCATGACCCAGTTAAACATTGGCAACAAAAAGTGTTAAAACTTGGAGGGTAAACAAGGATATCTGTCATTTCTCTCTGGCTGTTCCTCTGTCTCTTTTTCTGGTTCAACGACTTGATATTTTTGGCTCTAGTTTCCTTGGAAACAGCTGTGTGGTTATTTGAATGGGCTGTGCGAATATGTGGATGATGCCTTTGCCATAGCTGACAGTCTGAGTAGTGAGACGCTATCAAAGGTCAAAGGAGCAAGGGTTGAATCAAAGGAAGCATCTCTCACTCTCCAAAAACCATAGCAACTCCATGGACGAGTATGTGTTCTGTCATAACATAGTATTTAATAATATGCCTATTTATACATATGTTTTTTGTATTTCATGCTGCCTGTTATGGACTATTTTGCAGTGTGCTCACATTTTGTTTCCTGTTTCATTATGTTTGACTGTATCATAGCACCTCCCGGTGGACTCTTGCAGTAATGACTCATTTACATGTACAGAAGGAAATCAATGATGTAACCATTTTACAGCTTTAGTGTTGCTGTAGTAACTACTATTAATACTTTTTATTCATGTCATGTATAATTATTGATTTGAATTATGTGTGCTTCTTTCAAAGGATTTTTTTTAGATCTTTAAAATATTTTTGATAAGTTGCATTGGTTATGATTTTTCTTTCTTTGCATGGTTTATTATCAGGTCATTTTGTGATCAAGACAATTTTCTCAAACTGAATACAATTTATGACTGATGCTGATGATTTGTATGTTGTTCAAGATGATATCATTTACATTAAAGTGACCAGGCAGAGAGGAGAGGTAGAAAAAGGGAATCAAATAAGTATATTTTTGTAGGACCAATGCAACTGAATACGACTGCTTTGTACCAAATAGTTGACATACAGTGTATATGGTTTAAATTGAATACAGAGGGCGATCAACTAAATATCAAACATCATCAAGTGTCATTTCTTGTGTTCAGAACTGAATGACTTTCATCTGTGTTTTGGAGAACAGATATTTTAACTCAGACTTCTGTGTTTGTACATTAATGACAGAAGCCATCAATGTTATGACACTGACTGCGCATAAAAATTTGTGGTAGTTGTAAATGCAACATTCCTTTGATGCAGCAGCACTTGTGACTGTTCCACGTGGTTGGTTCTTGATTTTTTTTTTTTTAATGGCAGTTGTCCCAGTTTTCGTAAAGCCGTCTATGCAAACTTTGCATCTTTCTGAAACAATCTTTACATTCTCAGTGGGCTAGCATTTTGCATTCCCTAGTTGTTCTTCAGCTTCATGATTATTATCGTGTATAGTGAGAATGTAGCCTGTCTGTTACTGGCACTCATGATGTTGCAACTGCTTGCATTTCATCTGTCAAGTTATTGTACAAAGTGTAAGAAAGAATTTTTAAGACTAATAATAAATTATATTTATATGCAACATTGAAAACGGAGCACGAGGATCTTGTTTGTTTGTATTGTGAGATAAATAACGTCAATCTTATGGCAGCATTCCGACATAAACACACAAGCCTTTGTGACGCATAGTTGTTTTTATTGGGGGAATGTTATCCAGATCCACTCATACACTCTTATTAATCACATATGTACAGATTAAATAAGGCACATGCCATAGTGGTAGAGTGGACGGGACATATTCTGTACACAAATCATCAAAAACACATTTGAACATCCAGAAAGGCAATAATTATCAATATATTTCAGCTCAATTATGTACAAATGAATTGCAAGTGGAAAGGGGGAGCAAGCCCTTCATCTCAGCTCTGAAGGACAATCAACTTTCACAAATTCATCAATGACGATACACGTTTCACACAGAGGTCTTATTTTAATATTGAAATACAATTTACAAAGGAATACTATAAAGAAATATCTGTTCCTTCTGGACATATGATTTATCATAAATTTAGTCTTACTTTGTTGTGTAATAATAATAATAATAATAATAATATAATTGACAATGAGGTCACTGAGCATGAATTAGACATTTCTTTGGATGGTCAACAGTGACGGTCAAAAAAAGAAACACAAAGGCAGCTGTGACAGTACAAAAGACTGTACATAGAATACTGCTATATGGCTTTAGAAGGGCAGAGCTTCCTCTGTTTAGAACTAATGAGAAGGACTTTAGTGCTCCTCCCCTGCAAGCGTCCCTGTCCTCCTGCCCTATGGTACAGTCTGGACCCGACAACTACTCAGCTTTCACAGAAAGCACAACCTGAACACTTGGTCTGAGGCAGAGGCAGCTCAGAAAACAAGAAGGCAGATCTCCCCTGACATAATAAATCTTTTGCCTCATTTTTCTGGCTCCCTGTCTACCGTTATCGCCATCACTCATCCTCGCTGTCAGTATCCTTTGTCTTATCGTTCACAGTCTCTCTTTTTTATCTTCCCTTTCTTCTATTGGCCAGTGTAAGTGGCGCTATGCCAGTGGCAGTGACAAGTCTCTGGTGATGAGAGCATCTCTCTTAACTCTCTGTCACAGTTTGATGTCTTGGGTCTCTAACATCTTCGCTAGGGTCTTCTTCACTCTCAGCGCTGTGAGGCGAGAAGCTGGGTTGTGAGCCCAGCACTCGGACATCAGTTTTCCCATCTGCCGTAGACACTGAAAGCACACATGCATGTACATTAGAATAAAACAATATTTTTTATAAAGGGGTTTGCAAGTTGTGATGAATGAATTGATTATTGATTAATAATTCATTATAAGCCATTTTTAAGGACAATTGTGATGTTTGCAGGTTGTGAAAAAGCCCTTCCGGCAGGTATGTATCCTCCAGCAGAATATGCCTTTTTTATCTAGCTCTTTAATCAGTCAAAAGACCAGATACATTAATTTATTAACCACTCAATGCATTTATACCTGCAGATCTGATGGCTTTTTATTATGTGAGAAACCCATGACTCATAACTCACTTTCTGATAAGCCACTTGCAACCCCAGGTCTAAATGGCTTATTACCCCTCTATAAAATATTGATACAGTATGTATAACCATAACAATACCATTAATAAAGCCATTACAACATATTAAGTCTTTTAAAAATACCCATGGTTAAAAAATGGTATTGGGAAAACCTTTAGAATACCTCATCGCTGCTCCAGCGGTTAGCAAATGAAGGTCTTTGTTTCTTAATGCAGACGACTTCTATCATGTCCTCATAAGACGGATCAGTGGACACAAGGTCATGATAGGGCAGCTGATACTCCTCCACAATGCCTTCATGAAAAACAGATATATGTGGGAGTAAGTATTACTATTAAATAAACATCTAGACATGTATAGATCATATTTAAAATATATATTTTTTTTTAAAGATAGATTTTTTTTTCCTGACCTCCAGAGATGCAACGTCGGGCCATTTCCCAAACGATGAGGCCAAAACTGTACATGTCAGCCATTATAAAAGACTGGAAGTAGGTCCTGTTCAGGGTCTCTTCCAGCACTTCAGGCGGCATGTAGCGCTTTGTCCCAACTCGGAGGTTGGGAGGGATATCCACCTCGTTGGTGTCACTGAGATAGGGAGGAGAAATGGAATAAAGATGTTTCAGAAAATCTCCAAGATACTCCTGAACTGTATTGTGAGTATGTTATTACAATGAGTGTTCAAAAGTCCTGTACAAAATGTTGTACCTGTTAAACTTGACTGCCAGTCCAAGGTCTGCTATACAGCAGAATCCATTCTTTTTTACCAAGATGTTTTTACTCTTCAGGTCTCGGTGTGCGATGGCTGGTTTGCCCTGTGTGCCATAGATCTCAGTGTGCAGGTGACAGAGGCCTGATATGGACGAGTAGGCCAGTTTCAGCAGAGCCTTGACGTCTAAGGTGTTGGACTTGAGGTAGTCGTATAAAGATCCATTCTCATGGTAGTCTGTAATTAGGTAGAGCTGAGTCCACGAGCCGGTTCCCTTAATATCTGCTGCTATGAATCCTGGGGGTTGGAAAGAAGGGATGACAGGAGAAACGTGAGTGCATATAGAAAATAACAAACGATAACCTAAACGATTTAGGTCAATATTAGAAACATTTCTTAGTCCCTGGGGGGTTTACCTTTATTTAAGCACTCCCTCTTTACAGACACACACCAACACTTAAGTCAGTCCTTTTTCATTTACTTCTTTTACTCTCAGTTTATATCTCCTTACCCAGTATATTGTCATGTCTCATCAAGAAGGTCTGGTATATTTCAGTTTCTCTGAACCAACTCTCTTCCTCTGTGGTGAAGAAGACTTTGACAGCAACTCTCTCTCCTCTCCACTTGCCCATCCAGACCTCTCCATATCGCCCTTTTCCAATCTGCTTAACCATCTGAATCTGTTTGGCGATTGTGCGCTGCACCTGGCAACAGGTTATTTTAAAAAAAAAAGTGTGATTTATTATGCAACTACCCTTCAAAAACACTTTTATTTTCTGTTTCAATGTTATTTAATTAAAACTGCTCTTAAAAAAGTTAAATTAGTTACTGAAGTTGTACATGTGTGTATAGTTTTAACATTTTCTAATAATGCATAGTTTATTGCACTCCATTTCAATCTGATTAGTTTCACAGGAATTTATATTTAGCATATATATATATATATATATATATATATATATACACATACTTGAAACGTATGGGACAATGCAGTAATGTATTACTGTTCCAGAAGTGCTCAGCTTGTGATGTTGAGCCAGATGCACTTATTACTTCTTACCAGTAGAGGGAGTCCTGACCCAGAGCCAGACCCGACGCTGCGAGAATGCTCTATCAGGTCCTTCAGTGACTCCCCAGGGGGGATGTAGGTCTCCTCCTGCTCCAGCTCGATACTGTAGCGTGGTCGTGATGCCTGACGCTTATATCTGCCACAAAAAAGGTGATGCAGTGTTTACTAACAGCACATCAGGAAATGTGAATTTGTTGATACAAGCATGAGATGTGATTCTTACCTGAAGTAGAAGAAGACGAGGATGAGACCCAGGATGATGCTGCAGACTGTGATTGAAATGAAGAGAGCCATGTATGGAATACTGCTGTCATCGTTATCTAAAAAATAGGGAGACATAGTCATATTATTTTCATGGCATTTTTATTATCCTACCACCCCTAAATCTGAATAATCATGCCCTAAGTAAGATGGAATTGGAAAGCCTGTAAAACTAGGTGATGAGAAGGTGGTGACAGTCATTTGTTCATTTTTATCAGCTCCAACATCTTTCTAATTTTCATTGGCAGGGACAAGCTCCTTTTCCCCTTCCTCCCTCTAACCCTCCCCTGCATCCCCCCTCTCTCTCACAGCGTGTGATCGATCACATCCCCCTTCCTGAATCCCACAGATCAGCTGTCACACTGACATCGCTACAGAAACCCCAGAGGCTGAAAGCAGCTCTGGGGCTCTAGCCTTTCTGCTGTGCTCCTGCCAATCAGACACACACAAACACAGCGGGATACTTCATGGTGTGCACAGAAACACACACACACACACACACACACACACACACACACACACACACATACAAAAAGAAAACAGAAAAAGAAAACTGCATGGACAGCAAAGTGTCCTATGAACACCATGCATTTGCACTGAGTTAAAGGATAGCTCTGGCTTTAGCCAAAACATTCTCAAATCTCAGTGATTACTTTGGTGAGTACCGTGCTATCAGTTTGTAGAACTGATGGCCAAAACTATGAAAATAGCACCCATATGGTAAAAAGAAAAATGGAATTGTCTTTTATATCTCTCCAACTGACTTGACAAATCTGTTAGTTGCTGTGTGCGTGAAGGTCAAAATTAAGTGTGTGAGGCTGTGTGAAAGCGACAGGGAGAGAGAGAGAGAGAGAGAGAGAGAGAGAGAGAGAGAAGGAATGTGTGTGTGTGTGTGTGTGTTGGTGTGTTGTGGAGTAACAGATGGACAGATATCTCACATCCGTCCCGAGGCAAGAAACTCAAGCAGGCCCCGGGGAGAGGCTGTCCTTTTCATTAGAGGGTGAGAGAACAAGCTGAGTCTGCAGGGTCTGTTTCACCTGCCTCTCTCCCCCCCCCAGAGCTGCATGTGCCACTTCACTCCTGCACCACACTGTGGTTTGTAACAGTTTAAACTGTCACTACCCATCACCCACCCAGCGTGGCCTGAACGAGCCCGTTCTAAAAAGCACTTAAGTGGAGCAGAATTTCAGTGTGTGAAAACCTGTGTGTACAAAAGTGTGTCTTACCTGACGGCATAAGTGGAGGAATAGTAAGATTCAAGTCTCTGTTGCAATAGTCCTGATCCGTGCAACACTCAATAGCGCTCCGTGCATTCCCCGTGTCCTATCACACACACACACACACACACACACACACACACACACACACACACACGACACATTAATTCTACACAACACTAATGAAGACACAGAAGTGGCGAATATTTACAGCCACACTTATTCCTAATGAGAACATTTTACATGTTTCCACTGTGTGTAAAGATAGCGGGGCTGGACACGTCTGATTTAAATAGGTCTCCTAAAGAGCTGTGGTGAGTCCGGAAAAGCTCGTAAAGGCTTAACAACGGCTCATGAAGAAGGAAAACACATACATGGACAAGTGCAGAAATAGGCAGAAATGCACACACATACAAACACACATACAGCTGACTTACTCTGCACTGGAACTCAGAGCCGGTAAGAGGCAAACAACCTGCAGTGTGTACCACCAGACCCGCCTCCTCCTCCTTCACCATGGTGAAGCAGTAACCATCAGTCCTACCGAAATGCACATAACATCATCATATGAGTAAACATGGTCTCAGAGTCTTTTCATCATCATCATCATCATCTGTGTTGGGATTAATTAGTATATAGTATTTTACTGAAATAAATACAGCATTGAAACTGCTTATTGAGATGAAAGTGTTAATAAGCTGTGTGAGATATCTCTTTAAAGAATGTAGATAAAGTAAACATTTGTGTACTTCTAATTGAGTAATTAGAGGTCTCTCGAATAATTACCTTGAATAACTATTTGTTTTTAAAAGCCTTTATCTATGGAGTTGTGTGTGTGTGTGTGTGTGTGTGTGTGTGTGTGTGTGTGCATAGTTTTGTGTGTGCTTCACCATACATGCAAGTATTGTTGACAGAGTCTGGGGGGCAGTGGTGGTAGCAGTGACACCAAAGCACTTTCTGAGCTGAAACTGTGGCTGTGCTGCTGCTCATCTCCACCCTTCGCTCTGATCCCCCCTTCCATCCGTTCTTCAGCAGCATGGTGTCCAACATGTTGGCTGTACAGAGAGAGAAAAACTGGACTAAGCACCACTGCAGACCAAAACATCTGGACACTCCTTAAAGCTACATTGTGTAAGAATTTTTTCCCATCTAGTGATGAAATTGTATATGACAACCAACTGAATATTACTTTCTAGCCATTCCTCCTATGGTGGCCGAACCCGAAATTAGCTCTCTCCATCGTTTACACGCAGATGTTCTATCCACTCCAATATTAACTTTGGTGTTGTTGCTTTGCCTGTCGCGTTGTCATTTTAATTCTCTTTTTCACTTCCCTGGCGAGTAATCTCCCCCTTGCATTTGTCATGGTGCCAATAGGTGTAAGAGGGCGAAATGCGGAGGTATGTCCCTCTTTGGCTAATGTATTTTAAAGATGGAGGTGCTATATGGCTGCCATCATTAAAGCGATTGAATGTTTCTGAATGTCAGATTCTACGCTTACGAGAATACTTTGATTAGTTGGTGGAAGTAATTACACATGAATGAGTACATAATTGTGAAAGAACAAAGGGGTTTTTGCTAAGAATCAACTCAAAAAAATACACAATGCAGGTTTAAAGACATTAAAGATGGAATAAATCAAAGGATCCAAACAACACTTTTTCTAATTGCCAAAGGGCATTTTTAATTATATAGTTCTGTCTGTCTTGGCACCGTTCTCATGGCAATGCAATCCACAGAATGTGTGAATATGTGCTGAAAGCAACCCTGCTGTTCTGGACTGGACTCAATGTACCTGCATGAAGTCTGGAGACAGAATAGCACTACTCACCAGAAAGAAGGCGTTGTGACTGTGTGCCTGTGTATATGTGTGTGTGTGTGTGTGTGCATAGTGCTTTTGAAATGTGTGTGAGTGAGCAATGCATTAGTGTAATATTCAAGAGAATCTATCAACCATATTTGGTGCAGATACAAAACTTTCAGTGCCTGAGATATTTAATATTATTAACGGTATTCTTCGTGTTGTTCAGCTCTCTCTTTTCTATCAAACCAACAGTATCATTTATTGTCAACATAACTGATAATCAAGTTTCAAAAGTTTAAATAAACCTGGTAAATATTGAACTACTCTATGATGAGACCCTTTAAAACATACACTAACAAATAAACAGAAAAAGTAGAATCTTCCTGTAATTTGTTGATTTGCTCTTTTTTACCTCTTATTCACTCTGCCTGCACAATAGATATTATTTCCATCCTAGAATCAATCTCCAAATAGCACAGAACAGTTGACAGACTAATTATTTTGTTGTCAAAACTACTAAAAAGCACGTTATAAAGTATATAGTTTACTGGATATATGTGATGATTTAGTGTTTATCTTTTGAGAGGAGGAATAACATTTCCAGCAGGCAATAGATACAGTGAACTACTAAAACAGAGTCAAGTCAAGTGCAGTTCACGTGTACTCTCATAAACCAGGAGTAGGATAAATATTATTGCTCTGGACTTGTTCATCCTTGAAAGTGTTAACTGTTGCGGCTGAACATTAAATCAATCCAAGGTCTGCTTAGAAGGTAATACCATTTTAAGTTATTTAGTAGTGTACATGTAACAACAATGAAATGTTTGACTATGAAGGAATACCTAGGCACCAACTGGAGTTTTAAAACATTAATATCCCGAAAAAAATAACAATTAACAACCACTGATTTATATTTTTATAATAAGAATAATCCACTGTTATATCTTTGTACATTAATAATGATCATAGTCAAAAGTGTTCATTATTTTATTAGAAATGCCTACAGTGAATTTTCATTAAGAATGGCTTTTAATACAATGTGCAACCTTTTTTATCCTTACTATTAAGTAACTGAAAGTGCATACATTCATCAGAGGAGAATAAAACCAGTTCAGACAGCAGCTCGTCCCTGAAGACCTCTGTGGTCAGAGAGCTGAACAGTGTTGTGCCACACTAGATGAATGTCTTCCTTTCACTCTCTCTATTTTCTCTTATGCTCTCTTCATTATAATATTTAAATCTGGAGAAAAACTGGAGATTTCAGGAACCGTAAGATCAAGCATTCATCCGCATTGAAAACCGTGAGTTAATTTGCATAACAAAGAACGTTTACAAGCAACTATAAAACTATGAAAGCTGAGACATCACAGGTGTACATCCCTACATTAGATCCATCCATCCATAAAATCCAAGAATAGCTTCCTAAACTATGGATGGGTCTCACTATAAGAGGTGTAAGTAGATCTAAGCAGTGCAACAGCCTGAAAGCCAACCAGCCATTGAAAAAGGGACGTGTAATCCTCCAGAGGACTACGTGATGAAAAGGCTGACTCGGACTGTGGTACAGTATAAACACACTAGCTATTCTTTGAGTAGTACTATGTGTCCTTCCAACCTGATCTGTGTTACGGTTTCTGTCAGAATGGAGGTTTGGGGAGGTGCTCTAATCCTCACTCACAGTGGCCTTGGATTGTCTATCACATCTGCTTTGAAAGTGTGCACACACAAAAAAACACACAAGATGGGAATGTCTCATGAAGTTGTCAGACGTTCAGATACATTCTGTCCATATCAGCTCTGTTTTTATTAAAACTTTGACAAAGGCGGTGAGCTCACTCCGGAGGGAATTGTTACAGGAGAATACTAGAATACTGCTTTGGAGTAAATGAGCGAATGTGAACATGGAAACTTGGATGATCAAGAGCAACTGCCTTAGAAATCATTTTAAAAATGCAGAAATGCACCTCATTTGTATTTTCTGTTGTTAAACTTGTTCAAATCATGTAGTGCACAGTTTAACGTGCAGTATGCAAATTGGTTGCACATATCTGGTTTCACAACACACTGCACAAGTGCTGCCCGCGACTTGACACGGCACAGTACATACATTTTATCCCCTCACAACTCACTTTAATCACTTAAACTACACAACACAGGGCACTTTATATTAGGGATGTCCAGATCCGATCACGTGATCGGAAATCGGGCCCGATCACATGGTTTCAGACTCGATCGGAATCGGACGTTACCTCCCGATCAGGACTCGGATATATATGTATATATATTCTCATTATTTTTTAACACATCTATAGTTATGCGGTGGCACAGAGTTAGACCCTTTTGACTCCACACAGAAACAGCAACGCGTGCGGCATGACATCACTTTGTTGCAGAGACGCTATTGGTTAAATGCCGGCAAAGTAGAACACGGAAGCAGCTTGAAGCGGAAAGCGAAAGTATGTCTGCGGTCTGGAGGTATTATAAAGTTGATGACAACAACATTGCCATAGCAAACTGTGAGATATGTAACAGAAGTGCTCTGTTTGTTAACAGAGTTGTTGAATGTTAAAATAAGGTGAATCAAATAAAAAATAAGGAACATCCTGGATCTGTTTTTTCGCTCTTCTTTATTCTATTTTTATATAGAAGTATCGGATCGGGACTCGGTATCGGTAGATACTCAAAATCAAATGACTTGGACTCGGACTCGAGGGCAAAAAAACCTGATCGGGACATCCCTACTTTATATACAGTAGCAAATACTTGATATATTCTCCAATCTACCTTATGTATAATTTGGTAAATTTATATCAAGAAGATTTTTTTTAATCTTCTGTCTACAACAGCTACAACAGGCTTACAATAGCCTTAATGAGAGTCATTTATTGTCATGGTTGCTCAGCACACAACTTCCACCTAGGATTGACACTGGGACTTAAGTTTTTGCATTAAGGTTAGCAGAGGATGCATGCTATAAATGTACAGTATGCACTGATTTCTCTAGAACTTTAGGTAACATTAAGACGTATGTGTGTGTGTGTGTGTGTGTGTGTGTGGGGGCGTGGCATATGCTTGGTATATATAAGAGCAGGTTTACTACAGAGTCACTGTGTATTCAACAGGCCATTAAAGAGGCTATAGGATGTAAAGCCAGCAGGACACTTACAGTAAGGGAGAGGCCATCTTTGTTACGTTTAGTACAAGTTCTACTAACAGAGCACGTTCCTTAAATAAAACACCACATTGATAAGAGGAAAAAATCATCCAGGTATAAAATTGGCTACACTGAGATGATGGCCCTGTAAGTAAATAGACTTAAAACATAACTTAATAGATGTGGGTATATTAGATATAAAAGATTAAGTTATTATTATCATTAATACGCCACAGTAGTCCATTGTTTTTCACAAACACACATCATTGCACTCACTTCCTTTTCTCTTTGTCTCTGTTTCTCACAAACACAAACACACACACAAACACACACACACACACACACGCTGTGTCAGCTACGGGGCACACTCAAGGTCACCCCGAAATCTGATCTGCATCCCCCACACATTCCACAGGCTGTTCCTCAAACTACAAACACACACAATTTATTACTCCAGCTGGAAAACCTTCAGTCACAGCTCGTCACCGTCAGTGGCACTGCATCTTTGGGCACGTTGCACTGGCTTGAGCTTTTTTCTTATAAATGTAGCTGAATTAGTGATGACAGTTCATGAGCTGTCTTCAGGGACGCGTTTGTCATCTCTGGCTGAGAACTATCAGCGTGGTCTGTGACACTTCCTACCTCCTCCTTCCTCGCTTGTACTCAAGTTTTCCATGGTGACAGAGGTAGCATGACTGTGGACTGTGTATCATTCCTATAATGATATTAATACATAGGAATTAAACAGACATTGAAATTTCCACACCAGAATGAATCTGAGTTCTTAACATACACCTCTGGTGCAACTCAGACACATCATCAGTGATGTATCCTGGGTTCCGGTGACCACTAAACAACAAAAATAGACAGCAAAACATTTTGACAGAAATCAACTACTCTATTTCCAATCAAGCAGCTGGGAGCATAAAAAGGAAGCTACAGCTACAGTATAACATTGGCAAGGTATAATTGATTTTATTTTCTCGTTAAAATCAGGGTTGATTTTTTCAAAACTATTTTTCTTTTTTTATCTTGCATATGACCATTTTACACCGGTTCAGAGATGATGGTGAGGGCAATTATCAAGCTTTAACAGTCTTAAACCAAGGTACACATACCTAGGTCATCAGTGTATGCTATCAAGTAAAAGCACCAGCTTAAGTAGAAAAGATAGCATGTAATAAACTGCTCTTGCATTAAGTATGTTAGATGTAGAAAAAAGGAGGATCTTTGAGAATAACTAGTTGTACCACAAGAGTCAGGGATGAGTCAGAGAATGTGACTTTGATGGTTTAACTCGAAAACTAAAGCCAATGGGTTCCTTGTTATGCATATAGAAGCATTTATGTGAAATTGTGTCCCATTAAAAAAAATAAAAATGAAAATAAAATAAATAAATATATATATTTGATTCAGGAGGTATTTGCAGAATGTCCTCTATTAATCTCTAAATTTAATTTCTGATAAATATTCATATTGTCCACAGCTACTCTGGATTGGTTCTGTGCAGTCGAGATAGAAGTGTGTGACTGTGACGAAGTTATAATCTAGGCAGACACTGGTAATCAATAACAGATATGCTGTTATGGTATTGGGTGTGGTTTTTCCATCAAGAGATAACTGGAAATCAATGCAAAACAGAATTACTGCCATTAACAGTGATGTTGGTGAAGTTAGGAGTGAAATGTTGACAGGGGAATTTCATGCCTGGGAAAATAAAACTCTGCATAAAGTGCTCCAATTAACACGGTTGTTTCACAAGAGCCGACTTCACAGCACTACAGCCATTTAATCTGTGAGCTGAGACCTTCACACAGACTGTTCATCACAGGCAGAGAGGAGGACATGAGAGAAAAGGGAGATAAGTTATTCCAGGTGGCTATTATAAATCACCTCCTCAAAGGAGACATCTTCACCAGTGTCTCCAGAGTGCACTCTGACCCTGAGGGGTTCACAACCGACCTGCAAAGGGGCCATACCTCCTCCTCCACCCGACCACCGCACCCTCATCCCTCTTAACCCCTTACAGGCTTCAAAGGACTCTGCCACACGAGACACACACACATGCACATTTTGTGCATGCGTCACACACACACACACAAGAATGTGTCTAAAGGAACACATTCCACACTCTCTTCTCCATCTCTGCTGCTGCTACACCCACATCAGGTCATCTATTTCCCCTGTGCAGCTTCTAGCGACCTGTTCTGCGTTTACCAGCCGTGACGAGACTGCCTTTGTGGAGGAATGAGATGGCCACTTTGAAGGCTCGCACGATGTGCAACAATAATGCCACAACAAATTTATGGAGAGGGGACCTGTCTGCCGTAGACCCTGCTCCACATTGTACCCCAATCCTACCTTCAGAAAAACTAGCTCAACTGTCAGGGATTCACAATGTTTGCACAGAGAAAACTTTCCACAATTGTGTGAATACAGCAGAGAGCTGCTATATCCACAGCAAAATGGTCAAACACACATCAGACACATAGACAAACTGACTTTTGCTATATTCCAATAAATGCCAACAACAGAGAGAGACAGACACACACTTGCATCATAAAGGAAACAAGTATTATGCACTGAGATTTATTGAAATTACTGATAAATTACAGAAATATATGTATAGTTGTATATGTTGTAATGTCTTTGTGAGTCTCTATGTAGTTGTGTAAAAACTTTTCTTTCCCTTGTACTGTACTTCCAAATAACAATGCAGCACTTGAACCTACTGTACCAATAAAAAAGAAACTTAACTTTCACATTACGTTAAATGAATACGTTAAATATTCCTGCTCTTGTGAAATTCCAGATAGTTTTTTTTAACATTGCCTATCCACAATGCTCATCGGTTCATCTCACTGCTCGTCTATCTATCCATTCGGTCTGGACTTACTGGAAAAAGCCACAAGCCACTGACTAATGCTGGGCTCCATTGCAGACATATTGAGAGACTACAGCCACAATTTGTCATTTTACCCCACAACATCACCTCTGCCAAAAGAAGTGTTCTTTCCGCATGGTTGTTCAACACACACACACACACACACACACACACACACACATTATATATATATATATATATATATATAAATAAAATCTTGAATTTCCAACAATACACCTTTTTCTTGCTAACCAAAACTACCGTATTATTCTGTGTTAATGCATTGGGAAAGCTCATAATTCAGAAGTTGCAATTCTTAAAGTTTGCACTTGATTTGTCCCTTAACCTCACAATGAGTAGCCCTAAGCATCTCACAAGGCAGATATACTCATGTGGTGCACATGAAAGCTATTACACACACACACACACACACACACACACACACGCACACGCACACGCACACGCACACGCACACGCACACACACAGACACACACACACACACACACACACCTGATCGCTGAAGCAGCACATCTGCCTAGGGATCAAATTCTGTGTGGGGGAACCGTATCCACATCCTGACAGGAAGCAACACACAGAAGGCTGGAGAAGCCTGGTCCTGCCAAGGACCAACTGCTGCTGTTTTGTACTTGTGGACCACTGCACCATACTCAACTCAGACCTTATTCCAAAACACTCAAGCTCCACACAGATTTCGAGAGCGATAAATGTAGTCAATGCTACATAAAACTTTCTCTCTTAAACTGTTGAAGAAACCTTGTATCCATGTAGTTAGATAGATGTCCTACACCTGGAATCATCATCAACAGGTTCATCATAAAGTTCTCATTGAAATCGCATACTTTGAATTTAAAGTACAAATACAACGACCCTTACAGAACATCACACTTATCCTATTTCCCCTTCTCATGAATTCAAACTAGAATTCTGTAATTAGAATTGGTCTGTTTTCCAAAAAAAAAACTCCTCCTTTAAACTCCTTCACACTGGTGTAACTGAAGCGGAGATACAGAAAACAGATGGTTGCTGATAAAGACAAAACTAATATTCCTTCTGAATGCTCCTACAGGGACACACTGACATTTTCAAATATTCGAAGATCGCTGGGAAGGAAAACACTACACACTGTACTTGGAAAATGGCTCCTCAGAAGAGTCCTGTTGATTATACAGTACATGTCTGTCCAGAAGAACAGCAGGATTGCTTTAGCAGTGTGAAGTGAACCTGTTGTTGGCCTTCTGTATTTTCATGTCATTGGATGAGATTAAAAACCGTTTCCGTTTGTGAGTGCAGTGTCTCTCTTGGTGGGTGTTTGGCCCGCAAAATCTCACCTTCTCAATGTATAACATATATTCGTATTTGCAGCTATGAGCCAGACACATTGGGTTTTCATGGTTACTCAGCAGTTTTATGTTCCAAACATGGGACAAAGCGGAACCAAAAATTTGGAGGGAGGAAATTTGCCAAAACCATTTATATTTATATTTATTAACATATAATTTAAAAACAAATGTAACCATCATAAAGTATATTATCGAACATAGAACCAACTTCTTTGTATTTCCACTGCCAGAAGAATGAGGCTAGGGCTCATCTACTCTCTGTGAACCTCACCAGCCTATAGAAACAGGTGGCAAATTGACCGTGCTGTTTAGATTTATGGGCAACCTCCCACATGTTTTACTCATTTGGGAGACCTTTAAAAAGATCAGATCACAGAGGAAACTGAAAAAGCAACTGGTGGCTCAAATATTGGTGAAACAGAGTGGACAGAAGGAGTAAAACTGATCTAGCTCAACACTGCAGGAAGTTTTAGTATGAAATCTTTTCAAGAGGGCTTGAGTCTGCACTGTCAGAACAAGCAGAAACTTTGCATCCTGTCACTTTATAGTTAGACTGTTGGAAGAATGAGAATCAATGCTATTCTTCTCACATGATTCTGTTTAAATTCCATCTTCCCACATCCTTTTTATGTGTGTGGCTAGTGACCCTCAAACACGCTGGACTGATACTGGATGAGAAGTTAAACACACAAGCTCAATCTGCTCAGATAAGAATAAAGGAAATTCTCTGAAGAAACATTCATCAGCAGCTGAGGTATTTCGTGACCAACTGCGAAAGTTACAGCTAGCTCTGAACTACTCAGTCGGTCTGGGATTTTACAGCTGGTCTTTATTTGTGACACTTTCAGTGAAGCATCTCTTTGTAACCAGGATTAAAATCAATCTTCTTGTGCTCTAATGTGAGGTTGATTATATTCATATATTCACATACTTATTGTTCCTGCTTTTGAATTTTTTACAAAAGCTTTCTTTTATTAAGAACTTTCCAAAAAATGTATAAATGACAATTGTGTTAATATACTGTTAAAGCTTTGGTCTGAGATATCTTTTTGTTTTTAACATTTTTAATGTATGAGAAAAAAAACACCTTGACTAATCTACATCAAACATTTATACATATACATGTATACACTATGCATCATACACTATGAGTACATTATAACTGAATTACACCAAGAAAAGGACATCATGCAGCATCATGATAGCACAAATTAAAGTGAACTGCCACATCCTCTATCATTTAATGGAAATGCAGTTGCAGCAATGGTAATATGATCACATTTTTCAGACCATCTCTTAATGGCAATATTTATAAACAATGAGTGTGTGTGTGTGTGTGTGTGTGTGTGTGTGTGTGTGTGTGTGTGTGTGTGTGTGTGTGTGTGTGTGTGTGTGTGTGTGTGTGTGTGTGTGTGAGTGTGAGTGTGTGTCTGTGTGTGTGTGTTAACCCAGAAGTAACAGTTTGGTCTATAAAATAAAATAATTTTTTTTCCTAAAGCCCAAGGTGACTTCTTTAAATGGCTTGTTTGTCCAACCAACAGTCCAATACCTACATGTATCCAGTTTACTACCACATAAGACAAAGAAATGACAAACAATTATAAAATAGCTGCAGATTTCACCGATTCACTACTCAATTAATTGATTCATCGTTTCAGCTCTAATAAAAAGCCACTATGGGAAACTTAAGATTATAAAGGCAAAGATTGTATATGTGTGACTGGTCCACTTAAATAAATGGTTAAATTAGATGTTTTGATATGCATACATCAAATACTATAGACTGTATAAAAGACGTGACGTAGCCACAAAGATGTCACCCATTGGTTTGTGGAATACCGTTTTGATACCTGAGTTTGGCATTTTGCCCGTCGCCATCTTTGTTTTTTGGAGCCAGAAGTGACCATATTTAGATAAGTGGGTGGAGCTAAGTCATCAGCTAACGCTAGCTAGCTTGGTGAGCAAGGTGCATCTGTAATTTATGTTAACTGTGATATTAATAAATTTTGGCAAGCAAAAAAAACAGCTTAAAGCAAAATGTACTTACTAGAAAAAATGAACAGCCAATTCCTGTCTTTTAGTACATCCAAACAAAACATTTTTAGGAGACCAAAATGTTACAATTAAATTTAATGAACTGACACAACTGTGAAAGGGTCAAAGTTCTAAGACAGAAACACAAAAAACACCCAAAAACAAGGTCACAACTATTTAAATGCAAACAGTGCCATGGACACGCATTGCTAAGCCTCTGTCCTGATTGACAAGTCGCTAGTCAATCATAAGGTAGCCATGCCTTAAAGCATACCCTGCTTTATCGTCTATTTTACTCTAAATGGGACCATCATTTACTAAATGAACTAAATGCAAAACTAGCGATTGAAACCATAAACTCATTAGAAAAAAGGTAAGAAGTTGGGTCAATTCTATATAACCGGACTTCTTTTTGCAACCAGTGAAGTCACCCCCTGCTGGCCATTAGAAAAAATGCAGGTTTAAGGCACTACTGCATTGGCTTCACATTTCAGACCCGGAGCCTAAGTCCACTTCTTTTATATTGTCTATGTATGCTAACACTCATGTCCAACAATGTCTCTCTCCTTTATGTGATCAGAAACAGAACAAATGCGCAAGTGTCATCTTCTTGAGGCTGGGAGCTTGTCGACCCTCCCCGCTTTTTACAACCTTACGGGGCACAATGAGTGTCATTGGCATTCATCGTAGAAGACAACTGGCTGTTCATCTTCAAACAATTCAACATGACTGAAGGGGGGGGGGGGGGCAGATAAATGCACACCAGTTCTCATGGTAGCCCCTGTGGAGATCATAATAGCTTTTGCTCTTCATAAATACCACAGAGTAAAAAATAGGCACATAACCTCACAGCACCAGCAACCTGACAATTCTCACTATAAAAATGTGTGAAATAATGCTTCTGACTTCAGAAAAATGTTATAATTAATTTAAAAATTAAAGTGCATATAACGGTCTCCCACCAGGAAGCACAATGTAGATGCCTAAGAATGACAATATGCACACATTTATATATAACTCATTTACATTAATATAATAAAAGTATATAATAAATTTATATAATTCTTGCTGCTTTATATTATGGTTTGGCCAGCGAGTGACAAACTATAAGCAATCAAATGAAGGCCTCATCAGCCTTGCACTGACTTAAAACATAAAGTCAGCAGAATAGTGATGGCATCAAAACACACAGCTGCTGTCTAGCACAGTACTCACCATCAGAACCACGGCTCAGTGATGCCAGTCCAGTCATTAGGAGAACAGCCTGCCAGGCCCACTCCTGAGGCAGCCCTACCACTACCATTACTCCAGCACAAGCACCAACCCCAGTCGCCCGCCTCCTTCAAATCCTTGAGGCGCAGCCACAACGAACACACCGGTGCAAAGAAGCAGAGGTGTAAGACTGGGTTTTATATCCTTCTGTGAAATAGCACCAGTCCACTTTCTGTCTCTCTGTGAGTGACTGCCACTCTGCCTTTCTGCACTCTCAGGAACTTCCCACAGCACACAGCAACCCCGCAGCCTCCAGCACTACTCCACACTGACAGCCTGGGAGAGACAGACACAGAGAAGAGGGGGAGAAAAGAGGGGGAAAGAGGGTGTTACTTAGTTGCTCTCTCACTGTGCTATTTGTCCAGCCCTTTCTATGAACGCTTCACTACAGAGGGAACAGCTGAGTATATGTGAATCCACGTACAGCCTCTCTCTCTTTCACACACAGACATACACAAAGATTCTCACATCACTCATACACAGAAAGAAGGGGGCAACAGGGCCGTGGATGTGAGCAGGGGCTGAACAAGGTGTGAAAGGCAGCAGTGAAAGCATGAAATGCTATTGCCACAGGCATACAAACACACAGCATGCTAAGAGGGACACAGAAACTACAGTAAGAACTAAGGAGTATAAACTTACGGAGGACATGCACATATACTTTGGTAAAACCATCTGGTATTAAATCCTGCAAGTCCGAGCTAAGAAGTGTCTGCTGCCCTGAAGGAAGAACCCAGAACAAGACTTGTACTTGTGGTTGGTGTGAAAGGGTCAACGTGTGTCATCCATGCTGGCTCAGCAACCTGAGTTTTTATGTGTGTCCGCCGACACTGCTCAGCTTTGGTGTGAAAGGCTGAGTTGCTAAAGCAGAAGCCAGACATAAATTATGTGTCTGTCAACTAAAAATAAATTTAGAGAATTACCAAATTTCCAATAAATTTCCTGTCAAGTTACTGTTCCGTCATATGTTACCAGTTAGCACATCACCAGTATTTTCTTCATTGCTATAATGATTTCATTTACTGTCAACAAGAAAACAAACAAAAAGTAGGCAAAGTGGAAAAACTGTGAAGAGTCAAAGTTCAACAATACAACTCTACATTTAAAGTTTGCATATTTGAATTCACCAAAAGGACGGATGTGAGGCTGCAACTAACAACCACCCTCCTACAAAAAGTACAAAAAGACATAAAAGTAAAATAAAAGTCCTTGAAATGCAACCTTCATCTGTCTGACAGTCTAAAAAGAAGAAAACAAGAATTTACAATGAAAGAAGCAAACAACCTCTCGACAACCCTGTCTTCTTGTAATGTGTATGGAAGTACAGCTGCAGACACAGGTGCTGTGTAAATGGCAAGACCGGGTAATAATCTGTAACCAAGAGTCTGGTATTAAAGTTCAGGCGTAGGCTGAATCGCGTTCAGTTCCTCATGTGAGTCTGTGTGAGTGAATGGGGTGAAAACACAAACACTTGTACAGGGATCAGGCCTTCACACGTCAGGTGATTAGAGCTCACACCTCCAGGCACCGCCACAACTTTGCAACTTCACACTAATCCAACACACATGCAAACAGAAAAAAAAACAGAAAAAAAAAGAATGATAACAAAAGGGACACATTCCAGTGGTGAAGATGCATGGGGGTTACAAGTTAAGAGGATTAAGTGAGCTATTAGACAAACTACATCAAGTCTACTACAACACCTACACAAATCATAAACATCTCGGAAATGGCTGAATTTCCACAATCACACATGTAAGATCCTTGTGAGTGAGAGAAGAGAGAGATGTTTATTCATTCCAAATGGTTAATGGGAAGCGCAAAAAATAAATAAAGTCCAGGTGGTGTTATAGCAGTAATGGAGGAGGGCAAAACAACAACAGCAGCCAAATGCTTCTCCACCCCACACCTGTCCCCTCTTAAAGTCTGACTGGGTGGGAACACCAGCTCCCATAAGCCATTTCTCCCCTCAAGTGCTCCACTGGCCCTATAGCTGTCACTCCTGATTTGTGCAGCGCTGTGTATTACATGTGATAAGTCAGCCTATTCTGGAGCACGAGTGCATGGGGAGCAATGTGAATGGGTCAGTGAACCTCACACACCCTTCTGCGCTCCATCAAATGCCCAGCGTGGAGCCTCCCTGTATTCTCAGACAGCCTACTCAGCCCACAGGGATGGGGGCTCCAGGGGAGTGAGCAGCTCTGTAGGTGGGGGTCACTTCACCACATAAAGGGGGTTGAAAGTGACGCAGACTGGATGGAAGACTTGCTTTCAGTAAAATTAACTCTTTGCTTCCCCTTCCTCTCGTAGTTAGAATTTTAACTGCAGAACCCATCCGTCATCACACACATAGTTACAGGATGATTAATAGTGCTGGAAAAATCAGTCTTTTAGCACCTTGATCATTCTGTAAAGCCACAATGTTTGTTGCAACTGGAATGAGAAATAGTCAGTTAGATATGCCGGCGCCAGAAAATGATTCAAAAGCTATGTCAAAAAATTGACCTATAATACGGTCTAAAAGTCAGGTTATCTCAGCCTCTACTGCTTTGATTTTTACCACTTTTTATTTTACAAGCCTCCCAACTTTATGAAAAGCACAGTGCTAAATTATTGGAGTACTTTTTTAATTATTACAGATATGCACAATTTATATTATAATAAAATATTTCTTTGCTATGTGAATAAATAGCCAGTGAGAACTACAGATCCAAAAAATACTTTCTTATGCACAATAATTACCACATAAACTGCTGTATCACAATAAACACTTTTTCCCCCAGTGTCACAAATGCTTTGAAATTACTTTTTGTATTCTCTAAATTCTGTCCAGTTAAAATGTAATGTAAAAAAAGCTCAAGATACTGTAGATCCATGGTTTCAGCTCTCAAGACTGAAAAACTCCACCTCAGTGCTCCTGACACCAAACCTCCTCGGTTCTCTGATCTCTGACACTATAAAACCCTCTGTCCTCTTTTCCTTTTTTGACAGTTACTCTACAATGTTAGCAAACTCAAAAACTCAAGGTCCACCCAAAAAAAACCCAGAGATCAAAATGCTTACTTATACCTGTGTAAATAAATAAATAAATAATAGCATACTTGAGGAGCTGTGCACATGCCACACAGACTGTCTGCACTGTAAACACTATGCACATCAGCATATCGCCTCTTATCTTTGAAGACATTTCCACATAAACACATCAGACGTTATTGTGCAGGATGTACTTAAGTAAATCAAGTACCTCTCCACGTGTCATTATGGCACATGTAAAGGTAACCTTTCTACTGACACTGTGCTTTACTGTAGTACAGTGGGCATTCATTTTGGATTTGGGAGAGGCTGGGATGGGGGTGAGGGGAGTTGTTTAGCTGTGAGATTATTTTTAATTTGTTTTGAAAACTGTATCCCTCACATTCTGTCCTCCAGCAGTCAGAGATCAATAAATGCAGCTTGCTTGTTTGTAATAATCAGTCTCCATTTCATAAGGCAACATTTTCTTATGAAATAGAGACCTTACAATAATACTGCAGTAGTATTACAATGCACCGTGAAAATTAGCCACGTTTTTTATTTCAGAAAAGGACTTTAAAGGCGCAAGTGCACCTTTCATCATACAGCAAGAAAAACGGGATGGATGACTGTGAAAAATCACCGCTAACCTGTGAAACAAAAAGCCATGGCAGAACACAGATGATGAAATTACTCCGGGGCAAAGATGGAATGCGTATCATGAGCGATGTTCCAGCCGGGGCCAAACTGACCCCCAGCTCTGTGAAATTAGGAGGATTTTCAGCAGCTTAGTGTTAAAACTGCTGTCATAGAATCCTGGAAAGGAGTTTATTACCGTGGCAACACAGCTGTCTGGCCCAGATGGTCCAATCAAGGTGCAAGAGTAGAGAACGCGTGACACCATCTTCATCATCCAGCTAGACAAAGATGATTTCCTCTCATCACTGAGTTATTAGAAACAATGACTTACCATATTTTGTATCATGGAGCAGAACTAGTGTGGCAACTTTTATTTGATTACTGTCATTAATCTTTATATCAAATGTGTTATTAATAGATTAATCATTTAGTTCTACGAGATGTCAGTAAATAGTGAAAATTGCCCATCTCAATTTCCAAAATTTCCAAAAAGGGGAAAACAACCAATCCTCACATGTGAGAATCAAATGTTTTGCATTTTTGCTTAAAAAACGACGTAAACGATGAATTAATTATTCAACTAATTGTTTCATCACTGCATATTTTCAACCACCAGTTATAAATTGCACACAAAAAAAGGTGTCAAACAGTCTTTGTCTGACAACAAGCCAATTATGTATTGTAAATTGTAATGAAAAAACTTTTTTTTTTTTAATAGATAGAATAGAACACAATGGAAAAAGGAGTATGAAGAAAATCTGATGTAGCCTAGTCAACAGCATGAAACGTACTGGAGATTATCCATCAAAATCCAAACACTCAAGTTCACACAAGAAATCAGACAATATCTATATCCACCGTTGTATACATTATAAATATATAAATAATGGTGATATAGCGTGAGATCCCTGCAGATCCAATGCAGAGTCTCAGCCCTCATGAAAAAGAAAGACCCTGATGAATATTCAAGAGTCACACAATAGTAGGGCCAAATCATTCTGCTGAGATTGACGCTTTGAAGTCCCAAAGAATGCTGAGAGGGAAGAAAAACGTCATTCATAGGAGTGAAAAGGCTGTCACAGCAAGATTCACCCTCCTTGCCCTCCCTATGTCTGTCATGCTGTCTCATTCTCTCACTCTGTCTCACTGTCTCTTTCTTTCAATATGTGACAATGTAGTGAGATATTGAAAAACACTGAAACATCAACACCATCACTTTGAATAATTTCTTTCTGCCAATATTCATGTTGTTAGCCAGTATAACTTCTGGAAAAATGCAATTAATTTAGGATCTGACCTGTCAAACAGAAGAATGCTTATAAACTCATAACTCTGTGTTCCCGACAACAAGGAGAGAACATGTATCCACATAATTGAATAATTATTAATTATTATAACTAAATGTCCCTTTTTGTCTTAATGCAAAATGCAACATTACAGAACATGCTTTACATCCACCCTATTCTGTTTTTACAAGTTCTGTGAAAAAACCCTGAAGTGAGTCTTGTATTGAACAACTACAGCTGCAAATAATCTGATCAGATTTTCACAAAGTCTACTTTTCTTTTGACCTACTGATATAGCTTCTTCATGACAACATAATAAAATCACTCAGAGGTACAGAAATGTTGTAATCTCTTTATATTTGACTACTAAACTCTAAAGCTAGCTGATTCTGTGGACCAATAAGTGACTGCACCTAAAACATCTGTGGCTCAGGTTTCACCCATGAGCACCAAACAGCCACGCAACCTTACAGATGGATTCTATGTAAAGAAGTGTCTGTCCAGCTCTGAAGGTGCCGTTAATAAAGTCCTCTGTGACTTTCCGCGGTCGGGGCACTCTCTCTCTCTCTCTCTCTCTCTCTCTCTCTCTCTCTCTCTCTCTCTCTCTCTCTCTCTCACTCACTCACTCACTGAAGGTCACTAGGCCAGGTCTTACTGGATCTCTACTGAGTAAACCTCTTGTTTTTGTCAGCAGGCCTGGCTGCCAGTGGGCTGTACTTAAGTTAATTCCCTCACAGCTCTGTTCCCATTCATTTTCTGGCCACTTGATCATTCTACTCTGGCATCTTACATAATAGTATGTACTGACATTGCAAACATACACCAAACCAAAGGCAACATTTTGTTGGAATCACACGCGGCAGTGTATAAACCTATAATTAATCATTCTGAACTGCTACAATGATAAAGAAATTTCAGAGGAGAAAAAGCATGGAACGTTGTACACATTTGACATAGGCTACATGGAAGTATTTACATCTAAAGTATGTTGCAGTTCACCAACACGCTTTTCGAGGAGCTCAATTTAGACCCAAATTTAGAACGGTTTTAACCATTCACAGCAACTTGGTGATTCAGAATATACTACAAAACGAGGATTACACACAGTTGTTTCTCAGTAATGGTAAAAGAGGAACAGGTGCTCACAATTCAAGGAGAAAAATTACAGATTTGAGATTTTCTTAACATGGCTTTTGTGCAGCAGGATTTGAAAAACCGAGGCTCTTCTTGCCAAGTCAACCAGGAGCATTTAATGAAGGGATTGTTGCCGAGTGTCCACTGGGCTGCGTCGGGCAGACACCGCAAACCAAAGGGTCTAATTAAGGGGTTACTCTGACAGTCAGACAAAGCAGACAGCAGGGGTTAAGATGCTGGTCTACAAACTGGCTGTGACCCTCACACCTGCCTGGTTGCATTATACTGCAACATGTCCACGCACAGTGGACACGCTCACACTGACACATCATTACTGAACTGGTACCTTACCACACACACTCACAAAGAAACGGGGAAAGAGAAAGAGAGAGAGGCAAGCGGACCTATAGGCAAGTAATAATGCTGGGGTGTCAATGCAGAGCAGTGTCATCTCATATCTTTAAACGTGTGAACAAAAGTAAGTAAGCATATTTATGAATCTGAAGCACCACAAGAGTTTAAATGACATGTAGACCTTTTCAGCGTAAAAGTAGCATGTTCTTTTTTTCCAAACATATTCATGGAGAGAGAGGTTTAGTTACTGGTGTTACATAGAGAGGCTTAACATTAACCCACAATAGGTGAAGCCTGGCAGGCTGCTTAGGGGCCCCATATATGAGTGTGTCAAAAGTTCATGCCCTCCTTCCACTGTTCACACTGCAAAAACAAAAAGATCGCCCAGTGTGAGCTATAGCCCCACCACTTACAAGACTGATTGCTACAGAGTGGCTCCACCTGTCTCTTGCTCCAATTAGTCTTGCAAGCCACTGAAGTGCTAAATAACCAGCAGGGAGGGAAGTGACAGGACAGCAATATGGTAAAAGAAATGGAAGAAAAAAATGCAAGAAAAGAATAGGAATGGACGATGAGCAGAGACAATAGTTTAGCTTTTCTTTAAGTTTCAGTTTAGAAGAAAAGAGGATGCATTACATTCAGGGGGGAAGTTAAGATGTCCCAGTTTAGACCTTTCAGAATGAAGCAAGTCCCCTAGAGCACTTGCTTCCTCAAAGTTCACAGGAGGCTCCAATTATGGGAAACTGGTCGTGTATTTACCATATCACATGCTCTTTAACAAGCACTAATTGTGTGTGTGTGCACTGAGCGCGTGTAGGAATGTCGTACCAAAGCTGCAGGAAATGTTTAATGAAGAGAGCAGCTTGGACGACATGGTTTGTGTCAAATCTGTCAAAAACTATATACAGTAAACCAGAAAGTGTGAACCTGAGGTGACTGGGACAGATTAATAAAAGAACATGAAAAGCCAAGTCTATCAGTTGGTGTGTACGCAGATTATTTTAGTTTTAAAACTGCAGTATCTAATGTCTACCAATTTTAAGTAAAAATATAAATTTTGGCTAAAAAATTGCTTTTATTCAGATTGTGTGTTTAAAAAAAGTTCTTCCATCTCCAGCGGCAAGCGGACACCATTCATCTCCATTATACAGTGAACAAGGTTGTCTTGGGGTTAGGAGGACAGCACATAATGCTTCTGTTAAAATAAAGATGAGAGAAGTAAAAACTATAACAAAAGTCTTTTCACATACAAATAATTTGTATTTTGTACTGTTTTTTCAGCAGAAACATAACCAATAAATTCTTCCTTTTTACCCTCACTTTTATGCATCTAAGTGAGCTTTCAGTCTCTGGCCATTATTAGAGCAAGACAACAACCACAGGATATAAACCTCAGTGATCCCTTCACAGGTGGAAACACACAGTTCAAAAGTAGTTCAACTGACCACACAGCATTAGCAATCTGTGACCAATCTATCTAACCAACTGCAACAGTCTCCTTCAATGTAGATCAATACTGGTCAACAATAACAATCTCAATATGATCTTATCGAATAGTACATACTGTCATCTAAATGTGTTTCAATGCCACAAAAGTAGTGTCTTTAAACCACAAAATCATTTTTTTTATAAATGCCAAAGTCATTATTTTCATTTGATTAATATGTTAACTCAAAATCCACAGATAAGGGAAACTGAACAAGAACCAATTAGGTCAATTCCATGTACTAACAGCATATATGGAGGAATAAAGCCTGTATGTTATTCATCAGGGCCTTTTGCACACTGGAGCCTTTTTAACATTCCCCTTCCCTGGCTGTACCAATGCATGAAGGAATGGATACAACCCAACCCTTGGAACAGCTTTTGGACTACATTAATGCACCTCTCTACGGACTAGTTGACACTGACAGTTGGGGTTTAAATGGCAAATTAACCGTCCGTAGATGCCCCCAGAAAGACTCTGTTCATTAAAACAGACGCTCTTAGCCATTGTGATTAATGGTGTTTGGATGAATTTAGTTTTACTGCTTTATAATTCACAGGGAATTAATAGAAGGGGCTGGCCCATTGCCTCTGGTCAAACTACCTGCTCTGTGTTTTTGGGAGTATATGGCGAGAGCAGGAGAAGGGAGTCTTCCAAGCATATTTTCCATGCACACCCACACCCATTTCTTGGCTGTAGTGAAAGAGAGTGAAAAGCTCTATTGTGCGTTTGTAAGTAGTGGGAAGGCTAGAGTGATACAGCACACACCTCAGATCTTTGACTGCATGGTCACTAACAGCATTTCAAAAGCAGATTTATTCTAAGAGGGTTGGATTACAAACTGTGATTAAGCTTTAAAATTGTCATTTCAGAAAAACACCAGCATTTTGCATAGATGCACTTAGTCCTTAGCTTTTTGGAAATTAAATCAGGAAATGTTAACATGTTTCAATATATTTCACCCTTGTTGTCAGTCGCAAAAGCACATGATGATTAAGATCAACCTCAATTAAAGTGAAAAAGCACTGAGAGGCTATACGTACTCACTCAGACAGCAATTAAAGACAATGAAACAAGGAGATGAAGAGATACAATTACCACAGTTGCCCATAATTTGCACATGACTGCCACTTATTGTATTAACTTAATGCCTAAATGGGTAAATTAAATGAGGTGTTAGTTTATTGGACAGAGAAAGACACACAGTAGTCGTAATGTACGAGTGTCACAGCCGTTGATGCTTAAGGTCCTATTTTGATGCTGGAGCAAATCAAGCGCAGTGACCTTTTCCCGAAGTGGACTGTTTTCCATCTGTGAATGCTAATACCACATTGAGCTGGAAACACACTATAGGTACACATTTGGGTGTCACACTGCATGTTTGAACCTACAGCATGCTTATTCCAGCAAGGACATGTGCAGTTCAGTTATTTTGTGCTACGTTCATTGTTCTAGTTGTTTCTTTTTGATCTGCACTGAGCTACATTAATAGATTCTTATTGGTCAGCCAAAACTGCTTATATGATGTATGTGAGGTTTCCATTAATTTGAATAAATCTTCACAGCAACATTTGACCTGCACCTTTTGAAGGATGTGCCCGACCTTTTCAAGGTGCTGCAAAATTGCAAAATCCAAAGTGAATAACTTTTATGATATCATATCTATCTTATGATATATGTCTAATGTCTTCATGAGGAGTGGATGTAGTTAGTTCATAGGGCCAGTACTGACACATGAGGGGACATGTTTGTGGATGCTGATTTAACCCAGTACCGCAGACTTGTGGGGGTGATTCAGATTGAGGTTGATTTCGGAAGGAGGAAGACGGAAGCGAGCACGCTGCAGGCTGAGGCTGGAAAGCCACACGGAAAACACTATTGGAGAGAGACTGTTTATGATTGAAGAGACTTTTTCTTGTTTTTAGGAGTAGGATGGCGGAGAAGTCAAAAAGAGGCGCTGGAGCTGCTCGGAGCACGCGAGCAGGCTGTTCCTCTCGATGACCGACGCTAGCAGGCCCGGATCCGAAAAGCAAAACAACACGGCGGTTGGGTGAGGGCCCTGACACATTGCTCTAGTTATGTTATATGGTATTTATTTCACACACATAGTGTATTTTCTTTTGGTATAATATAATCAACATAACTGTATAATAAGCAGCAAGGCTTCGGATGTCATCAATTACGTCATTTGTCTAAAAATATTACAAGCCTCGACACACGCTTCAAGGAAAACTTCAGGGATTTCTCTATACACACTTCGAAGCCTCGGCACAGAGTGTAACATCACTACTTTTTGGCATCGCCTATAGACAAGAAGTTGTAGTGTCAGTAATGCATGCTTTGTCTCATTTTGTCAAGTAGATTTTGTTGTTGTGCTCCAGTTTTCTTTTGTTAGTTTCAAGTTTTGTATTTTTCTGATTTATAAGTGTTTCTTCACTATCACACTTCATCACTCAGGTACCATCTCCACCCACATTTCTTCTTCTTCATGACCTTATCCCTTAGCCACTCTCTGTCTGAATTCAACCAATGATAATTACAGATCTAAACAGATGTGTTCCCGTCAACAAAAATACTTCCAGATCCATCACACACACACACACACACACACACACACACACACACACACATTCATCACAGCACTTTAACTAAGCTTGTACTTTTTCAGGATTTCACCCAACTTCCTGTCCAGGAAAGATTTGCAGATGCCCAAAAAGATATCTACATTCAGCTGTTACACTTCTCATCTTGGAGAGAAACCCTGTTGATGATAATCCCCATAAACACAGATCTTTATTTTGTACGTCAATCCCGTAGTCAATAAGGTTAGATAGGCAAGTGCAGATGTGGATGTTTGAATGCAACTGCACTGCGACTGATATGATAAAGAGAAAAATCAAATCTCCATCATGTGCACTTATAGTCTACAAGCTGAGAAATTATACATGGACTGTATAAGGAAATCAATCAATAACAACACTCAGCAAACAACAAATCCCATTGTTTTCTGTGTAGTAATCCAACTTGTTGCTTTGCCTCCTTAAACTCACGGGGCTGATTGTGTTAATCCCTCAGCTCTAACAAAAGCAGATGAGACTTCCCTGTTTTCTTCAAGGAAGGTCTGACTGAGCGTTAAACCGTCTGCTTCCCTGGCTGATGGGAAACCCAGGGGCACTGCAGTCTTGGCAGGGAAACCCTGTCTCTGGTTGGCTGGCTGACCCTGAGCTCATTTGTCAATCAGGCGCCTTTTCCCTTAATTAGGAGAAACTCTCCAACAGCTTGTGTTGAGCCTCAGCAGAAACATGTAATTGTGGGAAAAGCAAGTTGGTTTACAATTCTCTGCTTGACTGTCTGTATTTCCTCTTTGAAACAAATGTTTAACAAAAATTACACTGAACCTTTTGATGCTGTATTACACATGTAAACCAAACAAATATTTCTATAGTGGAATATTTATTATTTTAGGCACCACATTTGTTTTGGAGGTAAAAGAATGTAGTCACAAAAAATATCCTTTATTATGAGTCCAACATAATTTTAAACATTCATATCTGCAGTGTGGGAATAACAAATAACATGCTTGATGTCTGTGATGGACTGTCTGTGAGGGAGTGACACATGAGATACACAACAGTTTGTCTTAATAGTTCACATCTGTGTGAAATTATGGAGCACTTTGGACAGCACTTTGTGCAGTGGTGTGGAAATTACCAGAAGAATCATGCAGTCCATGCACATGTTCCTCTTAAGTGTCAGACAAGTGGAGACGTCACACAAGTTAATTTATTTTGCTGAGTAAAACCCAGAACATTTCTACTTACTCTTACTCACTAGTCCATGTTGCAGGTTCCTGGTTTTACTCTGGGAAGTTATCAGGGACCTTGACCTATACATTCAACACAAAATGTTTATTTTGAAACTGTTCTGTCGATTTATAAAAAGGTCAAACTACTACAGATTAGGCTTTTATGGGTTTTCTCAACATGACATTCACTGCAGTGATCCTAGAAATAAAAAATCTGATATAAATAGAATGACTCTGGGCTAATATGAAGACCACTATAAGATACTATCAAATCTGAACCAATAACTACTCTTGGGCACTGAACTGTGTGTGCATGCAATATAATTGTGTTTTGAGAAAATTTATTGTAAGTATCAGTGCTCTCATTCCATCAGTAAAAGTGCATTCAGTGGCATTCAGACATAGATTATTAGGCTTTCTACTCTAATACATGTAAATCTTTCTCCCCTAAGATCAGAGCACATTAGATACGGAGCTATCGGTAGCCTTTCCCCCTGACGTTGTTGTTTGCTCTCATCCAATGATAGCACAATGAAAACACAGGAAGCAACTCAGAGAGCAATGCGGCTGCGATCAATGACTCTGTGTCAGACTATAAGCTAGGTGATGTCTTAACGTCTGCCCTCCTCACTTCTCAACCCCCTCTTTCCCTCCAACAGGCCCGTCATGTCTCCCTCTTCCGCTAATGTATCTGAATGCAGTGTCATCCAGGGCCGCCTCGAAGCAGTCGATAAATACTGGAAATGCTATCCATCTCTGAAACATCACTCCTTCACTTACTGTAAGTGAGCATCACTGTGGGCACCATCCCCACACTGCTGACAGGAGGAAGACAACACCAGGCGGCCCCGGCTATGACTGAGCATCATCAGATGCAACCACAGACATAGTTTCCACTACTAAAATTGCAGAGAACAGACTGCGTGTCTGAATTGGGCTCTCGTTTTTAAAATATGAGCCGGTGTTTCAAATCATTCCAGGAGTAAAGAATAACCTACAAAAAGCAGACCTTATGTATGATGTATGATAATATGCAGTTTCCCCCTCATATCCTCTGAAATTGCAACATCTCTTGGCTTCAGTGTTGGTATTTATTACTTCTGGGCAACTGACTAATACATCAGAGCGTTCCGCTGGCAAGGAGAACTAATTTTAGTCTTCCAAAGTTAAAGTAGGTGGATAAACACCAGCTGAAGGTGAATTTGAATCATGCATGATGTCAAGAGCAACGCTTCCAAATGTATTAAACGCTTTGATCCTTAACCATTTCATTGACATTTTAATAATACTATAATATAGATTTTCTAATTTAATAAGAAACAGTGTCAGAGGTCAGTCATGGATGAAGCTTAATTAACAGATGTGGGATAAAGGGCTTGCAGGAAATGACTACAAAGCACCAGGCCTTCATGACAGAGCTAGACCGATAAATCAGCCTGGCCATTATATCTAATATATTATATTATTGCTGATATATTGGTATACATTTTTGCCAATAAAAAGTAACAGGAAATTGCAGTACAGAAATGCCAAAGATGCATTTGAGGTGATGTAGAAGCAGTGTTTTCATTATATAGTTTATATATGTAAAATGTGTTTGTCAGCTGTAAAAAATCTGGCTTAGTACATTTTGGTCACAATTCTCTAATAACCAAATTTAAGGGAATGTGTATTTTATGTTTAAAAAAATTATTACTGGCTGATTTTCTGGCAATACTTTACAATCCTAAGGATGTAAGTAAGCAGCTTAACCCTTGTAAGGTGTTCATATATTGCTACACAGCCAATGTCCCCAGGTCTGGTGGACCCACCACGTTATTAGGCTTTTAAATCAATACAGCCATAACAATTTATGTAAAAATACTTAACAGATGTTTACTTTAGCTCAATTACCAATGATATATACATGATTTATGGTTCACATTTGCCATGTACCCCTGTGAGATCACATTTATGATCATATGATCATTTTCATTTTTTGTGCGAAAACAAGGAAATTAAATTATAAAAAAGGTATAAAAAAAAATAGAAACAAGATTTTTGATCATTATTGGTGCTTATTTCTTAGAACTTAATCGGAACAGGTGAAAGTGCTTGAAATGTAACAATTTTGTAACTTTGTGTGGGAAGAGCAGGTGCAGAAAGACAACATTCCCGCACACAGACACCTACACTCACACACATACAGACACACACAGACACCTACACTCAGACAGACAGACAGACAAAGACACACCGACACACACACACACACACACACACACACACACACACACGGCCCAGTTAGGAGGAGGACACAGTTAAGTTTATTACACAATTATTACACTCACACACCTCAGATGTAATAGTTATGTGTAGGGGGGGTGTACTGTGTGCAGCCATTGAAAATAAGTTATTTTTTATGTTCTTCACAGAAAATGAGCCAAGGCCAATGAGTTTGAGTTAGAAGAAATAATAAATAGCATCATTTTTCTTTTAGCAAACACTGAAAATGGGTCCCACAGACCCAAACACCTTACAAGGGTTAAATAGCTAATTTAAACATAATACATTCATACTGTAAGGCTATAAAAGCATTCTGTTTTTTCCAGGGCCTCATTTAAAATAGTGTGTAATATATATATATATATATATATATATATATATATATATATATATATATATATATATATACTATAGAAATATGGACCTTGAATCATACACCTCTTCCTTTTATCTGTGATCAATACTGTTGGGCAAGAGGGCAAGCATTTCTTCCACCCTGACTCCATGGAAAAGTGTTGATTTTCTGAAAATAATTGTATTTGGTTGTTTTCTGCTCTCTTGATTGGCTGTGAGGACTGGAAACTTGTTGGCAGAAGCATCTCATTAGACCATTTCCACCTTCAAACCTTCTGCTCTCTGCAGCAACAGCAACAACAAGTCTTGGTTATTGTGATCATGATTGTGCAATTTAAGCTATAGGCTTTGAACCCACTGCTGTATTTCAAAAGAAATGTTCCAAAAATATATCTCCTTTTCTAAACTGAACTTCTATGACATTTATTTAGCTGCTTCATGTTGTACACTGGCTACACAAAAAACAAATCAATAATGCCGGACCGTAAGGTCTAATTGTATGCTTTATTATAACCGTTTCTTTTGCACAAATTCGAGCTTCATGGTGCAGATTCAGGAAGCTGGGCGCACCGTGTTTAAATTTCTCAAAGCTTTCAGTTTTTCCTTTCCTTTGCAATTAAACAAGCTTGTGTTAGACCAAATTGTCCAGATGACTTGTCAGTATGACTTAATTCTTACAATTTTACACCTCTATTAGATTTGTCAATGAGTGATTTCTACCTGATCTGACTTCCACTGACAAGTACAATAATTCAATGCACTTTCCAATAATATTTTGAGTTCACCATAGCCTCCCGAGTCAGTGTAATTAATGGCGCCATGGGTCCTGTGAGAGTGGGACCAGCTGCTTGTTATGTCTTGTCACCAGTCTCATTTTTTTTTTACACCTTCGGCCACATCCCTCTCTTCCGATGCCAAGAATACTGGTGAAGTATTGCTGGGTCTGAGGACTCTTTGTGCCCACCCTCAGAGAACAAACACTATTAAAGACTCAACAGCGTGCCCCTTTGCCCATCCCCAGAGTGCAGGCAGTGCCAGCGTCTGTAACTGGAGAACAGAGAGCAAAACAGCTGCTCCCAGTCTACCCTGCATCTGCCACAACTGTGATCTCATGGAACAAAGTGAGAATGCAACCACACGTTTCGACTGGGTGTTCAGTCACACTCAGCCATTGTCCTCTCTCTCACACACTCTCTCTACCTTTTCTTCTTCTGTCACACTGATCCACACAAGGACCCAAGATGCACAGCATGGATCATCTAACATGTTCAATCCATTGTCAGTCATTGCTGTGATGTATATTTTCTTATGTATATATTTAACTCTGTTGTATTGTGAGACCTTTCATGACAGACATTTATCCTGTAAAGCAGTGGTGCACCCCAGTTGGTCGCCAAGGCCACTGGCTGGGTTCTTCCAACTGATTGATGTTTTGTTTTTTTGGTAACTGCTGTCCCACGGACAGGTGTCTCAAACAGGCTGGCTGCATCTACCATTTAAATTGAGACCACCTGTTAACTGATATACATTTACTCCTACTACACTTATTAAGAGGGGCACTTTCATAGAGTAAGGGAACTTGTGACACACACATTTACACACAAAAAAAAATGGTTGCAGCAGAGGGTTGAGACTTGCTGACTTTATGTCCCTAGTATGGGTCAGGCTCCAAAAATGCTCAATCCTACACTTCCCGTAGTGCAACCAGAGAAAGTATTGAATTGACTGGTAAACAATGATCTGACAAAGCTTAGACAGCGTTGTGAGGTATTTGGTGTTTTAAGCCCCCAATGTCATCTTCCAGGCAGCGCTGCCTGGAAGGCACTAGGATTAGGCAATGGTTAGGGTTAGGGTTAAGGTTAGGTGCCTTGAAGTCGACGGTCGCAGCGCTGCCTGGAAGTCGACGTCGGGGGCTTAAAACACCATCAAGTGCGTTGTGACAACATGCTTTTTTGAACTAGCAGTAAGATTGGAACAAAATGGCAACATGACAATATAGTGTCAATTACAGACTATTTTTATATACAGGATATATCATGATTTTGACCACAAGATTAGAACATTTTTACAAAATACTCCAGGGTCTTTCAGTCAACCACCAGTTTTTTCCTCTAATCATCCAATGTCTGAAATCAATTCTACTTGGACAGAGTCCATATTTTCTGCAAGCATGCAGTAAAAAGTCAACTTTTATAGCTATATACTGATCATTAGTAGTAGTGTATGTATCTTTAGTAGATCCATTGCCAAATACAGTTACAATTCCTTTAATTTCATAAGTCAATGCTTATACAGTGTGGGTGGGTCTCTGAGAAATTACAACAAAATCTACCTCAAACTAACTCACTCTCGAATTCTTATTCACAGAGCCTTCAATGCTCTTTGACACTTTCTCAATAAGGCGTTAACAGCTGCTTTTAACAGCACACCTGAACTGATGCATGGCTGCATCTTTTTACTCTACAAGAGAGTGGAAGGTATTTGGGAAACCATTCAGTACTCTCGCACACATCATCATCTTATTTGTATCTCAGACAAAGGAGGAACACTTGTTCAACACCCACCTGCAGCAAAACAGTCAGTGCAGTACTTATCCAACATAACTTGACTGGAAATAGTATGCATTTGTTAAAGAATGCAAGTTGTGAGTTTTTTTCTTCTTTTTTTGTGTGCGTACATGCACATGAGTGTACCTGCTAGTGTGTTTTGTCCACCTTTAAGATGCAGTTATGTGTGTAAAGTTTCCCCATATCACTGGCCAGTTCCATTCTACCAGGCTACTGGCCAAATAGCCAATTATAGCACTGGTATTGGCAAGCTACTCCCGTGTATAAAAAATATTGTACATAGCAACGTGTTACAATCGAGCGTTCATTTCTGCAATCCTCTTAGACACCTGTTTTACCTCCAGTCCTATTGGCCAAAATGAAACGATTTCCAGCATGCTCAAACAAACCTTGGCTGGCTACTTATTCTAAAGTAGCTGACTTCTCCCTCTAGTGCAGTTTAGTTTGATTAGGATAGATGGAGGCAGTGTGTTAGTCAGCAGCCGCTAAATGTCCACACAGGCATACAAACAACAAGCTAATAATGCATAGACTTCTGGGACTGGCATTTAAACTGAAAAACAAAATGGCAAAATTGCCCACTCTCGACCCAGATAACGACTCCACTAGGTAACATTAAATCTGCCACAAATGGGCCTCTGCTTGTATTAACTTCTATACTTAGATGTGGTGAGGCATGCAGTCAGCGTGACTGTGTGCATGTAGGTATGGCAGAGTGTCAGTCCAGTCACCAGACAGTGCGTCTCGGATGGATCAATACAGGATTACGAACAAATCCCTTGCTTCAGACCTTGTTTTTAAGTGTGTTCAATCCTAAAGTGTGAAAAGGTTTTACCTCATGAAGCTAGGTGATTTTGGAACTTTCCAGCTTGCCTGTCAGACAGTTAAATACACAAACCTGCTAAATCTGTTTCTATCCATCACATTTTAACATTAAACTACTACTAGGCAGAAACAAAAAAAAGCACTTTCTTTAAGATGCCTCCGTTTTGGATGCAAGTGTGTCTGTGTGTGTGTGTGTGTGTGTGTGTGTGTGTGTGTGTGTGTGTGTGTGTGTGTGTGTGTGTGTGTGTGCCTGTGCAAGTGCTGCAGCCACTTGGCACATGGCACTGGTCACACCTGCAGCCCAAGCCCATCAGGTAATCAGGGGAAGGCGTTAAGAGAGCCAGCCCAAGGCTGCATGGGAGAGAGTGAGGAACAAAGGACCAGAGAGGCAACACAGCAGGAGCTTTGTTGTTCAGTAAGGACATCGGCTGGAAAAAGGACTGACCTCTCGCTCTACTTTAAGACTGACAGATCCCGGACGGGAAGAAACCTAAGTTAAAGTTTGTTCCACTACCCTTTTCCTGACCTAAGTTATTAAAGAACACTTTATGTTAAAGCCAACTGTCTCTGAGTTACCTATTTTTATTGTGAATCGGGCTTTAAAGTCCCCTGGGTTGCTACATTTTGGTTTCCGTCGCTAAAGATTCACAATGAAATAGGCAGAAGAGAGAGACACAGCTATTGCTATGGAGAGTGCATTAGCCCAGCTTGTTCAAACCCAAACCCAGCAGCCCCAAAGCCTGGTGGCCTTACAAGATGCTATGACTGCGCTGGGCCAGCATTTGATGAAGCCAGAGAAGCCTACAGAGCCTAGTAAAGTGCTGACCAAACAAGGTGGTGAAGATGATATCGAGGCTTATCTGGAGGTGTTTGAAAGGACAGCAGAGAGAGAGTGTGTTGGCCTAAAGCAGAGTGGGCAAGCATCCTGGCCCCTTTCTTAACAGGTGAAGCTCAAAAAGCCTGTCGGGACCTTGCACTCCTAGATGTGAATAATTATGATGCATTGAAGGCGGCCATTTTAGCTCATCATGGCCACAATCTCCAGACAAGGGCGCAACGGTTCCATTCCAGGATCTATGATGGCGTCCCAGTACGACCACAGGTTGCTGCACTGATGTGCCTGACCCGCGGCTGGCTAACCACCAGGGATGGACTCCCAGCCCTTGACCGGATTGTGATGGACAGGTGCATTAGAGCTCTCCCAGCAGACGCAAAACGACATGCCTCCCAAAGCAGCCCCCAGACAGTGGATGAACTGGTAGCGCTGTTGGAGAACCACCAGGTCACAGTGGAGCTTATGCAAAGCAGCCGGATCCACGTCCAACGTCCAAGCCGTTCTGACCCCAGGGGAGACAAGACAAGGCTGATAAGGGGGATGTGGAAGCACCGAATCAACACCACAACACGCAGGTGGGGCAGCCTAGGTCACCCCCACAGCGTCGACCTCTGGTGAATCACGACCGCCGGAGATGTATTATCTGTGGATAAGAGGGCCATTTTGCTTGGAGTTGTCTCATCAATGATGAACCAATTCCCACAGCTGGGTCAATGGACTCCCCACAAAAGAATGGCAGCTACCTCACCACCTGCTGGGCCCATGAAGGGCTAAAGGCCCCTTTTTCTGAGTTTCTCCTTGCTGAAGGGTTAAAGGGGGCTGGAAAAGGGCAGTTTGGGACCGCCCAGTTGGAGGATGCCAATTTGGAATACGCCAGACAAAACCTAGTGGTCGTTGAGGGGAAACGTGTGGAGGGGGTGAGTCAACTTATTTTTCCACATTTTTCAGGGAAAAAGGGCCTCTTGTATAGGGTGGTTAAGCAGGGTGAACTTGTTGTTGATCAGCTGCTAGTCCCAAAATGCTATGTTCCCAAAGTTTTGTACCTTGCCCACTCACATCTTTTGGGAGCTCATTTAGGGGTGGAGAAGACCTACAACAGAATCTTGGGTCGATTCTACTGGCCAGGGGTGAAAGGGCGGTCCAGGATTATTGCAAAAGCTGCAGGGAGTGCCAGAAGACCGCCCCAAAAGGTATCCTATCGGAACCCCATGATCTCTTTACCTATAATTGACACCACCTTCCAGAGAGTGGCCATGGATATAGTAGGTCCCCTGCCAAAGTCCAGTAGGGGGCATCGGTATATCCTAGTCATCATGGATTATGACACTCGCTACCCCGAGGCCGTCCAATTACGTACTGCTAATGCTAAAGCTGTTGCCCGAGAATTATTCCTCCTCTTCAGTCGAGTTGGCATTGCAAAGGAATTCTTGACGGACCAGGGAAGCTGCTTCATGTCTCGGGTAATGAAGGAAATGTGCAGATTTTTAAAAGTGAGTCAAATAAGAACGTCAGTGTATCACCCACAGACAGATGGCCTTGTAGAGCGGTTTAGTCACAACCGTCGCTATGGGCAGGCCATAGGGGGCCGGGCCCGCCCCCAAAAATGCTTGTGCCCCCCCACTTGAGGCACAGGTTTTATATTATCATAGTTGCTAATTTTGTGTTGCATTAATGTTGCATTCTTTATCATTAAAACATAAAAAATATAAAGAAACAATGGTGTGATTTTGTTTGATTGATGGGAATCTACATTGCAACAGTCTATCACAGCCTTACTAAAAAGAAAGTTAGGTTACGTACGTGGCTAGCGCCTCCCGCTGTACTGACAGGAGGGACTGGAGAGAGGACAGCGCTGCCTCCACTCAAAGTACCGGTATGTTCAAAGTCTCTGTGCGTGTGCGTGTGTATGTGCGTGCATGCGTGTGTGTGTGTGTGTGTGTGTGTGTGTCTCATGGCAATGCATATCCCTCTGTTGACTGCTTTAAAATGCAATGTTTGAGAGATGCTTCTGGTGTTACATATAATATGTTGAGTGTTTTATGGATATTCATAACATTGCTTCTATGTAATGTGGTGTAGGCTATAGACTACCTGGTCATATTGCTGTTGGTTATGTTTAACGTGATGATTACGTGCTGCGCGAATAGAGTATACGATTATTATACATATACGTACTGTAGGCTAATAATAATTGTGCCCTCCCATGCATTTCATATGCCACCATTAAGACTGAGGTCTGGCGACGGGTCTGGGTTTAGTAAGACCCTCAAACAGATGCTGAATGATGTGGATGGGAAAAATTGGGACCAACTAATTCCTTTTGTCTTGTTTTCCATATGAGAAGTTCCCCAAGCTTCCACAGGGTTTTCGCCGTTTGAGTTGCTCTATGAACGGAGACCCAGAGGCATGCTGGATCTGGCTAAAGAGGCTTGGGAGCAACAACCATCACCCCACCGCTCCGTCATAGAGTATGTGGATCAGATGCAAGAGAGGATGGCTAAAATATGGCCACTCGTATGGCAGCATTTGCAGCAAGCACAACAAGCCCAGGCCCAGGTCTACAACCGGAATGCTCAAGTGCGGGAGTTCCGGCCTGGAGAGTTTGTCCTTGTCCTCATACCAACTGCAGAGTGCAAGTTCCTGGCAAAGTGGCATGGGCCCTCTGTGGTGGTGGAGAAAGTAAGTGGGGTCAACTACAAGGTGAGACAACTGGGCCGAAGAAAATCCTGCCAGATTTACCACATAAACCTTTTTAAGAAATGGCATGCCTCTGATTGTGTGCCGATGACATTGCTAACAGTTGAAGTCCCAGGTTCTGACTCTTCACAGGTACCTTTAGGCTCACAGCTGACCCCTGTCCACCACCAAGACCTGGTAGAACTGACCAGTCAGTTTAAAGAGGTCTTCTCCAACCGACCTGGCCGAACTAATGTAATCCAACACGACATAATCACCGAACCAGGAAAGAAGGTGAGGCTCCGGCCCTACCGCATCCTAGAGGCCAAGAGGGCAGCCATTAAAGAAGAGGTGAGAAAGATGTTGGAAATGGGTGTTATTGAAGAGTCACATAGTGCCTGGTCCAGCCCAATTGTTCTGACTCCCATGCCGGATGGCACTGATAGATTCTGCAATGATTTTGGATAGTTGAATGAAGTCTCTAAGTTTGATGCCTACCCCATTCCTAGAGTGGATGAGCTAATCGAGCGATTAGGCCCTGATCTTATCAAAGGATACTGGCAGGTTCCCCTCACCAAGGAAGCCAAGGAAAAGACAGCCGTTTTTACCTAGATGATATAATAATCCATAGCCCTGACTGGACCTCCCACCTTGGCCACCTGGGAACAGTTCTAGGAGCTCTACGACATGCTGGCCTGACAGACAATCCCAAAAAGTGTCATCTGGGCCTTGAGGAGGCAGAATATCTCGGCTACACTATTGGGAGGGGCAGTGTGAGGCCCCAACTCCGAAAGGTGGAGGCCATAACCACCTGGCCTAAGCTAGCAACTAATGCTGCGTTCTATTTACCTTGGAACTCGGATTTTCCGAGGTCAAAGTCGGAAACACGCCCCCTGACCTCAGATTTACGAGCTCGGAACTCGGACAACCTCGCAGTAGCCCAAGTTCAAACTCCAACATGGCTGCCCCCTGTATCAACAGTTGTGAAAGCTGCAGTAACATAAAGTTATAAGCACTTCTGTTTTATTTGTGTCACTAAATCAGTCGTTCACACAGGCATGTTCAACTTCTATCTGTGGACATGTTGTTACGCTGTTTGCATGCACAAAAAAACGGCGTAATGCGTTGTTATCAACTGGTATTGCTAACAATAGCTAACCGGGCTAGAGCTAATGAAAACAATGAAAATCCGACTTTCAAATGGAACGCATTCAACTCGGGTATGACGTCATTCCCAGCTCCGGCTTCCGAGTTCCAAGGTAAATAGAACGCGGCATAAGCGGCAAGTAAAAACATTCCTGGGCCTTGTGGGCTATTATCAGTGTTTTATCCCTCACTTTCCTACCATTGCAGCCCCTCTACACGAGATGATGAAAAAGGGAATTGTCCATTACCTCTGACGTAATGTCTCATTATGTCTCATTCGAACGACAGATCCGCTACCCGATATGGCAAACAGCGGTAATGGACAATTCCGCTTCCAACCTGTAGGGGGACCGAAGCGGGAAAAGTGCTTTAGTGTTGCTTTAAAAGTGAGCAGAAGATAATGTTACTCAGGAAATTTACTATGAAGATCAATTACAACCACTAATCTATTGTGCTACAATATGATGTGTAAATATCTCTGTCTCTCCCTCTTTCTCATGGGCTAAAATATAAATTTCCTAAGTAACATATTAACTTTGACTGCTTGTTTTTAAGGCACAAGTGTACAACTGTTTGTTTGTGCTAATGACAAGTAACTCCTTGAATGCTTTCAGTTAAGAGCAGTCGTTCGTAAATGTATATACATATTTTTCTTCTGCCATGCTTTTTCTCAGTTTTTTTTTTTTTGGTTAAGAGACCGAGTTTCCTTCTTTACATAGTATATGCTTTGCTTTTCTAGGTCCATATATACGAGGATCCTCGTTATGAAATCTAGAAACTATAAAGATAATTAGGTGATAAATTCAACGCACACTGTAAACATGACTGTAAACAGTATGTATTTTAATGCAGGCTAATACCAAAAAGGTAAAACCACTGCTGAGTGAACAGAAAAGGCACCAGGATTAATAAATCCTGGCTGTTAGCCTGGTCGGGACCAGGCTAGCTGCACAGAATAAATCTCCATGGTAACTGCTTTTGTGAAACAGAGTCAAGGCTAAAATGAGCCAGGATAACTGGAATATCCCTGCTTAATCTGCTCAGAAGGAAGTGATCCTGTGCAAAGAATTCCTGCCTCACTGCCTTGGTGGTTTTTAAATGGTCCACATAACAAACATGGGCATTGTCCTTGGCTTCTTAATTCTGTTCTAAATCACTCTGTTCTGCAGAGATAGTCACTATTAAAACATGCTGGCCAGACAGCTTTGAATGTGGCTCTGGTCACTACATTCTCTTCCGGAGGGAATTGTTAGCCCCCTCTTCTGAAAACAAGGGGGAATAAATATGTGAGCAGGCACACACACACACACACACTGCATACTCCCTAATAAAATACACACACTTAAAACACACGTAAAATCATAGACAAAACAGTATTCCTTAATTGACAACACAGGCTTCTTAAACATAAACCATCTCACCAGATTGCCATGATACCAAATTATTCTCTTTACTCAGCTAATTCCAGAGCTTTTCAACTTTGAAAACAACACTATCTACAAGAGGGAACACACATCTGCCTCATCTGTCAACACATCTTAACTGAGCCAATAACAAACTCTGAGCTCACAGCTGAGGTGGCAGATAGGTCAGTCGACTGTGTATGTATGCATCATTCTGAGCAGAGGGAATGAGTGTCTATTCACAGCATGGATCTGCTATCCAGGTCTATGCCCCCCCCACCCCCCTGGGAAACCGAAGGCACAGCAGGCAACCTGAAACCCCATGATGTCATCCTCAGAGAGCACGGGCTACCGGCAGTCAGTGAGAAAGTGTACAAAACCCAAAGTCAACATCACACAATTACTGGGGTTAATTGTATTTACAGTTGAGCAGCTGTGGTGGATTACGGTGCTTGCTGATAAAATATGGTGCATGATGCAGAGGCAAAGAGTCCTCGCTGGGGAGGTTTGTGAGAGGAAAGTTGAACTGACAAGGATTCTACATTTGACTAAAACTTCCACACTTTTCCCTTTCCGTTTCTGTTTTGAGTGATGAAGTAGAACAATGATCCACGTGCTGTGTAGGGCTGAGAGTCTGCAGGTTTTAATTCCAACCTACAATAAGGTTTGGCTTGTGTTGTGTTGTCAGAAACTCAGCTTTAAATCACAGAGGAGGAACTGATCAGTAAGAACACAATGCTCTAGGGTAGTGTTTCACAAACTTTTACAGTCCCCAACCCTTTCAGATCATCAACCTCCATCTACGTAACCCCCACCCCCGCAATCTTATATGAATTTTCTTTTTTGCACACCCCCTACGTCACTTCGTAAATCCCTGGGGGTACACATACCCCAGTTTGGAAACCAATGCTCTAGTGTTGGGGTTGCACGTGACCTGCAGACAAGATGGCTGCGTAGCGCAGTTGCTCTTGCCCTCTTCCCCCAACTTTTACTTATTATCCATCCACCTCGCATTGTTAACTTAACAACTTTTTGCCCCGAGTCTCCATAAGCCCCTTGTACACGATGGCTGAAGGTTTGAGAAGCAAAACAGGGTTTGACCCTCTGAAAGACGACGAAAAGCTTGAGTCTTTTAAGCTAGCTGTATCATCCATGCTAGCTGCCGCGATGAAAGAGCAGCAAACCTTTATTGAGAAACAGTTTGTGAAGTTTGAAGAACAGCTGGACAACATAAAAACAGAGGTAACGACGAACTCAAATGAAATTAAGAAGCTGAAAACGGACCACAAAGGGCTCTCCACTCAGCTGGCTAAATCCGAGCAGTCTTTCCAAACAACATGCTGCAAACTCGAAGCAAACATCACAGAGCTAGAAGACAGGTCCTGGAGGGATAATATTCACATTATCAACCTGCCAGAAAAGGTTGAAAACCGCGACGCAGCGTACTTTGTTTCATCTTCGCTCACTAAATGGTTCCCTGCTCTCAACGGTGAGAAGATGGAGGTGATGCGGGCTCATTGTATTGGTCCAGAGCGCAACACCGGATCCCGCACCCTGATCTGCAAGATGCTACGTTACACAGACCGGGACCGCATCTTAAAGGCAGCCAGAGGCTCTCGGATAGAGGTCAGCGGCAAAGCGATCCGCTTCGCCACGGACTACAGTAACGACACCATCAAACGGTGCCGCTCATTTTCCCAAGCGATGGAGACAGCGAGGAAACTAGGTTTCATTCCATTCCTGATTTACTCGGCTAAACTGAAGCTGTCCCGCGGGTCAGAAGTGCACCTATTTGAGACCCAGGCAGAGGCTGAGGACTTCCTCGGCGCTCAGACCCGGCTGGCGGACTAACGAAGGAATCTGATGTCTGGTATTCAATCTACTAACACGGGATCTCTAGATAAGTGAACTATTATTCCGCACAGCCATAACACACCTCAGGGCATAACTTAAGGTAACTGTAACTCTATATGTTACCTGACAAAATGAGGGATGCTTGTTTATTAGAATACTTGCTTTACGTGATTAAACTTCCAAGAGGCTCTGATATGGATGAATATTTACAGTTATGTAGTTGAGTTTCATATCTTTTTTTTTTTTTTGGTAAATCTCAAAAACTCATTTTGTACTGTGGCCAATCTCTACTGTTTTTGTTTTTATGACACTTGACTGGTTATACAGAATAATGTACCGGGGGTGGGCTTTTGTAATGGTGTGATAGCCGGCTTTCTCAGTTCAGGTGCCCAAATAGTGGGTGTTTTGTATGTGGCTATTGCCACCTTGTTATAGGTTTATAATGTTAAATGCAAGTTCGTATTTTTCTCCCTTTTTTTTTTTTGGCGACATGGGGTTGAATATTTGGATCTCCACATTTCTGACTATAATGTATATGCAGGAACACAAAACTTTGCCCAGCCTTGTCTGTAATAATGACTATGCTACACATAGCTAGCTGGAATATAAATGGCCTAAATGCCCCCATTAAGCGCTCAATGTGTCTTGATTGGCTTAAAAGACACAGGACAGACGTGGCCTTCATTCAAGAGTCACATTTTAAACACTAATAAACAACGCTTGTCGAACCGTTATTACTACACTTCAGCTGCGGCTACTTTCGATTCTAAAAGCCGCGGTGCTCTGGTGGTGTTAAGGTGTAGCCTGTCCTTAACAATAATTGTAAGCTATGGAAGTGAGGATGGTCGAATTGCTTACGTTAAAACCAATATATATATGGGCAAAAAATTGCATTTCTATGTGTATATGCCACAAATCATTTTAGCCCGGAGTTCTTTGGCACAATTAGCAAGACTTTATGTGACCTGCAGGACTTTTCAGTTATTATTGGCGCTGACATGAACGCTGTCCTCGACCCCTTACTCGATAGATCTAGTGCACCTTACAACATATTCCTCCTTCGACAGTTGCCTTCCAAGGTTTAATTGATGATTTCAGTCTCACAGATCTATTTAGAGCTATAAACCCTTCTTCAAGACAATATAGTTTTTATTCGTACAGACACAAAACCTATTCAAGGATAGATCAGTTACTGGCTTCTGCAATTTTATACTCTGAAATTCACTCAGCTGTAATTTATCCTAACTCTTTATCTGACCATTGTGTTATCGCATCACAGCTCACACTTGCCAAGACTCCAACTAAGGCCACAAGATGGCGATTTAACACCACATTACTTAAAAACAATGATTATTGTGACCATTTCAGAAATTCTTTTAAAACTTTTATCTCAGAGAATGCTAGCTCAGTAGAGGACCCTCGAGTCTTATGGGGCACAATTAAGGGATTTGTGAGGAATACGATTATTTCCTTCGCTTCTTACCTTAATTGAACAAGGCTGGGTAAAATTTATTCACTTGAAAATGAATTACAAAGGCTAGAACAGGCTCAGCAGAGGGAAGGCGCATCAGAGGACAGTAAAAAGAAAATCGACGCAGTCAGAATGAAGTTGAACAACATTTTGAGATTACGAGCTGAATTTCAAATTCATAGGACCAGAAGGAACTATTATTTTAATGGCTCGAGGCCAAGTCACTTGCTCTCTCTTAATCTGCAAAAATGTGAAAAATATTCCAACATTACAGCAATCAGCTCAGACCAAAAACTGCTCAAGAAATCAATACTGCTTTCCAAAATGTTTATGCAGACCTATACAAATCTGAAATATCATTGGATAAAACTAAATGTGACACCTTTTTACAAGATTTAGAGCTTCCTACGCTTACGCCACAAGATGCACAGCGCCTTGGTGAACCAATCACTCTGACTGAGTTGAGAGGTGCGATAGCTGGAAAAGGCAAGTCTCTGGGATGGGATGGAATTCCCCCAGAGTTTTATCTCACCTTTTGGGAAGAGCTGGGACAATACTTTTTAGCCATGGTTCGTAAAGCTGTTGAAGTTGGTGCCTTTTTTAATGACATGAATGCTGCCTTGATAGCTGTATTGCCCAAACCCAATAAGGACACCACTAAATGTGGGAACTATAGACCATTATCTATCTTCAATGCAGAGATAAAAATCTTTGCCCGTATACTGGCCTTGTGATTAGACCCCCACATAACTACGCTAATTAAGAGTGACCAGACGGGCTTTGTGAAATCACGACTTGCTTCTGACAATGTACGGTGTCTGCTTCATGTAATTCATGCTGCCAAGGATATTCCCTCTCCATGTGCAATATTGAGCCTTGACGCAGAAAAAGCCTTTGACAGGCTAGAATGGGATTACCTGTGGATGGTTTGACAGCGCTTTAAATTGGGTTAAACTTTTATTAATTTAACTAACTACTATACAATAACCCATCTGCAATGAAACACGAATGGCATCATATCAAACAAGTTTAATTTATCATGCTCGTGCCAACAGGGATGCCCATTAAGCCCTTTTCTTTTTATTTTGTCATTAGAGCCCCTCGCACAGAAAATTCGTCAACACCCGTTTATTTCCCCCATAACTTTTAACAACATCACACACTCCATATCGCTGTATGCTGATGATATATTATTATTTTTTGATAGAGCAGCCATGTCATTACCGCATATTTTGGATACTTTTCACGAATTTAGCTCTCTATCTGGTTATAAAATCAATTGGACCAAATCGGCACTTCTCCCTCTAAACTTGAAGTTGAACCTGAGCTCATTACCTCAGCACATCCCAGTGGTCAAACAATTTAAATATTTGGGGGTGGACATTTTTCCTTCATTAGCCAATATTGCCAATAAGAATTTTCAGGGCATCTATAATAAAGTTGAGGCGGATCTTAGTAGATGGTCTCACTTGCCAAAATCATTACAAGCTCGTGTATCAATTGTTAAAATGGATATTTTACCACGCATAAATTTCTTTTCCTCAATGTTGCCCTTACCACCCCCAAAAATTATTTGTCTTACCAATTGCCTGGAACATCTTTATTTCTGTACTTTCAACTACAGTCATCTATGAAAGCATATGGAGTACCATGGAGTTCTCCTCTAACTACCCACCCTTTGCACTCCATTCTGTACAATAGAGGCCGAAAAAGAGGTTTGGTCTCCTGAATATATTCACTTATCCGGGATGCCTCTTATAAAACCCTCCCCATCTTACATGTATGGTCTAGCGATCTGGAACACTACATTGGAGATGATTCATTGGACTGGGAAAAGATTTGGTCCTCGATTGTCTTTGCTTCTAAAAACCTGGACCATCAACAGATCCATTTCAATTATATCCACAGGACTTACCTCACTCCTAGGAGAAACTTTCTCATGAATCATTTAACATCTCCAGTCTGCACCCTGTGCATCGGCTCATACATGCATATGTATTGGGAATGCAAGGACGTGAGGCTTTTTTGGGGTGAGGCCTGTGCTACTTTATCTAATGTACTGGATGTCACTGTACCATGTTCTCCCACTGTGCTACTCTTGAATGATACCTCCCCACTAAAGTTGACATGTGGGAAAAGACGTACGCTCTTAACAGGCATCACTGCTGCCAAGAAGTTGCTGGCTTTACGCTGGAAACCTCCACATACAATCACTAAGTCCCAATGGATTAACACATACATTGACATAGTTGATATGGAGCTATCAGTGGCAAGAATGCTGGAGCTGATACTATTCTAGCGTGGCAAACAATGGCAAATAAGATTAAGGAATTACTTTAATTACTACCTGTAAGTGCACTTTTCTTTTTTTTTTTTTTTTTTGTTACATTGTCTCTCATGTCCTGTAAGAGTTTTTACAGAGATCCAGGGTGGTTGGGGTGGGGGATGGGGGGTTGCCTCTAGATCTCTTTTTTTTTCTTCTTCTTCTTCCTCTTTTTGATTGTAATGTGCCTGCACTGTTGTCTGAATGCTGTACGTGTTTACATTTAAAATAATAAAAACTTGTTCACAAAAAAAAAAAAATCATAAGAAAATGTTGATATCCTTAATTTATATAATCATATTTATATAATACTTTTATGTCTACTGTTTTATGTTGTTAAAGTTAAAAGTACAGAGGATTGGACTTGGAGGTGGTGGAAATTGTCTGCTCCATTAGAAAAGACATACCGAGTTGGCCCAACACACTTTTGTAATTATATATATATATATATATATATATATCTTGGGTATGTGCACGGCCAATACAAAGCTTTGCAGAAACTTATGCCATATTGCAGAAAAGTTTACATTTATTAGATGCTTTTTAAAACAAATCAGATGATCACATTGATATGTATAATGTATAAGTCTGTATTCAGAAAAAGAAAGAAAAAAACTCAATGCTTCTTTTTTCAATACATTTACAGAATTGGCCTATTTGTATTCCTTTTCCAGTCAGTTATTACATTATGTAACTGAGCTATATTTAGTATAATTGAGAATATTATTAAGGTGAAAAAGTCAATGGAAAATACAGGTAAAAGCATTCAAAGACGTAGTGATAAATGGCATTTAATAAGGAAACAACGTGATCTGATGGGAAGAATTGGCAGCCAGACTACCAGCATTTTGTGTGTGTCTGTAGAGAGAGAGAGAGAGAGAGAGCGAGAGAGAGAGAGAGAGCGAGAGAGAGAGGGTCAGACATGTCACCACATGCTATCCATGATGGATGTCCATTTCCTCCCACTCTACAGGTTCTTATAGAGGACTTCTGTTCCTTTTCAGCTTTATCTTAGAGCTGGTGTGCAGGGCTGATACAAGCCCCATTTCCCTGTAAGACCCACCCAACACAGAGGTATGAACCCTGGATCCTTAAAACATCTAAGACTCTATATTCCTATCCGGTCCATGGGTATTACCCCACAGGTATCATTTTAACTAAAAGTCTAAAGGTGAAATAGTGAACTATAGAGCAGCCATAGCAGTCCTGACAGGAAAACCTAAAATGAGCTTTGAAATGTAACCATGTGAGACTGCATTCTCTCTTAACATATGGTTATCATTAATGCCAGGATGCGGCAAGAGAAACATTTTGGATACAGACTACTTTCTAAATTGTTTTAGGCTGACTGAGAACTAACTTAAGTGTCACAAAATGTCAGGATGATCTTCTACAGTATGTTGATCATCTTTTAGCGCATGCCGATCAGCAGTTTTATACTCTTATGATCTGTTGAGCTTTTATCTGAAGTCTCTGTGCGAAAGAATGTCATGGTGAGTAATTATAGACTCATTATGGTTGCCGTTTGTTTACGAGAGTCATCTGTGCTTCTTGGTCCTGAAGTTCAGAGAGAGAAATTGGGTGCAAAATTGCAAATAATGGCACTGAAACCCAGGCAACAAGTTAAAAACCTAGGGGCTATCTTGGATTCTGAACTTAGCTTTGAGCCACGAAAAATATAACAAAAACAGCCTTTTATCATTTAAAGAACATTGCCAGAGTGCATCCATTTTTCACACGAGCCAACAGAGACATTGATGCATGCTTTTATTACCTGTAGGATCGACCATTGTAATGCCTTACTTTCTGGTCTTCCTAAGAAAAATGTTGCTCAACTACAATTATTACAAAACTCAGCTCCACGGGTGCTGATGAGGACCAGAAAGAGAGCACAAATAACACCTATTTTAAAGTCTCTGCACTGGCTACCTGTGCACTTCAGAATTGATTTGAAGGTCCTTTTATTGGTTTATAAAGCTTTTAATGGCCTTAGCCCTATTTATTTATCAGATTTGCTTTTATCTTATGAACCAGTGGTCTTTTATTAGTTCCAAAAGTTCAAACGACAACTCATGGTGAGGCATCCTTTTATTACTATGCTCCAAGTCTATGGAACAGCCTGCCTGAAGACCTGAGGGTTGCAGAGAGTGTTGATGTTTTTAATGGCAAACTTAAAACCTACCTTTTTAGTCAGGCCTTTTGATGAACAACTTATGGTGTATTTTTCTTTTATTTATATGTGGTTTGTTTTAATTAGTTTCATAATGTTGTATTAGTTGTTATTATTTTACTTATTTATGTATCTGTATTTTATGGATTGTTTTTAACAATCTACAGTTTATGTAATTATTAGCCACTGTAAGTATCTTTTGGTTTTAAGTGTCTTGCCTCTGGTGTTTCCTCACTTATAATGGTTTTCCTCAGCTCGGTTCCTGTTTTTAATTAATTCATTTTTGTCGATTTAGGGGTAGGTCGGTAGGTGGGTAAATGGGGCTGGGGGGAAGGGATATTGTGTTATGTGTGTTTCTGTGTGTGTGTGTGGGGGGGGGGGGGGGGTATGAAGCACTTTGTGCTACATTGACATGTATGAAAAGTGCTATATAAATAAAGTCTGATTGATTGATTGATTGATTGATTGATTGATTGATTGATTGTCATGTTTTCCTTTTCACACAGTGCATTAACCCTACACCCCCACCGGACAGCCCTGTGATCAAAGCCTGCCAAATTCCTTGGTGATGATTCCCCTTTTGGGTCCAGTGTCAGAATCAGAGACTGGACATGGGAGGCCGCATACTCAGTCAAACAAGCCACATAACATTAATTAGCCATGCCAGATCTATTGCAAAGGCACACATGCATCCTTGTGCATGCAGACATGGACCAAGACGAGGCACAGAGACAGCTGTCCTGTCACCCTGTGTCTAATACAGACAGACAGTGGGTGAAGAAACGATTGGACGCAGTGAGACATCCAGTCAACTCACGGGGGGTTGAGAACATCAGGATGATGATGAACTCCGTTTGTACTGGGTCCACAGTATTAACTTGTGTCTGTGGACAAGAGAATTACGGCCTGCTTGGGTTTCTGCAGTAACATATGAACTGAAACAATAGATCCAGAGCAGTTCAAGAACTGTATCTTCAAAGTCTTCCCTAAAAGTCTAATTTATGATTTTAAAGACAGACTGTGGTTGAATTTTCATCCACACCAATAAATTAAATTATAACATGATTAGGAAATATTTACAGTTTGAATAACACACATATTCACTTTCTTGCTGAGGAGTAGTTGAGAGGATCAACATCACTTTTCATGTCTCTACTCTAAAATCTAAATATGAAGCTAGAGCCTAGCTAGAGCTTAGCATAAAGACTGGACGCAGAGGGAAACAGCTAGCCTGGCTCTGTCCAGGCAACCACCGGAGTCCAGAAATCACTTGCAGTGCAGTTTAATTATAATGTTTGCACAAAGAAAACTATGAGGGTATACTAACCCCACAATATGATTGTGACAGAAATATCGTATTGGGTATTGTGGAGGGGGACCTCAGCCATAGTTGCTCTGTAGCATGGAAACAGGATTATCAATCAAACGGTCATACAAGCAACCCTTGTAAATAAACTTGTTTCTATTAATGAAGAGTCAAATGAGGCTGAAAATATACAGGTTGTCACAAAAGAGAGGCAGAAAACAGAAAAATACCAATAAAACAAACTTCATAACCCCCTTAGAGGTTTTGACCACCAGGTTGAGAGCCACTAAAGAAAATGAACAACATTATTGTAACACACACACACACACACACACACACACACACACACACACACACACACACACACACACACCAGACATGTTTACACAGACGAAGTAAGATCTCAGAGCAGAAACCCTGGGGGCTTTGTCTTAGCCAGAGGATCCCCCAACCCCCAAGTCTTTCTATCCCTGGATCCCTCCTTGTCCTTCTGAACCTTGGTGAAGGTTCAATTTAGGGACTAAACTCCAGTTTGGCCCCTCAGGACTGTCTTGTCTCCCTCTGCTCTGTTTTGCTTGGTTTAGGCCAATTTACTGCTTGCAGTTATACTGTTACCAGTAAACTGTCAAGCCACCATGAGAATATTCCCACAACACACACATAGATGGTTTTCAGGATCCGTAGCTTACACCAACACCAAAACCTAATAAAACAACACTGAGGAGGACCTATGTGAACGCTGCCAACGGGCCATATTGACAAGTGACGAATATTAGCTTTACTCAGTTGTTGAGATTGGTTTGATGTGATGCCTCGTCATCAGTCAGTCTTAAACGCCTTGAGGGAATCCCAACCAAACCTGACTCAAGAAGCTGTAGTCGGGTCTGGGAACACAGCCGCCACCGGCCCGTCCACACATAGAAAGTGGCCAAAAAAACTCTGCCTCCTCTCTGTCCGAGCCTGTCAGCGAGACTGAAGGCCTCCTGTCTGTGATTGATGACCAGGGGTTCTGCATATATCTGAAGCTGCCGACACGTGTTGGCTCTGTTGGCTGGGAGTCGTCTCTGTTCTATTTAGTTTACATTATTCTTATTATTTCTCTGACCAACCCAGCTGTTGAGTGCATGCATGTGTGTGCATGTGCACATGTGCGCACGCAGGGAGGTTTTTTTTCCATGCCCTTAGTTGTTCAGGTATGTGTAATGAAATCTTGAGTTCTGTTTTGAAAACTCTCAGAGTTCCAGTCATTTTCACTCAAGGTTTTTCTCTCAGCTCCCTTCTTCTCACCCATGTGTACTCCCATAGAACAGTCCACCCAAGGTTACTTACTTAATTTGTAGCACTTTCAAGAAGTAAAATAAACAGGTTTAAAAAGGTGGGGAACACCCACCACTTTGTGTCCAGAAGCAGAACACTGTGTGTGTCTCTCTGTATGTGTGTAAAAAGCAAGCCTTTTCAGCTCAAACTTGAATCAGGAAACCAATAAAGCCACAACATGTTGGCACTCGAGACAAACGTCGCTTATCTTCCAATTGCTTGCCAGAGAGAGTTGTGTGCTCAAAACCAGTGCAATCGTTAATTAAATTTGATCTTTTCGAGAAGTACAAGAGAACTACTGTTGTGTTATTCAAAGTCGCATTACACAGGTGGAGAAAAGGAGGAGCAGCTGTTCACTAACACAAATGCGAACACGATCAGGCAAACACACACACCTCGTAAAATTTTAGGGAGTGAACACAAACTCTAAAAGAAAGACACGCTTGTGATAAAAGGCTGTTTAAAAAAAACTAACTACTATTGTTGTAAGTCACATGCACATATTTTTCAAACAAGTATCACTTGCAGGCTAGTATCTCAATTTAACAGCCACTTGTTTAGCCTTTTTTTCTCAAATTGAAATGACTGACAGTGAATACTCATCACCCTCTATGCCATTTCCGCATATGATGATGTGATTGATGTGTGTTGACAAGAAGAGGAAGGAGCTGAAGCAGCACTAAGTGAGACAGACAGAGATGAGCTAAACCAGGTATGAATGCTCCAGCCTTTGTCCCTTATGCAAATATGATACTTGTCCAATCCTGATTAAATATCAATACTGATTAAATGGACAGACGTCAACATGTCCATCTATCTGGAATCTAATTCACTACAACTATGGGCTTTAAACAACCATATTACTGAATACACTGGAAATATTTCTTAAGAAATCCAATAAATAACCTGAATTATACATTGTGATTATTGTGTTATACTGTATGCTCTTTTAACGCTTCTGGGCAGGAGCTGATAATCAATGTGGTTGCCAATTTTGAAGGAATTGAATATATGCAGCTGACCCCCAGTTTCTTTTTTAAAGATTATTTTTGGCATTTTAGGCCTTCATTTTTTGACGGGACAGCTTTAGACATGAAAGGGGAGAGAGAGGAGGAATGACATTTAGCAAAGGGCCGCAGGTCAGAACCAAACCTGCTACCGCTGCGTTGAGGACTGAGCCTCTGTATATGGAAGCACGCTCTACCAGGTGAGCTTGTTCAAGACCATTTAACAGCATTTTCATTGACTGGTCTCACTCTCATGTGCGCACACACTCGTATACACAGTCGTTCAAACAGCACGGATAAAGCAAATGTTCCATATTATACATTTCCAATGCTCTGTAGACAGATGTGGTTGACTGCTTTAGGCTGCGGGAATGAAACAGACTAAGCCTTCCTCAAACATACATGTAGCAAAAAGGCCAAAGCAAATATGAGATTCAACGAGAGGATTCTATAGACCAAGAGCCTGAACCCTGAAACAGTCTTCTGATCCTTAAATCCTAATGCACTTGTATGAGGCCATTCATGTGTGACTGCAGCTCAACGTGTCCACCTACGTAGAGGTAATTAACAGCTGTGTCTGCTCTTGAACACCTGCAATAACAATCCAGGCTGTAGCAGGTTAGCTAGCTGCTACTCTCTCTCTTTTTCTTTTTATTGTAATCCGATCCAGCCTCTCCTCTGGGTAAAGCTCTCAGAGCCACCGAAGAGGCCAGACTTGGATAGACAAGGAGAGAGAACGGCCTCCTCTCAGACTGTACAGAAACCGTAACTAAAGATGAAGGAAGAATGAGTGATCGGTGTGGCTAACTTGTTTTTCCTCCTGAAAGTTGATTTGAAAAGCAGAAAAATGCTCCACATGTCTGAATCAAATCTTTGTTTGAACTGTAATGTTACATACCTATTTGTAGATTTGCAAATCAACATGACCGTATAAATGAGAATGTTTTCATGAGTCAAATATGAAATAATACAGTGCTACAGTACAGACCAAGCCTTGAAAAGCATTACATCAAGCAGCTGAAAGTGCTGTTTTCCCATACAGTCAATTGAGGCCATTAAGGAAGTCTGTATCTGTATCAGGCACACTGCTACCAAGGTGGGCCATATAAGGCTGAATGCCAGTTACTGTAGCAGTATTTATAGCTAGAAAAAAAAGGGTTTAACCATCTTTGATATTTTCAAAGTAACACAAGACACCTATTAGAGCTCCAAAGAGGACAAAGTATCTCAGGCCAAACTGCAGGAGAACTGTTCAAAAATAAACATTAAAAATGTCACTGGGGAAAGTCTGGAAAATCATGACAACTCGTGCCAAAACCCTAAACTGGTCCAACAAAGAACAACAGTTGTCCTAAGTTGAAAGTACCCACCAGGGGCAAATATGGGTTGACAAGTACTACAAATTGACATGCAAGCTACAGAAACATGACTCACCTTTTGTTTGCAATAGTAATTTAGTTAATCCAATGTTAAAGTCCTTTTCATGAAGCATTGACATGAATTTGTCACCTGTCACCTGTTTTGGCTGGCGCCCTAATCCTGTGAGCAATGCCAAAACCCGACAGGGATTGGAATGTGATGTAGTATTGTGTGTGTGTGTGTGAGAGAGAGTGTGTTTGTGTGTGTGTGTGTGTGTGTGTGTGTGTGTGGTGGGGCTTGTTTCTAGATAAAGCTGTGCGCCATTGTGAGCCAAACATGACAATAGAAGCTGAAATACACTCAAATGAACAAATGATTTCTCATAAACACTGTGAAGACAGCTGACGTAACATTGTTTTTAATACTCCACACACTCCATCCTGTCCTGCTGTTCCAGGATGTGCCGGAGTCTTTGATTAAGGGATTAGCGTTGCATTGATAAGTGATGGCACCCAGAGGGCAGACTCACCTGATGTGATCTATGCAAACCCGACTTGTTCTGAATCGTCACTGCAGCATCCTCCTCATCTGCCTTTATTCTCCGGTTGAAAATGCAAAGCTCTGATGTCAGCACATCTCCCTGCATACGGCCTCACATGTACAACTCTAAATGCCCTCTGCCCTCTCCCGAATCTATGGGGGAAAAGAAATGCACATATGAAACCTATTTCGCGATCTGTCATCAGAAACACAGGGCTGAGCAACAGGAAAAACAAGAACGAGACAGAAATTGACTTCATCTGTTTCTCCATCTCCGTTTCTCAGTCTGAGTGGCACTCGCTGTCACTTGCTATTTAGCGGACAAGCATGAGGTTCAATTGCAGAATCAGATCAGTGCCGAATAGGGTCTACAGTATGGTAGAGCAGGCGTGCAAGAATTCAGAACAAAGCTTTTTCAGATCAAACTGTTGAAAGATCAAACTGTCGAGGGAGATCACGTTGATATGTTTTGAGTGTGGTGCACAGAAACCTCTTCTTTATGGAGATGTGAGAAATTATGAACTTTAAGCAAGTGTCACAAAACATACTCCGGTAACCTTGAGCCAATATTGTATCAGCGAAAGAACACACTGAGTCACAGCTGGGTATGGTGCTGAACTAACAGAGCGATGAGTGTTGAATCTCAGACTTTCCCTTTCAGCTGAAACAGGTGATTTGTACTGGGATTCTCGGTGGTCTTGTTGACCTGTCTTTTCTTAATAAACCACAAAGTTAGGGCATAATGATGGGCTGATATCCTGCCTGTAACCTGCTTGTCAGTTATGCGTATACCTGAGAATGAGACTGTGTACACCATTATATTTTGTGAACTTAGTTCTTAAAACAAAAACATAATCAATGACCTTCAAATACAGTAATAATATTTGCATAATATTATTTGTTTTCTGTCTCTATCTTCGTTTTTCCCCATGTATGCGCACACAGACACTGACTCACACACAGATGTCTTTTATTTGCCAGGATCCTGCCGCAGATGGTGATCCAGTGTGAACTTTAACACACAGATTCTTGACATTCTTTAAGGGTGTGAGTTACTCTCCAACTCAAACCTCGGCCCTCTTTACTTTCCTGCCAGCAGGTCACTGTCACAAAAGGAGTCAGAGCAAGCCTCTACTGACATATAAACAGGCTGCTATTGTCCTCTCTTAGGTACAGTAACTCTATTTTTCACAGCCCTGCATGGGTTCGGCTCCTGTCTGTACACCCAACGTCCCTACGTTGGAGCTGTGTCAGCATATTCCGCTGTTTACGATAGGTCCTGTAGTGGCAAGTTCATTGCTTAATGTAAAAGGAATGCTAATTAAACGATGCAATCCCCTGGATCCCCTGCAGCACGCAGCCTGTTTACTGTTGAAATCCAGGGGCAAAAAACATACAGGTTATCTGTGAGTCAGAAATGAACAATGATTTATTTGTGCTGCAATGCACTTAATGCATATACTCAAAATGTCCTAATATTTCTATTTGACTAGGGATGCAACGATTATAGATTTTGTTGGTACAATTAGTCTGAAAAATAAACACGGTTTCACAATTATCACGATTATTATGCATTAATTAATTTCACTGATAGTTTATAATTAATATATATATATATAATACTAGATTTTAATGTGTTATGTATTGCTGCCTTTTTAAAACAGAAATAACACTAACAGTTTTGAAAATGATTATATGATCAATCATCAACCTTTTTATTTAAATTCATCTGAAAAGATTAGAGACTAGAGGTGAATCAGTCACACCACAAACAAAGGCCAAGATGGCAACAACAGTGCTGTCCTTCTTAAGAAGAAGTTGGCCCTTTTTGGGCTAGAAACGGCCCTGCTAGCTGGTGCGTCTAAAAGTTGGAGGAGCTGCTAGACAAGACGCACCTGTCACAGGTAGATGCGCAGCATGTTGCCAAGGAATAAATGCGATGAAAACATCTCTTTGCAGCCTTATGTCCCACAGGGGATGAAGAGGAGTAAGTAAGTAACATTAAGTGGTAACGTCAATGACATGTTTGAGCTGTTGCGGAGTTTTGACTCGAACAAACGTAACACTATCGTCAGCTCGCTCACTGTAAATGCAAACGTCGGCTTCTGACTCATTAACGTTAGCTGTTAACTGTAACGTTACCGTTAACATATTAAGTGCTCATATTATGCTTTTTGGCTTTTCCCCTTTCCTTTATATAGTGTTATATACATTATCTTTTTGTGCACGTTATAGGTTTACAAAGTGAAAAAGCCCAAAGTCCACCCCAAAGGGATTTACAGTCTTCCAGAGAAAACACTGTTCACAAACTGCTCCAAACAGCTCTATTGTAGTCCGGCCTTTACTTCCGTGACGAACGTGAGTCACTTTGTAACAAGTTATAATGCACCTACAGCCTTGTGGTGCATTCAAAGTTGTTGTTAAATGCCCTTTTCCCATTTGGTGGTTGTTTTTCTCATTCAACAGCAATTTACTAGTGAAATAAGTTATTGTTATAGTTATTACATTATTATTAAATCATTTAATTTTGACCATATGGCCTAACAATAAAAAAGCCGTTCTTTAATGTTGCCAACTGTTGTTTAGTACCCTTCTTTTTTTTCCTTTTTTTTAACTTTCTTAAAAAGTATCGGTTAAGGCACCGGGCAAAAATGATGTATGCAATTAATTAGATTAATTTTTTTAATATTTGACAGCCCTATTAACAACCTAACAAACACTTAACAACAACAATGTTAACGAACAATAAAGTCGTTAGCAAGCTTACCAACTTGGGTTGAATTCCCCGTTGCAGCTGCAGCTGACCTGTGGTCAGGGGCTGGCTCTGCTCTGTGTTTTCCTGGTGTTTGCTAACTTTATGTAACGTTAAAAAATTGCAGCAGTAAGTTATCCCACTACGGAGAGCCACTGTCACTCTGACAGTTAATACTCGCGGTGACCGGACGGACCGGCGTCTGATGTGCCGTGTGTGCGCAAACTCGAACATTTACGTTGTCAAGGAGGTTTAATAAGAACTGCACACACTGCTACACATAACTTGCAGTCAGTTAACACTCAGTGTAGCGGAGCCTTTAGAATTAATTAACCGTGATGTTTTAAAGCGCGGTTAATAGTGAAATCGGTTAACCGCTGCATCCCTATATTTGACAACAGAAAAATGTCCAAATATGTCACACAAATGAGTAAACAATTGCTTTATTATTAGTTTTGTAAGAATAAAATCCTTTGTTGGACACTGTTAGATAAAAATGTTTCATCTTTGATACACGTGACCAGGCATTCACAAGCCCTGCACCGCTATGGTAAATTACGCAGGTGAAATCAAATCTTCTGAGAGTTTCTAAAATGTACTACATTCTATCAGATGTTGATCTCATTCATATCCGGCACTCCAGTCGGTAGACGGAGTCTGTGTCTGGCCTGCTACTTTAGTGGAGAAAACAGGATTTTATTATAGTCAGTAGGGTTTATTTTACATAGCCATCCACATGCTCAGCAGAAAGTCAATTAGCTTGCCACTTTGGAGGCAAATTGCTGCCGAGACGGCATTATAATCAGAAAACACACTAACAAACACACACAAGATCAGCCCTGCCAAATACTACCTCTACTGCAGGAGAATCAACACTCAGTCTATCTCGATCAATACAGCTTTTAGCTTTGGATTTCACTTTCTTCACAATATCATTGGGTTCGAACATCAAGTGAAAGCACTCTAAATTACATTTGAGAGTTTATATTGAACATTTATCAATATGTCTCAGTTTTACAATAAAGACATTGCAGAAAAAGCATGTGCTATGTCATTCAATTTATAGGAATTGTTGTAGAGTTGGAAAACAACAGATATAGAGTGCCTGATAGAGAGCTCGACTCACCATCCACACATAGGTCATCAGAAAGCATCCTGTCACTGTACCCAGCTACCGCTCCAGCACTTGTCTTGCTCTGGAAGAAAAAAAAAAAAGTAGAGTTATTAGAAGGAGCTCATATGTCTGCCATCTCTAACTGAAAGGACTGAGACTAAATTTCAAGCTCAGGTCACTTCCCCACTTTGACTTTCACCCAATCATGCAAAGTACCCCTTATCCTCTACTGTTCATCGGTCTTCAATCATCCCCCACTCATCCTGTACCTCTTTCTCTTTTTTTTGCCTCTCTCTCTCTCTCTCTAATAACAGGATGTCGGCTTTCTCTCACATGGTTGATGACCTTCCAGGCAAAGAGCAGAGCAGCTTGCAGCTTGAAGTAATTCCTGTTGCCTGTATTTGACTCTCTTCAGTGATTATAGATGAAACAGTGAGCTGGGCATCTGTACTCAGCTGTAGTCGCTGATTTAATTGTCAAAGACCCGGTTGAGCCTACAGGTAAGAAGATTATTCCTAAATGGAACAAGATCAGCTGCATTATGCATGTACTTCCTAGCTGATGGGAGCTAGAGGAGGTAATACTCTCTCAGTGATCAGTTTATCTCCAAGTTGAAAATTCAAACTCGGGTAAAGAACTTGGGCCACAAAGTGATTACCCAGACTACCTTTTCTCAAGAGGACAAGGCTGTCTGGAACAAATGCAAGCACAGGCCTGAATCACAGGCAGCATTGGTGTTGACAGTGTTGTTGTTACAAAGAAAATAAGGCTGTGTGACTGCATCTTTCCCTTGGCATGTATGGGTGTGAGACACAGGACAGTGTTAGTGTGTGGGAAGAACAGCCAACCACTGGCAGAAATCAGTGAATGAATGACAGATGGAAAAGCCATACCTGTGGAAAGCCTTGATATGAGATGGTCCTCTGTCTGTGTGTGTGTGTGTGTGTGTGTGTGTGTGTGTGTGTGTGTGAGAGTAAATTTGCTGGCAGCTGGTAAAGATATTGAACAAAGTCTGCCTGGGACTGAATCTCTGACAGTTTGTCTTTCTTGATATACTGTAGCTCCAGCATTTGATCTGTCTGACAGTCACTGTGCTCATATTACATGACAGACTGCTTAAAGCTGGAGTGTGAGGTGATAAACTCGAAATTTCAGTGTTACTTTTCTTCTGCTTTCAGACAGAAATATGCAAACCTTAGCACTCCTCGATGTCTAACATCTTTCAAACTTTTTGGAAAACACCCTTCCCCCATACTTGGTCATTACCTGTCCAGTCCTACAATACTGCTCCCATTGAGCTTGTTAATATGCACCAAATATCTCTGGTCTGATTGGCTGGACTCATTTCCTGTAATTATAAGGGAGGAAACTGGGGTGAAGGGTTACAGCTTACTAAGTTTAGCCCTATGGACAAATCCAGACTCAGGCAAGTATCCACCTAAGATCATGAGTGTTTGTTCATGTGTTTATGTGCATCAGAAAGTGTGTGTGTGTGTGTGTGTGTGTGTATATCTGTTTGTAGGTGCATGAGGCTGCACGTATGCTCACATGGGGCAGCAGTTTCTAAGAGGAGCTGGTGTCCTCCTGCAAAAGATGTAATGTCATATTTGTGATGTATTAAAAATACATAGTTTGTTCTAATTTCTGGTTTAAGGGCAGGGTATGCAATATACTTAAACATCCTGTAATCCAATAAATAATCTAGTCATTCATAGACTATCTTTTCCTTCCTTTCATGACTTTCTGCAGCCATATTTCCATCAAGCCTACATATTTTGGAAATGTGTCATGACTCATTATCCTTCATTTTCTCATTTGTGGTGGTTTCAATCAACCTTGCATAGAAGTCCATTAAGAAGCCCACAAGTGCACACACAGAAAGTGCTGTTCAGTTTAAGATTTTAATTTCTGCAATACTATTAGCCAACATTATACTACATACAGTACAGAGCTCTGTGAGGACCCCATTTCACAGACCTGACTTCATGCTGCATGTTGGTACAATTCACACACATACACACATTCTGTGTTAGCCATCAGTGCCAGAAAGTCCAACAAGCTGAAACACTTGAGTCTGTGGTAGACCACAAAGCCTTGCCATGCACCCTCACTTGACATGCCATCCCCATCGTGTAAGCCTAATGACAGGCATTACTCCTGCCAGGGGCAGAGCCAGGGCAAGGACTGGGTGGAGGTTTGATCGCTCTCTGTGTTTAATATTACCCCAAAACACTCACTCAGCTCTGCTTCAATGAGCTGCTCTGTCCTGTAGAGAGTCAGAGGGTGGTTGGTGTATTCAAAGACAACACCACAGACCTGAATAAGGTGCAGCAGGTTTTGCACAGCGCTCCAAGACGCTGTTGTGAACATCAGGAGCTCAGTGATTTCACAGACTTCAGCTCTGGTTCACTGACGCTCGATGATCAACTGCAGAGCACAGAGAGGTTTTGCCATGCATTCAACAGTCAAATACTGCCATTGACACCATGCAACTATACACTGACTGGTGATGGAGTCTTTAGCTCGCTGCCAGACATTAACGCACACAGTGGGGTTTTCCTGCACTCTATGTGTTGAAACTCCCTCTACATTGGTGAGCACAATCTGAATCCCTAATTGATAAATGAGCACAAGAATCATAAAGCTTGAGGTTTAAAGTTCCATCTTGACTTCGGAAGCAGAATTTGCAAAAACAATCTCACTACAATGTCCATTTAGTAGCTTTCAATCACATCAATTGATCTTTAATAGCAGATGGAGTGTAGGCCCAGTTTGGTTTGGAATGACAATTCATAGGAGTGTGAATATTCACTGGTCTCACAATTCAATTTGATTATCCTGTCAACGATTCAAATCGATATCACAATGCGTCACCTCCTCAATATTATTATATAGTGCTACACATGGTTTTCATCAAAGAATTCAAGCAGTCATACATATATATATATATATATATATATATATATATATATATATATATATATATATATATATATATATATATATATATATATATATATAAACGCCCCTTTTTATTTTATCTAGTCTTAAAAAAGATCCTTCCTGAATGTAACAGAGTCCAAACACAGCAGACAACATTCAAAAGGCAGAAACAAAAAAAAGCACCCAGCGGAAAATCAACAACTAACATCAGTAGGCAATAACTGGTTAATGTCTATCACTGCATCGATGCAGAATTGGCTACGTCCGCATCGCGATGCATCGATGCAATGATTAATTTCAACACCGCTAACAATTCAACTTTTAAATTAACATGGAAAATGGAAATCTGAACATCAACATCTCCAGGGAAACAGGGCAAACTGTTACTGGTGATAAAAATGATGTGATATAATCGAAAGTTTCAGAACAGCTACTGCATGGACCTTGAGGTGGGACTATTTTATCAGCCATATTATAGATGTTGAAGTCATAACCAGGGGTTTTAAAACTCATACATATTTTGTATTTGAACTGGACAGACCTTCTTTACTTTAACTATTTTCAGCTCAATAAATCAATGACGCCTATCAACTCAACTGCATCTCATCTTAACGGAGTTCAGAAGCGATATTCTCCCTCTGGTCAGACGATAAGATGTACTGAGAGGCGATCATTATGGCACCAAACTGATAAGCATCACCATCATCATCATCATCATCATCATCATCACAGACTCCACCAATAACAGTGTCGGAGGTCCCGCTGATCGCCCTCAGCTGCTGCCAGCATCAAACTCAGCGCAGACAGCAACATAAGCACTTCGGTTGAATTCTAATGAACAGCAGCACGGAAAACAAATTACGGAGCCCTCTGGTTTCAGTGAGAACAGTTTGATAATCCCAACCGCAAATCTAACAGCTGCAGCTCAAACCAGATTATCCTACTGAGGTTGTCTTTTTCTTTTAAGGTAAAGTATGCTTACCGTCTCCTTTTCGGTTCAACAGCAGCTCGACAGGATCCCAGTTTGTCTTGTTTTGAACTCTACCGTGCTCTGTTTTGTTTGCATGTGTGCCCCTCTGTCTTGCGGCAGAGTTTTCCAATTGTACCACGCGTTATTTGGGGCTGGTTAAATCTCGCGTCGTCCTGCGCACAGCTCCCACCTCCGACGTCTTGGAGAAGTGCACGTCAATACACTCAACTCACTTCCTCCAATAACACTCGCATAATAACTCAATTCACTCAACATTGAATATGTGTTTCCTGCTGTCTTTCATTCCTAAACAATGTGACTGTTATAACCAAAACTGAATTGTTATCATAAAACAAAGAATGCACCGTGTGTGTGTGTGTGTGTGTGTGTGTGTGTGTGTGTGTGTGTGTGTGTGTGTGTGTGTGTGTGTGCGCGTGCGTGCGTGCGTGCGTGGTGGGTGTTTCTCCTCTGCCCATGGATATGTGTACTTTTCCCCCTTGACTGCGGGTAAAGCTCATGCTGGTGCTTGTCTGCCTGCCTCTTAAACGTCTCTGCATAATTAACTGTCATAACTACAGATTTATAATACACATACATACCAAGAAATATGCATCAGTTCTTTGCTGCAGTGCTTTCTATGCACTTACACACTTTAAAAGTGCATGTACACAACACAGAAACAAGGTATTTGCAGGAAGAAGAGTTGCTTTTTAATGTTTTAGTCCAGTGTCAGACACAAAGAATAGGTTAAGATAGAGTTTTTTTTTTAAAAAGCTACACATATTGGTAGTCATACTTTGATTGTTGTTTTCAATGCTATGCACTTTTATTTGAAATGAAAGTAGGAAGAGAGCTGCTTATTTGTGCACAGTGTCCAATGAAAACTACAATGCACAAGTTTTTGATAAAGGAAAACTAAGATATATTTGTTTGTGTTAATTGATCATCACAAAAACAACATCACAAAAACATTATCAGTGAGATTTCAACATGACAAAGGTGATAGTTGGTTGGTAGAACACGGTATAAACACTGCCACAGCGGATTGTTCAGATCCTCAATGTTTAAGAAAAACAATTAACAAGAATTTAATTTCTATGCATTTTAATGCCAGCAACTAGTAGAATGAAGTACAGTTTCATGTGGGTATTCACTGAAAGCATGCTTTTACCCCTTAAACTACAGGCATAACAAAATATACACAAACAACACTACTTGATCTATTATGGAGTCGTCTTTATAATGACCAGACGTTATCCTTACATATCATTTTTATGCATTAACAATGAAACTTGACCTGTACAGTGTCTTATTTAGACACTGCTGTATGGTTACACACCACATTACTTAAAAACAATAAAAAAAAAATAAAATATTAAAATTTCCCACTTTTATTCTGAAGGCCAGAAGTCTTTTTGTTGCTAGAACACATGTTGACTGAGCAATCCTTGCTCACAAATAAATAATTTTTCCTCTTAATGTTAAATAATTATAATTTCTAAACCTTTCACTCACTTTACTAATAGCATACCTTTCCACATCAATAACTTGTTCTAATATGTGACCCCTGAGGGGCTCAGTAGGTCATTGCAGTAAACTATCCTATTCTGTGTGAAACAAACAGTGCCCATCAAGAGCTCAACACACCTTCAGCACAAATAAAAAGCTCAGCACAAACATGTGTGTATTAAAAATCCACTTGCACATATATTAAACTGGCAGGGGGCTAACAGTGTATTAAAATGTACTCCTGCATATCCATCTATAAAACTGACATGACATAACAATATAAGAGCAAAAATAAAGCTTATAGTGGATCATCTGACCCGATGTTAGTTATGAAAATAGTTCTGAAAATGAAATATAAATTGATGTAAACTGACACCGTTGCCCTATCCCAATCATATTCATGGGCGGGGGGGGGGGCGGTAGGTCAGATGTTAACAGTGTGGGCATGTTTCTTGCACAAAGGCTTGTCTTTTTTGGAGAAGAACGCCTGACCTTCCAGACTAGTAGAGCAGACCTGCGAAAAGAGAAGTGTTGTTATTCACACAATATTATCAACATTTTCTTATTTTTGACCCTTGTTGTTGCTGTGAGTAAAACAGTCTCTTGGACCTACCGCACACACAAAGCAGGTGTCATGCCAGGTGAATCCTAGAGCTTCCAGGAACTTGTCCCCTGCCTCGATGGGGAAGTCACAGCCGTGGCAGTTGGACCCAAACAGGTTGTAGTAGTCTGAGTGAATAGTACGTTCACAAAATGTGATTCTGTTTGCACACATGGTTTTCTTTACAACATTTATTTTACTGTTGTGGACTTCCTAATGTACCTTTTTCACAGTATGGCTGTCCATCCTCCATGTGAAAGGTGTTGCCCCTGATTGGCTGTTTGCAGGCAACACAGATGAAACAGGACACATGCCAGGTCTGTTTCAGGGCATTCATGACTTCCTGCAGAGCAAATAGAAGAACATATTGTTGAAGTTGTTAACTGTATGGTTTGATTTCTTTGAATACTTTCAAATCCATTTTGAAAGACCTGGAGACAGAATTGTTGGGGTGCCGGTGCTTAAACTGATATTTTGGATGCGTGGCATGTACTGCACTTTGTTTCTTGGGATTATATATATTGTAGTATTGTCTGTTCTTTTGTTTTGTGTCTGTTTAAAATCACATTATTGTTTTTATCTTGTGCTGCTGCCTATCTTGGCCAGGACTCCCATGAAAAAGAGATTTTTAATCTCAGTGGGACCTATACCAAAATAAATATAGGTTAAATTTAAACTAGAATTATCACATTGCAGTTGTATGCCTTCGCAACCAGTCAAGTTGCAGTTTACATCCATGTCTGTCCAGACTCATACAATTAAGACGTAGAAGCAATTTAATAAAATGTATTAAGTGTATTTCTTGGTAAAACATAGATGCTTCACACACATCTCCAACCCAGCAGTACAGAAGATCTATACAATCACCACAGTTTCAAGATTAGTGTCACAAATTCATTAACTGAATAAATGTGAAATATGGTCACAATCTCCCTTTCGGTTCCTGAGTATAACATTAAATAATGAAGAACATAAAAGTGTTTTTGCAGAACATTATGATGTCACAGTGAAGTTGACATTTGACCTTTTGGATACAAAATGTCATCACTTCATTATTTTTATCCTATTAGACATTTGTGGGAAATGTTGTCGTAATTGGTGTGTCAATTCTTGGGTTATGGCGAAAAACGTATTTTGAGGTCACCGTGACATTTGTCCACCAAAATCTAATCTGTTCATCCTTGAGTCCAAGTGGATGTTTGTGCTAAATTTGAAGACGTTCCCTCAAGGCATTCCTCAGATATCTCGTTTAAGAGAATGGGACAGACGTGAGGTCACAGTGACCTTGACCTTTGACCTCCAAAATCGAATCAGTTCACCCTTGAGTCCAAGTGGACCTTTCTGCAAATGTTGAAGAACTTTCCTCCAGGGGGTCGTGGGATATCGCTTTCACAAGATTGGGACGTACAGACGTGCGGACATACAGACAGACAACCCCAAAACATAAAACATTAAAAAAATATATAGTTACATTAAATAACTTAAGGACAGTAAAAAATAGTTTCAGATTCAAAATAGACTTTGAAGATCATATTGTTTCTCATAATTATCTATACTGTGACAACAGATAATGTACATGGGTTGCATCTTTTTTAATGGTTAAATTCAGTTTCAGTTTATAATCACATTCACTACAATGGCTTAAGCAACCAGCCTCTGCCTTATTTCTTTTAGTGATAAATAACAGTGACTGATGTTTATAGTTTTAGTAAAGAAAGAATTTTCAGTGCAAGTAGACTAAGGCAGAGAACAATCTCTCCTTCAGTTTTGTAACTCACCCCCAGAATCTTCTGGTGGCAGCAGGCGCAGGTGGGAGCAAAGAACTGCTCGTAGCAACGTTCGCAGTACACCTGGCCCCTCTCCTCCACAAATCCATGCTCTGCCAGGGAGGAGTGGCAGTGAGCACAGTTGAATTCCTCGGGGTGCCATGACATGCCCATGGCCACGAGGAATGGGCCCCTGGTGAGGATAAGTAAGGGACAGAGGATTCGAGGAAAATTATTGAAATGTAAAACACAGTCTACCTCCTTAGGTCTTTAAGTTGTGCAGAACAGAAATTCTGCTCAGTTTAAGTTGTGCAGAATTTTACATTGTTTTCTTACTGCAAATGTAGTTTTTCTGCTGTTATTTACCTGATGACAGTGTTGCACTTGTTGCACATTGGGGTTCGTGTCCCAGCTGGGATGTGCTCCGCCCGCTGCACCAGAGAGTTGAGGTCCTGTGGATGTGGCTGTGGGGTGGGGCGGTCTGGACCTTTGGGTGCAGGATTGGTAACTTTGCCAAATGAAGGAGCTGCTCCACCCTTAGGAAAACCTAAACCAGTAGGGGAAATAATGGGTCAGTATTCAAATGGAAAAAGTGTACAAGATAAAGTATAAGACAAAATGTTATTATTTTATTTCACACTGATCCACTATTCTGTAATTTCTTAGCATTACTTGAGCAGAACATATGTACTGTATGTGCACAGTTAAGGTGTGCGTTGTCAAATAATGAATGGGAATGATTTGATGATCTCTAACCTCCATGCCTGAAGCATGAGACAGCTGGGTTGGACAGAGCCACCCCACCCATCCCAGACAAGGGATACGTTTTTCCCCACTGAGGGGAAACAACACATTCCCAGAGTCAGAGGAGACACCTGTAAAAATACCCCCCCGCCTCCTCCTCTTATCTCAAACATATGGAGAGGATGCACAATTTTTCCTTCTCTCTCTCAGTGCAAAGATGCATCCTGGACGGAGGTCAGTGCTGTCCGCCCTCAGAGGGAGTGCTCGAGGGTAAAGGCATTGGGGACAGAGACACTATTGAAAGAGAGCACCATTATTAAAGACTTGGGAGGTCAAAGGACAAGTGCTTCCTAAATGTCCTTGTAACGGAGAGCAAGTAAACTGAATAAACAGAGCGGGGCCCTAGCAGGGATGTGTGAAGACTGTAGGAGTGGGTTTAATAGGAAAGAGATACTAGAGAGTAAGTGTGATGGAGAGAGATATGGGCTCCAAATAGGGATACAAAGAAGATTCTCTCAGAGATTTATTAGTTTATAATTATTGGGTAAAATAATGTTCATGTTATGGTTAATTTGAAGAGCTGCTGTTGATATAACCATCATTAGTCAGTTTCCAGTGACATTATCAAACATAGTTATGCCTAAAATATCCAAATTACGTAACACTTCCTGAGCAGGGCCTTAGTTTTGTCTAAATAGGGGAGGCAATCTGGGAGGAATTTACAATTAAAAACATACACATCATGGAGGTTATTTTATAGGCTGATTGATATGTTTATGTATTAATATATTTCAATTTGACTACTTCTAGTCCAAGTATTCTGTATGTTCTGTATTTCTCCACAAGAACATTACTAGTGTCAGTATGGAGAAGGCTTTGAGACAGCATTCTGACCTAGTTAAATCTGTTGGAAAATGTAACAGAAAATATAACTGTTATACTGTATATAACTGAAAATATCAAAAACGGCTGCAACACATCAAATGTAATTGAATGCGGTATGGATGCAGGGAATTATGCTGGAGTCAAAATATTTTTCAGTGGCACTATATGCCCTTATCTGTGTGAAAGCTGGCACAGTGAGTTGGATGGTGACAAGCTGTCAGTGGGGCAAAATATTCTCAACAAATCCTTTGGCAAGAGCAAAGACTGAGGCCTGAACCACATTAAATAAAGACAGAAAGGGAGTCTGTCATTGCTGTCTTGCTGTATAAGGAAGATAAGGAGAAAAAGTCAGCATGAGAAGACAAACTGAATCAGGGCAGGACTGCAAATCTCTGTTTTGTCTGTTCTGTCTCTTTGAATTCAGAGACAGAGGATAGAGACCAATGCAAAGGAGACACTCTGACAAACTAAACTAAATATGTATTTGATTAAAGCCCCTATGTATAGAATTTTAATGTGATTATAACATCTTAAAAATATTTTTTTGGTATATTCCTCTTGCAGTTAAAGTGCCCAAATTATTAATTAATGTAAATACATGTAAAGGTCACATTCCACATGGCCACTATGAGATATGTGTCTGTTGAACTCAAGTATGTGTTAATCTGATAAATACCACAGCCAACAGAGAACTAACTGTGGCCTCTCCTGCTCTCTTCCTGTGGCACCTTTCAGCAGCCGTTTCTTAAAAAGGCCTCTAGGGAAATACGTTTGGGCACACAGTGCATCTGTTCATGTATGAGTGCATACTTGTGTCTTAATATTGCTAATAATGACCCCTGACTGATGCCTTTCAGCAAATATTTACCCTGACCACCTAGGGGGCTCGTGGCAGGGATTGCTGGATTTTAAGTGCAGACTTCACACAAAATGAAATACATAATTCTCTATTTCACAATCTATTTAACTTAAGGGATCTTGGTAAAAGTCAATAGGCTGAGCTCATTAACGAAATACCTCTGCTTTTTTATAGAGCTCACTTAGTGTCAGGTATTAAACCTGCAATAAATGGCTGAGCAGCAGTGATTTAAAAGATTGAGGCTGCCCTCTGTAGGCTAAAAGAAGCAACTACACAAAAATAAATTGTATAGAACTACAACCATTTAAATGTCAGTAAACAGAACAGAAGTAGGGCAGGATTTCTGAATGTGTTGCTCTACCTGGTGGGCCTCCAGGCTGGAAGGAAGGTTTCTTCTGGGCTGTTGGGCTCTTGAATGTGGAAGCAGGGACATTGCCATTCCTGGGTGATGCTGCAGATTTGGAAAATGTTTTTGCTGCAGGCATGATGTGAACAGCGGGAGTGGTTTTGTCAACTGCCTCACTAGAAAACAGATGTACATATTTTGTATAAATCTTAACTCAACACACGCACTCACTCACTCACTCACTCACTCTCTCTCACACACACACACACACACACTTATATATTTGTAGACATATATGTATTTGTTTATCATCTCTTTAGTAAAAACACTCCTGCAGCGAAGCTCTTTCTGTCTCTACCAGTGATACATCTTCAACCAGTGTCAACTGATGTGTGTCACACAATACCATGGTCACATATTTACCCTACCATCTGGTATGATATATTTGGTGCCATGTTTCTTCTAGTTAAACATATTTAGGTACAAACTGTGGCAAATCCCTGAATAAGAAAGCAATCTAATAGTGGGACTATGCCACCAGTCTAACTGAACGTCCAGTACAGACTAATGCAACTGCAGGTACAAACTGCAGTTGCATTAGTCAGTTGGTCGGGCTCTCAGTGACACATGCAAACAATCAAGACAATTATGGGGGACTTTCCAATAAGGATATGCACTGCTGCACACGGTCCATGGTTTTGTCAATTACTGACATAAGGAAACAATTACAGGTGGTGATGCCAAAGTATCAGCTTTACATGTAGCTCACCCTGCTATCATTTCTGGAGATACCAGTGGTATAATTTTAATAGTGGTTATTGCTTTTATTCTCCTGAAACAGCATAAACTGAGACAATTTGAGGCAGTGTTGGTTTCTTTTCCCATGGCAGCACAAAATGTTAAGAGCCACAATATATTTTAGTAGAAAATTAGAAGCATTAGTATTTCTAGTTCCCATCGCTTGTTAAGTTTCACAACTTTCGTTTGAAGCTGAGGACCTCCTGTGGGCAGCAAAGAGCTCAAACTCAATAAAGGCTGAAAATGTGTTGAATACTACTACTTAACTAGTGAAGGTTTAATACTTCTTTCATACAATTTTTACTGATTCAGTACAGTTTGGTACATCTGCTTCTCTAATTATACATTTGATTGAATCTTAAATATGTTACAAACAAACAAACCTAGCCGCTATTCGTGGGGGACATAGACTGTATAGGTGTAACAGGGCTCAGAAGATCCCAATCAATGTCTTAATGTACCCTTTTTAATACCCGATTTTGCACATGCAAACCAAAGAATTTATTTTGCCTTTTTGAACGCTGTAAAGTAGACAATAAAGTATTTTTATTCTTTCTTTTCTATTCTATCAACTGGACAAAGACAAGATCGTTCAGCAACCATCATGTTGCTGCTCAGACAGACCTGTTGAGCATAGGGTTTGCACCAACAGGTTAACAATTTCTTACCCTGAAGCTGTTTGGGTTGTCAGCAACAGCACACTGCATGATACTAACAACAGAGCCTATTGTGCTGTCAAACAAGGATTTATGGTTTTATATATTATCATGTCTTGTGTTTTATTTCTCTTATCCTGCCTGTTGGGCGTTTCTGTTTGAATAACATGAGAATCATGACTAGGAAATGCAATGCAATCACCCGCTGGTTTGATTTCTCACGTGCAAGATTTTCCAGCATCTATGGACAGATTGCTTAAGTGTCTTGTGTAAAATCTAAATGATGAGAAACCTGAGCTCTTTTAATGTAAGGCCGATCATTCTGTGTTTAAATTTAGCACATAAGCTACATGTTTAGTATTTGCCTTGAATGATGCTTGACAGGACCAGATATGAAGCTTTTGATTTATGTGACAAATGTTTTTTATGGTGGAAATGTTTGAACAGTGCTTAGAGAACTATTGCTGATAACAGAACTGAATCATATATGATTTTGAACAATATATGTTTTTGTGTCATTTCTCAAATAAGTAGAGTACAGGCACGTTAACCCTCTGCTCTTCGTGCACAACTGATTCCTCTATATAGACCTTCACCTACAGGACATTTCTAATTGACAAGTTTATTTTTTTCTGCCCGGCAAGAAGAGAAGAAGGAATAAAAGATTAAGAAATAAGCAACAGCAGAAAAGAAAAAAAGAAAAGATTTTATTGAGGTAAAATCATCAAAAGCTGACAAATGAAACTACTTTGTTAGTATAGAAAATAGAGGACAAAGACACATGCTCAGAAAAATAAAATATATAAGATACAATAAGATTACAGAAAGTGTGCAGAGGAGTGGAGGCTGGGACATAAACAATATGCTACAGAGAACTATGCATGTGCACTGCGATATACTGTAGTGTAGCATTTCCAAGCACACATTCATATTTACGTGAATGCATGCATTTCATTTGAAATATAACAAGCGTATAGCAAGATAATATGTATTTTAAAACAACTTTTACAACAAGAATTTGTTTGCTTGTGCAAAAACATTTTTCATTCATTTTGTTGTTTAATCTTTGGAATTGGGACATTTAATAAGTTATTATAGTGTGCCAATGAAATAAATACATTAAACATTAAACAAGACAAGACAAAACTGTGCCTACTACACATTTAGTGCACGTGCTGAAACATCATGATGCCAATCTCTCAGCTTGTTGTACATGTGTCCTATAGCTTCTGGGTCCAACTTGTTCGCTCTGATTTGCCCCATGAAACAGGATTAAAAGAGGAAAAAGGAGAAAAGTTGGAAAGGTTAAGATTGTAGAAGAAAAGTAAAAGATAACGAAAAAGAGGGACCACATGGATAAATGAGGGGGAAAATAACAACAGGACAAAAAAGCACAGTTGGAGATGAATATAAAATCATAGACTTTCTCCTTGCAGATGTGTATTGAATTATAAACCAAGCCAAGGCAGATGTGTAATATGCCCTCTCTTTAGGAAGAGTAAACTGAACAAGATCTCACTATAACAGAAGGAGAGCAGGAATCTCCTTCTGGCAGGGCTGATATTACCCACAATACCACTTAATTACCCACAAGTTCCAGTGAGTGACACACTGATTGGTTGTAAATATGGTACAGAGGGAAAACTAAGTTTACTGCAGATTAAATTGAAGATTGAGAACAGCAGTAGCAATCACAGCCTATGCTGAGTCTATGGCTGTCTCTCCACTCAACCGTCTTCCTCTGAGAGCTCTAAATGTGGTTTCTCCAAATTAAGCCTTAAATTAAGCGTGATACTGTGGGACCATAAGATCAGGAAATCAGGGCTTAAATCTGAATCACAGACTCCTAGACATGCTTATATGAGTTCTTTTAGGGGCAATTCTGAATGTGAAACCTCTATGATCAAAAAAATTATCATTATTATTACTATTATTATGAAAAATACTCACAGATGAAAAACAGAGACTTGAATGAACACTCACAACCACATACCACAATGTATTATATTAAAAACCACCAGCCACTTACTTCTTTCCACTGTTCTCTTGAGCTTGCTCTGCAACAGTAAAGAAAGAAAAAAACACCAATGAAAATAAAGTCAAATGTACAATAAAAGGTCAGTGAGAATATGGGGAGACACACTGTTAAAAACAATGCTGCTACTGGTTGCTGCTCTATCTCTGCTCCACCTTTGGTCAAGGTTAATATTACTGAATGAGCAAGTGTAATCCCTGCGAACTAGACCCTGTTAGGACTTCCTGCACATACCCCACAATTGTTCACAGCTGCAGAAACACCAGGCAGATTGAATATGTACATCAAATGTTCAAAGCACATCACATATCCCACACCAGTCTGGTAACATCATCATTTGACAAAAAGAGAGAACGAGACGGTGAAATCTCTCATCTTACTTAATTCTAATAACCGAGTTACTGTAAAGGACATTTTGCATTGGTTCAACAGATGCACGCACACATTCACACAACGCCTATGAATGGAGAGAGGCCCAAAGCCGCCGTCAGCTCATGTAACCATCAATTTCACTTATAGCAAAACAGCCATATAAACGAAAAACTAAAATCATACGGTGATGAAAGCTTTCTTAAAGTACTACGACTTAAGAAACTATAATATCACTGTAATTTTAAGAGCCAATGACATTTTTGACAAAATAAATATGCTTATAAAGCAGGGACATAATTAAAGTCATATAAACGATTCTTAAGATAATAAGTTGCAAAGGATTAATGGCTCTAAATAAAAAGATATACAAGGCTAAGCCTTACAATACTCAGATAATTCCTAAAATTAAATTCTGCCAGTTTCAACACCATATGCACATAGTCTCTGCAGAGTCTTCATCAACAACCTTTCTAGCACACTGAGGTTGGTACTCACCATTTTCAGTGCCGGTGAGCTGAGCCAGGATACGGAAGGAGCGGGACTGGGAGGTGCCGGTGCGTGGATGCCAGTCCTCCGTGTCCTCGATCAAACGCTTCTTGCTGGCGTCACTCAGTGGGGATGCATGACCCTCGGGTTCCACATTAGGTTTCCTGTACAGTCAGATCAACCATGATGCAATGAGTGCTCAACATTCAATCAAGGGTCAGCTTGTAGATATATGTTCCACATTATGACCTGCTGTTAGATTTCACAATTACCTCCTAGGTCTAGCTGGAGGTGGAGTTCTGCAGGTGAGCAATGACAAAGTAGTGAAGGAAAATGTACAAAGGTAAAAACGGTCACAAATTTAAAAGTCACATTAAATGATAGGTAAACTCTATGACACTGCACTGTTTATATGGGAAAGTCAAGAAACTGTTCTGACTTACTTAAGACTTTTCTGAGGCTTACTATTAAAAAAAAAAACACAGAGTAGAGGAGTAGAGGTCAGTCAGATAATAAAACTATGTTCCTCAAAACAAATTATCTTAATTGATTAAGCAATTAGATTTACTATACTAAAATGGTGAAATTAAACATGCAGTCTGCATATTTACAACAGTGAGTGTTTGAGAGATGAAAGTGACAGTGACCACATCTCACCACAAGGTGGGAGTAATGTGCTTTGAAATAAGGGATCAGCTTTTCTTCCTAAAATAATTTGAGGTACTTTAGAATGCAATATTTATTTTAAATGTTTACATGCACAGTTTAGTTCAAGGGCTGTTCCAAACTGTGAGTCAATTTAATGTCAAAAGTATGTGCAATTACTAATCTGTGTGTGTGTGTGTGTGTGTGTGTGTGTGTGTGTGTGTGTGTGTGTGTGTGTGTGTGTGAGAGAGTGTGAGTGTGTGTGTGTGTGTGTGTGTGTGTGTGTGTGTGTGTGTGTGTGTGTGTGTGTGTGTGTGTGTGTGTGTGTTTGCGTGCGTGCGTGCGTGCGTGCGTGTCAGGTGAGTCGAGGTGAAGGATGATCAAAGACAGCACAAGTCAGTCTATTCTTAGCCAAAGCAGAATATACTTGGCAGTAATTTGTCTGGCCTTGAGTAACCATACTGACAACAATAGCAGAAAGAGCTAGACAGATGCACAGCCGGGTTTGCCAACAGCCCTAGCTGCACGGGTTGTAAATACAATATTAGCTAACACCCAGAGCCTGATGCCACTGAGAAAACGAATGAACAGTATGAGCTGACCCAGTATGAGATGGATTATTTACGGAGTTTCGCAGTTAGTTTGGACTTTGAAATGAGCATGTACTGTGAGTGGATGAGCACGAATGTGAGGTTTGTGAGGGTTAGCTCAAAGAGGTGCAAGCAAGCCTTTGGTAATCATAAACCCGAGAGATGTGAAGGCTGTAATCACATTCCACATGGTTAGAAAGCTACTGCAGCAGATGTATTATCATTCACAGCACTAACTTGGTGTCGGTCTCTTCTTCCTCCTGTAGGCAAAGAAGGGGTAAATGCAAAAGGATCGAAGCAAAGAAAAAGCATGAATAGAGCAGTTTGAGAAATGGACCATAGTCTGAAACACATGCCCTTTAAGTGAAAGGCCCTTCTGAGAGAATGTGCATTAAGAAAACGCACAGAAACCACAAACAAAAGCATGCAGGTCGGAACACAAACACACAAATGCTGCAAAAGCACACTTCACTGCTGTAAGCTGACAGTCCAAGGTTTCAGGCAACAGAAAGATTAAAGAAGTGATAACGACACTCAAACTCTTCACTTTAACTCATTATGAATGTGTTTGTTATCTTCATGGTGTATTACAGTAGTTTTGTTGTTAATTTTTTGACATTTCAAAAACAGATCTCAGTGACCTATTTTTTCAGGTGACAGAGTGTTAAGAAAGAGTGGCAAATCACTTAAACGTAGCTCAGTCTACTGTAACCCAACCAGAGAGCCAAATCCTCTTGATGAAGCCCAGTCCAGCTACACTCTGCTCTGTCCCTGGTCCCTAGAAGCACAGAGCTGCCAGTATTCTGGCTAATTAAAAACAAGTGTTGCACCAGCAGTGCCTGTTGAGCAGACTGTGTGTATTTGGCAGTGCTGTGAACCACACTGTCAATTATAGATAGGCAGGCAGTAGCATCAGTTAGCATGTTGTCTAGACTCTGTTCCCTCCGGTTGCCCTGTAGAAGATTCAAACAAGATGTGCGGCATGCTTCGGATTTTCTTTGTATGCAGCTGTGTGAAAACATAGGTGATGGGCTGTTTCGATGTTAGCTTTTCAATTGAGACGCATTTTTTGGGATGACATAGGGAATGAGGTACTGTATAGGAGGAGAATAGAATATTTTATTTTATTTTAGGCAGACTGTAAAGCAAACATGTCCACTAATCTGTGGCTTCTGTGAACCACAACTCCTTCTGGTCCTGCTAACTAAAGCACACAGTGTACAAATATTACACTTTTACACACCAACATAAAGAAAACATACGATAACCGGGTTTGATCAATGGTACCTACCCATTGAAGTGCTCCGACAGCCCCTGGCTCTCCAAAAGACCTCGTCTCTGTCCCATGACCACCTCACAAGCATTGGTATTGGAGTAGAGGTTGATAGGTGTGTTATAGACAGAGGGCTGTGGTACATTAGGATTGGAGGAGGGGGCTGTCACTCTGGCTGGAGAGGATGAGTTAGATGAGGAGGAAGAGGCAGACGGGGAGGGGAAGGTGGAGCGACCAGGGATGGGCCTGGGAAGTGAGTTGGCTGGAGCTGAGTCCGGGGCAGGGACGGTTGACTTCAGCAGAAATGGAGGCTGTGCTGGTTGAGAAGGGGCAGCTGGCTTGAAAGCGGATGATTGTGAGGGAATGGAGGGGGCAGCCGGGGAAGAAGCTGTGACCACACTGCTGCCCCCGCCAAAAGGCCGGGCTGTCTTGTTGTATGCAGGACTGGGCTGACTTGATGGCTTAGTGTATGTGGTGCTTGGGGTAGGGTGAGTGATTGGGACAGGCTTAATGATTTCTTGAGGTTCATCCTGGATAAAAGGTGGAGACACACAGCATGCACAAACAGCAAATCCACAATCAACTCATGCATGTAAACCAGCATTCCCAAAAGCACTGCACAACAATCACATCAAAGGTGTTTTCACACTTCTGTATAAATGAAAGTCATGCCTGTGCCATACAATTCTAAGATGTGCTATCAAATGTGGCCTCTCAGGTCAGTTATACATGCCAAGCCAATCTGTGGTTTGACATCATCTCAGAAGGGCACAATAAGCATGCTCTTTTTTAATAAATGTATATAATATTTATAAACAACATGGAATTCAGGTAAACTTTAGTTACAGTAAAATAAAGCGTACCTTAGGCACGCCATCTTTAGGGGCACTGGAGGGTCTGTGAAGACAGAAAGAAAATCATAAAAAATCATAAAAACACTGCACACGCAACATCTTTATGACGTATCATCATTTTTGCAATAATGTTTAATTTCTGTACATTAAAGGACTGGACATGCTAACTGCCATGAGAGTCAAACTTGAGTTTGTAGGATGGACTGAGAAAGGGTCAGATTATTCTGTGTCCTCTGCTGTGGATTGAATTCATAGCAACATTTTGGAAATGGTGATATTTTGTTGCATATGACGGGTCACCTTTGAAGTAGTATTTTTCTTGGCCAAACATTGGTCTAATTTTCTATTATTATTATTATTATTATTATTATTATTATTATTATTATTATTATTATTATTATTATTATTATTATTATTATTATTATTATTATACATTTTTATTCACAATGTTGATTTAATGTTTCTTCTATATTTTTCTTAGAGATATATTTAGAGATACACTTGTATCTTGGCTGTCAGAGCATCCTTAAAACACCTCAAAAAAAGGAGAACTTTGATTTAAAAATTAAATAAATAAATGAATGCACCTAAATGTTTCAAGTGATGGATTGATTACCTTTATCAAACAATGTTCAAACTCTGGAAAAACATTTTTTTATCGTGCACTGAAATAAATGGAAACAAATGGCAGCCTGGAAAGTAGGAAATGTTTAAATCTGAGTGCTTTGGAAGATGGTTACCAATACTTGGCTAAAACATGCAAAACTACCAGTATGTGTAAACACGCTTTACTGTAGGGTGCAGACCGGTGTCAAAGTTTGCTGTACATCTGATTTACACTTATGATTGAAGCAGCTGCCACAGTTTTATCACCTATGGGAGAGGGGGATGGTCCATTTGTCTGTTCTCTTGAGATGCTCTGGATAGAAAACCGGCAAATCTCCAACAAACCTTTCATCCCCTCTTTTTGTGTCATTCTTAATACTTGCAAGCACTGTCTACCACAATATCAAAATTAAATAAAAAACACACACACATAAGGATGTATTGTGTATAAATAAACATCATAAGTGCAATGCACCATATACTCCCTTCATGTCACACAAGGAAAATGTAAGTTCCTGTCAGGTAACTTAAGTGTCTTAAAATGATTCCATTACTGAAGCACTAAAACTCAAATTCAGACAGACGCCTTTGTTAACAATATGTCCTATATTTGGTCTGGACATGCAGACAATGTGTCCCGCATTGCTCATTAAAAACAAAATACAAAAATACAGACAGTGAGTCAGCAAGTCAAGTTCCGGACCAGGAGCTAGGGTATGTCCGCTGCTGTCCTTCCTTTCTCTGCCATATTCAGAAAACAGTCAACACACTCTCAAGCATTTCCTTTCTGACTGAGCCGAGACACAACAACTGAGTTTGGCATCAGGTTATTAAAGAGCCCCACCCTCCAACCAGATGTTTATTTCATCTGTGCCCATACTTGCATTTACAGTTTCCATTTAGCAGTGAATATACAGTATGCTTATTTTCCATTGTACTTGTAAAATTGGGACTGCTTATGGAGAAGCAGCAGGCTATGCCAAGGGAAACAGTCAAAGGTCTAAAGATCAAACAGCACATTCCATTACAAATGCGGACCCAGTCTACAATGAGGCAGTGTGTATCTGCCATCAGCGGCCCAGAGAGGGGCAGCTGGGCCGATTCACTCCCTATCATTCTTTTCCCAGAGCAAACTGAGCAAACACTTGCTAGGGTGGTCCTGCGAACATCTGTTGAGCTCAGCCCCTCTGTGCTGTCCTGCTTCCTGCCTAGCTGGACCTGCCTTTGTTCTGCTGTGACAAAGAGACAAATACACGGTGGGTGTGTGGGCATATGAGCATCATGTATTTACTTTTTGGCGTGTAGTGTATGGATAAACATGTACATGGTTAATCTCAATGTAACAGGATCACTGCACCAACTGGTCTGTTATTCTGACGGAAGGCGTCGTCTTGGCGTCATGTCAATCTGCGTAGTTCTGCTTTTCATTCTGGAGATGGCTTCTATTTAAGTATTTTGAATGGAATAACTGCAACACACTGTCTGTGCTTTACTACTGAATACTCAAACCAATATGTGAAGTTGCAAGAAACATATTTAAAAAAAGAAATGGATCCTTTAGTTGTGCTCCATGAAATCTGTAATGAAGTATTATATATGTTTCATGTATCAACTATTATTGTTCTCAGGGTTATTCAAAAAGGCTAGATGCTCATAGAGAAAAGCCATGACTTCAGTGGACATAGGATGTGATTTTGGCAAACAATACATGAATACCTACTAAAACGCATAGAGCATATAATTTCGATTATCCATAATCAGGAAAGAACATTAAGTATTTTTCTAAATAAATAGATGAGTGTGAGAAATATATTTATCTTTTCCTATGTGTTACTACAGCATAATGTTCATCTGTAATTTTCATATATGTCATACAGTAGTTTCTCTTGAACATGAAGAAAACAAGATATATATTTGTTTTCCTCTATATTATGATGGATATGTATTTATGACACAATGTGATATTTAATGGGGTTTCTCTGATGTTAATTAGACTAAACGTATCCATAAATACAAAAGATCTGATTTCCTTGTATGTCAAAGTACCACCGTTTGTGCTACTGGATGTGTTCATAATACAGACACATCCTGCCCCTGTTGAACATACAGTCATGGCTTTGCTCAGCCCAGAGCACTCTTCAGTTGGTTCCTCCTAATCTAATCAGGATGCCTTGTTTTATTAGATTACAGATGCTGATATCTACAAGATTTATTTATGGACCGAATTTAAAGACTATATACTATATAAGCTAATAAATAAGTGCAAGATATGAATAAACATTATCTTGAAAGCAAAATTGTACTTGGAAGAAACAAAAGTTGTTGAGTGTGGTTTTTATCAACATTTGTCGACTTGTCTGTCTCTCTCTCTCTCTCTCACTCACAAACACACACACACACACACACACACACACACACACACACACACACACACACACACACACACACACACACACACACACACAGCTCCAGAAAAAGAGAATGAGGAGGTTAACTGGAGGAATTAGCCTCAGGGCAAAGCAGACTTCCGCATTTCAACCCTGCCCGTGTCTCTTTGAGCGCCAAGAGAAACAGTCTGGTATATGGCATTTGACTGAATGATGGAGAGGCTAATAGTCACAGCTTTCTCACCACACTGACGTCTTACTAGCTAACAGGCTCACATATCCATTTTTTTTAACATGGAGGGAAAACTGCTCAAATAAGAGCAGCCTTTAAATTTCCCCTGAGTTGTTTTTACTTGACTTTCACACACAGTTTAGTTTGGAAAAGTTCCACAGAAACATCTTAAATGATCTTCTGACTCCAAGCAACTGTCACTGTCTTTTGCTTTAATATCTAGACACAGTTTTGTTCGCTCATCATATTACGTAAAGCAGCCTGGGAGATAGTACAAATATAATATGATGGGAGGGTAGAGACGAGTCGAATTCACGCGCTATTAATGTCACGCGCAGGATACATTATTCCAAAACCTTGTCGAACAGGACCTGCCCTCTTATATTTAACTTGTGTGATAAATGTTAAAACTCTCTGGGAGACCTGGCAAAAAATCTGTTTCCTCAGATTTACCGCTGCGTGAAAGCATTGAGAAGAAGGAAAACAAGGAGAAAAAAAACATAGGAAAGCAAAACAAAAACTCCAACAGAGGGATGTAAAATTAGCGGGTGTGGAAAATAACTTTTCTCTTTCTGTTTTTCTGTGCAGCCAGCCTATCCGCTTAGTGGCAAAACTCACAGCTTGAGTCTGGCACATGGTCTTTCCCGTCTCTCCATGTTCCCCCTCTTCTCACTGCTCCCTCATATTACACTAAGAATGAGCATCCCGCAGGAGGAAATTCTGTGCTTTAAAGTAAGAGCCCATGAGGATGATTGATGGTTTTAAAAGAAAGGGGCAAAGATATAAAACTGTGACAGTGCTAACAATGACAGAAACGTGATTACTATTTCCAGAGTTAAAGCTGCTGTCAGTTGCCTGGATACTTGCTCGTGTCTGTACACGTGTCAAGTAGGAACCCAGTGCACTTGTCCATATCAGCAGTCACATGCGTCATAGTGACAGAGGGCATTCATACCATTCAATTATTTCCATGTGCCCTGTCATGCCCATACGTGTGCTCGTATTGGCAAGCAAATAGTGGAATCAAAGTTAACCACAGGGTTAGACAGAAGCTATTTCAATTTGCAGTTTATTGCATTTAGCAATCAAACCTGCATCAAGACTAGATCGATGAATAAAGCAAGTAGGGAAACGATGAGTTCTCTTGAGGTCAGATCTCTGGATGCAGCAAAGCACAACAGAATAAACTGCACTTCTAGTTAATATATATTTTTAATGCAGGACAGGTCCAAGCAATGCAATAACAAGCCCCCATCCTTTCTTACTTTTCTTCCGACCACCACACCACATCTGGCTAAGGCAGCCAGGAGTCAGTGGGGGCTCTAGGCTGCATTGGATTGTCCTCTACATCACCCTATAACCATTCCATAAGAGCTGTTGGATGCACATTGGCCATGTATGAGAATATCTGTAGATTATACCCACAGCTGCCAAGCTGACTTGTGTTTAGCTACAGTACGTGGCCAAACTGTATCCTATGCTGTAGCAACAGCACTGTCTGTGTGTGGGACAGTCCAGCAGGTATATTTAAAACAAAGTTGCAGGTTTGGTAAATCTAAAGTTAGAAGAAAGGAGGTTATGTAAAAGGAGAGGAGTGTAGAAAAAGTAAGAGGATATCTCGAAAAGTATAAGTGTAGTATGTTGACGTATGTAACTCCCACCTTTCATCTAGTGAATATGAATTCTAGTGAACGAACATTCAGTTAATGATTTGTTCTGTCAGGCAGCATTTCATCTGATAGATTGATACTATATTTAACATACTTAACACTTTCCAAAAGCTTCACGCTGTCCTATTTCCCCAGAAACAGCATGTACTGAATCACACAAAGTGAAGCTGACACAAATTCCTGTGTAAAACATCAGAAGATGGTGGGATCGCAGAGCTAGCAGTATTAATATGTATGATCTTTGAGGTTTTGGAACCAGGTGTAGCCAGCCACGACCTCTGGGGAGTGGGGTTTCATTGCGCTGTGCTGCATATTTCAATGACAATAAATAAACATCAATTATCATACTTTCCTAAGGCTACTTCCCACAGCCGTCTGGGGTAACTTGTCAGCTGCTCAGCGACAAGATTGATGATAGTAGAACAAAAAGTACCCATAAAATAAACAGGCCATATCAACTGCGAGGACATGTCAAAGGATGAAAGATTGGAAAACATGATTTGATAAAAAAAATCACTATCACAAGCTTGTGACTGTATCGACCTACATGGAGCATGTTCTGCTGCGGTAAATCTTATGTGTAACATCTAGGACTGTGTGTGGTGGTCATTTCTAAAGTGGAACTCACTCCCAAACCAAAACTTTTCTGTTCATGAAAACTAGTAGCCAAAGTTGGCGAGTGCTGTCAGATGTTGTTTTGACATGTTTTCCTGAGACCACAATGTTGGAATGGAAAACCCGGTTTCTCCCTTGGTCACAAAAATACATAACAGCTCTTTGCGCATTCAGACTCATCTTGACAGTTGACGACAGGATGAGGAGAGTACTTCCAAACCCCAAGTCCATTTCCTCTCTGAAAACATGTTTCCCCTCACCTAGTAACAATGAAATAATAACTTAAACATATTGGCATTAATGACCGTGAGTGTCTTTTTGGCTAGACAACATACAGAAAGACTGCATGGTTTGCAATACTTAGAAGCTTTTGGAACTTGGAAACATGATGTGTGACTGTGGTATAACCACTTCTATTTTATGTACTCTTTCAGACTTAAATTTATGTTATAAATTGTGTGATAGACAATATTATCTAGCCCTTGATAGTGAAATCAGTGCATAGAGCTGAGCACTTTAGTGTGAAAAGAGGTTGGGCATGACAGTATGATAACCTTGCAATTTCAGCTATAAATGTATCATTTTTTAAATGTGTGTTTCAAAATAAAATACATTGTGTTCAATAGAAAAAAAGTTGTTTTTTACCCAAACTGCACACTTGCAGGGAGAGGGATTTCTAACCTGCACGTTCTGTCCTTGAAGACTCATAAAAAACAGCTCATACCTTAGGAACGGTATGACAGAAAATTTTAGTGGTTTTGAAACAGTGACTTTTTCAAACCGCGGTGTACCTTGAAACCGGTAACCAGCCCATGCCTAATAGAGGTTATATACATGTTCCGTTTAAGAACTTTTTAAATAAATAGGATACAATTGTAAATACGTGTAGGGCTATACAATGTTTTTTTATGTGTCATTTCAGGGAACTGCCCAAAGAATGTGAACTATGACCAAGTGACATAATGGTACTAAACTGTTGTCACATTAATCATTTCTTAGCACTCTTGGAATGTTATTATGATAAGAAAAGTCTTACCAGTGATCGTTAAAAGCATAAATCAAATGTGAGAACATGGATGGAGAAAGTGGTGCATGTCAGAGAGAATTATTCTAGTTAAATAGTGTTCTTACGGTACTACATATATTATACTGAGCTTTGTTACTTTAGTGGACAACAGCATAGCAGTCAGTGTGACAGTCTAATCCCACTTTCTTCGACGTTGCACAAATATAATATATTTAATTCTCAAGTCCCAAATAAAAAGTACCCATTTTTAATCAATTTTGATATGAACATTGAGCCATGTATATTAAATACACAGTAAAATTATTTTTTCTGTGTCACTGAATACAAACAGCATGCAAACCATCCTCTGAAAAATGGCGCCAGAATGAAGCAAACCATCATGTATCATTTGTAACGAGGAAACCTTTATTGTTTAGTGGGTGATTTTAGTTGTAGTTTACATGTCCTGTGAGACCAGAATGTTTGATGTTTCATTCTGCAGCCATTACCCACAGTAGATTACATGCAGCTGTGGGACAGGGCTATTTTAGGACTATTTTCCCACGATTAAAACACAGAGGCTTGGTTCTCCTTTGATGTGGTGATGAAATGACAGGACATGCAAACCAGGCTTTGAGTTTTTCTGTCAACATGTTTTACAGCTTGGAGAGTGTGCGTGCTTCGCCTTGATTTGTTTGTGTCTCACACTAAAGTTACTCTTCTTTACGCTTGGCTTCAGAAAATATACAGTGTTTGGTTAAATCCACTAAGAGGGATCACTCTTTTTTTTTGGTTTAATCTTCAAGAAAAAATAAATGCACAGCTATTCCATGTAGCAAGTTCTGACCTAAGTGGACTGATCTTTGACATGCATTGCTGCCTGTGAAAAAAACTTTTAAGTTTAAGATATTTCTTCTTCCACAAAACCAACTCAAGGCATCCAAAGAGTGAAACATGACCTTCATAGACTATAAAAGTTGTTTGGACAGAAACTTTTCCTTGGTGGACAAATTTAACGTCAACCTTAGTTGAATCCCTGTTTTCTTTGCTTTGAAGCATATATTACAGCTTTACGGAGCGCTATATTAAAAGGGGCTTTCGTTTTAAGTGCTCCTAGTACTGCACTACAGCTTTAATATACTCAAGGGCCCCAGAATACCAGGATCTTCCTTTTGTCTAATGGGAGAAGCAGAGCAGCAGTTGAACTCAGCATGATCAAACCAAAACTGATCTTTACAGATTCTGTGCCATACATTACACAGCCAGGAAGAGCATGTGTAAACCATTAATTAATAACCTCTCTGTAATAACCCATAATTCAGATGGTTCTTTTTTTAATATAGTCTGAAATGTGATGCTACACTGTAAAGTGTACAATTGCTATGTCTTAAAATGTACTTTTCAAAACACAAGGGAATCAATATAAATCCAATATTATGCTTGCTAGCCAATGGTCTAATTATAATGCAGATGACAAGATACATAAATGGTGCAAGAAACATCAAGCTAAATTTTGTCTTTTTAGCGTTCCCAAACTATAGCATTTGCTGTGGCAGAAACACTGAGCTGAATTAAATTGGCACAACAGGAGTTCATCTGTTTCAAATAAAAAAAGCGCAAATAAACCGCCAATTAAATATCTTTCTGTCTGTTCACTGTCCTGTGAAAAGCAGCTTCAAATACATATATCTGTACAAGTTCCTCAGACAGGCTTAAATACACACTGGTAGGCAAAAATCAACAAAGTATGCATTAAAGTATGCATTCCATTGCTGAGCGAGGAAATCCATAGATTATGTTGTAGAAAGGGTGTGCTCATGTGTGCAACTGTTACCTTCGTAGAGTGAGGCTGAGATTGCCTGTGCAGGCCTTAATCTTGTTCTGTGCCTCTAGGTGATTCATGCTGTCTGTGGAAATGCCATTAATGGACAGAATGATGTCTCCAACATCCATCTTGGCTTTGGCTGCCTTGCCTTCATCAGTCAGCTGCAATGACACACAACAAAACATTAACAAAAAAAGAAGCTTATCATTGACATATTTGCACCAAATAAAGAAGAGTATTCACAAAGCATTTAGTTACATTAACTCTGCTTCTTGTTCTTTATTTAAGATTGTGCTGTGTTGACAATTGGAACTTCGGGGTTTGCATGTGCAGTTTAATAAAATGAATAAGAGAAAAATATTTAACTACAATATGTGTATGCATATTGTGAGGATTTATTTCTTGTAATCACTAAGCATTGTACTCTCCTTTCCGTTTCCTGTCTTATGTAACTGTTGTCAGATAAGATAGGCATTTTATTCTTAACATCACAACATCCATGGGACAAGATTCCACATTCCGAAACAAGCTGCAATGGTGACTCATATACCAAATGACCACCAAAATGGTTTGAGTATGCATTATATATTTCAGTTACATATACTGGGTCTCTTAAGGACATTTAGAGAATTAAAAAAAGACTTAAAAGGTTTTCTTTGCTGTGATCTTCATCTGCTAATGTGGTGCTGAAAGGTGCTAGTACACAGGTTGTTTGGTCTAAAGCAGGTTTTCCTTTGGGAGCTAAGTGTATTTGGCTCCTTTGTACATTGAGTACATGCTGTGTAAAACTGGTATTTCTATAATGTGAATTAAACAGCAACCAGAGTTTTGTATATTTTCCAAAGCAAATAAAAAAGTTAGGAAAAGTTTAATACTTTTATCATGGAAAATATAAAAAGTCTCCCCATTTTGAGTATGGTAGCAAGGGTTTAAAAGCTTAAAGCTCTACAACTGTCTGTCTACCAGGAAGTAGCGTAAGGTATGGCTGAGGTTTATCACTCTTCTATCCCTTTTCCAACACGTTGACACTCACATTTAACACACAGGAAGTAACGTAATAAAACCATGACGATGGGATGACCTTGATGCTGCCTTTGTTAGGATCATATCTTTATGTCATCTGACCTCAACGAACATGGTTTAACTGGACTAATTCACTCACCCATAATGCTATGTGCACTATTATGTGCTATTGACAAAAAAATATATTCTATATTGTATATTCTATTCTGTCTCTCAGCAGTGTAAAGAAAAAAAAGAATTCACATTGCCTGAAGCTTCAAACACTAAAAATAGGGACATGGGAAGCGCACACAGAAAACATGTACATAAGTGCCAGCTCAGGTGAGATCTATGAATGTGTTGAGCGACAGAAGAGTATAATGAAGAGAGCGTGAAGCATGATGGGAGGAAAGTGATTTTAACTGTCAACTCTAGTGAGTGTTGAATATAAAATTGGAACTTAAATGTCAGAAAGTAATTAAATGTTCCCCCACTGCCATCTACAATACATTTCTATGAACCAATAGAATGTAAATGCATGAGTCAGTCATACACACTTGAGAGTAGCTATTTATATGAACAAGCCCTGATTTAGGCAGAGAAACACAAAAACAAGACATTTCCTTTCCCCACTGCTAAATAATGCATTCAGGTTAGGTAACTCTAAAAAGACTTCCCCTTTGGTTTAAAAAAGGAGCCAATGAGACATAAAGAATGTGCCATTGTGTTACCCTCATAATGACATTGGGGAAAAGAGTAGGAGGGAGGGAGAAAAAGAATGAGGAAGTGACAGTGACCCAACACATTTTCTCTGGAGCCTTGCTTTCCTCGTGTCATTATCAAGTAGATCAGTAGCGGGAAGTGTAGAATGCATAGCTGAGGCTGATGTATGCATACCAACGTCCTGGAAACCTATAGTGCAGCCACATGCCAAGTGTTACTCACAAAGGGCAGGGTACTCACTACACAGTATGAACACAGCTTCAACTGACTCACTCAGCGTCCTACATAGACACACCTGCCACATGAGTCTGTCCTGACTCATTTACTTTCAATAAAATAACTCATTGCTCTTCAAATGCAGAAGCCAATAAAGAGAGTGTAAGCACTCTTCAGAGATCACTGGCATGTGCTGCTGGCTCTGTCTTACTCTACTAGACAGCTCCAGAGGTCAATAGCAGAAAAAAAGCAGCTGGATTGTTGATGAACACATCCCAGATACATGGATTCTTCTCTCTCAATCTCCTTGCATCTCCCTCTCTGTGTGTGTTTGTTAGAGAGGAAGACAGAAAGGGAAAAGGCGATCGGAAGTTATCTCCTTGTATGGATGTGAGAAAAGACAATACTATACAACTCTATATATGGAAATTCCTCAAACACTATTTCAAGACATAGAGAGAGGAGAAGACTCTTGTAACATTCTTTTAACATTCTCATAAAAATATGTGTTTTATATGTGGCCCACAATGTTTAATGCTTCAGTCTGCGGTGAACAGAGAGCACTTTATAAATCCCACCTTCTTTCAGTCAAACACTGTCTTTCTCACATGGATACAAAACAAATAGATCTTACAGTAGGAATCCCTGGCATCCGCAGTCTATAAATATAAATCAAGAGAGGTCTGAAGCACTCGTGACGGAGAGCAGATAAGTAATGAACTGGAACTTAGGCTGTGCTACTCCAACTCTCTCAAAAGAACAGGATGTTTTAGCAACATGACTTCACCAAATACTGTCAACCACATCACATTATGTAATTTGTACACTTAATCCAAATTTGTGAAAAACACAAGTTAGTATTTTAAATATTGCTTGGTCAAATAGAAAAATTCCACAGAGGCCATTTCACACAAAATGTTTTAATTTAAAGACTAAAAAGGCTACTAGCTAGGGCTTTATGTTAGTTTGGCAGATGAGAAGGACGTTTCTAAATGAATGAAGTGCCTTTCCAACTGCGCTTACATGAATGGGATTCCAGCCACATAATGGTGCGGCTGCTGTGCTGCTGTGGTCCTCTCCACACTGCTGATTTTACTGCTGTGCAGTTAGTAGTAATGGCTAGTTCTTCCAAACTACACATGTAAGTTCCTCCGCTCCTACAAATGCAGCTTGAAAACAGCATATTGCACAATACTTGGCAGATTTATCTGAAGGCTTATGGCAAATCCTAAAGTACACTGAAGATTACGATATTACTAGCTAAAAAGCCCTTTAATGTATTCCTAGTATAAATATATTTGTAGAAGAACTTCATCTTCACCTAAATGTAAAGAGATTAAGAGAAATTCAGAGGGATTTTGTCAACTAACTATAAAAACACAAGTGGAGCAGAAGCCTAGAAAAAAATAACAGTTCATTGCTTCCATGTGTCTTCAATCCATCTGGTATACTGTCATAATCAAATATAGACATAAAAGCAAATAACAAAATAAGAAAAGCTGGTTCATTTCAAAGACTTGGATATAATTGGATTAATATTTAGATGTTAACTCAGTAATCAACTTATCCTTAATAAGTCAATGAATTAATGAAGAAATATAACGGATTCTATAAGAGTCATTATTGGTAAAACACAGAGAGACTGTTAGGAGAGAAAGCAGCTTTGTTAAGTAGTTGATAGATTCTTATTTTAAGACCTGCAATGCCTCTCCAGAGATATTCTCTGTTTAGTGGCTGCTGCCAAAACTAAAAAACACTGGAATTCTTCACTAAACAGATCAATTCTGTATTTTTAAAACCACTGATTTACTGTTGCGTTAAGCCTTTTAAATTTCACACAAAACTCTTTATGGGAAAAGAAGCCCAAACACATTTAGGACAACACTTCAGCACTAGTGGGAAACTAATCATCTCCCATGCTGGTTTAACTTTCTCCCTTCAGTGAAATAATGGAGTAAGGAAGAGGGCTGTGGTCATTTCACTTTTGAGAAGTCATGTTACAGGAAGTGTCTTGTGGTGAAGGCTGGAGGCCTGTGAGATGCATGTCATGTCTGCGTAGGGTAGACTAAGATAGAGAACCTTATATGGAAAGACTTGGGCCTAACATTATGTCATTACAAATACACAAGGCTATAGCAGATTGACCCACAGGCAGGACTGTACAATTTCAACCTGTAAAGGTCATCGAAAAGAAATAGTTTACGCTGCAGAATCTCTGGGATGACTCTGTGAGGAGAACATTAGAGCGCACAGCAACCTGCTGAGCTAGCACAAGCAGAAGCTATAAAGTACAGTTTATTGTCAAGAGAAGTCTTCTCTTCCACGCTTGCAGCTGCAACACATTGCACAAACTGTTCAAAAAAAAAAAAGGAAGAGAGATGAGAAGTAGGTGCAATGCAGCAGTTGGGAGGGGACCAATAGCAAGTACTCCAAGCCAAACATCGCAATTAAGGCCACCTGAACAGAGGTAGATCCGCGGTTGTCATGGTTTGACCCCAGTCTCTTACTACATCAATCAGACTGCTGGAAAACACAAGATGCCAAGCGGACCTACGTACGAGCTCTTGGTCAAATTGTCATGACAACGCAAACAAAACAACACAAAGCAGTCACTGAATACTGAATGCTCTTTAGTCAGGTCAGAAACAAACCCGGCTGACGAGTGCTGCTGAGGCAGATGATATGAAAAGGCTTTTAGTCGTGGCGGGGCTTGAGCCAAGTGCAAGTGCTGGTTTCCACCTCCATCCTTACTTATTCAACTCTCCTGTGGGGTTTAAATTGGGCTTTTTTATTTTCAGACAAATGGCATTATGATCGTTGAGTGGTAAAATGTTCGGGCTGTTTAATGACTAGACTGACACAGACAGACTACTACTGCCCTATCAGCAGAATATACAGTTGCTCTGCATTTTAGAAGCTACGACATCACAACACAGGCTCATCAATGGAACAATAACTTGCCACAGGAATACAACCACATATTTTTCTTGACTACACAATATCATTTTTACTTTCAGTGACTGTGGAAAATGTTAAATGGATTGCATTTATATTGCAACTTAATCCAGAAAGCTTGTAACATGGGATGCCTGTTATCAAGCATGATTGACTATCACTGTCTTTATTCCAACTGACCTTAAAACACAGCAATAAACGTAGGTTGTAGTCCAAACTGCAGCCATGAAGACAGCTCATGTGCAGTGGCCTATTGTGTCAATGAATTCAGAGAATATGGGCTCATCCATATGTCTTCTCAAACTGAGAAAAAGTGGATTGTTCCTTAAAATATCTTTCATCAAAAAAAAAAAAAATAAATAGTGTGAGTGATCTAAATCAAAATCAAGAGACAGCTTGGTTATTCTTTATAGCTCTGCCATATAGTATTATGGAGATTGAAAGCAGATGCCCTATCTACAACTGTAGACAGACACCAGGGAGATCATACTGGGATCAAACACACACTGCAGATAACTGTTTTCTACTAAACCCATTTGTAACCTGAACACATCTTCAGGACCCTGCATAGAACCATAGATTATTAAATATGCCTTGTAAAGCGTAAATTCACTAGGCTATGAAATACCGGTCGGACATAACTGGTTTCTATTGAATTTCAGTTTCCATATAAAAATGCTCAAGATATTTTAATACAAGAGACAAATAAATACAGAAAAACAGTTTGACAGCTATGCAGCACAAGTTATTTTTCTCAATAGTTTCCTGAAATGCCAGGGGAGTTTTTCAATGCTTGATTTTATTTTTTCTGGACCGGACCTCAACCAAAGTTATGGCTCAAAGTGAGACCGATTGTTCTTTATCCAGTGAGCTAAACAAGATACACACTTCTTTCTATATTAATTGTAAATCACTGACAAATTTACAAGAGGCAGATTTGCATAGATAGCATAGATTATAGTATATATTCTGAACTGCTTATATTTATTTATTTATTTATTTATTAATTATTTCATTCTCAAAACTGTTAAAAACTGTTAGGTAGCTGAATCCTCACTGTTTGCTCTGCGTGTGCAGAGTGTGCGGTACTTGTGTTAAAAGAGGAAATGAAAGTGCCATTTTGGTAAGCCTTCCAAGTTCAGCACCTCCATGATGTAAAGCAAGTAGCAAATGACAAAGGATGTTTACAGTTGGATCAAAAAGTGCAGGAAAGGGTGTTTCAAAGTGAATTAATACTTGCAAAAGGACAACAGCTGTCTCAGTTTCTCACTGGAAACCCACAAAGCATATCTCATGAAGGTTTTGGTCCACTTTGCTCTACTAATTAACTAAAGATAATATTATATCTCATAATAAACATATAGATATAACATTATTATTATTATTTAGCTAATAATATTTGCCAGCTACCCATTGTGGAGCTGTCCCCCTCTACTGGATCCTCTTCTCTTTAACAAATGCATAAAGAATAACTTTCACCCCTAGTGTTGATTTTGGTTGCCCAGATACACTACATCATCACATTCCTCTTCTTTGAGAGTGAACGTACCCTCGCCATATTAACACATGATAGTGGTGCTTGAAAAAGAACAAATCTGGAAGCTCAGAGCCTACAGCAAACACAGAGCTAAAATTAGATTATAGATTATAAAATATGATAATGTTCACATGCCACTAAAACAACAATCAAAATGACACAAAAGACAAGAGGGGGAAGTGAGGGGTCAATGGGAAAAGAGAGGAACAGAGAGAGGACATTTTTGCTGTGCTGACCCCCAACTGACCTACAATAACCAGACATTTGGGTGGGGGAGAGTTACTGTTTCTTAGTTATTACTTCAGCTTCAGTTCTGATCAACTTTTCTTACATGATATATATATATATATATATTTTTTTTTTAATATAATGTTAGTCCAGTGAATTTAAAACCAAACTGTTTAACTCAATTTACTGTGTGTAAATAGATTAAGTTCACTCCAGTGTTATGTTTTGTCTTTTGAGTAGACATTTTCTGCTTTTTTCTAAGCAATGCAAAAATAATAGATTTTTGAGTGGTAGACTTTCCCATGTGGAAGCCTGTCCAAAAAAATGCCGATAAAACAGCTGAATACTGCACACATGATGTACGTAACTGGGCCCTTCCTCCATAAAGTCATCCTTACATTATTGGGTTGTTTCGGTTTTAACAAACATTCCAATTCAATACCACACACAACATTTGACTTACAGCATGTACTCCATCTCATACTTTGATTTAGTGTTATTACTAGGCCAAAGCAGAGTATTCCTTTAAAAAAGGCTTCAGGACAACTGTAGTTGTCTTTCAAGCAACCAGCCTTTTATACAGTACTGTACTGTATGTTATCTTTGGATCAATTACATATGGTAAGCATATGTAAAGTCATTACATCATTATTCCATGGCAATCACATCTAAGATAGATAAATAGAAGCTTTAATGTGCAAAGTCAGTCTATTTAACATTGTGGCTCTCTAATGAACCTTAAAGTAAGCCTGTGATCTATACAATTTCCTTGTTACAGAGCTAATGAAGGAACTGAAGTAATAGTTAACTGTTGGCAGATGCTTCCATATATGTACCTTCTACTCAACCCTTTGTAAATACTGTTACTCATTTAACTTACATAAAGTAATCATTATAGATTACTTAAGGTTACTGATAGATCTGACATCTATCAGATGTAATGAAAAGGATATATGATAATGGAAATATAAACTTTTCATCTTTACTACAACATAAAGAGCAAATGTCCAGCATGTGTTATGTTGGCTGTGCCTTGTGACATTAGGATTTGGAAGATAAATAGACAAAAGGGAGACTTATTCCTGGCGCCTGGACAATAACAAGAAATCTGAGCCATGTATGGTGCCATTCATAGTCACTAACTAACAATGTGATGGAATGAAAAGCTTTTAGAGTCGTATTCTCTGCCTCAGCTATACTGCGGCATGCTGCAGACCACTGATGACTCAACACAGGACTGCTGGTGGACACAAATCCATAGAGTAGCTTGCATGCCACAATAACCCACAAAACAAAAGAAGAAATAATCAAAACTACCACATTACATGCACTAGTGATTTTAACAGATTCAAGGCTTCTGTCAGACTTTTCTTTTGATACATTTCCCAACTCACCTGTCTCTTTTTATTTCAAACTCTCTAGTAAAACATGACATGGCACATATCACAGTTAGGGGTCAGGTGCCCATCTGCTTTTCATTTTTATTGTGGTTGTAAGTTTTGTTTTTTTACAGTTGAGCGTACCATATCAACTGAAAAACCATTGTCATCAATTCACATGTCTTACCTCTACTGAAGACAAGTACATATTCAAATATAAATGGTAAAGATTTTGTGTAAAGTTAGGGTCAGTGCACTCATGCTAATTAGAGATGTTCCGATACCAGTATCGGTATCGGCTCTGATACTGCCTAAAACGCTGGTATCGGTATCGGGAAGTACTGGAGTTTCCAATCCGATACCACGTAATAAAGCCCTAAAGAAAATCTACATTAAAAGTAGTTTATTTATGTTCTTTTTCCGTTATAACTGACTGTCAGTTCATTTGTGTTTGTTCATGTTTCACAAAGAGTTTAAACTGAGCAAGACTGACAACAAAGATATAAATCATATCACATCCATACAGGGATAGTAGTATACAGTTGTTAAAACATAATAAAATATATGACACACTGGTATCGGATCGGTACTCGGTATAGGCCGATACGCAAGTTCAGGGTATCAGAATCGGTATCGGGAAGCAAAAAATGGTATCAGGCCATCTTAAAAATGGAGGGGTATTTTGAGCAGATGTTTTTCAACAGCCAATGCCAAAATTGAAAGGCCAACAGAGGCAAAATGGCCAATTAATGCTGATTTTATTGTCCTCTTTCTCTCTGGAAAGGCTAGGAGTTTCTGTATTTATATATATATATATATATATATATATATATATATAAATAAAGGTGATCCAACATATAATCAGGTCACAAGTGTGGTTGTGCTTCATTTGTGTACTGTTTTTGAGATATAATAACAAGATGTCTACTGATAGCTACATGCCATTATGACGACATGATGTCATTCATTCCATTATTATCATAGTGGCTAGACATAAAAATCTGAGCAGCTATGCTGGCCTTCTTTTATGGTTGTGTTTTCACTTGAAAAAAGTCACTTCTCTCCATGCAACGCCTTTCAACTTCTGTAACTTTGCCATGCCAACAACAAATAAACAAAGTCACTGACCTTGGTCATAACATGGAGATTACAATTACATAACAGGAAGGAGCATGAATTGAATAACACTGCTCATTCTGCAGCAGCCAGAGTTGTTGTCAAAGCACAGACTTCACTGATAGAAGACAAGCTGCCCAACCTTAATCATATTTGACAAGAAACACTGTTACTATAATTGAGACACTTCAGAGACCCTTGGGTTGAAAGAGACTGCTGCTTGACAGACTAATAGTAATCTGCACTGCAGACTTTTTTTTTGTGAAACAAGCATAGAAGGCCCTTACATCATGAACATAAACAGTTTGACTGTATAAGCTGAAGCTGGAACTGTCTTATAAACAGGCATGTTTTTCAGTGTGTCCTCCAGTCCAGCAGTCCTTCTCCCAGCAGAGGGCTCAACAGGACCTGGTCAACCAGAGCCACATCCCAGTTTGAATGTATGTGGCCCAAACTCCCAAATAGTTATTACAGAACCAGTGTGGCTTTCTAGAGTTTCACTCAGATTGGCCGTTTAAGGACAGGTTCTGATGCTTCCACTGTAGACCAAATATACATAGTCTCCAGTGCCTTGCATCAGGACTAATGCACCATCCCTCATCTGAATGACTAAAATGACAGCATCCGTTAACAGCTACAGTATATACTTAATCCACCAAATAGATTTATGAATCGTCGAGAAATTTAAGGGAGTTTTTTTAATTGACCGATATTGTGGTTGCAGTTCAGTTTTGTAACCATGTGATAACAATAGTCATAGCCGTGACAGGAGGTAGGTCATGACTGTGGGGGACTGGGTGTCAGAGGCCATGAGCTGTTGGAGAAGGTGTCTAAATCCAGCAATGACTGTCACACAGGAGATGGATGGCACACACACTTTCATCACTTTCAGGGCATAGTGACAGCATTCCACAGAGGTGACTGTCATGGAGTGAAGGGTACATTGTGTGTGTGTGTGTGTGTGTGTGTGTGTGTGTGTGTGTGTGTGTGTGTGTGTGTGTGTGTGTGTGTGTTGCACTCACCCGTGAGATGGTGAGGGGCAGACAGAAGTCCTTCCCTCCCTGCAGTCTGAAGCCCCAGGGGGCAGGGCCAGCCAGGGAGACACTGTAGCTGCTGCTCATGATTTACCTAGAGACAGAAGAAAATATATTTAACACTTGATTGCGTTTTAACCCATATTAAGTTGGATAAAATCCACCAAGAGACATACTCCACACTGACATAAATATTACAAAACACAAGAGAGAATACAAAAGAAGAGAAAGAGAATACCAGGAAAAAGAGGATGTAAACAAACAGCGTATCACGTAATTTACAATTGTCGTGCAGCCAACAACTGGCATTTAGAAAAGATGACTATTTTCAAGTTGAGCACTATAAACCGCATATTCTGCTAAACCCAAACAGAAGCATTCCTCTGATGAGTCTAGATTAAAAGGTCTGCCATTGCTTGTTTTCCACCACTGTATTCTAGGAAATCTTCTGAAACACAGTAAATATTTTACATTCTTTTGTAAATTGTAAACTCCAGGCCTGTTTTGGCTACTGTCACAGTCTTATAGCTATCTTAAACGTTATCACATTGAAGCCATCTTAATTCAAGTAGTCCCTAGGCAATGCAATTTACAATGGGGGTAATAGTGAGTATGATATATATCATATATACTATAGCCTCTCAAGTGCTAGTGCACATGTAAACAAAAGAGTAAGAGATAACCTATAAAGACATGTGCATTGCAGGATTTAATTTGCAACCGGAAGTCAAAGAGCTACCCGTAACCCGATGACTGTTAAAATCCTTTGATGCACAACTCAGAATGGATTACTCCACTATATATATTATACACTAGCCTATACTATACCATGGTTGTTAAATAAAAACGTAAAAAGCAACAAAAGCATTCATATATTGTCAATAAATATTTTAAATTTCAAAAATGAAAAAAAAACATTTAGGAGCAAATAAGCATTAAATGCTGTTGATGCATCCTCTAGCAAAATGGGGGTTGCCACAGTAGTTAAAAAAGAAAGAAGGAAAGGGATATTTAGAGCATGTAAGCACTGACTGACTTTTTTTACCTTAAAAGAATCTCAGATCAGATGGACTGCATCTGCACTTTGGACCTATGATCTCAGCGTCCTTTAACTGAACCCACTGCTTGTGAAATATGTTCCGACAAATGTACCCAGACAAAGACAAACTATATTAAAAAATAAACTTGTATTATGGAGATACTCTATGCCAGCCTGCCCTTACAAGACATAGGAGGTTATAAAATCAAACCAGATTCAAGTGAAGCATTTTGAAAATTAGGCATTGGAAGGAAAAGGCATCATATCTCCTGAGATAATTCTTAGAGCTAAAGGGCTCAGCTGCCAACCCAACATTTCATTGGAGAGCAGGTTTGCCTTGCATTTCAACATCTCAATGGCTAAATGCACCATCAACTACATTACCTCATGGATGGATACAAATACCATATCCAGATTATACATGTGTGCATTCAAATCAAAAGGACAGTTCCAAAAGTTAAACACAGTGAAGACTATTTGGTGCAGTAAAATATTTCATGCACTATTAAGTTTCACTGGTTTAAGCCCTGCTTGTCATGCATTCCTTTTCCCCTGAAAAATTGAAGCTTTATTGGAAGCAAGACTGAGGTTAAGTACAGTCACATGTTTCAGTGCATTATTACATTTATTGGGTTAATAATTGAGGAAATTGGTAAACCATATTTGCAGAGTACACTTTAATATCTGGTATGAGTATTCAACTAACAGACTGTAGTAAGTCTGTCTGTGTGCCTGTGAGCCTCTGTGCACAAGTTCAGAAAAAACACAGATCATGTGGAAAAATATCACCTTTGCCCTGCCCCAACAGAAAGGGTGGATGTTGACATGAAAACATGACATCAAAGGCTAACCCACAAGAATTATATGTCACATACAGTACATTGCAATTATATGGAAAAGTGGGAAATGTAGACACAAAGCTGAGTCTAACTCTGAACAGATGGGTTTATTGTTTGTGGTTATCAGAATTTACTTTAGAGAGAAACTGAGAAGCAGAGAGCTAAGACCTATAGTTCTGATGTAATGAACTAAAGGTCTGCCCTTTCTGTTGAGAAAATTGGAAAATATAGTAAAGGAAACTGGGGGTAAATAGGGGGAAGTTCATTTGGGGCTGAACTTAAGAGTTTCTTTTTAAGAGTTTTGATGACATTTGAGTATCTGCTCTTTTATTTCTGGCTTTGGTGAAGCTGATTTTACTTTTTCACTACATAATCTGTGGCTGGAAGAACATGTGTGAATGTGACTTCTTAAACTAAGCAATTAACCAGTCATGTTTCCATCAACTTATTTTTATGCGCATTTTGAAGTATCGCATTAGAAAATGTTGATGGAAACGGCAAAATAAAAAAATAAAAAATAAAAAAAAAACGTCCTCAAATTTGAAAAAGAGTTAATGTGCAAAATAGGAGACGGAAACAGCTTTGCCGAAAAAGTTGGGACGTATACAGCAAACATGTAACTCACATGACTATAGTCCCGATATCCATCGGATGGGGGAAGGAACGCGATATGGGTCATATGCGCCATACACTTGTGGCACAAGGTGTGTAGTCGTAGCCACAGTCGGACCGATCAGTCTCCCCGAGTTGGTCAAAAAAGTGCCTTGGAACACACCGAAGCAACGCCGACTTGAGCATACGTTCTGCGCGTGTGCGAGACATAATATGTCTCCATAACAGCAGACGGCGCTAAAATGAAAACCAGAAATGACGAACGCGTCACGTGGGTCTGGCTTCTCCAGCCGGCCATAATGGCGGCTCGTTCGGAAATATGATCTCGTATTTTATGAAAATAGTTCACTGAAACGTGTGTCTAAAACATTTTAAGCAAGAAACAGGCCTTACAGTTGCTAAATCTGTCTTCAGACTCGAGTCACTGACCTCGCCAGACTGTCCGACGGCCGATTATCGGGTTGGTGTGTCAGGGCCTTTAAAAGTTTGCTTAAAATTCGCTTGACAATTAGATGGAAACATGACTACTGTTTCAATGCCTGCCTTGAAAAAGAAATATTCACACATTTGTGCGCTGGGCAGTGCAGAGAAAACATACTTTCCTGATGAGTATTTCATGAATAATAATGCCTTGTCATCCCAGAGACATGTTATTTTGAGGTTGTAAGTCATGCTGCCGCCACAATTTCCCTCAGGGACACAACACCACCTGCTGTAGCCCATCACCTGGTCAATTGTACGAGACACACATCAAATCAGAGGGTTGGCCTACTGTCTCACCATATCGCCTGGAGGGGAACTGGCTCTTCAAAGAAGTCAACAGAGAAGCCATAAAAGGGTGTGTGTGTGTGTGTGTGTGTGTGTGTGTGTGTGTGTGTGTGTGTGTGTGTGTGTGTGTGTGTGGGGGGGGGGGATAAAAATCACGTGTGAAAGTGATAGGGAGGGGGGGACACCTGGAAGGCACAGAGCACATACTGTAGCTCTACTATTTATACAACACACACTTTCACAATCAAATCTAACACAAAAACACACGTGCACACATGCAGAATTTGCAGGTCTATAATAAGAAGGCAACCAATTAAAGACAGCTGTCTCCATCTTCACGGTGACCAAGGGTTGAGGTGAGCCAAGACATTTCTTTTTAGGGAAATTACAAGGCCTCACCTAGTCCTGCATTGCCAGACCGTCCTCCACAGCACCGCGGAGGAGGGTCTTGCGAGTCAAACAGCATTCCGGGATAGGAGAAAAATGTGCTCTGTTTTATTGGCATTTCTCTAAACCAACCACAATCGTCTTGGGCGGCGCTAAGTGCCGTAAGGAGCCACAGCGCCTCTGCGAAATAGCCTCGGGAAGGAACTTGTTTTGGTGAAACTTGTACGTTCAAAGGTTGTTTTGGTCATGCAACAAAAAACTCAGATTGGACAGATAGTCTAGCTAGCTGTCTGGATTTACCCTGTAGAGATCTGAGGAGCAGTTAACCATAGTCCTCATAAATCCACCAGAGTTTAAAATGCCAACACAAAGATAGCCCAAGGTAACGGACATCTGGCCGAAATAGGGGACATCCGGCAGAATTTCGGGCGGCGCCGGAGCAATCCCGGAAGTGGAATGTTGTGTATATAGACTAGGCCACACCCAATGTATTGTCCAATTATTTAACCCATTCTGTTTAAACTCATCACATTGCAGCAGATGTACTGAGCCTCAATATAAGAAACTGGGTGACACAAGACACTTAAGTTTTTTTTTTTTGTACATTATTAGGCCTTTATTCTTTTTCTTTTTTCGACAGGACAGCTGAAGACATGAAAGGGGAGAGAGAGGGGGAATGACATGCAGCAAAGGGCCGCAGAGTCGAACCCGGGCCTGCTGCGTCGAGGAGTAAACTTCTATATATGGGTGCCTACTCTACCAACTGAGCTATCCGGGTGCCCATAAATACTTAAGTTTTATTCAAAGATCTTTTAACCAAAAGTCATGGTTTTATGACATGCTCTCATTGTTAAAAAAAAAAACAACAACCCTCGAGGAATACACAGCATTGAATAGCTCTGTTACAACTATGTCAGTTGTTCACAACAGATTCTTTTAGTATTAGATTTCATAGCCAACTTGGACGTGTCCGTAAAACCACAAAAAATGTTGATGGTGAAATTTGGATCACACTCATGTCATACCCACATATCAGTGGCATTTCTTTTCCCTAATATGGAGAGAACAAGCATTAGGCTCATCTCATGTCCCTGCTTGTTTTGTAATCCCTAATGATATCATGCATAGACATGAGCAGACACACCTTTCAGTGTTCCCAAACCGAGAAAAACAGTTGAGCCCTGCACAAGCATTTTATCAGCAGTACTTACATCAACCCTTTCTCTAAGCTTGTTCCAGTGTAATTCTGGTTATTTTCCACTTAGGCCTTATCTTTCAAGATCCTGTCAAAATGGCACTTTATTGTGCGTAATATTTCAGCACATTCACACCAAAAACAAGATAAAACACAATCCTTTCAGCAAAGCACAAATGGGACCTACTGACCAAGCTATCTACGGTCTCAGACATTTACATGTTCTTGTAGATGTTATTTTAACTTGCTTGATCTAATTAGTAGGTGGATTATCCAAACAGTTTGATATTGGATTAAGATTAATTTACAGTAATAATAGACGTGCTAACTTGACACATGCAGGGTTTTAGGGGGGATACTTGGGTTAAAATGTGGCATAACTTTGTATTCATAACTTTGCTTGAAAATTAAAACTCTGCTCACAGCCAAAAAGCATTCTTAATTAGGAATCAAACACAGGTCAACAGGGTTAAATGTACAGTAAGTGCCATCAACCAGCCTGAACTCCATGCTCTTTCCACTGCATGTGTCAAAATACAGCTGTGTTTCCTTCTAGTAATCGTTGCGTACTGGAAAGAAAATTTCTCTGAGTTTTGGTGAACATATTAGAGTGTATGATTTGCCAGAGTTTCAGACGTCATGCTCATTTCACAATGCTTCAGGAGACAATGTTGCCTGGTGACATCATTGCAGGACAGGTTGACTCCCAGAGTGGAGTATGTTTTCACAATGTAGTCTACTCTATACCTCACTTGTGTGCTATTACATTCATTATTTATTATTTTGTCAATACCAAAAGTATATTTAAATGAACAAATAACTAAACATGTACATTTTTTGTTAGATGACACCATATTAAACCTAAAAAAAAAACATTTGAACAGTAAAATATAGGCCTATCGTTTAATATCCTTGGCATACCCAGTGTCAGTGGGACAACTTGTTCCAACCTAACTTTATTGGACACTTTTTGTACACCAACTGATTACACGTTTGTTGTTGAGCTAACTCTGTGCTCTTGTAACACGTCACACATTCAGTATATCCATAACAACATATCTACTTTTCAAAAGCCTACTTTAAATTCACTATAGTGTCTTAACTCAGTGTGTCAGTCTAGACCATTAAATATAATATAACTCATGGGGTAATACTTTAACATAACGTTTGAGCTTCAGTTGTAGTCATGGGACAAAGTGAAAATTCCCCAGGTCGTCCTCAATCGTGTGTTTACTTTGGAGACCGTACATTAGCGTCTGTACAATCCAGCAGTTATTTTTTCTCACGGAAACTGAACCTTAATTTGTCTCAGTGGGTGTGACATAAAACACATGTCAGACATTATTAGTGCACTTTTCTGATAGACTTTTAGCCAACTTGTTACTTGTCAGTAAAACAAGTGCGTATCTCCGTTATGAGCAGTAACGTTATAACAAATCGGGTTTTTTTTTTTAAGTAGACAGGCTACATATTTCGATGCGCATATGTTCTTTTAATTGCAAATTTGTAACAGGCACAAAGCAGTAACATAATAACGGTAACACGAGCAGTGACTTTCCCTGTGTCATTATTTAAAATATTTAGTCATAGCTACTGTACAGTACTCACGTTGCCTTGTGAAGCCGGGTCTGATGTGTAGAGAGAGAAGCGTGACTTTAGTCCGTCTGTTCTCAGTTTCAAAGTTAACTGGACTGAGCGGAACTGAAACTTCCGCATATAAACCAGCCCTATCTAGCTGCCGGTAGGAGGGTTCACGTTCACAGCAGTGTGTGTGTGTGTGTGTGTGTGTGTGTGTGTGTGTGTGTGTGTGTGTGTGTGTGTGTGTGTGTGTGTGTGTGTGTGTGTGTGTGTGTGTGTGTGTGTGTGTGTGTGTGTGTCGACTGAAGGCAGCACACTGGCAGGCATGGGCTTGCCACAGTGGGACAAAGTGGATAATCTGGCAAAGCGAGACTACTTAGGTAACACCAAAACCCTAACTTTACCAGAAAGTCAAGCTCTACATGCAATTAAGCTAGCCCTCCTGAGGGTGATACCCGACCACAATAAAGTTATGCAAAAAAGACGTATAACCTACTAATCTAAAAGTGGCCGTTCATTAAGATGATTTTGCTGCAGCTAACGTTATCTAGCTAACCGAACAACCCCCACCTTGTACTCCATCATCGTTTGTAGATGTAATTCTTTGACATCTTTCCTAAATGTCTCTATATTTTATCCTAAAAATACAGTATCTTATACAAATATATTTTTACTCTGTGATATATGACCTGATTGGATTAAGCTTATTTTAAGCTAAAATGTGCGTTATGCTGATAGATAGATAGATAGATAGATAGATAAACATATTTTTGAGTCAAAGAAAGTTGTAAAGAAAGCATATTTGTCTGCAGTTACAGGAATGTATGAGGGAGATTTAGTCTATATTTAGGCCTGGAAATACGAAATGCATTACAGTTAGGCTACAATGCATCACATACATTAAAATACATTGTAGTTCAGTTTCTAGTCACAGTTATATTTGGTTTTATTACTTATTTCTTCTTTATGTTGTTCTTCTGTGATTTGGATGCTGTAGCTGTGCAATTTTTCTTTGGGATAAATAAAATGTACTCTATCCATTTATTGTATGCTGTACGGATTATAAAGCCCCTTGGAGATTTGAAATTTTGGGCAATATGAATACAATTATCTTGGCAGATTTCTACATCAACTATTTGTGTGCATGTCTTTTAGGATTGCATTGAGTGTTTTCACTTTGCATTTGTGTGCTCTTATTCCCTGTAAAGTTGTTTGCAACGTTGTCAGGTGCATCATTATTATAATTTGTTTATTTATTTTCGAATATACATTTACTGTGCTATGGCAGTGAAGCAGGTTTTCAATTTTTGTGGCATAGTGTTGGTATGCTCTCTAGTGGTCAGCGAATAAAGCCACATGCTTCTCAGCTTATGCAGATACTGTGAATTTAAAGTCACTGAGCAATTTATGGCCCAGGGGTAAGAAGTGAATAGTTTATCTTGCCCTGCTCCGCAAGTTTACACCTGAAGATATGTCACTCATCTTGTTGTCTTGTTTCTTGTCTACCTAGACATGGCATCTCGCCTGAGGCTGAGGTTTTCATAAAGCCAACTCAAGGCAATGAAGATTAAAAAAAAGACAATTGAAATGAAAATTGTGAGTTGACCATGAACAGTTTTAATTAGAACAAAAAAAAATTGATAGTCCTGTACCAGTGTTTATTCCTGGCTCCACTATTCTTTTGTACTGATCTCTCAAGTTGTTGCTGTTACTTCACTGAGCTTTGGTCACTAACTTATGGCTCACCACACCTACAATAAGCAACAATATATGACTCAAAATGTCAAAATATAAAAACAAGGTTTTAAGAAGGATGATTGTATTAAATGTCCATACAATTTGCTGTGGCTATACCTTTCCTCTAGCACCACCATCAGGCCAATATTTTCAGATGTACAGAAAAATATCAAACACTATCGGGCAGATTGACATTGAAATTATTGAGCACAGTTTTGCTACCTAGAGGATACAGATTAGTCATTTAATTAGTTAGTCAATCGACATTAATCAGCAACACTTTTGATAATCAAATACAAACTTAATAATGTTAGTGCTTTTTTTAAGCAAACATGGTAATGATTGCCTGCATGGTTTGAGCTATGAAATTGTGATAATTGCATGTTTGTCTTTGTCATAGACTATGGTCTAACAGATCAGGTCAGCAGATTAATCAATAATAAAGAATACTCGTTAGTTGCAGACATATTTCTTATATTCCAATAGTTTCTTTTCTGGTCTTCTGCTGAAAGTAAGCAGGTTGAAAACCCTTGTGAATTTTGGCCAGTCTATAGATTACATATCTGGACATTTGTCATGTACACAAAGTTCAAACACTGCATACTTATTTGGTAGAGTAAGATTATAGCATGATCCACAGTTTCAAACAGCACAGGAATGAGTAAACTAGAGTGTCGGCATTGTAGAGTATTTTGTGAAACATTTTAATCACAGTGCTTTTTCACAGTATTTTAGTAGACAAGGCATTTCAAGATTACTCCCTTTGCTTGAATGTGTCCTACTAATTTATTACTTGAAATTATTTAATATTACTTTGTTAAACTGTCTTAATCGTTTATAAAGAAATAACATTACTGACTATTTCAGCTCTCTGATGTGGATTGTATCCTTTTATTTTTGCTTTTTTTGTGATACTTTGTTAAAAAAAACATATATTCATTTGTAAAAGGCATGACACATTCTACAGATTACTACTAACTGTACTTAGCTAGTGAAGCTAGATGTTTACATTCTACAGCATAGGTCAGCTGAGCTTTCTTTCAGCTACAGTACATGCGTGCCATGGCAATATATGATTATAAACTAATGGGAAGCCCAGCAGCAAAATCCCCCTGTGCAATGTGATTGAACTGCTAAAGTGCACTTGTCCTTTATGTAAGGCTGCAGTACATTCCTTTAACTCATCTTCACATAACTGGATAAGCAAACGGCTCAGGAAATATGGGAATTAAAGTTCAAAGACATCTCAACCGGGGGCTTTCTGGGTGTTTCAATTTGAAGGAAGAACACCCTTTAAAATAAATGGCCTCATTCTTTGAGGCGACTGTACCATGTAACCCTGCTAATAAAGTCATACATTCAACAGATCCATATTATTAATGGACTTCTGTCATCCTGGTGTCTCAGATGGCCAATTCACATGCCCTGTGTGTCCTGGTTTTGATCTCCTTCTCTTTCTCTACAGTCTTTATCTGTATTTACTCTTGCTGCTCTTTAATGCATGCAACAATGCAGACAAACAATTAAAAAATAAATGGGATTTGGTGAGTTAAAAAAAAGAATTAGAGGAAAATAGATCTCACCTCAATCTGCTTCCGGAATCCTGACAGCACTGCGACGTGGATTTACAAATAATTATATCAACATACTATTTTTGTTCTGTAGGATCTAACATTTGTAGTAAAACTTCTGGAAGGCCATGCTAATCATGCATGTGCTATAATGCATGTACAAATATAAAAATGGAACTGTTAATATAATTTAGGCTTTTCAATAAAGTGAAAGAATGGGCTTTTATGTTCCATGATGTGGTAAGATTATAAGAAGTTATAGGATGCCATTTATAACAAATAGTATTTGTAAGCTCTAAGAAGATGGGGCAAAGAAATGTGTTGAGAGCTATATGAAAAGTTTATTTCCCACAACAAATACACAATAACTTCTTTAGTTTACGATTTAACAATAGCACCAATAGCAACAAATACTGAGTATTCAAATAAGCAAAAGGTGCAACATTTTAGTGATTTCTGCTGTACCAATTTGTTTCCTGAGAACATGCAGCCTTTTTTCTTATAAAACAATCGGGATGAACGGATGATAAATAGATAAATCAGGGTGTCGAGTGTCTTCATGACCAACCAAATCTGGTAACTGAAATGCACTACGACTTACTTTGGTTAGCAACTGCAGTGAATTAAGGTTTTGGGTTGCATAACGGTTAATTACTATGGTGCCTGAACTCATGATACAGCACATAATGTCAGCAACTTTCAAAACATGATAAACAATGGTATATGGCGTATTATGATAATGAGTTCTGCAATGATGCATAAATGCGTTATATACTTAATGAACTTGCTTATGGTGCATTATAGAGAAATAATGAAAGAAATATTTACCACATTTTGTCATTGCTCATTTAAATGAGCAATAAATAGCCTTAGTTACAAAATAAACAAATGTACAAAAATATGCTTTCTCGACGAAATAAACAAGAAACACTCTAAAAACAGTCAAACTTTGATCTCTCTGCAAGTTGATAATAAATATGGATGTTCTTTCATTAGTTGTTCTTGGTATACCGTTGTTTATGGGCTATTTTGACAAAAATGCATAATGTTTTGAATTTTAAGTTAAGGTTCCATTTGTAATTGTTTCACTGTGACAGTGTCGTACCGAGCATGTGCCTCTAAACCAAAAACAATTGGGGTAGCATTATTATGCATGTTAACAAAAAGTCTTAACATGAGAGGTGTGTGCCAGGATTATTAGAGCAGTTGTGTATATAAACCTTAACCTATATGGCACAAAAACCTATAAACAAATGTACTTGGTTGCACTGCATTGCCAAACAGTTGAGATAAAAGTTTTCGACAGCTGCTTCAAAAGATTACCTCAGCATTCTTGAACAAAGAAAACAGACTTGTTTACTTGCTGTGTCACAGTCACACATAGCCACATAGACAAATAAACATATCCAGCATTTAGCTTAGAAATCTTTGCACAGACTCAAATCCTTGAGCAGAACTGTCCAGAGGCTGTATATTGAGCAACAGTTCTCTCTGTCTGCTCTGTGTGGTTTGTTTTTCCTCACAATAGTCATGGTCCAAAGGGACTTTCTTTAAGTTGGGTCTGATGATCGCTTGGGAGTGCACACATACAATGTTGTCCAGAGAGTCTGGCTGGATGAGGTCCTTCACTTCTTTCTCCTTCTGAACTTGCTGTGCCTCTCTCTGTTCATGTTCACCCTCTTTTTCCTCATCTTCCTGTGTGTTCTCTTTATTCCAACTGTTAGGATTCTCCTCCCTTCTCTTCCCCAATGCCGATGGCATGACTGTGCTGACAGACTCAGGTGATGGGGTGTGGTCACATCTGTTCAGTGATCCTTGCTCTGGCATGTGAATCTAGAACAGAATTTAAATCAAATACAAAAGTAATCAATACATTATTGTGCTAAAATGTTTTGCCAATAAGGCCTTTGACTCTGAGATTATTAAAATCTAAAATCAACAAATATAATGATGAGCACCTGCCCTACCTGTTCCTGGCTTTGGCTTCCCTTTCCTATGGCCTGCTTAGCTAATGACTTGTGCTCTTTGTCCCTCAGAGCCCCGAGGGAATAGCTGGACCTCACACATTGGCTCTGGTCGATAGGGTCCAGCTCCACATCACTCCAAACCTGCTATAAGGGACATGAGAGCTTTTATATATATATATATATATATATATATATATAAGAACAGTTTAATGTTCACAGCTTCTATGAAAAGAGAGTAATTTAAAATCCACAACAATTTCTTGTGCCTTTTATTGGCCAAAAGGCAACTATACCAAAACAAGGTTCAAACACAATACAAAAAAATTAACTCTACTAAAATGGACACATCACTTTCTGTGCATTTGATTTCAGCACACCACTCATGTTGCTGTTATGTCCTGTGTTTGTTTCTACTCTTTAAAACCTAGTGCAGAGGCCAAACTCACTGTGTCTGTCGTAGACATGGAGGAAACTCTGTGAAACTTGGTTTTGAAGACTGATGACTGTCTGCTCAGCCCTAACTCCCTGATGGAGGACTCGCTGTCTGATATGCACTTCCTCCGCGGGGCCTGGGCTAGGAAGTGCAGACAGGGAACCTTTTCTGCCATGGTGTTCCTGTTGAAAAATAATGATCTCTCAGCAAATCCTCTATATTCTTTCCAAGCTTAGGTTACTGATTAGTTGGATGACTGCACTTACCTGTATTTAGAGTGAATGATGGCGTAGATAATAGGGTTGTAGATGGCCGATGCCTTGGCTATAACAGCAGGGACAGCTCTGGAATAGGGATTGAGGATGCTTCCATATCTGAAAGGTGTAAAGTGTTTTTAAAGAGTAGAACTGTACATCACCTGTGACTATACTTGTACTGTAGTTTGGCCTATTGCATAGCACTTCATCGTGCCGGATATAATGATGTTCTACAAGAGGTGGAACATGGGTAATGGTTATGGCTGAAATGAATTACACAGTGCAACCAAGCATCCTATATGTTTTATGCCTGAATATAAAACCAAATCAAAACCCTAATAATTACCTGTCTGTACACCAAAGAATTATTGGATCATAAAGAGCTATTGTCATACTGTATATTTACCCAGCCCAGGCGATGAGGGTGACACATGCATAGGGCGACCAGGAAAGCACATACACTATGATGACCACAAAGGCAATCTTGGCCAGTTTCCATTCAGTCTTGATGGACTGCTGCTGGATCAGAGTTGACTTCCTCACCTGATTTCCCAACTTCTCCACATCTCTGTTAGGACAGGAAGAAAGAATAATGGGATTTTGTAGTTAATATAAGTCTACTTAGTGGCTAAATAAAAATAAACATTGCAAAAATTCAATTCAATATACTGTTTGCAGGCCATTGGACACAAATGCAGAAACCGCGAGACACATGCGGCACGGCAAGGCAGACAATGTAACAAACAGGTGGGCAACATACACAGGGTTTATCTGATTTTTCCTATTTCTTCAATAAATTTCATTTGCACCACGGAGACCTCTATGGATTTATCAATACACATTTAGGCTACTGATATTTCAGAGCCATGGGAGGGGCCGTAGAAAATAACTTGCACAAACCTTGGTCAGATAAAGATCAGGAGTCAGGCAGACAAGACTAACTTATTCAACTAAACATCCCCTCTGCTGCTGCACTCTCTCTGCTACTAGGGGATGGAGAAGGGGGAGGGCAGGTTAACAAGGGCATGAATTTGACTGACTACAACCTAGAAGGTCTACAGAATATTAATCATAGCATTGTACCAAGATATCAACGTTAGCCTTACAGAGAGCAATACTAACATTGTGTCCAGGTATTCCTTTAATCGACGTTGCCCTTAAGGTAAATACTAAAAGCGTATTCTATCGTAACTTGGTTGTGTCCTACAGCAAAGTCTTTAAGGGTAACCCTTAAATGGGAAACAGCTATACTGAGGGGTGAATTTGCTAATGTGTATGGAAGGCTACTGGTGGCCAGGCAAGAAATAGTCGGATATGAGAAACAGACAAATATACAGTACACACATGCACAAAGAGAAATTAGAGAAGGAAAGGACTAGGGAGATGTGGAAGCCACCATCACAATTTATAACGTGCTTGTGATTACATTTAACAATTTGCATTGCAGTAATGTCAAGCCTCTTCTGAAATACATTGCAGTAGATTGTTGATGTGAAGATGTGACAGTAGAGTCAATGGTATTATGATGTTTTGTACAGTTACTAAGTAAACTTGCTTTAAATAGCAGCATTTCAAGTATTTTTTGCGTGTTTAGTGCATTAAAGCTATAGTGCGCAACTTTTTTATATTAATGCACGTCAAGCCATTGCCAAATCAGTTGATGCAAAGCAAATTAAAGCCCACAAAACTGTCTCTGTATTTCTCAGTATGGCTATTTTTACAAAATGGTGTAGTCCGTGACGCCACGCTGAGAGAGACGAAGAGGACATAAACATTACAAGTTAATTACCTCTTCTGAATAGTCTATCATGTTTTTTTTAATCCTCCATACCCTCCTTGATTTGACAAGTGAAACGCTACCAGCAACTTTGTGGAGGAGGGGTGGGAGTGTTGCGCGATCACAAAAGGCTTGCGTCATGTGGATGAAAGCGGTGTTCCTCATGGGAGCGACATAAACTATGCACTATAGCTTTAAAGTGCAGCATATTGACCTAGGTTAATTTATTCACCTGCTTGCATGGCGGATTGCCAGGAACATGCACAGATAACAATAGGATATAATGCCCAGAGGGATGAAGAATACAAAGCAGCATAGCATCAAAGTATAACTTTTATTGGCAGGAGTAGATGTCATGTAGTCCCATGTGCATGAGGTCATCAGGCCCTCCGGTATGTATGAACCTTGACGGAAAAAATAAAGAGGGATAAGAAGGAAGTGTAAGGTCTAAAGGTATAAACGGAGTAGAGTTGAATTTAAAAACAGTGAGTCGTCGAGAGAATAAGGGACTTACTCCACCCTAAAAGGGGTGCAAGGCTCCAGGCTAGTGAGTACAGCCAGACCAGAGCAATAACGAGGCAAGTGCGTCTCTTGGAGGTCCACCGTATGGCCTGCAGAGGCTTGGTAATGACAATGTAGCGATCTAGAGAGATGGCCAGAAGGTTTATCATGGAAGTGATTCCAAACAAAGCTCCACAGAAGGCGTACATTTTACAGCCTGTGGAGGGAAAGAAAGAAGAGAGCATTTCATTCATATGTTTGTTTCTTCTGATTGGAAGACTTTGTATTACAAGCATATGTGATATGAATAGACAGGACTTCAAATTGGGATTCACACTGTTCACACTGTTCATATAGCCCAGGGTGTAGGTTTGAATTCAGAATTCAGGTTACTTGGGGCTCAGGAACTAAATACTATTATTATTTTACATACATTTCTTATGACTAAACATAACATCAGCAACAGATTCTAACCAAACACACATTCTGAAAATAACTTAAAATATTGCATGGTAAAAGCAGATGTTTTTGCATAAGATTTTATTGACATAAATTGGTACTATATCAAACATAGCTCCATACATAAAAAACATTGATAGATACATAAAGAATGTAGCTATTTTCGTAGTGCATACTGTATAATTGAATGTGAAAAAATACCTGTTTTACCAAAAATCCACCCCTTGTAAAGGGAGTTCACAAAGAAGATGGGTGACTGTGTAATTGCCATGAGGAAGTCAGCGACTGCTAGGTTCATGATGAAATAGTTGGGGGCAGTCCGTAGCTTCTTGTTACTGCAACACATGAAGATTGAAAGATGTTCAGCATCCCACAAATCAATATACCAATTGTGTCAACGTGTTTCTATAATTTGTGACATCATGTGGGAACCATATGTGCCAGCAAGTGTACTTCTTGTAATTTCTAACAGAGAGCTGACAAGAACATTTTGCCCAGTAAGCCATGCTATTCTACTTTGTTACTATGTTAAGATAAATGTAAATGTAATGTATTTCTGGCTGTGAATTAAAATCCAGAGTGGGGTTTCATTACAATTAGAGTCTAATTGTTTTGAAAGCTTGTTTTTTAAATTACTTTTTCTCCAGAGTGTACAGACATGCAAGGAGTCCCTTGCCAGTGCAATATCCATCCAATAACTCTTAAACCCTCATCCCTGTTAACTTGATTCAACCTCCCTTACCATTACAGGCAAGGGAGTGGAAATCAATAACACTGGCACATCCATACACCCACATTTAATAGTACCATTATTCTCTTACTAAAGCAAGTTCAGATCAAAGAGTCATCCAGGAGAATCACAAGATCTAAGTTAACACACTGAAACTTTCCTAGGCACATCAAATAGAGGAACACAAACACATATTCAATACCATTTCAGTAGTCAGTGGACTCCATTGTTGACTCATTATGGGAAGCAATACCTTTTAATCAGTAAAGACAATGATTTTCTTCAGCAGCTGGGATGGAAAGAGAGTCATATTGGCTTTTCATCAGGAAAGGATTATAAACAACCTTTAAAATGAGATGTATTGTTGAGAGGACAGTAGGAAAACACCATCAACCAGAAAGGTAAATCTCCCAGAACAAAGCAGCACCAGTGCTTTTTCTAAGGCTGTGAGTTGGCACAAATGGTCATGTTGTAGGTCATGTTGTAATGCATGGTTATGGTACTTGATTACCTTCTTTTATCACACAATGCTCACTGTACACAAGTACACAACTCAGATTGCTCTTTTGGCAACAATCTGTATAATCATAGCTAATGCCTCAAGCCCCCAGAAACAGTGCCAGGATGTGTGGAGGACTACCAATGTGTGGGGATTTTTTTCTATTTGGTAAACGAGAAAAATCTGAAGATTACCTAAATCGAGTTCTTCCTTTTGTAAATGCAGGCTTCAGAATATGAACTATTCATAGCAGCCGTTGATGTCTTTCATCTGTCAAATGTCAGAGTAATCTGTGTCAGTGAACAGTTTATACTCACATTTATTACATTGTATTTACCGTGACATAAAAGGTATATTGAGTGTATAGGGACTCAGATGGTGAATGAACATTTGTTCCAGCTGAAATGAAAACAATGATACCATATGAGTCCTTGTCCTGGATATCTAAACCTTAGGCCAGTGATCATATAGTGCAGTGGTTCCCAACCTTTTTTCCTTGGCGCCCCCCCTACTTATGTATAAGAAAAGCTGAGCCCCCCCTCCGAAACCGAAGTTGAGGTAACTGTACCTTACTTTCTTTTTTGATACAGAGGAGTTATCAGCACTTTTATGTTTCTCCGCCATGTTTCATTCATAAAATAGTGATGCCGTGGCGGCAGGAAAAACAAGGATGATAGCAGCTAGCAGCTAGCAGCTAGCAGCTGACCTGATGACAGCAAGGGTCCCAGGTCAAGAGGTCCCAGAGGTTTGGCCTACTAAGTAGCCTGCCTACAAGTTTAAGTGAGAACAAAAATATATAGTTTTTATACAGACTTTTGTATACATTATATATTCTAGTGTATTATCATAATTTCTTTAACATGTGCAAATATCTTTTTTTTACCTCAACCAAAACCAGAGTCAAACCAGATAAAGACTCGCGCCCCCCCTGTGATCTTTGCCGCCCCCCTTAGGGGTCCCCGGACCCCAGGTTGGGAACCACTGATATAGTGTAGTGCCATAACTGAATATTTATTTAATAGTTACATCTGCTCCATTTAGCCTATGGGCATTGTCCTCCTAGTTTTGCCCACTGACTGTAAAAAGCCCAAAAAGAGTAAACATTCCACAGACAGATTAGTTGGAGTCCATTTGTATGTTTACATGCAGGTGAGTGGGTATGTACTAAAGTGTGACTGGAGTGGAGATCGATCGATGCAACATTTGAGATAGATGTCACTGGAGGTTGGATGTTAATGCAGAAAACATGTCAGGGCCAGGATGTTATCTAACACTTGGTCCTTCACTGCATTCAGTGGAATACTATATACCCAGGAGTAGCCATAGTGCATATACTGAATGTAACATACACACTGGTATATATGCTACATTCAGACATTCATTTCAACTATATTTTTTCATATACTTTCAAGTAAAAAAGAATGCAAAAATTGACATCAGAGTTTTTGGTCCTAAATGTGTGTTAAATTAATATATGAAAATAACGAAAACACCAGAGAAGAAAAAGAAAAAACAATACACCAAGAAATAAAGCCAGCGAGAGTTATACCAAGAGGGGGACCTATAGTGGAGCACATAGTAGTTGATTGGCTTACCCTGAGCGGCAGTAGTTATTTAAGCTTGCTTGACATCTTTATGTGGTTTAGGTGGTAATGTACCACAGTGTTGACTATGTAAATAAGTAGGAAGCTGACTGAATTATTGAATTTATGCATTGATTGATCTAATACAGTTAGAAAATTAATGAGGTGCTTCCTGCCATTGAATGCCTGCAGGCTTATGTGAAGACCTTCCTGCCTGTGCTTGTGACATCCTTCCTAATGCAAGAACACACTGTTTCCCCCCATTCAGCGCTCTACATCTCTGCATCTCTGTACTGTGCAGGGTTGAAAGTACATCACATGAACTGCTTACACTGTGTTAAAGTGTTGACTTTGAGTTTATTTTGCTAGTCTCTAAAACCTAGGCACTGGTATATAACCTTTAGTTAATAGTCACTGAATAGTTATTCAATATGTAAATATATTCAATTAGATATATTATAGAATGTATTATAGCATAATCCAGTCAGATATCTTAAACATGCTATTTGATTTTGTAATATTGTAAATGACTATTATTAAAATACTTAAAGTTAGCTCCACTTTGATCAACAACATCAACATGCTCTAAAATAAACATTAACATAATGCTCTAAAAGGGGCCATTCTGCATAACAAGTACTTTTAGTTAATAATACTTCCGTACTTTTACTTAATTGTGAATGCAGGACTTTTACTTGTGACAGAGTACAGTATTTTTAGAGTGAGATACTGCGGCTTTTACTTAAGAAAAAGATCAAACAGCTAACAGCTAACAAAAACAGCTTCTGTGAAGTCACAGTTCTATTTCGTATAGGCTTCGCCCTCTAAGCCACGCTATTGGGTTTATCCCTTCGCGCATGCGCAGTCGTGAAGATTTTCTTTCCCGCCCTAGCGTGCCGCTCGGGCTTCAACTACGTCCGCAAATACTGTATATAAACAGAGCGGACCCGTAGCTCTGCTCCCACTTTTTCTTCAAGCTAGCAGTATGAAGACAAGCTCGACTTCCAGCGGTGTTCACCTCTGCCCCACCTGCCGGACTGGCTGCATCCTGCCGCCGGACCTCCATCCCCGCTGTGAGACCTGCCTTGGCGCCGCTTACGCCTCTTGCCAGTTCTGCATCCGCCTGCCATCTAAAGAGCTTAACCGGCGGGCGGAAGCTTTCTGGAGTGTCAGGCTCTCACCCCCGACGCCTCCTGCCAGTTCTGCATCCGCCTGCCATCTAAAGAGCTTATCGGCGGGCGGAAGCTTTTCTGGAGTGTCAGGCTAGCGGGGAAGGGGATGGCAGCTGGGCAGACAGACGGCAATCCGTCAACACCCTGAATCCGCCGGAGGAAGGCTTTATCGACGAGCACGAGTCCGATGGCTCGATTCTCTTGGATAATGCCTCTGTCACCGGCTGTCCCTCCTCCCCCTGGGAGATCTGGACCTCGAAACGGGGATAGATGCCCTCCCATTGCGGCTCTCCCCATCTCCGGCCAGGGCCAAGGGCACCTCTCCGGCGGTCTTCCCCTCTGCCTCAGGCGGCTCCACCCTCTCTTTTGGATCTGCCGGAGATCATCAAAAGGCGGCAGACCAGAGAGGCATAGCGCTCCCGGCTGAGCTTCTAGCCCCCACTCGCGGCCTCTTGAGCGGGGATGTTTACGCTCAGGAGCCGCCCTCCTCACGGGCCCCACTCTGGCCACGCTTCACGGAGCTTCGGCCGTTTGTGGAAGAGGCGCTCTCCCAGCCCGGGAAATTGAAGGCTCCCGTCTTTCGCTAGGCCCCGTTTACCCGGGTTCAATGCGACACAGAAGCGGGCTTCCCTTTGGTCCCCCCTCTGGAGCAGAGTCTGGCGTCCATCCTGCTTCCGAAGGCCACCTTTTTTCGGCCACCGGAAGCCTACGCCTCCTTCGCCCCATGGATCAGGTATGTGCTCAGGTCACTGACCGGTCACACCAGTGTGCAGCCCAGGGTCTCGCGGTACAGAACAATATAGCTTTGCTAGCCTCCGCCGTCTCCGCCATGGCCATTAGCCTACTCCGGGAGCTCTTCCTCCGGAGCTAGTCACGGAGATTGGCAAAGCTATGACCGCGATCCTCACCCTGACCACGGCGGCGTTGTCCAGAGTCATGGCGTGGCAGACTGTGGAGCCAGCGAAACATCTGGCTCCACATGACACAGCTACCCACTGACATCAGACGCAAGCTTCTGTACGGCCCCATAGCTCCTGATGGACTATTTGGGCCCCGCCTACAGACAGCCACGTCCCATTTGCACCAAGCGGAACGATTTTGTATGCTCGGCTCTTGGAAGGCGGCTCCTCCACAGCAGCGCCGTCGCCATGACAACCGGCATGAAAGGAAGCGCGCCACAGCCTCTGCTGCGGCTGCGTTTTCCCAGGCTTCGAGCTCCGCTCCTCCCCCCGGCCGCCCTCCGCAGCGACTGCCGGCTCCACATGACCGGCAGGCCTCTCGGAGGACCATGAAGGCGGTCCCCACCTGGTCTAACCCATCCCAGAGCCCCCCAACAAACAGCGGCGTCAGGGCGCGGGAAACGTCTGTCCACATACAGTTGAGAGATGGAAACACAACGGCCCTTTTAAGGGCCACCCCCACCCACCTAAAGAGCAGTTTCCCCTCAGCCAAGCAGCCCCTGTTCCCATTGAACAGTGCGCTGACAACATGACAGTCGTTCCCCACACAAGCACACACCAGCCCACCGCTGCACGTGGAGCTCCACCGCTCTCTCACTATGCAGACAGCGAGAGCGAACGCTCATTCACTATGAACGGTGCCGCTCAGTCATCCCTCTCCCCCCGGCCATGCCAGCGGGACGAGGAAGACAATGACCCGGTGACCGCTCCCGCCTCTCACAGCGGTGACCGGCCCTTTCGTCAGAGCCCTCCATGGGCTGGACGTCACAATCTCATGTCTCGCCCAGCGGCGGAATGGGCTCTGCGCTCCTTGCTGACCATGTCCGTAAACAAACATACAGACATGTGCACGCCTGCTCTCAGAGCACAGCGCAGCATGGATCAGGCTGACACACATGGACTCATGGATGTCAAAGCTGATAACACGGGGCTATACACTTCAGCTCGCCTCCCCCCCACCTCGCTTCGCGGGCGTATTGGAGACAACCGTGTCATCCCAGGCAGAGCCAGATGCCATGACAGAGCTAGGGGAGCTACTGTCATGGAGCGCCCATTCCACATGCTGACCATCAGACATGTGTTGGAATGTGTGCGCCACCAAGAATGATTTACATCTGTGGATCTGAAAGACGCATACTTTCACATCCAAATCATTCCCAGACACAGGAGATTCCTGCGCTTCTTTTCCAAGGGGCCCATTTTCAGTACAACCGACTACCGTTCGGTTACTCACTGGCCCCCCGCACATTTTCCAAGTGCATGGAGACGGCACTTCAGCCGTTGCAGAAAAAAGGCGTCAGAGTCCTGTTTTATCTGGACGATTTGCTCATCCTGGCTCCTGGCACCCTGAGGCTTCTCCACATGAGAAAAATCCAGAGGTGGTTCCTCCGTCAGCGTCTCGACCCCATACGTCACAAGTGGCGAATGCTGATCATTCCTCCTTCCCTACACTCAGACCTGTTATATTGGGGGAACCCCCGGACCTTGTCAGCTGGGGTTCCCCTGGGCAAGGTGACGTCATACGTGACAGTGTACACGGACGCGTCCCTCACTGGCTGGGGGGGAATGTGCGAATCACAGGTGGTGAGTGGAAATTGAATCCCACTATTGTTCAGAAGCTGCGGAGCAGGTTCGGGAAAGCGGAGGTGGATCTGTTCGCCTCACGAGAAAACACACAGTGCGCTCTGTGGTTTTTCCTTGAGCGCACGGGAAAATCCACCCCTCGGCGTGGACGCTTTCTCCCACCACCCCTGGCCCAGAACCCTCCTATATGCTTTTCCCCCGGTCACTCTGATTCCTCGTCTCCTGGAACGCATCCAGGAGGAGAATCTGTCGGTCATCTTGGTGGCACCTATGGAGGAAATATTTATTCATAATTCAAATTGAAAGTCCAAAGAGAAATTGAAAGTCCAAAGAGAAAACGAAGCGAGATCAAATTAAAAATATTATTATTTTTTTTTAATTTTCCATTGATCAAATTAAAAATATTATTATTTTTTTTTAATTTTCCATTTGGCTTTTCCATTTGGATTTAATATTTGGCTTTTGAATTTAAATTTAACATTGGCTTTTCCATTTGGATTTAATATTTGGCTTTTGAATTTAAATTTAACATTGGCTTTTAATTTGGATTTAACATTTGGCTTTTCGATTTCAATTTAACATTGGATTTTCATTTGGATTTAATATTTGGCTTTTGAATTTACATTTAACATTGGCTTTTCATTTGGACTTGACACATGTCAATGTAAATGAGGAGGCGTGGCCCAAAGGCTGATGGGAGGGTCTGAAACGAAAGGGGTGCAGAGGCACCTTATGGACAACAGGGGGAGCTGACTGCTGGGGAGCACACTCTTGAGGAGCATCTGTCTGCAGCTTGGCCACCAGGCTGGCTTATCCTCTTATTTCACATGATAGAAACTGATGATGTAGGCTAAACACAAACCACATTTCATGCAACAACAGTGAAGTTTTCATGTAGATACTATAATTGGGCCCGTGTTAATGAGGACTAGATTAGAACTGAATTTAAAGCTGATTCTGGTTTCCAACTTCGCCACAGGTGTGTCTGTTTAAAACACGGACGGAGACAACTTCTCTCTTTTGATGTTTTATTTAATTAAGCAACAGTACAAACATGGGTGTGGGTAGCTCTGCTACGTGTGTTTGTGTGTTGTCAGATCTCGACACACACACACACACACACACACACACACACACACACACACACACACACACACACAATCTCAACCGGGTAGTCATCGTCCGAACTGCGACCTCTCCTTTTTCTTTCTCTCACTTTTTTCTCCGGGTGGTGCGCGCAGTGTGAGGTGCGTGTTCGCGCTATTCTCCGACACGTACTCACAACAATCACTCCTGATCGACGGCCTTTTGTACAGCCTGTGTACTTTTTCGTTCATTTGATTTCCGATTTTGAAACGATATCCAAATTTGAAAAATGGGTAATTTTAAACCTTGTTAATATTGATGACAATGTGTTCAAACGTAAAACGAGCCATATTTCAGGAAATAAACTTGTCCATGATTCTATTGAGAGACTTCCAGCTGACAGCGGTGTCTGTGAGCATCACTGGCCGGCCAGCAGAGAGGCGATCCCGGCCGCCACCAGCTGGCTGTCCCGTCAGACTGAAGCTTCTGACAACATCGGAGAAAATGTGCAGCTGGCCATCAATGTTTGTAAAACTGCCCATATTCAAACTCTACACAGTTAATTGCTTGCATAAAAAAGTCTCAATAGTGAATTTAGTGGTGAAATAGCAGACTGTTGCTACGGCGAACTCCCGATCTAGATTATAGAATCGATTGCTTTTTTATAATTTCCATCTGCTATTTCACACACGTTTTCTGTTTGAGCACATTGTCATCAATATTAACAAGGTTTAAAATTACCCATTTTTCAAATTTGGATATCGTTTCAAAATCGGAAATCAAATGTACACAGGCTGTACAAAAGGCCGTCAATCAGGAGTGATTGTTGAGAGTACGTGTCGGAGAATAGCGCGGACACGCACCTCACACTGCGCGCACCACCCGGAGAAAAAAGTGAGAGAAAGAAAAAGGAGAGGTCGCAGTTCGGACGATGACTACCCGGTTGAGATTGTGTGTGTGTGTGTGTGTGTGTGTGTGTGTGTGTGTGTGTGTGTGTGTGTGTCCTCGAGATCTGACAACACACAAACACACGTAGCAGAGCTACCCACACCCATGTTTGTACTGTTGCTTAATTAAATAAAACATCAAAAGAGAGAAGTTGTCTCCGTCCGTGTTTTAAACAGACACCTGGGGCGAAGTCGGAAACCAGAATCAGCTTTAAATACAGTCCTAATCTAGTCCTCACTAACACGGGCCCAATTATAGTATCTACATGAAAACTTCACTGTTGTTGCATGAAATGTGGTTTGTGTTTAGCCTACATCATCAGTTTCTATCATGTGAAATAAGAGGATAAGCCAGCCTGGTGGCCAAGCTGCAGACAGATACTCCTCAACAGTGTACTCCCCAGCAGTCAGCTCCCCCTGTTGTCCATAAGGTGCCTCTGCACCCCTTTCGTTTCAGACCCTCCCACCAGCCTTTGGGCCACGCCTCCTCATTTACATTGACATGTGTCAAGTCCAAATGAAAAGCCAATGTTAAATGTAAATTCAAAAGCCAAATATTAAATCCAAATGAAAATCCAATGTTAAATTGAAATCGAAAAGCCAAATATTAAATCCAAATTAAAAGCCAATGTTAAATTGAAATTCAAAAGCCAAATATTAAATCCAAATTAAAAGCCAATGTTAAATTGAAATTCAAAAGCCAAATATTAAATCCAAATGGAAAAGCTAATGTTAAATTTAAATTCAAAAGCCAAATATTAAATTCAAATGGAAAAGCCAAATGGAAAATTTAAAAAAATAATAATATTTTTAAAACCTTTCGGTCGAGGGTTTTTTCCCTCCAGGGTTTTTTCCCCCCGCCTCATTACAACGATGTGGAGGAGGTTTCCCACCGATTGTGCCCGGTGCGTGCGTTATCACAGTACGTTTTACGCACGGCGGACATAAGGCGGACACAACAGCTGTTTTTACACTATAGGGAACACTCCCAAGGAGCGGCCCTGTCAAAACAGCGTCTGTCTCACTGGCTGTGTGTAGCTATCACTCAGGCCTATAACACGGAGGGGGCGGAGCCCCCCCCCAGGGCATCCGGGCACATTCTACAAGGGCACTATCGGCATCAACAGCTCTGTTCAGAGGCATGTCAGTAGCCGACATCTGCGTGGCGGCCTCTTGGGCATCCCCATGCCCTTTCATCCGTTTCTATTTGCGGGATATGTCCGAGCCCTCTCTGACTCACTCGGTCCTATCCTCACTCAACAACGGATGATGCCCCGTCGTATGTGGGCCGGGTGCCGAGAGGAGAGCGGCGTCCCACATTTATGTGTAGCCTATGTATATATGTACATATGTATATATATATATTTGTCGCTATCACACATCCTCTCTCACTGCCATGCACACCTACAATCATGATATGTGCCACTGCATGTGCACTGCCTGGGGTCCCCCCCCCCCCCTCCCCCCCTACTCTGGGTGGCTGGGAGGGACTCGGGCGTCCCATAATAATGCGTCCCTCTAGGCCTCACTTTGTCAGGGTGAGCGCGATGGAAATCCGTCACCAATTGCGGGTCCAAAATGAAACTCCTAGGAATCCAGGAACGCTCTTCTGGTCCGTACCCCTCCCAGTCAACCAAATACTGGAGGCCCCGTCCCCGCCGACGAACGTCCAGCAATCTCTGGACGGTATAGGCTGGATGGTCATCGATAATGCGAACAGGAGGAGGAGGATCAGCAGGTGGACACAGGGGACTGGACGAGACTGGTTTCAGCTGAGATACGTGGAAAGTGGGATGACACCTCATGGTCCGCGGCAACTTTAGCCGCACAGCAGAGGGATTGATTATGGCATCTATGACGAAAGGGCCTAGAAACCGTGGCGCCAGCTTGCGAGACTCGACCCGTAGAGGAATGTTTCTGGAGGATAGCCATACCTGTTGACCAGGTTGGTACTGGGGAGCTGGGACCCTGTGCCGATCTGCCGAGTTCTTATTCCGCTCCGTGGTCTTCAGCAACGCCTCCCGAGCGTCGCGCCAAACCTGCTGACAGCGTCGTAAGTTCTCCTGAACAGAGGGGACAGCCAGATCCTTTTCCTGATCGGGAAACAGCGGAGGTTGATACCCCAGCGAAGCCTCGAAGGGGGACAGACCGGTAGCAGAGGTGGTCAGGGAATTGTGGGCGTACTCAATCCAGGGCAGGTGTTTCGCCCACGAAGACGGATGCTGAGCCGCCACGCATCGAAGAGATGCCTCCAGATCCTGGTTGGCTCTCTCAGTCTGGCCGTTCGTCTGGGGATGGAATCCTGAGGAGAGACTTACGGAAGCACCGAGAGCAGAACAAAAGTCTTTCCAGACTTGTGAAATAAACTGTGGGCCTCTGTCAGAAACAATGTCTACAGGTATTCCATGGGGACGGAATACATGTACGACCAAGAGGTCCGCTGCCTCACTGGCAGTCGGTAATTTCGGTAATGCTATATAGTGGACAGACTTAGAGAATCTGTCCACAATGGTGAGTATAGTATCATTACCTTCAGATACTGGCAGGCCGGTGACAAAGTCCAGGGCGATGTGGGACCAGGGACGACTTGGGACCGGTAGGGGCTGCAGTAACCCCGAGGGAGACTGGTGGGAGACTTTACCTCGGGCGCAGATGGAGCATGCTGCCACATAAGCCCGGACATCAGCTTCAGCCGCCGGCCACCAGAAATGCCTCTTGAGCAACGTGAGCGTGCGTTGCCTCCCTGGATGGCAGGCGAAACGGGACGAATGGACCTACTGCAGCACCTCAGGACGCACCGCCGCAGGAACATATAGTCGGCCGGGTGGTCCATCTGCTGGTCCAGGGTCGGATTCTTGGGCTGACCTGATGCGGGATTCGATCTCCCAGCGGACCGAGGCCACAACGCAGGTAGGCGGCAAGATGGGGTCAGGCTCACCGGACTCCTCAGAGACAGAAAACTGGCGGGACAGAGCATCAGGTTTTACATTTCGTGAGCCAGGACGGTAAGTAAGGGTAAAATTTAACCTACTGAAGAAGATGGCCCATCTTGCTTGGCGGGAGTTTAGTCTTTTGGCTGACTGGATAAACGCCAGGTTTTTGTGGTCGGTCCACACCACAAACGGCTGCTCGGCTCCGTCCAGCCAATGTCTCCACTCTTCTAGGGCCAACTTCACGGCCAACAGCTCACGGTTCCCCACGTCATAGTGTCTCTCCGCCGGAGACAGCTTCTTAGAGAAGAAGGCGCACGGATGGAGTTTTTGGTCCGAGGAGGAGCGCTGTGAGAGGACGGCCCCAACTCCTGAATCCGACGCATCCACTTCAACGATAAAAGGCAGAGAAGTATCTGGGTGAACGAGCACTGGGGAGGTGGAGAACAGCTCCTTCAGGGTTTTCATGGCCTGGTCTGCCTCAGGGGACCACTCGAATGGGATCTTAGGGGAAGTGAGTTTGGTAAGGGGCGCTACTACTCTGCTAAAACCCTTGATAAACCTCCTGTAAAAATTAGCAAACCCCAAGAAACGCTGTAACTGTTTGCGAGACAGAGGTATGGGCCATTCAGTTACAGCTTTAATTTTGTCGGGATCAGCGGATACCTGCCCCCTAGAAATAATGAACCCCAGGAATGGCACTGACTCACGGAATTCACATTTTTCTGCTTTTACAAAAAGCTTGTTCTCCAGGAGGCGTTTAAGGACCTGTCGGACATGAGATGTATGTTCCTGAAGAGACTTGGAAAAAATCAAAATGTCATCCAGGTAGACGAACACGAACCGGTTCAACATATCTCTCAAAACATCATTGACCATTGACTGGAATACTGCTGGTGCATTAGTTAGTCCAAAGGGCATTACCAGGTATTCGAAGTGTCCGAGTGGAGTATTGAAAGCTGTTTTCCACTCATCTCCTTGCCGGACCCGGACGAGGTGGTAAGCATTGCGGAGGTCCAGTTTCGAGAAAACCGTGGCTCCCTGAAGGGGTTCAAAAGCAGAGTTTATGAGTGGCAATGGGTATTTGTTCTTTACCGTGATATTGTTTAATCCGCGGAAATCTATACAGGGCCGTAATGTTTTGTCTTTTTTGTCCACGAAGAAGAAACCCGCCCCCACAGGAGACGTGGAGGGGCGGATAATACCTGCAGCCAGTGAATCCCCGATATACCTCTCCATCGCCTCTCTTTCGGGTCTGGACAGGTTGTAGAGACGGCTTGAAGGCAAGGGGGCTCCTGGAAACAACTCAATTGCACAATCATAGGGTCTGTGGGGAGGCAATGATAGTGCTCTTGTCTTACTAAAAACTTCTGCTAAGTCCAGATATTCTTTGGGCACACCGGACACATCAGGCGGTTTTACAGGAGCAGGGGTGTCTTCAAGCTTGGGGGGAATAGCTGAACCGAGACACATAGAATGACAGAAGCTACTCCAGTTGTTTATTGTCTTGTGTTTCCAGTCAATTTGAGGATTGTGTGTACTGAGCCAGGGAAAACCGAGAATGAGAGGTGAGAATGATGCTGCCACCACCTTGAAGACTATCTCCTCACTATGGTTACCGGACAGGACGATGGTGACTGGGACTGTCTGGTGAGTGACTTTGGCTAATAATTGGCGGTCAATGGTAGCCACGTTAATGGGAGCTGGGAGTGATTCGAGGGGAATGTTAGCTTGTTTAACCAGATTGGCGTCAATGAAATTGTCCTCTGCCCCCGAATCAATTAGGGCTGAAAGGGGTAATGAAAGTGAACCAAATTGGAGGGTAGCCGGGAGAGATAAGCGAGGAGATGTGGGATCTATTTCTGGAACTGGGCTCGCTAGTGTTCCCACTCTGACTAACGAGCCCCTTCTTTTGGGCGTACTGGACAACTAGCAAGGAAGTGGTAGGAATTACCACAGTACAGGCACTCACCTGCCTGTCGGCGGCGCCAGCGTTCAGCTGGGGGTAACCGGGCCCGACCCAATTGCATGGGTTCCTCCACATCCCTCGTGGCGGGGACAGAAACAGCCGGGAGCTCCCGCCGGGGAGTCGAAGGGCAGATTCGAGTTACTTTGGATGTCCGAGCCGAGGCGTGTGTGGGTCCGTCCTTCTCCCGTTTCCTCTCCCGAATCCTGTTGTCGATCTTAATGGCTAGGGAAACGAGACTGTGCAGGTTACTGGGTTCATCGCGAAGGGCTAGCTCATCTTTAATTACAGGATTCAAACCATGCACAAATACTCCCTGCAGTGCCTCCTCGTTCCACCTCGAGTCTGCTGCTAATGTCCAAAAATCAATGGAGTACTCCGCCACACTCTCAGAACCCTGGCTGAGCGCCAACAGTCTTTTGGACGCATTGCCCACATAGTCAGGGTGGTCAAAAACGGTGGTTAACCGTGCAGAAAAATCAGAGAACTTTAAACTGGTGAGATGTTGATTTGAGCACATTGCCTCTGCCCACACTAGAGCCTTCCCCCTTAGTAACCCCAGAGCGTAATGTACCTTGGATGATTCCGAGGCAAACGACAACGGCTTCTGCTGGAAGATGAGTCCGCATTGGAGCAAAAATCCTCTGCACTTGTTCAACTCCCCAAAAAATGGCTCAGGTGAGGTCACTGGGGGTTCCCGGGTGAATGACGCGGAGTCCAAGGCGGAGGAAGCAGACCGAGAGGAAGGAGTGGGAGGAGGCAAAACACTGGGTGCACTGGGAAAAGACAGGGTGGCAATTTGAGTAGAAAGCTGAGTCACTTGATTGCATAATTGCTGATTTGTCTCGAGTAATTTATGTATTAATTGGTCGTGCTGCCCTAGCAAAGCTCCTTGGTTTTTGATAGCACGAAAAATGCCGTCTTCGTCTGTTGCGTGTGAAATCTCTGCAGGGTCCATGGCCAGTTCGTTCTGTTAAAGTTTTGTCTTGGCCCAGAACGCAGAGATATCACACAGACACAGTAATAGTCTTAAAAGGTTTATTAGAGCAACAGGTACTCAAGGAGACAGACGATGGTTCCTAAACCGGGAAGCTCCAGACTGGTCCGGGCAGTTTCGGAGCACGAGAGGAGACCGGCTGAGGCGAGATCACTGGTGGGTTCCTGAAGTGAAGACGGAGGCTGGCAGGTGAGACTGGAGCATGCAGACGCCGTGGAGATGCAGCAGGACTGAGCGGAAACACATGGGTTGAGGTTAACGAACTGGCGCCGACAGGAAGATCAGCCCGGGTTAAATATTGCAGGTGATGAGGAATGAATGAGCTGCAGCTGCGGAGATCGGCTGAGCAGAGTTGATGCGGCCACGCCCCTTGACCCAGATCACGGACCACGCCTCCAGTACTCCACACAGAAACAAACACAGACAAGACACAACACAGACAGACACACAGGAAAAGACATCCAGGCAGGACAGGGGAAGGCTGCCCATAACACATAATTATCAATCATGTACTACCCTCACCAATCATGCACGCCTGCCCTCTCGGCTAGGCCAAATTATTACCATGGCAGGCCCCGTTACCTAGATAACGGATTATCTGATACAGTCCCCTGTCAGTGCATGAGAGAGAGACAGAGGGGAAAAAAAGTTTAGTCTATGTTCCACTGTGGGCTCTGGGTCGCAGGTGGCATTGACTACATCAGCTTCGAAATAGAACGATAGTTACGTTATGGTAACTCCAGATTCTATGAGTATAGGCGTAGCCCTCTAAGATCCGGGCCACCTGCTCCAGTTACATTAGCTGAAGAAAAAGCTTATGTTGGGAGCAGAGCTACGGGTCCGCTCTGTTTATATACAGTATTTGCGGACGTAGTTGAAGCCCGAGCGGCACGCAGGGCGGGAAAGAAAATCTTCACGACTGCGCATGCGTGAAGGGATAAACCCAATAGCGTGGCTTAGAGGGCTACGCCTATACTCATAGAATCTGGAGTTACAATAACGTAACTATCGTACAGCACTGTGCAAACTTCCAAGAATTTGTTCTATTGACTATTGCAACGCACTGTTCTCCACACTTATTATGTCTGCTCTTGTTCGCCTTCAGTCAATCCCGAATGCTGCGGCAAGGCTACTTACTATAGCACAAATAGACGGTATCACACCACCCCTGTTCTCAAATCTCTCTGTCAAGTATAGGATTCAATTAACACTTACATACAGAGCATCGAATGGTCAGACACCTGCATATGTGGCTGACCTACTGCAATTATATTTGACAGCTCACTCTCTATGATCTACTCTGTTAAATCTACTGACTGTTCACACACCCAGCTTAAGACCCATGATGAACGTTCTTTTGATTCGGTAGCACCGAGTCTGTGGAATGCTCTGCCTTCTCCCTTATGGTCTGCTGATTTTGTGGACTCCTAAAATCATTTACAGACCTACCTTTTTAAACAGGCTTTTGGTTGACCTGTCTACATTTTATTCTTTATGTATTAACTTATCATTTTAATTGCGTATTGGGTTTTTAACATGTATCATCTTGTATGTTTTATGTAAAGCACTTTGTGATTTATATACATGGGCGATTTTAGCACACATTTTAATACTTTTGCAAGGCACTGTATCCATGTCACATTCTCATTACGGGCTGAGCCCCCCTAAAGGTCTGATCCTAGAATCGCCCCTGTTTATATATGTGATTAGTGCTCTATAAATACATTTTACTTACTTACTTACTTATAGGACCAGTTCATGTGCAAAAATGTGATGAAAACTTCTAATTGAATTTGATTTATTCTCTAAGATTTACAGTAGGGAATAAAAGTCAATGCTGGCTGTGTCGTGAAAGCAGCATGTCAGCAGCACTTGAGCGTCATCAGCGTGCCTCGTGAGTCATGATGCTTTACTCCCTGTTGCTTCCCTGAAATTCTTAACAAATCTATTTATCAGTACTCAAAAACCCAACCCAAAGTGTGATTAATGTAGTGGGAGTTAGGTCAAAATAAGGCTTTGCATGAAATCTAAATATAAAACAGGTACAAAATGATTATGGCTAAGGTGAAAACAACGAAAGGCTAAAATGATCACAACACTGCTTACTTTAATAATTTGGAACCGTTGCGTTTTCCAGACTAGTTTCTTGGATAAAAGCAGAATTACAAATAAGAATTGTTTTAAGGTTAACAAGCTTAACCTTTTCTGTTGTTTGGCTATAGAAAAGGCTAGTAACTTACAGTGACAGACAACCACATTCTTTATCATCACCCATTCACTTACCAGAAAAAGGCATACATGACCAAGGCATTCCCAGTAACACCCACTGTTCCAATCACCAAGACAAAGAAGGCAACAATGTAGTGAGCGTAGGCCTGGACATCCACCGGCCGATAGAATCCGTGTTCTGTGTCCATTTCTGTAACAACAACCACACACACACAAACGTCAGCATCAGAGGGTCTATCTTCGTGTACAGCATGTCCCAGTGACTTTCATACAAACCCCGTCTTCCTTTCCGCCCCTCTGACCCACTAAACTCTCCAGCATTATGTAAGAGTACTTATCACGACCAACAAGTATAATGTCTGGGGGCAAGAATACGAATTAAGACGTGATGGCATACAGCTTGCGTCTGCAACACTGAGTCTTTATACCATTCCTTCACATATCAACATTTTTTGTTTGAGTCAGTTTTGCTCAAGGTCATGATGATTTGACTTAGTTGAGGTTTCTTTAATCATTAAAACATTGTGTTAATAATTTATACATTACATTTTCTATCCCTTTTTAATTTTTGATCCATTGTCGTTATTTATTTTTTTTTTTTAAATGTACCAGGTCAATGCGCACATTTTCCCTTTAGGAAATCTGAGGAAATCCCCACAGTTCCTCCCAGCTCACTGTTGATGTTTTAAAACTCAACTGTGAACTTTGTTGAGTTTTTATAACAGGAAATGTTATGTTTTGGGGGTTACTGGTGGGCACTATAAAAAAATTATTATATAATTATCACATAACAGTGTATCTCTAAGTTCCAAGGAAAAGTCAGTACTGTTTTAGTGCCTACTAACGGTATGTCTGTTTGATTGGTTAGACATTACAGACTGTCTATGTTGTCTGGCTTCCAAGCTGTATAGGGAAAACCTTCACACTACTTTCACACAAAACAGTGTTAAAAGCCTTACAACTGTACACCTGAGCACTTTTCAGCCTTGCTTTTACAGCATGGGTCTCTGGATGGCAATGTCTGTCGGTAGGTTGACTCTTTTAGTCTTGTTTGCACACCAGGGGCCAGATGTATAAACCATGCCTATGCACAAAAACCATGCATACGCCATTCCCAGCATATAACTGAAGTGTAAAAGAAGTGCGTTAATAATGTGTGCACCTCACACATACAGACCAGGTATACACATGTTTCTACAGGGATCCAAAGGTGATATACTGTGGTCGATATTAAGTAATAAATATTCAGATTCTGCTTCATTTTATTTTGTTTAGGTTGTTAACGGGTTTCACTGGCTGTGTGATTTGTGTTCAATCTGACAAAAAGAATGCATATACGTATTTAGTTGTAGCAAATTTGAGTTTCATGTGTCTTCCCCCACATCTGCTTTTTTTGTCTAAATGTCAGCTCTGGCACTTTTTAGGGTTTTTTAGCACTTTTCAATTTTTTACAGCTTCTACCTATTCTTCAATTAGAAGAGAACTCGTGCCTTTGGCACTGTATCTCTATTGCAAGGTGTTTGGTAAGGAATTATTTTCCCTACATACAACACTCATTCCTGTTCCAAGAACTTTCTCCACACTGCATTTTTCTGAACTGAAATGCGACCAAAAGTCTTCCATTTCACCTAATGCTAATACACTGACTTGACATGACGAATAAGATTGATGAGTATGCTTTTTTTTAAGGAATTACATTTCTTACAGTTTATATTATTAGAAAGATTATGACAGTGTGTTTAACCCTCGCAAACTCGGTAGGCTCAGTATTTAATGGAATGCACTATTAATCCCAATAAGAGTTTAAGAGCAGCAAAGCAACCATGGCCTTTTCTGGTCAGAGAGTGAGATCCTCACTCAGTATTATTGAACTAATGGACTTAAAGAGTTTTTATAAGGTCATTCCAAGTACAGCCACAAACAACTCTAATAAGGCAACAGCATTTAAAATGGATAGCAGTTTGACAGGCATGATGTATATAAGTGTGTGTAACAGTTTTTAATCTAATCTAATCTAAAAAAAAAAAACGTGCAAATCTATCAAAAAGGTGATTAACTCAAGACATTTCTGATAATGAAAATGGCTGTATGGACTTCCACATGCTGTTCCGTGTCGCCAATTACAGCTGCGACAGTGATTATAGCACAATTTCTATGTTTTGGTAATGGGATGGAATCAAGAGTGCACATTGAGTCATGCAATATTAACAGCAATTATCAACCTATATGAACCCACTTCATGTTTGCCTCTAATCTGCATTATAGAAAGGAGTTAGGTGCCATTATAGCACAATGCTCTGTACCACAGAAGATGCAGTAAAAAATTTATTTTTTTGTTATGAATCATGTCTGTTTTTAACTCGCAATGGGCAATGCAAAGCTGAGTGATGGTACCATGCTTTATCCACCAGAGCAGTAGTGAATCTGACTCATACAGTAATACATGTACATGTACATACAAGAACAAGACAATACAAGTTCAACATACAAGAAATGTCAACCTGTTGCTATGCCTAAATGTAGTTTGTAGTAAATGTTGCAGCATTTTCTGTTATCCTGTAAAAAATGAATATATAAGCATAAACATTTACATAACAGCACAATGGGGGAAGTACACATGGATTTGCGGGGTGTCAGGTCCAAACAGAAAGCTCTTGCTGTGCTCAGTGAAGCCTTGTGCATCAAAGGAACCTCATCTTAGTTCCCCTTATTAGGCATGACAGCATTGTCTCATATAAAAAGGCTAAAGTCCCATGAATCAAATATATATAATGATTTAGTGTGACTGTGTTCACAATAAGGGTGAAATGCACCCTTTGCCATCTTCTACGAGGATTTAAAAACTGGGATGATTGCATGTGTTCATGTTTATTCAGAAATTGTTGTGTTCAAAGAAAGCAAATGGATCGATGGAGATGAATAAGCTTTGATAAAGGAGAGCATGCCCTGTCTGCCCCATATACTGTTAAAAGTCAATAATTTTAACTTAAGTGGATATTTAAAAAAAAAAAAACATTAATTTAAAAAATGTGTTAATAAACAACAGATCTTTTGGTAAATTAATTCAAGAAATTGTCTTGACAATGTATTGGTAGGCATAACACACAGCACATTTCGAATCAACAAGTGTGTTTGTTAGAGATTTTCCTTTTATAAGAATTGTCAGTTATCCTCCAAAGCTGGTGATAATTTAATATCCAAATCATGTTATAAAGGATGTTGCATTGGTGAGACAACGACCGGATGCATGTGGGGTAAATTAAGTATTGAGCTACTATTATCAACATTACTGTGTAATTATATGATCAGTGTGACTGCACTTGGGAAGGAATAGCTTTAATAAGACACACATACAAATGGTACAACAAGCAGGCTGTAAAAGTATTTTTTCAGCAAAAGTATGGGAACCACAGATGTTTTCTGCAATTACATACTTTAAAACAACCCAAGATACAATTACTGAATTGAACACATTTTTGAAAACTGTCTTTGCTCTCTTAGAAAATTTGCTTAGTACAGTTGATTTTCAGTAGATTCATATCATGTTTTACATACTAGTATACAACCGCAAATAAATAAAGAGATATCAAGTCATATATTACAGTAATTATATATTTAAAAAAGTGTCTTTACCTTGTCCAGAGAGTGAAGTCCCTTCTCCTCTTCAGGGCTCTGTGTTGGTAGTGGACTGGCAAAGAGGATCACCAAAGCTGTACAGCATGTAAAATGCTGGTGAAAAATCCACCCCACTTAAGGTTTAAATGGATAAGGTTGATGACTGCTTCTCTACTCCCCAAGTTAGATGGATATTCTCTCGTAGACTGCAGCAACAGTAAGCTGCTGCTACCAGTGCTTGACAGAATATGAAAAGACACTGAAAGACACATGGAAAATAGAGCAGCAGCGCATTGACCCATCCCCCCTGCTGGATACCCATCACACACAGCTCTCACATTGCACAACACATCGATCAAGCCAGTGTGTGTGTGTGTGTGTGTGTGTGTGTGTGTGTGTGTGTGTGTGTGTTGTTTGTGTAGGAAGGTGGTTAGAGGCAGGTAACAATTGTAAAATCTAAACTCTTGTAAGTACTTTTATAAAGACAATTTGCTTCATTAGAAAAATGTTTTGAAACATCAATTGCATGTTGCACCATTTCGTTTTCCCCTAATGAATGAAGGTAAATGTGTGTGTTCTGCAAAGTACTTTTCATATGCATTGATTTCTGCAGATCCAATACTCACTGGCAGTGGCACAATTGTATGTGAGCACCAGATACCATAGCTGACTACATGGCAGGTGAGAAAATGACCCAACCCAGTTGTTGCTTCTGCTTCCCATTGGTACTTTGAGAATTGCAAAGAGAAGCGAAGAGCACCAAACCTTTTACATAGTATGATACTTGTTTGCTGCTCATCCTTGTGTAAGGTGAATCTTGAGATAAGCACTCTGATAAAAGTATCCCAACGTTTATCATCTCATGCAAAACTGGGCAGATAGCTGCAGCACCCCCTCTTGCCCTTAATATTCCCCATTTGTACGTTGAAATCTGGCCTCTTTGACTGTCATAGCACCTGGCTGGTTCAAAGCAGGTCAGTAAATGCAGCGACTTATAAAATGGGCTTTATCTGTAAAGATTACTCTCTGGATACCATCTAGCAAGTGGAGGATAAGCCTTCACTTCTGGGTCACTGCACGTGCAACCTATCAACATTTCTGGTTTCCAACCAGTTAGCTTCACTAGAATGAGTTCTGACATAGTAACACAGGGAAGATATTAGTTATGTTATCCTTTTTTGTTGATTTGTTATGCCTCTGCGCTGGCGACAGCCATGGCTGAGGCATTATGTTTTTAGGTTGTCCATCCCTTAGGCACATTCTCGTGGATGCGATATCTCAGGAACGCCTTGAGATATCGCAAATGTCCACTTGGACTCAAGGATGAAGTGCTTGGATTGTGGTGGTCAAAGGTCACTGTGACCTCACATCCATCCCATTCTTGTCAACACAATATCTGAGGAACGCCTGGAATTCCATTACATCTGGCAAAAATGTCCATGTGGACTCAAGGATGAAGTGATTCCAATTTGGTAGTCAAAGGTCATTGTAACCTCATGAAACACTTTTCTGGCCATCATTCAACACCGTAACTCAGAAACAGAAGGGGAGACGCGTCTGATACTGAATTGGTGACACTAATCATGGGTGCCCACCTTGAAACTGTGGTGTTGGATAGATCTTCTGTGCTGCAGAAATATGTGTGAAGCATCCACGTTTTAGAATCTGTAGCTTATTTGCAGCAACATCCATATTTGAAGCATTGCCTACTGTCATGGCTACAACCTTGTGTTCTCTCCTGTTCCTCTGGTATTCCAGCTGTCATTGGACAGTATATGCACCGTTGTTGAACCAATAGTCTATGAGTGAAGACATCATGTTTCTCAGTGAAAATGATTCACTGGAATCATGTCAATAAAGTGGTAACTTTCATTTTGCCAAAAAATACAGAAAAATTTGTTCAGTCGTCACTACATATATTACATTATATGAGTCTGAACAGACATGGATGGAAACTGCAACTTGACTGGATGGCGGAGGCATACAACCACAAGGCGGTAATTCTAATTTTCTATGTTGTGTGTTGAAGCCTTGTTTAATCATTTGCTAACTATGGGATTGTGATGACCAGCTGATCCACTTGGAGGGCATTTAGGATCATGTGTACAAGGCTGAACTGATTCTTTATGTAGCTTAGACAAAGAGAGCTTTCAGTAATGTTGTATACTTCATCAGGAAAGAAAATTTGATGTTTAATAGGGAAGCATGTACAGGAGAACACTCTCAGAGAGATGTTAACTCGGGCGCCTGGGTAGCTCACCTGGTAGAGCATGCGCCCATATATAGAGGGTTACTCCTCGACGCAGCGGCCACAGTTTTGACTCCGCCCTGCGGCCCTTTGCTGCATGTCATTCCCTCTCTCTCTTCCCTTTCATGTCTTCAGCTGTCCTATATAAAAATGCCCAAAAAAATAATCTTAAAAAAAAAAAAATGTTGTGGTGTTGTAATTCCATTATGCATAGAGGTAGCATATTATTACAGCTACTGTAATGGATTATACATTATGAATATAGTAAATACTAAGATGATGTGGTCACAGGGAAGAACTGTGTGGGAAAATCTGTTGTATCGCCACTTTGGCTGATTTTTCAATAGCCTGGAGGAAGACAATTAAAGACTAGAGGATGTGAGAATCATTTGTAATGCCCCTGTGGGCCAGTAAGAGGTTATTATTCCATATGGTGTATCACAGCTTGGAAGTACTTTTTGCTTCCCAATAGCAACCAAGAGGTTACTATGCCCATAATAATGTCAGGTTTTTTTGTCCGGCTATATGAGTGGTAATTGGATGGTTGATTGTTGTGGTGGAGATGACTGCACCACAACAATCAACCATCCAATTACTGTCAAAATGGTCTGTCACCTCTCTCACTCCCTCTGAGTGAAAAGGACAAATGCATCCCGCAAAATATGCTTCAATGAAAAAGCTTGTACGTGAGAACTAGTCTGCCCTCAGGTTTTTTTTAAGCAGTGGTCCACAAAATAGAATTAAAGAGAATCTGTGTCAGAAACTGTCTCCAACTAAAATCTTTAAAACTAAAATGGAAAGAGGGAAATTCATGTTTCTCAAACATTCTAAGATCACGCAAGGACCTTTTGTAATGACAAGAACGCAAAGGCAAGAGAAAACATATCCTCAGTGAATAACGAAGTGGGGCCAATCAGTGGCCATTGTGTCAATCGTTTTGAATTGTGATCTTAGGTCTCCAACAGGCAATTGTGTGTAATTGTTACTACTCAAATGCAGCAGTAAGTGAGGTGCCAATCCAAATATTGATTGCTTAAAAATAAAAGACAAAATAAATGGATAAATAGAAGCTAATTAGGCAGACACATTAAGTTGTAGTCAATCTGATATCAGAGACCAGACATCAAAAGATGGGTTATACAAGTATAAATCATTAGCAATTTTTTTTAAATATTATTTGTAAATGTTATTCATCTAGAGGCAGTGGCATTTCCCAGAGTTTCTCTACCCAATAATCTAAATGCTGTTTCAGAGCCTTCTCACTCCTGCTTGGAAAAATCAGGTAGGGAAGTCACTTTGTTATTGGCCCAAACACAGTCAAACATCAAGGTACTGAGATTATCATTCTAATCCTGTTATTTAAACAAATTATTTGAAAATGAGTTCAGGTGATCTTCCTCTCCACTTATTCCTATATCCTTGTTTTGTATTGTAATATCTGCTACAATTTATAAAAATCAAGTCAGATTCTTAAAGAGTGTTTTCACTAACACAATTGGTGTCTGAACATAATTTTGTGTAATTAATCTGTGTTCAAAAGCCTCTCTTGCTGCTTCTATGGTCCTTGGATGTTACAGGATTTACAAAGGATTACTTCAACCACTGTGTTACTGCCTACGTTTCTACACAGTGACCTCAATGTTTTGTAAGCTCATGCCAGGGGAAGAGAGGCTTCTGGAAAGCAAAACTGGTGATTGTTGTAGCACTTAGGCCAAGCTTCCTCAGGCGCTGCTTCCAGCCACCAGAGATTGGCTTCCCTGTCAATATTTCTCTTAATGTACAGTGGTTTAGTAGCATAACAAGGGATGAGCTGAGGATCCTACATGGGTGCACTTGATTACAGAATAGAGCGCTGTAGCATTTAAGAATTGCTTCCGACTTTGGGAGTGTGTAATGTGAGCCCATGCGTACTTAGCCAGGGATCCCATGATGTCTATAACAATCATCAGACACTCAGGGATGGCAGAATGACCCCAGATATGGCATGGTATTTTTTTCATGACATTTTTTTGTGATTTACAATAAAACCTTAACTAAAACCAAACATTAAATATTAAATGAATATGAAGTATTCATATTCAGTCTGCAGGATGCACGCTGCGATATGCAAGCTAAGATAATTTCCTTTTGCGTTCATTTTGACACCTATTGTATATTAGGCAACTATTGCCTTGTTGGCAATATCAAGAAGTTTTGAAATAAAAGTACCATCTACCTCAACAAAATCCCTTCTATTTTGATAATACCTTTTTTCCTATTCGTTTTAGTTAGTTACTTGGTTCCTCACTCGACAGTTTGACTTCCAATCAGGTTCATCATCAGACTTAATTGCCACCCACCATAGCACGCCCTCGGCAGTTCAAGTGTGACCTTGTCTGGGTCCAATTTCTTTGGAGTGTGTAAGTCGTCCTCACCTCACATGCCCTTCTATAGGTAGTCAACTCCATGCACAGCCGTGATAGAGATTAGTTCCCACACAGTATCCCACCAGGAGACAAATGGTAAATTAATGACTAGTCACCTTCACAGTATGCTCTTGTTCATTTTAATGTCGTTATATATTGATTATTTTTCTGCATTACATAAGTGTCGCAGCATCAGCAACAGTGAGGCAGTGGCTGGTTAGAGGTACACTCTGAATCATCCAGGGCCGTCATTAGGAGAAAAGTATTATCTAATGGCACAGAGGATCAACTACTCATTTATATTAAGGGTTCCTGCAGACCTGTCTATATGGAATTCACAGATTTAGTCATAGCTAATGGCACAGCAACTCACAGGAATGAGAGATTATCAATGACGCTAAGCTCAGTGACGCAGTGAACTGTGTCAGGGGCTGTATATATATATATATATATATATATGGCCATTGTCTTTCTTGTTCACTGTCTTTCCTATCCATTGTCCATTGTCTTTCTTGAAACCTGTCTAAAGGAAGTCCATTCAAATCAAGGGTGGTGTTGTGTTGGACTGTTTTAGATGATGCACTGTAGGGTGCCACTATCTCCTAAAATGCCATACAAAACCTGTCAAAGTAAGAATACACTTTACAGCAAGTGTGTAAGACAAAGACAAAAAGACTAAGAAGTGTAGAAGTGTAGAAAAAGTGTAAGAATAACAATTATCCTGTGTGAAAATATTTTTTGTTACTGTATCCGTATCAACCATTGGCACATGTTGAGACTTGTAGTCATCAAACCTGGAGGATATGTATGCTGAAGCTGTGAGGTGATGACGGCACATCACACGTTGCTCCAGTAATGAATCAAGACACCAAACACCCAAACTTTTGCACTCATGTATTATTCTTTCATAGTCTGGGAAGTGTTTTGACACACCTTTGGTGATGTATTTGCTCCACGTCCTCTTCCTTTTCCTGTTTTCTATCGCTGTGGTATTGTTTCATGCAGATTTATATGTACGAAGACCCTGCTGCACTTGCTCTGCAATATCCTTATCAAAGCGGCAGTGGTCACAATACGTAGTGTACCTCCCATGTCCCTCTTAGTGACCACTACAGCTATCAGTACCAGGGCTTCTTAATGTCATCGTCCCTAATTTTGTTGAACAAAACAGATTATGGTGTTAATATGTAATGCACTCACACAATGTCCATTGCTGGATGTATGTTTGCTTGCAACCACTAGAGGGTGACATCATACATTTCCATGCTTGTAGGAGACCAGCAAAATGCTCATACATACAGTATACTTCCTCCACTACACGGTGTGTGTGTGTGTGTGTGTGTGTGTGTGTGTGTGTGTGTGTGTGTGTGTGTGTGTGTGTTTTCAACTTAAATATGACATACAGTATAGTACTTCATTTTCCCTATTCTATTGTATTTGCGTTAATTGTACTTATTTAGGTCATATACATCTTGTATATCTGTTTAAACTGTGTTAAATTTCATCTTATTCTCTGTTGTACAAGTTAACAGTTTATACATTTGATAAATTAAATTTGTTACAAGAAAACATAATCCATTCTGTCATTGTTGGCATATAAATAAGTTACATGTCATCTAGTCTGCCTGCATGTGACTGTAGCTTGCATCTACAGTAATTCACAGAACATATTCTCACCAAACATGGAATTGTAGGACTTGGATGAGTGTAATTGAGTATGATCGCGGGACAGAGATCAGGGATCGAAAGATATTCATGGCGCTCCAATGAGAGATGATACTCTCATATTGCATGTAGAGTTTTGTTCTATTTTAAATATTTGAATAATAAATTTAGTAAGTGTACCTCACTGCTGGAGATAACTAGCACACATTCCAATACGGTTAGCCACACTGAAGTCGTTTGCGGCCTTGAACGGGATCCCAAAGGTTACGGACCTGTTTCAAATTAACAACATAGTTATGCACACACATGCATGGCCACTTCGCATCCAAAGCTGTATCCAACCACACCAAGCACAAGCTTTATGATTATATAGAAGATCAGAGTTCAGACATATTACCAATGTATTGTCGGATGATAAGAGCCATTCATGTCAGGATGTCATAATAAAGAGATGCTCTATATGGAGCTTTACTACCACCTAGTGGACCCTGAAGCACAGCACCTCCTGCAGATGTACAGTATTGTAGTGGAAGAGCAGTTGTAGGTGGTCTAAGGTGGGCCTCTCCAGCTGTAAATAGTGTTCTGACACGTGTGTGACCACTCCGGCGTCTGTGACCTCTCACCCCTGAGAGCTCAGCTTTACCACCTGGGGGTGGACTGTTTTTGATCTCGCGGCACCTCCAGCAGGCTGGCACACGGCTCTCTCACTCAGTCTCCCTGTTAAGAACCCCATGGTCCACTTTACCGTTTTCTAAAAAGGACCGTGCACACACACGTACACACGCACACACGTATTTGTATGTGTGTGTGCACGGTCCTTTTTAGAAAAACAGCTCCATTACAAAGGTATTTCACATGGAAGTCTTGGGGACTGTGTAAGTCATTTCTGACCTCTGAGTGGCTCATGTTTCTAAGTGTTACTTCTAAATCCTTGCTTGTTACAGAGTTTGTTTATATTATAAATGCCTCAGTCAAAACACAGTCCCATTCAAAGCTGAAGACGTTTGTGTAAATTCTGTGTAGTATGGTTTCCAGTTGGTTAAATTTTTGTGTAGTATCTGGTCAGCTGTCTTGTGTTTCATCTCCGTTGTTTGATCTGTTTGATTCTGAGGATGCGCAATTTCTACATGGTGCAAGTGAAGGCTTGTCTTTACATCAGCGTAAATAGGACTCAACACAGTAAAACTGGCTTTTGCTTATTTTGGGCTTAAGCACATCTGGGGTGGGGTGTGTTATGGCACTCTCTTGCCCTCAGATCCTCAGACAAACATGCTCCCTTTCTCTCTCTTTTTCTTGCATTGTGCAAAAGCATAACAAAGCTGTCATTAAATCTATGAAATGTCTTGATGTACAACATACAAGTGGGAGATTTTGCGTGTAGCTACTTTGAATGAGACAGATGGTGAAAGACATTATACGATATAAAAACCAGGTGCGGTATTCAGTGAGCGGTCCTCAGGTGCGTCTTTTCAATATCTGCATGATGAAGTATGATATCACTGTTGGATGAGCTTCTTCATCTGCAGCATCATTTTTTCCCTCCTCTGTGACACATCAGACCCCCCACTCTATTCACTCTCACTGCCTTACCAACTAATTATCCTCAACACCCACCAGAGCAATCATATACAGCCCTTTGATCAGCTTTATACCTCACTTTAGTACTGTTAAGAAGAAAGATACAGCACGAACAAAGGGCCAAAATGCAGCTCACTCCCACTGCCTAGCCTACTCTCTTTTTCATTATGTATTCTCTTTTATTCCCTTGTCCACATGCAGTACAGAACAATACAGCAAAGGCGTACAGGGTGGAGGCTCATGACAGGACTGGTAACATGATGACACACCAAAGGCCAGGTGAGTAAAATCCCCCTCCACAGTGGGAGATGTGTCACAGTCCAGCCATGTCTCCAGCCTTTTTTGTGGTCTCGCATCTCTCTTCTTTGGCTCTCTCCCCCTCGGGCCATAACGATAAAGCTCCCATCTGCTGTGGAGACGCGGGTCTTTCTCTCTGAACTGATCCTTCACAGCAGTTTCCCCTTTGTCAGACATGCCGATCGCATTTCACTTTTGACACCTCTCTGTTTTACACTTGCGACAGGTACGAAGGTTCTTCTATTCTCAGAAGAAATGTATTGGAAATACGATCTTTCGTCTCTTTCCAAAGCTTTGCCCTCTGCGCCCTTGTCCCCCTGGTGAAAACAGTATTTTTTAAAGAGCAGAAAAACAGGCCTAAAGGAATGCATGAGTGTGTTGATCCTCACTAAGAGTTGGATAATTGACCCTTCGGCTGACCTATAATTCACAACCAAATGGGTGAAAAACTCTGAACTTGCCATACAGGAATTGAATGTTTTTGCAACCTTTTTTCATTCACTGTAATCTCTTACTTTTTTTCTCTTACTTAATTGTGGCATCTACCTTTATATCTAAAGTATGTTAATATGGATCTGCTTGGCTATCTATCTACAGTTGTGTTCAGAATAATAGCAGTGTGTTTAAAAAAAGTGAATAATGCTCAAAATCCTTAGAATAGCTTTTAATTCCATAATATCAATGCATTGGGAACACGTACATTCAATTCCAAATCAAAACATGACCAAAATTGATCAAGTTTGTGTTATACCTTTACAGAAAGTGAAGAAAAAGGAATATTAGGCTGTTCAAATGAAATGAAGAAATGAATTCAGTGCATGCGGGTCGTCGGACAAACTGTCTGCGGCCCCTAGACCCAAAAAGAACAATTTTGCTCTCATCAGTCCACAGAATGTTGCCCCATTTCTCCTTTGGCCAGTCAATGTGTCCTTTGGCAAATTTCAACCTATTCAGTACATGTCTTTTTTTCAGCAATGGGACTTTGCGGGGGCTTCTAGCTGATAGCTTTGCTTCACGTAGCCTTCTTCTGATCGTAACAGTACTCACAGGTAACTTTAAGTCTTCTTTGATTTTCCTGGAGCTGATCATTGGTTGAGCCTTTGCCATTTTGGCTATTCTTCGATCCATTCGAATGGTAGTTGACCGTTTTTCCACACGTCGTTCAGGCTTTGGATGCCATTTCAAGGCATTTTAAATCATTTTGGCTGAGCAGCCTATACTTTTCTGCACTTCTTTATATGTTTTCCCCTCTCCAATCAACTTTTTAATCAAAGTCTGCTGTTCCTCAGAGCAATGTCTGGAACGACCCATTTTGCTGAGTATTTCAGTGTGAAATGCACTATAACCAGCATGCACAACATTTGCTTCCTTCCTTCCTTAAATATGGGCCATAATTGACACGTTTCTTCACAGAATCAATCACCTCACTAATTGAACACAACACTGCTATTATTTTGAACATGCCCCTTTCAATTACACAGAATGAGCAGCATGCACGTCATGACTGTTGGGTCTGTTGGTTTTCTATGACTCTACAACACTTACTAGTACATTATTTGGCATGTAGAAATATCACTTCTACCAAAAAATCTGATTTATGAGGTTAGTGATGTTGGACTGCTATTATTTTGAACACAACTCTATCTATCTATCTATCTATCTATCTATCTATCTATCTATCTATCTATCTATGTATGTATGTATGTATGTATGTATGTATCTATCTATCTATGTATCTATGTACGTATGTATCTATCTATCTATGTATCTATGTATCTATCTATCTATCTATCTATCTATCTCCTGTCCAGCTATCTATAGAGCCATATATCTATCTATCTGTCACATCCATTTGCGAGGCTGCTGTTCATCCGTAGTGTTCTCAGCTGTTTCGGTGCGTCAACGGTGTTGCTGGTGATTCTTCACACAAACTCGCACATGCCAATTGTTAGTAACATGAACCGCCTCAGCATCCTAACCTGCAGTGAGATCGCCTGTCCTAGGTCAAAGAGACAGCTGTAGTGTTTTCAGACTCTGGCTTAAACTGATAAAGTGTCTCGGAATGGGAGTGATGTGTGATATGAGGCCAGATTATCTTGTTACAGCCATGATAAAGTTCATATGTTGTCATGTGTCTCGCCTACCTCCAATGAAGGCCGTCCGAGGAGCCGCCGGCCTTCATTTGGGCCGACCCGACATGTTCAGTCAGGAGACAGGGCAGTCGGGACTCGCCCGGAAATGGGGAGCGGATGAGCCGCTCAAAATCTGACGAAAATCTTTTAAACTGACCTTTGTCAATCTGAAATGAAGACAGATTCAGAAACTGCACGGCCTATTTCTCGCTTAAAATGTTTTCAGAAACACGTTTCGGTGAACTATTTTAGTACAATATGAGATCGTATTCTGAACAAGCCGCCATGACAGTCTGGCTGTGAATTTCCGGAGAAAAAGAACCACGTGACGCATTCGTCCAATCAGCTGCCGGTTTTCATTTTCTGGGAAATAATCAGACTGTTAATGGAAACAATACAGAGCAGCGCCGCCTGCTGCTATGGAGACGTATTACGTTTCGCGCATGCGCAGAGCGTACGCTCAAGTCGGCGTCGCCTCAGTGTGTTCTGAGGCATTTTTTGGATCTCGGGGACCCGACTGATCAGTCTGACTGGCTTTTCTGCCGACGGTCGGCCCGTCTGGTTGGTGTGTCAGGGCCTTTAGATTTCATGAATTAGACCCCAGGATTGGGAAAAAGTGAAAGTATAATTTTAATGTACTATTCACACTTCTTTTAAATTTAAATGTAGTTTATGAACTTGACATTTCCACAAACTTTATTTTTCCTCTTAAAGGCTAGACAAAAGTATTCCTAGAGCAATTTAATGTCTGACACCTGAACCTTGCCCTGTGAACCCAAGTGTATGTCTCGAGATACTTCGGCTATCAGGTAGACTCAAAACAAGGAATGAAAATAGTTTAAAATTTTCTCTCTGCCCTGAATGAGTCACTGCCTAGTCATTCTTGTCCTTGGAGCCAAACACATTATTGATTACCAAACAAACCTGTCCTCAATATTCTGATAATGATGATAACATGCAGACTTATCACAGCATTCTTTTTCCTAATTGTCTGTTTTTTTTAACAGCTTTCACACTCTACAGTGTCATCAATACTGCCTGTACAATCAGACATACACAGCTCCACCACTGTGTCTAAAATGTATCCTGTTTCATTTCAAGTTCTGAAGGAGCTAAATATTTCTTTATCTAGGTATTAAATGGATTAAGATTGGAGTCAAATATCATGTTTACTCTCTTTTTAATAAGATACAACATCCACCAAGGTTATAAAAACTTTTAATTAGTTCATATCTGATATCACATTACAGCTGATTTAATCTAGGATCCAAGGATCCACCTATACAATTAGTAGCTATTGCTAATTTATTTGACCTTGGAAGTAAATAAACACTGCAAGTCAACTTTCCCATAACCTCTACTCTGATTAGATTATCGTGGCATTACTTCCAATTGTCTCTTTGTAAGCTCCATTCTGTTTGCAATTGTAAGCTTCTTGTTATGTGCTATTCATGAATCAAAGTCCAAGGTTGCTGCCACATTTCACCTTTCTTTTCATTACAAGAACAAGTGAGCAGTGTTTGTCCAGTGGCATTACTGGATAACAATATGTACTAATATTCCTAATACTCAAGTCTGTTGAGTGTTAAGGTGGTCATGTAATTTAAAGTGCCCATATTATGAAAAAATCACTTTTTCTGGGATTTGGGGTGTTATGTTTTGTCTCTGGTGCTTCCACACACATACAAACTTTGAAAAAAATCCATCCATGGTGTTTAGAGTGAGATACGGTTTCTGAATGTGTCCTGTCTTCAGTCTCTGGGTGAGCTGTTCAAAATCGGCACGGCTTGTGACGTCACAAGCCGAAACGAGCAGGCTAACCGCAACCATTAGCTCGTAGCGTTAGCATGCTAACGCTAATGCTAACGCTAGCATGCTAACGCTAGCATGCTACCTCGTTCTCAGTAGCAAAGCACTGCTACAACACACACAAGTTCACCATAATCTACAAAAGAACTACTTCCATGTGCGCCCTCATTTAGAAGTCTCCCAGCTAATCCTGCCTTGTAACTGACCGAAGTTGTAGAAACAGCCTTTCTTTTACTTTCTATGGAGCTAGCTAGCTGACATGATCTACATCTGAGCTACTGGGCATGTGCAGTGCAATCAAAGATAGTACAGAAGAAGAAGAAGAAAAGAGGTCTCACTCTGTAGCTAAAACAGAGACCAGCTGAAAAGAGGATCTGCAGCAGTGAGAGAGAGCGGTGCAGTACAACAAAAATATGGTGTTTTTTGAAAATTAAACCACGTAAACCTATTCTGGTACAACCTTAAAATACAATTATGAACCTGAAAATGAGCATAATATGGCTGCTTTAATAGCAGTGCAATACAAAACACAGGGAAACACCGCATCCTGTTTAGCATAATTATGAGACATATTTCTCAGGGCTGGAAAAGTTCACCTTCCTTCCATCCACATCTGCCCTTAATGGATTTCGACTGCCTGGCAGGACCAGGAGTTTATACATTTTAACATGGGTGGCCCCAGTTAAAATCTAACCCTAGCACTGTGAAAGCCATGTTCTACACAGAGGTGTACATTTGTGTGTAGTCAGCTTGCAGTATTGTGTGTGTTTGTTTGTTTGTTTGTTTGTTGTATTATTGTACAATGTGGGATCATGACTTCAGCCTGGAGTGAAAAAGGCAATCTATTTAAAGCAGTACTTGGCCAGCTATAACTCAGATTGCAATGGGTTAGGAGTATTACCCCCCCCACACACATAAGACCCCACACACACTCTCTTTAACCTCCTCCCCTCTGGCAGGCGCTACAGATCCCTGCACACAAAAACAACCAGACATAAGAACAGCTTCTTTCCCACTGCCATCACTCTACTGAACACCTGATAAGTGGGATCATCCCCACTTTGGCCACTCACCCACTTCCCTACACATTACATGCTTATTATTCCAATATGCATCTTGCACAAACTACTTTTCACTATTACTTTTTGCACTTTACATCCCACTCCATATGTACTTGTCTTGATATTATGTCTTATTTGTATATTTGTATTTTTGTATATTATGTTGATATGTGCCTATATGTATATTGTTGTCTCTATTGTACAGTATGTTACTACTACATGTCTATTTGTTGAATGTATAGAGAGTTAACACCTACCAAAGTCAAATTCCTTGTGTATGTAAGTATACTTGGCCAATAAATCTGATTCTGATTCTGATTAAAATCACAAACTTACTTATGCAGAATTCTAAATTATGCTTAGGTGTGTGTGTATTCTGTAATTACATAATTTCTAACCTGGATGTGTGGAAAAAAGTATCCAGTCATTGGCAGAATAAATAATGTAATGTAAAAATATTTCTACATTTTAATGTATTGGTCTCACATTAAAGTTGTTTTTCATACAGTGCTACTGGTGTTGCTGGAGTTTTGACCTTTTCAGACTATTTCCCTTCCCCATGCCCCATGCCACGGTAGGTGAAGTTGTGCCAGAAATTCCTACCTCTGACTTCTCTGGCATTTTGTGAAAAACACTTGGGGTTAAAATCCACAGCTTTCAAGTGGTTAAAATATGTATTTTAATGTTTGATCAGTGGTCACACTAGACCAATAGTTCCCCTTTTAACAGTCTTCATGCTAAGCTAAAGACATCCGAGACCAATGAACACAGGGATTAATTGATCTTCTCATCTGCCTCTCGGTAAGAGACAAAACAAATAGCACCTTTGCATTAATGAGCCAACATTAAGACTTGTTACAGTGATACAGTATAATCTTATAATAAATGCTCCTTATACCAATCTGCTACAGATTTGCATGGACATCATCAAAAAATAAGAAAAATAAACAAAGGAAAATGCTTTTCTCTCCTGTAAATGAATCGGTGTATCAGCTGATTAATCTGAGAGCATTCCTCATATTTACAGTGCAAGCAATTTTCAAGGTGACTGTACTTCGTGATTTACATCAAAGTGCTGCTCTGATCAACTGTCCAGTCTGCTGAGAGAGACATAATATCCTTTGGGTATTACTGACAGGGAGCATGATATGCGTGTGTCTATGCCTTGGTGTGTGTGTCACTGTATGCATTTGTGTGTGTTAGTGTGCGTCCCTGTGCCTGTGTGAGCGAGCACATTTACACACAGGCCCACGTGTATGAGTGTGAATGTGTATGTGTGTCAAAGTGTATTTATGTAAGCGGCTGACATAAATACATCAAGGGGAACACACAGCTGTCTAGTGCCATGTTTCTTAGGGGTTAGGACCTGAAATGGACTGTGGAACTGTTTCTGTTGTCGGGTCACTTCCTTTTAAGTTCCTTTCAATGAACTTGGTTCCCGGGGTGAGGCTGCGCCAGACTGTCATCTAGTGCTTTCTACAACAAATTTGCAGCAGTAGAGGAAATGGGGACTTAGCAAGTCCCACTGCACAGCCACCGGATGGCTGCTGTGAAAGGGACCTGCTCTGATCTCAACACATACCAGGCTGGATTAGAACAGGGAACCAGAGCAGAAACAGGATCTGACCCTCTCTGCTATCACTCTCTAACCCTGCCGCTCCTTCCCAAAGACATCCTCAACACTTCCTTCTCCAATTAGTGTGACCTTGTTACGTTTGGGACAGGGAAGCTTTGTGAAAGTCAAGACCCAGCTTCATGCACCACACTTTTAGCAGAGCTGTGCAGCGAGCAGGTTTGAAGGCTAGAGGTTATAATCAAAATAGCTTCAGTTCAAATCTGTAAACCGATACAGAGACGTAAAGCAAACGGACAACAAGAAATGTAATCGTGTCCCTTCCCCAAGGGAGCTTTTCATCTTTGCCCAGTGGTTGTGATCAGCTCTAAGCCAGCCCTGTTTGTTTAGTAACACAGTAGGAGGAGGCCCCAATGGACACTCTTTGAATGCTAAAAACCTTAAAGCCAGCATAGAGTCTGACACTGTGCCACGTTGAGGAGGAGCGCTAATATCCCACATGTCCAGTCTTCGATGAGGGGCACCACTGACAGCTGCCGAAAGTCAGGGGTCAAAGTCATGCCAGGTAGATATCATTGGTCAGGATTACAGACTGCTGAGGGCAGGCAGTGACGGATGATGGAGGGCTGAATTAAAAGAATTGTGCAACTCTATCAGCCTAACCACAGACCACCCTTGCTGTGTCTATAGGTGTAGTGCTGTGTGCATGTTTGGACATATGTCCCAACATATAATATAACACACACACACACACACACGCACACACACGCACACACACGCACACACACGCGCACACACACACACACACACACACACACACACACACACACACACACACACACACACACACACATCCTCTGAAATTTCTTATTTCAATCCATCTTTTGTCATGCAGACAGCTGAACGCAGACTCGCCTGGAAGTTTTCAGGGTTTTTGGGCAGTTGCCAAGATGTCCCAAGTGCATCTCATAGTCCTAATCTATGTATCCCATATATCCAGCCTTTTGCACACAGGGACAATATTCCATAAGTCCTTCATCAATATTAGTAAATGGTGTAAAAAAGATTATATATATATATATATATATATATATATATATATATATACATAGCAGGGAGCAGTGTCGTAAATGCTTACACATTTGTAACTTTCGTAGCACACTAAACCACTTAAAGGACCTTGAATTCATCGTTTCCATCATGGCCCAATGAAGTCACTGGTCCGTGGGAGAGAGCTTACTGGATTCCCATTTGCTCATGGGGTGATAATTCACCCTTGACCAATAATAAGCTGTTCACACAGTGTGCAGCTATAGCAGGCGATGACAGGCTAAGCCTTCATGTAGCATTGACCCTAAGAGGAAAACAAGGAAGAGTTGTTTCAACTTTTTAAATCAGACCATACAGTATAGTCTTAGTCTATAGACTAAAGAACTGAATTACTGTGACTACCTCTGTCCACCATTCACACCGTATAGCAGGAGAACACCACAAAATGTACATAATGAATATATATATATATATATATATATATATATATATATATATATATATATATATATATATATATATAGTGAAATGGGTCTCGAAGGACATGCAGGTTTTTAAATGGCTCCCCTCTATCTACACATTTAGTATCTGTGTCTGAGAGATTTAACCTTCCTTACTTCCTCCCTTCTATTTATAACAGTGTCATAGTCCTGCCTGCACTTTGATAGTACCAAGTGATCTCATTTACACACACTCGCTCACACGCACAATCACACACACATACACACACACACACACACACACATACTCCTGCTAGCGCATACTTTTGCACGCATACAATCTATGCGTGAATGATGCCAACAAATACTGATAAAATGTTTGAGCAATGACTGAAACAGATGGAAATACTGCTCTGAATGCCACAATGGCTGGGCATTTGGCAGCGTGCCACATCTGAATTGTAGCATGTCCTAATGGATCAGCTGAAAGCTATGTGAATCCTTCAGTATCTGCCCTGACTACCTGCTCTCTGTCTCTCCCTCTCTGTGCCAACAGTGATCCGGGGCTCTGTGCCCACTGACAGCTGAGCTCACTCTGGCAGACAACCGGCACTCCTGCACACAACTACATGCAGAATACAGAATGAGAGGCCACTGTCATGATCGGCATTAAAGCCAAAAGCACTGCAATGTGGAGTTTGAGTTGCTGTGCATAGGGTGGACACAATGAAAAGGAAATCTATAATATAATGCAATCTGCGAGGCCTGAAACAAATTAAGACCATATTTCATGGTGATGTTGTGATGGATTTCAGTATTTTGTAAGATATTCAGTTTTCTTCACCCCTGAATAATGATCTATTATTTTATTTTAAATAGTATTTTAGTATTTTTTTCAAACAACACAAGCTTGACAGATCAACACAACCAATATAAAAACAACACTGCACATATTAACGACAAAATAAAGTTTAAAAAATATATATTATTATCATTATTCTTTTTCTTGTAAGACCTTTAGGAACAACACACAGAGTGAGGGAAAGATTGTTCACTGGGTGCCATTGACAGACTGGACTGAAGTGAGATTTTTAAGTATAACTGACAACCCAAATCCTGATTAGGTGGTACCCTGAGGATCTCTTGAGATCTCATAGAAACTCAAATGTTAATCATCCAAACCACAATTATGCTTTAAATGAATTGTTTTTTTGTCTTCGGTTTAGTTATATTTATTGGATTTTCTTCCTGAGGGACTCGTCATAGTGTGTTGAAATATTTTTCTCATCAAAGAAGACGTTGCAAAGTTGGAATGAAACATGTCAAACAAACCTACAGATGTCCCACTTTTATTGCATATTACATGCAACAGTGACTAATAGAATCAAGAGGCAGAAAACAGATTAATATAATCATGAACAGGTTGCCAGTTGTTGATTTAAACAAAACAAGTCATTATTAAGGGATATACACACAAGAAGACAAGATACCCAAAGACAAAGAAAATGTATTAACTATTTGTTTCATATTAGATTTTTTAGTTTTAAAATTCTATTTGTATATTAAGCTGAAACAGCTGCAGCGATCTGGATTGTTTGTCTGAATATTGTTATATGTTCATATAAACTCTGTGGGGAGTGATTGTTATTTCCATCTGAGGGCCTGCCATTGCTCTGTGAGGGCTTGACGTCTTGACATCAAACATTGAGATGCTTGTCCCATCAGTGGCACAAATAATGAAAGAGGGCTCTTCTGTGTAAGTGACGCGTCTCTTCCTCACACCCCATGTGGTGGTGATTCGTTCAGCTTACTCATGTTTCTCCTCCCAACAAATTAATATTTATTATAGTCACTCAAGTATTCAGCTCAGGGGACTTATGACACCATCCGGACTGTGCAGCGCTCTCACATAAAGGAACTCTGTGAGATGGTTCTATTTTCAGTGACCATTATCGTCTCAACTCTGCCTGTATGAGACAGAGGAGGGTCACAGAGGAATCCTTTGGTGACACTGCTGCATGATATCAATAAACAATTCGGCCTCTGTGTGCCGCATCTCTGAACAGGCTGTGTCCTAGCCTGAGATGTCATATGCAGTGTAATAATATATGTTATGTGAAATCTGTTCCAGACATTAATCAAATGTATTATAGCTAACCAACCAAAGTCATAACAATAACCAAGGCCACAGGATTGATGGATCAATTCAGCTGATCCATCACTGACTGTTGGGAACTGTTTCCAATGCTATTATTTTGCTTCTTACCATATTTTAAATTGTAATTTGCATTATGATTACGGCTGAGACTAAAAATAATTTCCATTATGGATCATTCTGCTGATTAATTTTTCCAATTAATCGTTTGGTCTGTAAATGTCCACCATGGTTTCCTAAAGCCCAAGGTGATGTCTTCACATTGTTTGTTATTATCTTTATATATATATATATATCAAAGTATTAAAACGGTTGCTGATCAGTCATTTCTGTTAAATAATTGACTAATTTTAGTTAATTAGTTTCAGCTCTAATATTATGAACTGTGTGATATTCCTCTACAAATGCAATTAAAGTGATTTTCCATCCATGGATATTAATACAAAACTATTAACATAGAATGAATAACAAATATATCACCATTTATTGCAGTTTTTATATATTTATGTAAACATAGATGTTGTATTATCATTATTATCTGTTTATGTAGCACATATTTCCATATTCAGATATATTTGATATGTATAGTAGCATTTGAGGAACAAAGCATTTAATACACTTAATAATAAATGAATATAATTCTGTTATTAGAAAATCAGTGTTCTAACTAGATATGTAATGGTAAATCTAAGTAGCAGCAGATTTAGATTTCTCAGCTCCTACTTCACAAAATGCATCCTGATGCACTTTAAGTAACCTTGAAGAACCACACAGACTCTTGACAACATTCTGCTCTGCTTTCAAATGACTCACTGTTTTATTATGTACTGTATGCCAGTTCATATTACATTCATGCTTTTAAACTTGTTTATATAAGTATGATTTCCTTTCATTCATTCTTTTTTCCTGCTTATTCCTGTTCAGGGTAAATGGGAGCCTGGAGGCTATTCCAACATGCACTGGCACGGAAACATTGCAGAGAGCTGTTTTCAGAACAATTTAATATTCCTGTTGAACCAACAAATAGTTTTTTCGTTGGTTTGTAGAAATATGTTGAGTGGTTATAGTGTAGCTGAGTTGTTCACTTACCCTGAACTCGTGTGATGCTTCAGTGAGGGCACGAGGGCAGAGAGAATTATGACTGCTGATGTGATGGACCGCTGCAACACCTAAATCACAGAAACTGGGCTCAATTTCAGTTATGACAGAACAGCTCGTATACAGAACATCCAGGTCATTCAATTTAAAGTTATGTCTGGAACTTGTTTTGAATGAAGAAGGCAATGATATTAAATACCCTTTCCTTAAGATATTAGTTAAATAATCCAATTAATAGTTTGAAAGTTTAAAAAGTTGAAGTGGATCTGGTCCAGTAACAGCAGGGCAGAAATAACAGGAGAAATTCACCAGTGAATCCATACTCTGAAGATTAACTTATTCTAAACACCAAAGATACGTTTTGCCATTGTATAAAAAACAATTACCCTCTGTGAAATGAGGTAAAAGTCAAGGCCAAGTGACCATAAATTTACAAAAAACAATTACCTGAATTCAGAGGATTCTATTACAACAAACAAAGCATTAGTAGCTGTCAGTTAATACAATAAAACCATGTTAGAACATTGCGGAAAGGAATCCATACAATGAGGACTTGGCTCAGTAACATGCAGATACTTTAAGAATGGGTAGGGCACACATAAATCGCTTGAAAGAAAACATGTATTGACAAGAAGCTTCAGTCAATGAGCAAACAAATACGAGCCTTAATACCACTGAATAACAGATAAGTCAGCGTCAGTGTCAGTGCTGCATGGGATTTCTCTCCTTTTATTGAACAGCCATCTTTAGCGGCATTTCACATGTTAAATTAAAACCAGAAAGCTTCTTGGAAAAGCAAGTGTCTAGTTGTTGGAAAGAGCCGGTCTCTTTTGGCACATGAACACAAAATGAATTTAATTCTTAAAGGACTGTGGAATTTAGTTCTGCAGAAGATGAAAGGTGGGTGTGAAACTTGTAAATCATGAAGGGTGATGGAAAGGCTTTCTCAGGTGCCACATCTTATGGCTGGTTCAGTCCTTCTTTTGTGGTTGCCCCAGGCTCACCTAGACAAGAAACCGCTTATTGAATGACCATGCTCCAAGGTGTGTATATGAGTATGTAACAAATCTGGAATGGAATAAATGGCCTGCATTATAGGCTAACATAACCTATCAAAGTGTCCACTGTGCCCTAAATGCTCCTCTCACGTATTTACAAATAGGTTCTAGTAAATAGCAAGTGAAGTGGGACTCTTAAATTTGAGATGCGTGTAGCCATCAGACGGAACTTGACACCGGTGCGCAAAGAGAGCGCGGAGATCAGGTTAGAAACATGCATCGCAACAGAACATCTCCAAATCGCATTCCGCATACTGAAATCTAATCCGAGGACATGAGGATGTGTGACATAATCCCCAAGACATCTGAAAACTGCGCTCCTCCAAACGGGGCTCCAGGGGTGGTTTGGAGAAGTATGTGGACCTCTGTTTGCTCTTGCGGGGATATATAAAAGAGGGGCGGACACCAACTGCCCCAAACGTCAGAGCGCACTTAACTATAAATCTCTCCAAACTGCCCTCTGCGCCTGGTGCGGTGTTATGCACAGACATCTGTCCAGCTTCGGTCCAGTATGAGGACAACGCGTGTGGAAACTCTTCGAGCTGCATAGACACTAGCTGAGCCGGAGAAAAATGGAGAATAAATACCCCCATCTGTGTCGTTTACCATGTCAAGATATTGTCAGATGTTGGCGATTATGAACATTTAACGCAGCTCTGGATATAACGGCGCTCTAACAGTTTTATCAAGAGGCAGACAAGAGCTCCTTGCGCTCTGGGAAACAGATAGTGTGCACCTTTTTGCGCCCCGCGTATGCGCTGGAGACGCTGATGTCTTCATTGGACTCCTTTCAGTCGGAGATGGTGGAACTCTCTCGGATTTCCAACGTGGAAACGTAGCATCCAATTAATCAGCGACTGCAACTGTACCCCGTAAGGCGCAGTGGCACTTGGTCTGCTCTCTTGAACACCTACCTTTGGACTCCAAAGTGTGGAAAGACGCGTGGTTTGGTTACTGCGCCGGATCGGAGTATGAAAAACACACCTGGTGCAGTTTTTTTTAGCTGTTATTTCTATCAGGACATGAACCGAATTTGAACTCGTTTTAAGGACATTTTTCGGATTGTGGCTGTTGAACGATTCATGCAGCTGATTCAGCTTGGGACACTAAATGAGTCGCGTTTTCTGTTTTGGATTTTAACAATAACAGCCAAGCGAGTTTCAGGTCTGCATGGGCCATATTTAAGGTAAGCAAAGCAACATAGGCCTATTCCTTGTATCATTTGAGAGTGTAAAATAAAATATTCTCATATCCTCAGATTATTTGTGCACAAAGAGCATACGAACCTCACTTGAGTAATTTTCGTTGAAATAGCAAATCAAAATGAAAAATGCAACTTGTGCATTTGTTAGGAATTTTGCATAGCACGTTTAAGCCCAGTATTTATCCATGCATAGCTGTTTAGGTTTACTGCAGACTCAACATGCCATTAGACAGAGTCACGTAAGCTTCAGGGATCGCCATCTGGCCAACTCACTATTATTTAGGCTATCGTTGCCAACACGCTTTGGTGCGTGCTTTAACCAACGCAGGTTTTGTGTGAGGCGCACCCTCCGTGCCTCATTACAACTAGCTCAATCCCAACAACATGAATATATCATCTTATATTATCTTTATTTCTGATAGGTCAGTAGAAAATAAATAGAAGGCTGTTGGTAATCACAAATGTTTGTAATTTTAAAACAACATACTTTTACGCACATTACGCATTATTCTTTTCTATATTTGTGTCAATGTATAACTGGACATTATGTGCATAAGACTAATTTTCACTGTGATTAATTTATTTAGAATTTTATGGTATGTTTACTCTAATATTCATATTTACAACTAACCCCATTATGAGACAGAGACAAAATGAAGATCAAAGCCTCTTGATGTGATGATGACACACAGTTATTAATACAGAATGAGTCAGGGTAAGTCTGGCCACACCGTTTCAAACTCTTTGATGACTTCATTATAAACAAGAGTTGGCCTACATTCTGATTGGACTGTGGTTGTATTTAGATTATATTTATTTAGTTTATTTCGAATCAGTTTTGTTGTTTCTAACTATTTCAAATAAAATAGCCTCTCTTATTATTGCAGCTTTCTTCATAGGAACTGAGTCTAAGATGAAGTTATGGGATGTTTTGGCCACGTGTTTGTTGCTCCTGAGCTCTGTTGCTACACGGCCTCTCTACCAAAACACTCAGCCAGCCAAGAGGAGTTATTTCCCCAGCAGCTACAGTGATTCTGCGTCCCTGTCTGTGGAGGACGAAGAGCCAGCGTTCCAGCGTGAAGACCACAACCTGCAGGAGATCTCCATGGAGGATCAATGTAAGGCACATGGCATGTTTTGAACAAAATATTTTGTGATGTGCAGTCACTGTGATATTCTTAAATGACGGCTGATTGGCCCACATTTGGCCCAATTGGGGGCTATGTGTTGACTGTTGAGAGGAATAGTAGAACATATAGGTCATACTGTAGGTGGCATTTTGTATAAAGGCAATTCAGACATGAATTGCCTTTATTTGGTTTGCTGGCCAAGTAATTACCACTAATTACACTTGAGAAACAGCAGTCAAAGTGATAGCCAGGGCTGAGCCAACAGTGGAGAGTCCTACATTGATAAGGCTCTCAGACAGGCAGGTTATCAGACGGAAGATCTTAATTTGTGTTTTATTGCTGCTGTGGGTTACATCACACTGATGTCAAAACAAGGCAGCAGCATGAATAAGAGTATGAGCAGCGCCGATCCCAGATGTCCCTCTCCACATTTCCCCTTCTTCCTTTGTTTATGTTCACCTCTGCCTCTAGAGACCCGTGACCTTTACTCATCTGCCAAAAGTCAGAAATCTGAAAAATGGTTTTTAGAGAAGGCAGTGTGAACCAGGTCGCAAGAATTTCCAGGGAAGAGGCTGGACAACACCAGGACGTTTGAAGCATCAAGTGAGAGTTCTGTGTTTATGTTCATTTTAACAGCGACAGTGGGCAGGAATTTATTTTGTTTGGATCAATGTGACACTGTATTATCTTCACACAGATGTAGACGCAGCCAAGAACTAGATAAGGAATGGAACATTTGGACAAATGTTTGTCCTGCCACCTCATATTCTTGTTTGGACCGTGGTGACATCACTGATGTGCTTTGTAACCCAAGACCATTAACTTTGCACTAATACTGTAAACAACACTGTAGCTCCAAGATAGGATGGGTCTTTTGGTTTGCGGGTGTCAAAGAAAAAGATTTTCTCGTACGTTTAAAGGCTAAAATCTGCAGGCAGCAGCTGCACGAGGAGACTGGTATTGTAGTAGTTAGCCAATAAAAATTATGGCACAATTTGCAGCATGCTTCGCTCCGTTTGCTTCCACCGGCACAGTCTGTCAGCAGGTGTACACTGTAGCCACCCTGCCTGTCAGCTGACATACAATAAGAGGTGTCTAAATCAAAGGGCAGGTGTGTCTAAACAGATTGTCCCAGGCTCACCTGATATGCAAACAGCGGTCCAATCAGCTGTGGCGCACAGGCGGATCGGATGGCCTTTGCGCTGCCAGAGGAGAAGGTAAGACAAGAGAGATAGATGACACTGCAATAGAGAGGCTGTGTTAACCACAACACCACCTGCCAGACATCGCACACCGCCACCGTGACTTCTTGACACACACGCATACACTCAGACACATGCAGTTAATGTAATTAGAGTTGGACCAATTGTTTCATTTCAGAACAATATGTCATTATGATTCTCATACGTAGGTTATTGTTGCCAGACCGGCAGCCGTTGGAATAGGAGAGACTTTACTCTATAATAGAATCAACATGTAACACAGGAGGGTCAAAGACTTTCAGTCAGTCCTCATTTCTCCACGCAGCAGACGGTGGAGCTGTCCTGGTGCACGTTTTGAGTTTCGGGCAGACTACAATCTGCTTCATCTAACTGACTCAAAGCATATGATTTCCTTTTATTTGGCCTTTGAAGTCTTGGCATTCTAAAATGACATCCATGAAACATTTAAATGACTGAAAAGCAATATCTTACTGTGTCTCTTGGTGGTGTAATTGGTCTGTTCCACTGTATCAATACATGCAATTGGTGTGTAAAGGCAAGCGGGGTTAACTGCAGCGGTATAGCTGAACAACCTTTAATGGCTCAGGTTCTGTGAGTTTCTAACCTAATGTAGGCAGCGTGCCAGCCCATGTTATGAATGAGAAATAGTCTATACATTTTCTTCTTCAGACTACAACAATTCTCAAAATGAAATTGACAACACTTTCTTACCTTGAGCCTCCAACTCATCCCCATGAAGAGAGTTAAAGCAGGGCACCTGCACATCGATATGAACAACTCTGGACTGCTTTCTGCATTCCTCTGCCTGAGACTAATCCATAAATCAGCATGCACTGTTTCTGAGCTGCACATTTCCCAGTATTTATGGACATTGTCTGCATTTATGTCAGCATGTATTTTGAATTGATTTAATACAAGTGCATTTATTCAATTCTGCATGTTATGTAAGTATCTTTGTTCGTGCATTTAAAGAAGTATTTTAACATTTTGTGAAATACACTATTGTATTATGTTAGGGTTAAGATTAGATAAACAAGATATAACACGTTAATTATCTTTAGAGGTAGGTGGGTTGTGTTACTGTTGGACAAAGCCAACTGTCTCCCTGTTTCTCTTCCTTTAAGTTATTCCTTATTCCCTATGTCATGTTTTTGTATATAAACATTTATCATTCATTTATTGTTTGTCTCATCTAGGGTTGCAAAATTCCGGGAAGATTCAAGGTGGAAACCTTCCATGGGAAAAAACAGGAATTTATGGAAATATAGGGGTTATCTGCCCAGGCTTATTTACAATATTGTATGCAGATAAGAACTAATCTTTTATCATGACCAAACATAATCCATTAATTTGCCAAATACATAAAGTGTGATATTTCCATGTGGGGAGTTAGTTGCTAGGCAGCAAGTTAACTAATAGGGGAAGGTACTTTGAGCCGGCAATGTGGGCTGTGTGCAAACTTAGGGTTTAAAGTTAAACAACTAATTTACAGACATGTTAATGAAGAATGAATGGAAATAAATTAATTAAAACTCCTCAATTAGCTCAATCGAGCTACATCCCACATGGTTAACAGCTAGCTAGCAAAAAGGTGTTAACAAGTTTTAAACGGTGTACTTTGCTCTACTATCTGCTGGTTGACTTACACAATATATTCACTCCAGTAATATAATCAAAACTTACATAAAAGCATGTCATCCTTTGGCTCAGACAGTATAGTGTTGGCTGTGCATGTGATGGGAGAATGCACTGTGCATGCAGAGGGTTGTAACTTTGCTGAGTTCCTATTTAAAGGGATACTGGCCAATTATCTGTACATGTGATGAAAGAGTGTGCTGCTAAATGCAGTGCATGGTTACAATTCAATTAAACTGGCATACCTTTGACCAAAACTTGCCATAAGACCTTGTTTTCCTTTTGTATGTGTATTTTCCTCCAAATAAGTTCATAAGTTCTTTTTTGAATTTGTGATTGTGCAAATATTCCCCAAATTCCCAAGCTTAACTTCCCTTGGAAATGTTCTGACCCTTTGCAACCCTAGTCTCATCTAACATGATGTGATTTATTTCTTACTTCGATCCCCTCATATGTTCTTTTGCGTCAACACTCATGTTTTTAATATGTTTGTTTTGTTTTTGTTTTTTTCCACAGGTATATTTAAAGTTGAATCTGTGTATACAGTCTTTGAAAGCACCAGATCATTGATAACCATGTTGGTGACATTTCAGAATGTCCATGCCAGTGATGAAATTATTTTAATACCAGTTTTATAAGTGAATCTGTTCCTTCTGTATCTTTCAGATGACATCGCAGGTCCCTATCCAGAGCAGTTTGATGATGTTATGGATTTTATTGAGGCTACCATTGGCAGACTCCGGAGATCGTCAGAGCCCAGCGGGGGATCCAAGGGACGGAGGGAGCAGAGGCAGAGAGGAGCAGCAAACACAGGAGGCACGAGAGGCGAGAGGAGAGGACATGGCGACAGGAGGCGTGGTCGTAGTCGAGGTGGTAAAGGAGGGCGAGGCGAGAAAGGGAAGGAGAGGATATCGGTGCAGACCCGAGGCTGCTTGCTAAAGGAGGTCCACCTCAATGTGACGGACTTGGGGTTGGGCTACCAGACTAAAGAGGAGCTGATCTTCCGGTACTGCAGCGGCCCCTGCATGGAGGCGGAGACCAACTATGACAAGATCCTCAACAACCTCACACACAACAAGAAGTTGGAGAAGGACACGCCCTCTCGTACCTGCTGTCGACCAATTGCTTTCGATGATGACTTATCTTTCTTGGACGACAATGTAGTGTATCACACGCTGAAGAAGCATTCTGCCAGGAAGTGTGGCTGTGTCTGAGGAAGTGACAGACAAGACCATCATCAGTAAACTAAGGATCACCTTTACAAGCTGGTGGGATCTTTGTTGGAAATGGACATAGGAGATCGGAGCGGGAGTGTATTGTCTCTCATTTTTGTCAGTAGTGGTCAAAGACGATGGAATAGCCGTTAAAGAAGCAAACTGTACATTCAACTTTTACAGTCCATGCGCAGTCCTTTAGAACCCCTGACCAGCATTTCACAGTTCCATCAAACACATGCAGAAATGTATGAGGCCTGTACCAATTCACAGGAGAAAAGACACTGTTACACTTCCATATTTGCTAACTGTGCGGTCTGTAAGGTGACAGCGAAAAAAAAACTGCTGACTAAGTTGGCTTGTTTTTTCATGGAGGAATTCATTTTCCCAGGATCATCAGTTTTTCCATAGCTGACTCCATAGAGCGTGAATGAATGATGAACACGAAGATTTGAGGAGTATATTCAGCTGCAGTCTAAATCACTTCCACTGCATAGTCTGGATGTTGACATTTACATTCAGAGCCAATGGATGACAAATCTCACACCACAGTTCAGCAAAGACTTTTGGTGCAACGCATCTACATAAAATCCAATCATATATATATATATATATATATACGTGTGTGTAAGAGGTATATTTATTAAGATGCAAATTAACTTATTGTTATTTATTTCAATCCATTTTATGAAAGAAATTGTCGTTTTTCCTATTTATTTAAAAGCTTTGTTTGTGCTGGATGATGCCAATGTGGAGCATTTTCTCAAGCTAAATCTAAAAAAGGTGATCCAGAACTGCTAAACACTCTCCCACACAGCCTAATGATGCTTATTCGCTTCACTTACTGTAGATTCCAGAGTTTCTCAATTCATGACTCCAAAGGATCATCATTAGCTATCCAGTTAAGATAAGGGTAGAAAGAGACACAGAGAAGGGGACCAATAGAAGATTTTTTGATTGAATTGATCTGTTGTTTTGGAGAATTTTTAGAGACGACAGGGTATTATTTGGGGGACATTTCACCTCATTTTTCTCTGATGTGACCATACTAACACAGGGGGGACTTCAGATGCTGCTCACTCAGCAAATTACTTTGTTTGTTTATAAGACAATTGTCAGGTTAACAACCCAGGACAGATTTAATGTCACTCCAAACAGGAGCCATCACATCTTTTAATTGAAATCTAAAATCAACATGAGAGTAGTGGTCTCTCCGAGGATCTGCAGGTGCCTTTTAGGATCCACCTTTTGATGCCCAGAGTACAGAAGCTGCTAGAATGCCTGCCTATCAGCATACATTACCCAAAACCTCAGTCTGGCCTTGCACCAAGTCTGAGCAAAGGCTTTACAGCGGTTCCTGTCCCAATAGGCTTTAAAGTTCACAAGACTGCTTGTGTTTCTGTCTCGACTTTGACAGACAGGTTTTACTCCCTGAAAGGGGATTTGAAAGTGATCCTCTAACATGAGTCTTAACCAAATATCCCTGTAGGCAAAAGCATGTTGGTGAAGGCAGTTTAAGGAAGATCTAGCAACTGTAGCGGCTGTCATCGCACAACTGATGTAAATATCTCAAGACTAGACGCTTGGACAAAAGAATATGTTTTGGAATTACAGACAGAAGACGAGGGGTAGCCTCAACATGCTTTCTACATGTAATAACTTGTTCAGTCAAGTTTATTCCCAAACTATACACACATATGAATCCAGGAAAACATGTTGCTTTGCCCATCAAGACCCTGCGAGGGGATCGTTTTAAGTGGAACAAAGAGAGCCCTCGGGTAGGTCTTGATGTTAGGATGGATTAGGGACCAAGGTATCTGTGCCCACCCAGCAGCAAGCGAGCCAGCTTTACTGTATAATCCCCCTGCACACAGAACAAATCCACTGCATCAAGCTGAATTTAGGCCAAACACTACACAGAGAGGGAAAAAAACTTGAGCTTTTATCACAGCATACCTCATCAATTGGATCATCTTCCCCTTTAACAACTGATTTGTCTATAAACCTTTCCAGATGAGAATGTGCAGTTAGGAGACTTCCCAGAAGCCTTAGAGTGCCTTGCTAATCTCCGATACCATACATTTAAGTGTGTAAACTGTGACCACTAGCCCTCTCATCTTCATGACTGTTTGCTCAACTGTTCCTTTGGCAATTTTAGTCCTCTGGTTTGGATTTAAAGGTAAATAAGCAAAAAGGTAACGATGCGAAGGAATCCTCAGTGTTAATAATAAAAGAAGGGATTGGATTTCTTTTTCACTCATTGTTTCAACACCTCTGTGAAGAACCTGTCATGCCGTCTCACTTGTTTTGTGTTACAGAACCAAAGCTCTCTGCAAACTTTATTTTTGTACAATATTCATTTTATAACTTTTTACAGAATTAAACTTGTTTCTATTAAATGAGCGTGTCTCCTGGTATTCTGCCATGTACAATTATGCGCCGGTGCCAGATGGTGATAATTTGCCTGTGATGTGTTTACGTAAGTATCATGTAAAATTGAGGATGAAAATTTGAGAGATGGCCTCAACTGTGTGGCGTGCATTCCTGAACATTAGCCCAGGGTCTTACAGTAAACAAAAGCTAGCCGTAAAGCGCCACTGAACAGTAAACCAAGGCGCTATGTTCCCACTGTGCAAAGATCTGTAAATGCTGACGAGAAGATGGCAGCAGTACAAACAGTAAGTCATTAAGGAGGGGCTCAAGGTGTGTATACAATGTATAGCTAAGGTACGACAAGCTGTTTTCAAGTCCAAGTCAAGATTCATATAATACAAGTCACAAGTTAAATTCCAAATGTTTCGGGCTTCTGAATACTGACCAGTTTTTTAATCAACGATGTTTAAATGCTTTTTGTTTTCAAAAATATGGCATGTCTCTTCAGTGCTTAGGATTAATAATTAAAGCAGCTCTTATCAGTAATTTTATATAAATAATGGATCAAATGACCATGTGTACGTAAAAGAGGTCGCTCAAAGTGACAAACGCAAAGAGAATTATCACCCAACTCTACGGAGCGCTTCGGCGGCTTTCAGCTCATTGTTTTGGTTTTATGGTCCACAACTTTAAAAGGAGAATTCCGGTCAATTTCAACACGTAGCTCTGTTTGGAAATTTGGAGTGCTGGCAGTAGCAAAAAAAACGAAAACAATCAGTGCTGCCTACACCATGTTATCCCCCTGCTAGCGTTAGCACCCAACAGGCTTAAACAGGGCAAGTTTTAAAACGTGTTTTAAGCCTCTAAACATGCTCGAAATGTCATTACAAGTGCCTACCCACGTGCAGTGATTCCTTCTGAGGGAACACAACGAATCTGACTGCAGTAAATGTGACAGAAAGGCATAAAAATTGTGTTAATCCAGTCAGTGCACATACCTCTGTTTATTTCCTGTTTTCCGGTCAAGTCCACACTAGTCGATTGTTGAACTCATACAATCCAATATTCCAGTCAAATTTGCTGTGTTCCCTCGGAAGGAATCACTGCACATGGGAAGGCACTTGTAATGACATTTCGAGCATGTTCAGAGGCTAAAAATATGTTTAAAACTTTCCCTGTTTAAGCCTGTTGGGTGCTAACGCTAGCAGGGGGATAACATGGTGTAGGCAGCACCGATTGTTTTCGTTTTTCTTGCTACTGACCGCACCCCAAATTTATAAACAACAGAGCTACGTGTTGAAATCGACCGGAATTCTCCTTTAATGCTCTTTCCATTTCACCGTTTTCACATGCAGGCAGCTGTTAAAACTCTTACTCACTTAGTAGCTAAAGAAGCACACATTTCCCTCAGGAGTTGGTAGGGGCCAAAAACAGAGATAAAAGACCAGGTGTCCTGAAGCATGGCTCTAATGAATGATAATGTCACTCACAAATGATTGCAACTTTTTTTTTTTTTCTGCATGTCTTCAGTAGTAACCAATGGGCTTGTGACTGAGTGCCACAGACAGGGACAGTATTAAAAGAAAAAATAACATGTTGGTTTTGTTGCCAATTATGAAAATATAGAATATTGTCAGCCTCATCATTTAGTCCACAAATCTGGGTCCTACTTGTTAATTCACGTCAAGTTCAATGTGATTTGATCCTACAGAATATCTAGAGCTGACAGACACTGACAGTAATTAGTGGTTGCTGGTGACTATTTCTTGGGTAGAAAGAGGTTCCGATGAAAACTAGTCATATAGAGGTCTGTGGACTATTCTGAATAACTAAGACACGGTATCTGGGGTTGAGTTTTTCAAACTTTTTAATGCTTTGAGCAGCACAAAAACTAGTTTTCACCTCATCTGTATTGGGAGCATAAATAGATACCCCTGCAGGTACTGTGGGAAGATGTTTCATTGTAATTTTGATGAACTGACCCTTTGACAGGTCTGCATAAAAGTCTGCTTAAAATGTCTGCACCTGGAGGCTATGGCTTTAGCTCCACACAAGTTTCTCTTTTCCACATGCCAACTGGTTCATCACATGCTGGTGGAGTGAATCAGACAGCAGTCACTTCTCACTTGCTGGCTGAGAACTCTTTCTCAAGAAGAGTGTGACGTCAGCCTTTCCCCCATGAAGCTTATCTCCTGTCAACTCTCCACTTTAGTTGCTCTTAAAAACATCACTCATTGTTTTAGTCGTTCCATATTTCTTGTCCTGGTATTTCTCTGTCTCATATTCATTTTATGGCCACAGGAAGTCTCCCAGGACACTGAGACATTCAATTGTCGGCTTGTAACTTTGGTTGGCTAGAAATTAAAAACTGCTCTACCGTTTCGCCCATTGTAAGTGACAGAGTAGAAACACCAGCTAAATGACGGGTATGGAGTGTAAAGAATTTCTGTGTCTCAAATCATCAAATATCAGTTACTGAGTAATTGGGTGGGAAAAACAGAAAATGTGTTGTCAAAACATTCTCATCATCTTGCCGGTAAAATTCAAATTTCTTTGTTACAAACTACTTTTAGTTGAAAAACACTCACATTTAGTTTGTTGTTGTAGGCAGAGGTTGCATTCCAAAGAGATGCACTGTATAAAGAACACAAACATGGGTTCCATTAGATCTGTATATTGTGGTTTTCTCTGTCAGTTAAAATATGTTTAGACACTGTACAGGTCATTCAAAGAGAAAACGGAGAAATGGCTCCACTCCGTCGTTTTGTGCTATACGGTACAGTTATTTCCAGATTATTTGCTTTGCAAAAGACAATGCAACAAAAAAAAAACATACTGTATGTTTGTGTCACAACTAAGTTTTATCTTAAAAATTGAGGCATGAAAGCAATTTGAGCACCTAGAAATACAACGCAATTTGGTACTTGGGCTTGAAAGTTCATGTTTAAGTCAGGGTTGCATATCATAGTCTTCATTAACTTCAATTTGCTGACAAAGATTGAGGGATGACATTAAAAACTACAGAGACAGCTAGGAAGTGAACCTTAACATTAAGATTTTAAATATAAATAATTTCTTATTTATTCATCAATATTAGAAATTGCAGCACTTGCAGTAAAGTTTACCAATTTAATAACTGAAAAAAGTAGTCTGTCAAACCTTTATTAAAAGCAGTGAGTCAAAACGCCGGCTTGGCCAGAAGTGGGTGTATTGCATATCTGCAGGTTAAAGCCAGTGCCTCATAAAAACATATTTGCCAGAATAATTCCTTTGAACAGCTGGTAAAAGCAGATCTATAACTTCACTTTGGGTTAAATAAATCACTATTTGACAAGAGGTCTTGAGGTGAAATACAGCATGTCGGAAAAAATCTAAATTAGCAGATGTCTGATTGAAGTTTTGCATTTAACATCCAACAAAACTGCACAGCTTTAAAAAGCGTAAACCCTTAAAAAAGAATAGAATTGGCTGCAAGTCTGTGTACGTCTTTGCAATTTACTTTTTACAAAAAAAACTGCTCTTCATAGTTAATGAACACAACCAGACCACACAATCTGGAGACAATTTATGAGGCATTAGCAAACTCTGGAGATGTGGGAGGAGAGGACAATGCAAATGATGAAAATAAAATCCATATAACCAAAACAGACGTAAAAAGCCAATTTCTTCCAGGGGTTGATGAATTGTAATGAGAGGAACAGTTTTATGTATAAAACTATATTATGCTTGCAAAGTAAAAATGCATGCACATTTATGTGCTACCCCTTAACACAGAAGCATGCACATAAATACATATATGCAAACATTACGAGAGGGAGGACAGGACTATCCACTTTAGTAACTTAATTGATGCTCCTATGCACATTTTCTGATAATAACTCAGTGTTTTGGGATTGATCCTGAGAACTATATATACAGGATGAGCTGCAGTTGAGGCACCTCAGATCTTGCGTTTCTTCCACTCCGGTTCCTTGTCAGCTTCCTCATCCTCCTCTGATTCCTCTGCAAACACAGGCTCTGGCTGGGTCCTAAAGGGAAACAAAAAGGGGTTTTGATTTAACATTTCTTTTCGGACAACTGCAGATTAAACAAGACGCAAGTTTAATATTATAAATGTGGACAAATGATTTCTTCTACACAAGCCAACTGAAGCTTAGATAGTTCAGGCTGCAGATGTGATAGTAAAATGGTGCAGAAGACTTAGACTCCTGACTCCAGACCAAATTTAGACCTGCCTTTACAGGGCTGATCCTTCAAGCCAAGCAAAGAGCTGTGGTAATGACGATTAGCCTACTGCTTGAGAGAGCTCTGCAACAAGGCAAAAGTAGTGTACTTTATCAGACTGATCTACTATAATGTATATCACTAATATAATATGTTTCCTTGCAGTATGTGAAACAGTCTGTTTCATTTGGCTTACAACTTTGCTCCACGTTTACATAGCTGCCTGAGTCCGATAGCGATCTAAAGTCGTCCATTACTCTCCTTTCTGCAGTGTGAAGAGTGTACCTGTAAAACTGTACAACTCTTTAAACATTTATGTGTCACACCGGTAGGAAGAAACCCAAGTACCATCACAATAGCATTAGCAGCACTCCCGATACTCTTACTAATGAGAGAAACCCAGAAATAAGAGAAGATGAGTAAGGAAAAGACAGTAAGGTGGACAGGGAGTGTGTAAATCATTTATTTATATTTTTTACAACTGAAGATATGAGGGTTTCTTACTGTGTGTATGCCGGAGCAACCCAGTAAGGGTTTTCTGAAGCTTCCTTGGCGTGACGGAGGATGGCTTGCCGTGGGTTACTGTCATCGGTTTTATCTAAAGCAATATTCTTCACAATGAATGAAGACAGAGTGCCACCATGAGCTGCTACTCTTCCTCCACGACCTGTCAGGACACACGCTTACTGGATTAGATACAGTTTAGACCTAGTACATAAAAAAACACCTCTTTTTAATGTTGCATGACAGAATTTCTCTAATGTAAAAAATGTGAAAACACTGCATGACACACTATTTTACCAACTCACACAAACGCACACAATTTATTAATATAAATTGGCATACTAATATATTATGCCAATTTATTATTGACATACTATCACATTATGAGTTTTTTATGACTTTAGGAAGAATTCTGTTTTGTACATGTATTGTGTTCTTGCTCCAGAAAGTAGTATGTAAAAGCTACACTGATCTTTGCGGTAGTTACAGTACTTCTGTGCCGTGCGGCTGTATTTGACTGCACTTAAGGGAACTTGCTGCTTTCCAGGGAGGACATTGTTACAGTCGTCACACACACACACACACACACACAGATTTCCTGCTGGAGTTGGACAGTGAAGTTGTTTGGGGGATTGAGAGGCACCTCTTTCTTTTGCTTGTAAGCATCCAGCCAACCACCAAACATTATCTTCCACTTATGCAAAGTTCATAAGTGCGAGATAAACACACAGGATAAACAATATGAAGACAGCCTGTCGTCTAAAAACCACTGGCCTGCTAGCAAGTACTTAACCTTATTTTTATAAAACGGACCTACGTTTTAATTTTAAGACTATTCAATTTAAGTTTCTGTCTTTCTCTCAACCTGTAACTCTATATGTTTTCTTACGTATATACACAGGGATCCCTAATTCATTGTCATTTAGCTGAGCAGTGTTTTAATTGTCTAAATAGATTTTCACTACACAACTTTGACAGTAAGGTAAAACAAAGAAACAGTGAAATATTGAATATATCACATATATCAAAAACTTAATTTGAATGCAAAACTTTTTTTCATCACCCCTTTTTAAATTTTTTAACTTTTTGTTTGTTCCATGTCTTAAAAAAAAAAAAAATCAATCTAAGAAAAAAACATTTGCACTGTATTGCAGCGAGGAACCATTAGATTGCTGTAAGAACTTTCGTACTTAAGGAATTATTGAGTGAAACGAAAATAACAAGAAAACACAGGAAATGTTGTCTGGCACATTGGCTTATTGGAACTAAACTCAAACTGTATCCATGATTGTGCATAGGTGAGACATTTGTAAACGTGTGTATTACATTAACAATACAAACAGATTGACCATGGGTTCCAGAGTAAGTTCGCAATGCATTTTATGTCCCAGCAGTTAAGAAATATGAGACAACAGCAGGCTACAATGAATCTTTGAGAGGCCAAATGGGAGCAGTGCTGTTATAGCTCTTGACTTCAGCTGGATTGCATAATACTGAACACATCAACAACTGTGGATTTGTACATCTGCCTCAAACTGAATCATGTATTCATCCAGTTAAGAACATGTCTTATACTACACTTACAACAGTAGAACTGTTGCAGTACCTTGTTACTATAATGACATTGAAATGACAGTGTTTGTTGTGTGTTTTTGCTCATTAGTTGTTTTTTCTCCCAGGGACACTTATTGTACATGCTATTGCATGCCTTTCTTGTTACTCTTTTGTCTATTTTCTTACTTTTTGTTTATTCTGTGAAGTTAATGTTTTGCACTAGCAAAAGCAAAAATAAAAAAGCACTTCACCTGGTCCAGACACAGGTGGCTCGGGTTTGTGGGATTTCTTTGGGTCAAGTCGGTCCTTCTCCAGCTGTTTTCGTGTACTCCGCTGCCGGGCCTCTCTGAACATGGGTAAGGCATGAGCTGGAGACACAGGGTAAACAAGGATAATCAAGTTGCTTAGGTAACTGCAAGATCACATAACACAGCCGCACAAATAAGCAGGCAGGGCACCTGGCAATATGTTCAGAGTTCCGTAGCTCAAGTATACTGCTAGGTCGCTAAATGAAGACAATATGCAAAGCTGAGATTTGGCAGCGTATTCATACAGAAAGTGGAGAAACACAATCTCACCCACTACTACAACTTGCAGAAGATTTGCAGCATTTACGCAAAAACACTCACCTGTTGACCTTTCTGCCATTGTGCACGCCACCATATTCATTATATCCCCCATGTTTAGATTCAGACAATCACTCTGCCACTCTTCACACTTTTGTGAACACTATCACAATAAAGGCCCCCAGCACTTAAATCGAGTGAATGTGTGCATGAATAAGTGCCCCTGTGTGTGTGTGTGTGTGTGTGTGTGTGTGTGTGTGTGTGTGTGTGTGTGTGTGTGTGTGTGTGTGTATATATATATATATATATATATATATATATATATATATATGTATGTGTGTGTGTGTGTGTGTGTGTGTGTGTGTGTGTGTGTGTGAGAGAGAGAGCATTTGTGCTTGTGTAAAGTGAGTGTATGCTCTGCTCTCATCCTCAGGGGTTACAAAGAGACACTTTAGTAAAGGGCTAGATAAAGTGATTTTCCATTCAGGAGCCCTGTCCCTGTTCAGTGTTAATTCTTCTCCTCCACGCTACATTAAGCAAAAAGGTTACTGTTAACAGATTCCCTCGCGTTTCTCAATGGGCCATCACTTGCTTCCTGTCCCCTCTAATTTTCCAGTGCCCGGGCATCAAGTGCGTCACTCGCCGCTTGTGGCAATCAAATGCCTGCCTATTTCACACCCTGTTGGCATGGCAATGAAATCACATGATGTATCTGAAGTGGCTGCAGTAGCCCAAACAATAAATGGCGTCTGAATTGGGTCTTAGCAGCCAATCAGGGGCGACGATTCTGGAACTGTTCCATACGTGTAGGTAGATGATCTTAGTCTTTGGGCAAAGGAGCGTGAGGCACGCACAAAAGAGATGACAGCCTCGTGTGTTGGTGATATGACAGGATGACAGGTGGGGGGTTAGTTAGTGTGTGTGACGTGTGGACCAGCAGGAGATCACGCCAGTAGAGGTGGGAGAGGCGGCTGTCCCTAGCGTGATCTGGCGTGACTGCAGACCACATGGCAGTGTCCTGCGGCTGGCGATTCACTCATCCACACCCTGCTCCATCAGCTAATGGGCCCGTGAAAGCCGGGAAACACTACCATTCCTCGCAACGCCTCGGGTATGAGATAGAGTGTGTGTGTGAGAGAGAATGTAAATGAGGATTTGTTTGTCCTTTATATCTGAGAATGTTGCTCAGAATATAGTCTACTTGTCACATGATGGCCGCCATTGTTTTGGTGATGTTTCTCTCTTGTTGTTGTAACACAATGTGCCTTATCATGTGAAGAGCAGATGGGTTAGTGGCTTAAGGTGGACTAAACTGCTGGAGGGCTTTGAGAAAGGCACTTCACTTTAATTGCTTTAGTAATTGTTTACTAATGAAAAGTCGATGCACGGCAAGAGAGCGGGAAATTAAGTTAACGTTTATTAACTGGTGAATTCTATTATTCTTAGAAGATATGGATGAAACAGATTGTGAGAGTGTTCCAACAGGCATAAAAGAACTTACGTGTGATGATGTAATCTTGTGTTAGCGTCTCTGCTTGTCTCTCTTTCCGCTGACTCTTCACTACACACAGCTTAGCCCCTCTGGAAAAGAGCCAGTTGGTTACAAATGCGGCTATTTAAATGCATCATATCACGTAACATCATTTTTATTTCCCTGAAGACACTTAAACCAACAATGAATTTATCGCTCTAATAATTCTTTGCAGCACCTGCCTAATATTGCTTATGTCATGGTGCCACAGAGCTCAACTGTTGTCCAAAAAAACATGATTGACATGAAGTGTTTCTACATATATTAGGAACAGCAAAAAATGATTCAATTATGGTATTTGGTTTGCTTATGTTTACACAGTGTTGACTACAGTGAACACATATGTTATCTATTGCAACAGTGTGGCTCTTACATGTGTTTTTAATGATTTTTGGTCAACAATTGAATTCTATGGCATAGCGGCAAGATATTTCAGGCTGTGGCTACACAGAATAACTGTTCAGATAAATTAATTATTGGTTTTAGACTTTTAATGAGAATTGTTAATAAAAAAAGGTCTTATTTCTAAAAGGTCTAAACTGAACATACCTGTGGCTTTTAACAGGGTCATAGTAGACCTTGGACAGTCCATTCCCAGTTCCCACCATTATCTGGTTAAGTTTTGGGTGCCACAGGCAGCGTACGACGCTCTGGAATAGACAGACAGAAACAGCAAGATACAGTTAAGTGTTTTGTGTACAGTAACTGAAGATGGTGCATGTGAGGAAAGGAGGTCATGCTTTAAGACAGCTGCCCACAGCAGGTTCTTTCTCTACTGTGTTTCAGATTTGCAAGGATGTTTCTGCTTCTCGGCTAACAAAAGGTAACAATCATAATTTATTGCCTGAAGTATTGTGAGTTTATGACCCAGGTTGGTTGTGGTACAGTGGGGCGTGGGGCTCAGTCCCAGCGTGCTCTGCTGCTCTAGTTGACTATATTTGGTTGTTGGGATGAGGGCTGGATCCTTCAGTCTGTGTGTGACAGATGGCCCAGTGCCAATACGCAAATGTGACCACATTTATCCAGAGGTGTGTGTGTGTGTGTGTGTGTGTGTGTGTGTGTGTGTGTGTGTGTATAAGAAAGAGAGACAGAGAGCAAAAGAGGAGCAGAGAGAGAAATCTCTAATCTAGTTGTTGGACAGTGATGAAGACCCTCTGTTCATTCTGAGATATGCGAGCTACACTAGAGAGCTACACTTCCTGCAGTAGTGCCTCTTTTCCTCACACATCAAACTCCTTTGACGACTTGTGTTTAAGAGTGTCATGTATGCATGTCCAGTAGTTGTACAGAATTTTTCAGAGAGTGAGTGTTTGTCTTTATGTGGAACAGAGTAGGCAATCTGGGGGGCAGGGGTCTAGTACAGGGGCGTAGGATGGGGGGTGGGTAGGACTACGACTGGGATGTCCAGATTCTGTGACGGTAAAAGCTGCTTAGCGCCCAGCTGTTCAGCTTCCCACCAGGATACCATGGGAAGGAACACACACACACACACACACACACACACACACACACACACACACACACACAAAAGTACTAGTGCACAGAGAAAATGTAGGCATGGCTAGTTGGTTTACTTCAATATTACAATTAAAACTATAGAATATGACATCAAGTAATCATATAATACATTAGATATAACAATTTTCTATATAAAATTAATATTCTCTCACCATGTAAATAAATGTACTTAACATAATCATGTTCCAACCTTTTTACGCAAGTATGCAATAAAATTGAGAATTTGTGCCTGTAGAAGTGAAAATTGCTCACAATCTGCTTAAATTTTACACAAACCTCATACAAGCATACAGTATCTACACTATCAGGCCAACAGCTTGTGTGGCCCATGTGTAGTTCATGGGCCAGATGAGGGTTAATCTGCTCAACTAGATCATGAGCCAGCTGTAACTGGGAGAAGATCTGGAAAATGCTTTAAACAGGATGTCCTTAACATGGGACTCGCATATTCCATTCATACATTAGTACATAGATGACATGTATAAATAATTCCAATAAATTACTCAGACCTAATAAGCACAAACAAAAATCGGTTGGCAATGTATTACGTGGCTCATAATCAGTCGCTCCGGATCTCATCTCTCTCGGCGGCCTTCCAGGATACCGCGCCATGGGACCCAGCTGCCTGCCCACGCCCATCGTCCTGCTCGACACCGGTTATCAAGCCACCCTGGACTGAGGTGGTTTGCGGCCGAAAGAGATCCTCGGGTAGGGCTCCATCGCCTCCTGCCCTCAGCCTCTCCAACCGCTTCAATGCTTTGTCGGAGTCGGAGCCGGTGGTGGCCAGTGCGGCTCACCGGGCTCGCCCCGCTTCAAAGCAGACTGACCAGCCGTCGTCACGGAAGACGATTGCTACCGCGTGGCGAAAGCTTCTGAGGGATGCGGTAGTCAGACGGTCCGGTGGCCTACACTGCCTGGATCGGCCAAATGACAACGTTCCTCAAAAACAATCTCCACAACCGAACGGTAAGCAATCTTCCTCTTCTTTTCCCTGCCCATCTGAAACCGACACTGACTGTTTTGCTCCCGTCACCGGCTATCCACACCCCCCCACTCCTCGTCCGCTCTTCCCCCTAACCACAGTAATTATTGGGGACTCCATCACTAGAGACCTACGGTTTCATAATGCTGTCACACACTGTTTTCCCGGAGCCAAAGTTGCAGACATCCTGGCTAAAGTTATGGACCTGATACCCTCATTTCCGACCTCTATCAAACGCATCGTGGTCCATTGTGGACATAACGACATGTCCACTCGGATTCAGGAGTGTGAGCGCACACAGCGAGACTTTACCACTCTCATTGAGGCTTTAAAAAGCACTGAGAAGTCGGTTTTTATTTCAGGCCCACTTCCATCTCTAGGTCGCGGATCATGCCTCTTTAGTAGACTACTCTCCCTTAACACCTGGCTCCAGCTCACATGCAGCATTCACAAGATAGGTTTTATTGACAACTTCAATCTGTTTTGGGAACGTGGCTCCCTGTTCAGCAGGGATGGGATTCATCCCAATACACGCGGAAGCCAGATGCTACGTGGAAATTTGCACCACGCCCTGCATACCCAGACCTCTGATTGACTGTTTACATCCCGTAAACACTCCCACAAGCACACTGACCAGACACACTCTCCCAAAGTCAATAATCAGAGATACAGCGCTACACGCCCCTCTGTGCTCCCTTCAGAGCAATCACCCATTCATAATCCCATAACCACCGTGTCTGTCCCCCGACTGAGACCGTTTAAACAAAACACTAACAAAAGAGGTGCTATACTAAACAACCTAATTGGAATTAAAACAACCACTGCAACGATAGAACAGAATAGGAAAATCAAATGTGGACTATTAAATATTAGATCTCTGTCATCGAAAGCATTATTGGTAAACGAATTGATATCAGATAACCACATTGATTTATTCTGCCTCACCGAAACCTGGCTGGGCCATGACGAATATGTTAGTTTAAACGAAGCCACTCCTCCCAGTCATAATAATACCCAAATTCCACGAGGCTCAGGCCGAGGAGGGGGAGTTGCAGCCATATTTGACTCGAGCCTGTTAATTAATCCTAAACTTAAACTAAATTATAACTTGTTTGAAAGCCTTGTTCTTAATCTTCAACACCCAACATGGAAAACAGTACAGCCAATTATATTTGTTGTTGTTTACCGAGCACCAGGTCCATATTCTGAGTTTTTATCTGAATTCTCAGAGTTTTTATCATGCGTAGTCCTTCAATCAGACAAAGTACTTATTGTAGGTGATTTTAATATCCATGTGGACATTGACAGCAATAGCCTTAGTACTGCTTTCAATTCACTGCTAGATTCTATTGGTTTCAGTCAGAGGGTGCATAAGGCCACGCACTGTTTTAACCACACCCTCGACCTTGTGCTAGAATATGGCATCAAAATTGACGATTTAATAGTATTTCCGCAGAATCCTTTATTATCAGACCATTTTTTAATAACTTTCGAATTCCTACAACCAGACTATACGAAATTAAATAAAAGTTTCTACACTAGATGCTTATCTGACAGTGCTATAGCTAAATTTAAGGAAGATATTCCAACAGCACTTAACTCAATGTCATGCCTTAATATAACAGAGGACTGTTATGTTAACTTTAGTCCCTCCCAACTTGATAACTTTGTAGACGCTGCTACGGCCTGCCTACGGACTACTTTAGACTCGGTTGCTCCTATCAAAAAGAAGATGATGAAGGAAAGGAAACTAGCACCTTGGTATAACTCCCAAACTCGCAAATTAAAACAAATCTCACGAAAACTTGAAAGTAAATGGCGTTCCACCAAACTGGAAGAATCTCGTGTGGATTGGCAAGATAGTCTAAAAAATTATAGGAGGGCCCTCAGAAATGCCAGATCAGACTATTACTCAACACTAATAGAAGAAAATAAGAACAACCCAAGGTTTCTTTTCAGCACTGTAGCCAGGCTGACAAAGAGTCATAGCTCTGTTGAGCCATCTATTCCTATAGCTCTGAGCAGTGATGACTTCATGACCTTTTTTAATGATAAAATTATAACAATTAGAGAAAAAATTCATCACCTTCTGCCCACAGCTTCTAACGGCTCACCATTGGGCGCAGGAGGGCTAGAGAGAATGATAAGACCTGATACTTATTTAGACGGCTTTTATCCTTTAGACCTCCAACAATTAATGTTAAGGGTCTCTTCAGCTAAGCCAACTACCTGTCTCTTAGACCCCATTCCAACGAGGCTACTTAAAGAAGCACTACCCGTGGTCAATACCACATTACTAGATACGATCAATATGTCCTTATTAACGGGTCACGTACCGCAGTCTTTTAAAGTAGCTGTGATAAAACCTATTCTGAAAAAACCCACCCTCGACCCTGAGGTCTTAGCCAACTATAGACCTATATCTAACCTCCCGTTTCTCTCCAAAATCCTTGAGAAGGTAGTCGCTAATCAATTGTGTGACTTTCTGCATAGAAATAGTCTATTTGAAGACTTTCAGTCAGGATTTAGAATGCATCATAGCACAGAGACGGCACTGGTGAAAATCACTAACGACCTTCTAACTGCTGCTGACAAAGGACTTGTCTCCGTACTTGTCTTATTAGATCTTAGTGCTGCATTCGACACTATTGACCATACCATCCTCTTACAGAGACTGGAACATTTAGTTGGCATTAAAGGAATCGCACTAAGCTGGTTTAAGTCCTATTTTTCTGAGCGATCCCAATTTGTTAATATTAACGATAAACCATCCAAATACGCTAAAGTTAGCCATGGCGTTCCTCAAGGCTCAGTGCTTGGACCAATTCTATTCTCTTTATATATGCTTCCTCTAGGCAATATTATTAGGAAACACTCAATTAACTTTCACTGTTACGCAGACGACACCCAATTATATCTGTCAATTAAGCCAGACGAAAGCGGTCAGTTAGCTAAACTTCAAGCGTGCATTAAAGATATAAAATCCTGGATGACCCACAATTTTCTGATGTTAAACTCAAACAAAACGGAAGTTATTGTGCTGGGACCCAAGCACCACCGAACTTCATTATCTAAATATATAGCTACCCTAGATGGTATTGCCCTGGCCTCCAGCACTACTGTCAGAAATCTAGGAATCATTTTTGACCAGGATCTATCCTTTAATGCCCACTTAAAACAAACCTCAAGAACAGCCTTTTTTCACCTTCGTAACATTGCCAAAATCAGGAACATCCTGTCTCAAAACGATGCTGAAAAACTAGTCCATGCATTCGTAACTTCCCGGCTGGACTACTGTAATTCTTTACTATCAGGCTGCTCAAATAAGTCCCTCAAGACCCTCCAGCTGATCCAGAATGCTGCAGCACGTGTTCTGACAAGAACTAACAAAAGAGATCACATTTCTCCTGTATTAGCTTCTCTGCATTGGCTTCCTGTAAAATCCAGGATTGAATTTAAAATCCTTCTCCTGACCTACAAAGCACTAAATGGTCAAGCACCATCATACATAGAAGAGCTCTTAGTACCTTATTGTCCCACTAGAGCACTGCGCTCCCAGAACTCAGAGCTACTTGTGGTTCCTAGAGTCTCTAAAAGTAGAATGGGAGCCAGAGCCTTCAGCTACCAGGCTCCTCTCCTGTGGAACCACCTCCCAACTTGGGTTCGGGGGGCTGACACCGTCGCCACATTTAAGAATAAACTGAAAACCATCATCTTTGATAAAGCTTATAGTTAGGGAGTGAGGAGTTGCAGCATAGTAGAGTAGAGTAGAGGGAGGCAGGAAGTACAAGCCCGTTCCGGCAGGGGAGAGTACGAGCCCGGTCCAGGGCCCCTCTCTTTAGCCTGCCTCTCTTAGTTATGCTATTATAACTCTAGACTGCTGTGGGAAGCTCCTTCCAAGGACACAATGAGCCGCTCCCTCTTCTGTCTTTTCACTTGTCTCCTTTTGTGTGCATCTTAGTCCCAGAAATGCCTGTTACTAACCTAGCTCTGGGGAGTTTTCTCCCCGGAGTCCCTTTGCTTCTTCTTCACCCAGAACATCGCCTTGGAATTGGGTGGCACCTACACCGGGGTCCTGGGTGCAGCTGACGCTATGGACTTACTACACCCTGCTACGCTCTGCGTTTCCCCGCAGTGTCCGACTGCGTCCTGCCGCGTCCAACCGCGTCCACCCAGGCTGCTGTGCCACACTACACCCCGTAACGCCCTGCTGTGCCCTACTATGACATGAACTACTATGACTACCATTGTGATCACTGTTTCACTATCTTTATTATGACTATTATTGCCACCATTCACCACTCCCCCAACTGGTGCCGTCAGACACCGCCTACCAAGAGTCTGGGTCTGTCCGAGGTTTCTTCCTAACAAAAAAGGGAGTTTTTCCTTGCCACTGTCGCAATAGCTACTGCTAATGCTTGCTCTTGAGGCAACCACTGTAATAGTTGGGGCTTCGTAAAGTACAGAGTTTGGTCTAGACCTACTCTATCTGTAAAGTGTCTCCGAGATAACTAATGATTTGATACTATAAATAAAATTGAATTGAATTATTATCTTAACATAAAAATTATTATTTTAATGAATAATTGAGAACTGTGAAAATCAGCTTATTTGTCCTGAGGGAGATGCTGTTCCCATACAATGCTCAAGCTCAACACTGATAAAAACATGTATCAACATGTTTGCATCATGAACAATTGAAGTCTACCCACTGTGGATGTGCTTCAGTGTAAATGTGTAATGGGTTATAAATTGCACAGTCAGGGTTGCTTTAGCAACACAGGCAGTTCCTACATATGAGTGAAGGCAGAGACAACAGTTAGGAATTGTGTTACTGTCAAAGCTCGAGGAATTCACCCAATACACAGTATGGCAACACAACATAGCACGACCCAAATCCGGCAGTAAAACTAAAACAACACAGCCAGGTAACTACAGCCCAGCCAAGCTCAGAAAACAACCTCTTCAGACCCAAACAAATCATTCTGTCAGCAGTGAAACAAGACAAACAGAGAGAGCAGAGCAGCCTAAAAAAGAACAGTTCATTGGGGCCCACCCCAGCTGGATCCACTGAGAAGCCCAGAGCCAAGGATAGCTCAGTCCAGTCCAACAGTAAAACTGCTTTCCAGATATTCAGAGCAGCGTGTTTATACTCTAGGAACCCCTGTTTACGCTTCATGTCCACAAAATTACATCACATCATGAAGGAGGAAACTTTAATCAGTTAGTTCTTCAGTAGCAGCCTTCTATGTCCCGTCAGATTAAAATATCAAAGGCTGATTCGGCATAAATAAGACAACAGCGACTTGCCCAAATGTACGCTGATTATGAAATAAAGTTATGCGGCACTAATGGGACACAACAGTTACAGCTGCATTCCTTGTTTAGTTGCTGGTGAGTGGATCCAAATGTGCAGATCCAAATCTGACTGACTTGGCTACATACAGGCCAACTGAATGCAGTAGAAGAACTCTAGACCTAACACCTCAGCTACACACTGAGTGGGCACATGTCCGAGAACTCTGTAATTAGTGTGAACTGCCTTACTGGAACAACTGGCTTTTACATCATGCAAGATTTACTTGGGTAAGATGCCAGAAGAAAGAACAGAGTTAAGGCCTCCCTCATACCTTTCAAGCTTGGCTACTCTTACTGAGGATGAAAGACCCATCAAACATGACATGGTAGGTGTAGCATGGGCAAATAGCAACTGGTGACCCCAAAATAGTTCTCCATATACAAAAATCCCATTCCATGCAGAGAAACTTCATAAAATACATAGTAGGGCTAATCAATGATTCTTTAGCTGCAACTGCATGAATTTGTTCTTCAGGAACAAATATTTAACTAATTATTCGGATCATTTACAAACCCCAATTCCAATGAAGTTGGGACGGTGTGTAAAATGTAAATAAAAATACAATGCAAATACAATGATTTGCAAATCCTTTTCAACCTATATTCAATTGAATACACTACAAATACGAGATATTTAATGTTCAAACTGATCAACTTTATTGGTTTTTTTTTTGCAAATATTCACTCATTTTGAATTTGATGCCTGCAACACGTTCCAAAATAGCTGGGACAGGGGCAACAAAAGACTGGGAAAGTTGAGGAATGCTCAAAAAACACCTGTTTGGAACATTCCACAGATGAACAGGTTAAATGGTCATGATTGGGTATAAAAGGAGAATCCCCAAAAGGCTCAGTTGTTCACAAGAAAGGATGGGGCGAGGATCACCACAACTGCGTAAGCAAATAGTCCTACAGTTTCTCAACATACAATTGCAAGGGATTTCATCATCTATAGTCCATGATATCATCAAAAGATTCAGAGAATCTGGAGAAATCTCTGCATGTAAGCGGCAAGGCCTGAAAACCAACATTGAATGCCCGTGACCTTCGATCCCTCAGGCGGCACTGCATTAAAAACTGACATCATTGTGTAAAGGATGTTACCACGTGGGCTCAGGGACACTTCGGAAAACCATTCAGTTAACACAGTTCATCGCTACATCTACAAGTGTAAGTTAAAACTCTACCATGCAAAGTGAAAGCCATATATCAACAACACCCAGAAATGCTGCCGGCTTCTCTGGGCCTGAGCTCTTCTGACGCAAAGTGGAGAAGTGTGCTGTGGTCTGACAAGTCTACATTTCAAATTGTTTTTGGAAATCATGGACATCATGTCCTTTGGGCCAAAAAGGAAAAGGACCATCCAGATTGTTATTGGTTTGTAGCGCAAAGTTCAAAAGCCAGCATCTGTGATGGTATGGGGGGCGTAGTGCCCAAGGCATGGGTAACTTGCACATATGTGAAGGCACTGTTAATGCTGAAAGGTACATACAGGTTTTGGAGCAACATATGCTGCCATCCAAGCAACATCTTGCTAATTTCAGCAAGACAATGCTAAGCCACATTCTGCACGTGTTACAACGGCCTAGCTTCGTAGAAAAAGAGTGCGGGTACTAGACTGGCCTGCCTGCAGTCCAGACCTGTCACCCATTGAAAATGTGTGGCGCATTATGAAGCACAAAATACGACAACGGAGACCCCGGACTGTTGAGCGACTGAAGTCGTACATCAAGCAAGAATGGGAAAGAATTCTACCTACAAAGCTAAACAATTAGTGTCCTCAGTTCCCAAACTCTTATCGAGTGTTGTTTAAAGAAAAGGTGATGTAATACAGTGGTAAACATGCCCCTGTCCCAGCTATTTTGGAACGTGTTGCAGGCATCACATTCAAAATGACTGAATATTTGCAAAAAAACAAAGTTTATCAGTTTGAACATTAAATATCTTGTCTTTGTAGTGTATTCAATTGAATATAGGTTGAAAAGGGTTTGCAAATCATTGTATTCTGTTTTTATTTACGTTTTAGACAACGTCCCAACTTCATCAGAATTGGGGTTTGTAGAATCTTACACCTGTAAGTCAAACTAATATCAAATTTCAAAATGTACCAAGCATAAGCATATCATATTAAGGATGCTCTGATGCCACTTTTTCCTCTCCCAATACTAATTCCTATACAGATACGATTTAGATGTATTTACTGAGTACTGATCCAAAGCCAGTGCGCTTTTTTCTTTTTCAGCACAAAGTGATACATGCACACATTTACAGAATGTGCATGAGGGCTGCAGGTTTAAGTTCCATTTGAAATCCAGCCAAAAGCTCAGTGTTTTGATAGTCAGCATGGTCTCACCTGGTTTCTGCCCCTTTTGATAGACTAAGATAAGCTTGTCTGAAGTATTTACCAAATGAGCCTAAAACAGCCTCCGCTCCCAGGCGTACCCTAGAATCCAGGTCTGGGGTTATGTAGACTGTTTAGTTAGAAATGATTGGTGGCCCTTCCTTTCACTCGCCTGCCTGGTATGCCACTTTATAAAGACTGCACTTAAATTCTTAGGCCATCCGAGAAGCAGACGGCTGATGTAAACATAGTAAATAGCACATTCATCAGGTTCACAGAGTGCATGTCAACCAGAAATAACTGATCTGCAGCAAAACTAAATTTCACTGCATTAAAATTATACTTTAAAAAAGGGGGTAAAGCTACCAATACCAGATTGTTAGAGTAAAGGTCAGTGGGTTTGGGAGGATTAATCCAGATGATTAATTTCATGAAAACTATCAAATGTGAACATACAGTTAAATACCATGAAAGGCGTCAATCCAAAAATGTGCATCAATATAGTCTGGGCTGGGCAATCTGGCAGCTAACCCTAACCAATGCCCCGTTAAACTTCTCTGTGTACATGCTTCTCTAAACCTCTATATATATATATTGACATTTGCCCAGTGATGTCAAAAAGGACAACTGAAATGTCAATGCAATTTTACTATATCACACCAATTGATCTCAGTTGTCAACGAGTGATGTTAATTACCATTAACAGCCAATTCAAATATTTGTAGGAGCCACTGTGCCATTCATGTGACCACCCAACTCAAAATGTTCACCCACAAATTCAAGCTTTTATGTATTGGCAGAATGTAGCCATTTCTAGAATGAATTTTTTTTTTTTTTGTGACACCTGGTGGGATTTTATGGGAAATCTGCTGGATTTCTGTGCAGCACAAAGGTTGAGCAGACAGGAAAAGGTTTTGCCATTTTTCCAGTGAAAGTAGGCTGAAGCTTTGTGAGTTTCTCACAATGGTGGATGGTGGAACAAGTGAAAGGCCAATGAAAAAATCACTTCCAAATGCTCAGCCTCTTTAGTAAAGTGAAAGAGAAGACAAACATCCGTGGGGTGATGCAAAGGAGAAGGAGGGTTGTTAAGTTCTAAACAGACTTTTTGACCCTAAGTGTCTGAGGTCTTTCTTTGATGCTGCCTATAGCGATATCGTCATCACGGTGAAGTGGGTGCAAATGTTACACCTGATTCTGTTTATGTAGACCACTGTTTTATTTAAATGCCAGACATCCATACATATAAGGATTATGTTGTGCACATTAATAATGCCACCTACTGTCTATGAGTTACACCATTAATACTGAACATTCAGAAGTCAAATGTATTTTAATTGGAGTGCACTATTTAGCGTTTTTTTTGTTGTTTTAGCGTTGTTTTGTGGGCTGCCATCTTATTATAGGAACTCTGCTATCTAGAAAGGAGAAGACGAATACAATAGCAACATCATCATCTAGAATGTGGTTTTAATTTTGAGAAACCCTTGCACAAAACAATAGTGTAACATTATGGTAGGACAAAGATTGTTGCTTTTGTTCCACCTAAATGAAGGGACACCAAGGAACTGATGGTGAGTATATTGATGCTAAAGATGCTATTCTTAGTGCTTTTAGTCATCAAAGTATCCACAGAACTCAGTCAATTCTATTTTAACTCAGCGTCATTCTTTATTCTAACTTCAGACCAGCTCACACTCAACTTTGAATTCAACAGTCATCCTTTTATATAAATTGACAGCTTTAATCTCTAAAACTCCAAAAAGTCATTTAGATAAGGAAATTGAAATAGATAAAAATAAATGTATTCAGTTTGAGTTGAAATCTCAGATAAAATGGGTCAACCAGAACACAGTCTGCCCTCCCCTCAGTCAGTGCAACTATGCGGGGTGTGCACTTATTGTCGATGCTGTGCCAAGGTTTGGAAGCTAACAGCAGCTGGCTGGTAGCACAGGGGGATGCATACAAACCCAGCTTTTGTCTCTTTCCCCTTTCTCAAACACGTTCACTCAGTGGCCCATGTAAAAGTGTCATGCCTTAGCCAGGGAAACCAAGTTAGAAGTCATTAGCCTCTGTCAGATCTCACTGTTATGACTACAGATACACAGTGCTAAATCTGTTGAAAAGGAAGGACAGAGGAGGAGGAGGAGCAGGAAGCAAAAAATATACAGTATGTATGTGTATGTATATGTGTGTGTGTGTGTGTGTGTGTGTGTGTGTGTGTGTGTATATGTATGTATGTAGATGTATGTATATATATACATATATATATATACACATATACATATATATATATATATATATATATATATATATATATATATATACACCCTTCTTGCTGCCCTTCATTTCAGCACCTATGGCTGGTTGCCTTCACCAAATGGATCTCTGAGAAAGCAGGATTAGTATGAAGTTAGATAATTTCATTTCAAACGTAACTCAAAAGGCACATAAAAGCGTCAATAGCTGTCGTGCCAAAGGTTTGTGGGAATGCCTTCCAGTAAGGAAAGGTCACATTACTCCACTTTCTCCAAGCTTGCCTCAAACTTTACTCCTCCTTTGCCTTCACTCCCCTCCATAACTCATTCTCATCTTCCTCTGTATTTTCCCCCAAAGACTGCCACGTCAATCTTTCACCCAGGGTGAAGATCGAGAAAATACGTATTCTGCTATGCCGCAGAGATACAACTTCAAACACAGTGATTTAAAGGGAAATGTCTACTCACTGCCACAGGATTGGGCTATTTGATATTTGATTTACAAAAAAAGACAAAAAAACAATTTCTCTTTCTGCATGAACTGATATTAATTTATGTTTTAGGAGTTTTTTGTAGACTTGGGTTTCTAGGATTCTTACTCCATAAATATACATAACAGAGGCGACTGACTAAACAAATCTGTCCCTCTCCTGTGGTGTACACTACTACATAGTTGCTATTAAAATTGAATAAATACAACTACAACAAATAATAGACTCCATTTCTAATTTGTTGGAATAATCCTGTGTTGGGATAAATAGGAAGTTAAATAAATCTTCATATCAGGCCAGTCAAATCTGTTTGTCTGTCATAATTAGGCCTGACAGTACGTGTCCACATATGTGTTGTTTTCATGGATGGCATTGCCCCACTTCCCAGCATTGCACGCTAGTGGGCTTGCCACCAGTTTATCTTCACTGACCACTGACAAGCAAAGAAAACACCCTCCTACAACCGCGATGGCTGCAGCCGACTGGACGAACGCGTTACGTGGAACTGGCTGCTCCCGAATTTCAAAACCCACCATAATGGCGGCTTGATCGGAATACGATCTCATATTTTACAAAAATAGTTTTTAAGCAAAACATTTTAAGCGAGAAATAGGCCATGCAGTTGCTGAATCTGTCTTCATTTCAGATCGACAATGGTCAGTAAAAGATTTTCGTCAGATTTGGGAGCCGGCGAGCTGAGCCAGACGCTTCTCATTTGCATAAAGTTGGCTGGATTCAACTTTATGCAAATGAGGAGCCCCGCTTCTCCAAAGTCCCTGTGACGCTACCAGAATGCATTGCATGGTTGCTCCCATAGAAATGAATGGGAAGCAGGTAAATGATGCTGACAATGGACACACACCTTTAGACGTCTGTTGTTGAGGGAGCTATAACAAGTAAAAACATTTTAAGGCAGCAGTTTTGTTTGAGCCCAGACTACTTACGTGGAAGAGGAAAGACATACACATTGGTTTCATTATGTTTTTCATTGTTTCATTGTGGATTCATTATATTTCTTTTCCACTGCACATTATTTTGGGTCATTTTGGTTTGTAACTAACATATCATATTAAAAAACATCTTGCAATGAGAGCAGTTGTGGCTGTGGAGATTGAGGCAGGACTTACTGCATTGGTGACTTCTATTTCATAGACCTTCTGAAAGGAAGCTCGCTCAAAGAAAACCAACTTCCCATTTCCCTCATCTTTCTTCACAGAGGTCCCCGTTACAAGAAGTTTGTCATCTGGGCTAAAACAGCAGTCAGTCCTAATAGAGAACATTACAAACATACAATATCATCAGTTCAAAAACCATACATCATTTCCAGTAATCATGCAGATTGTTAGGATGAAAGTTAAAACATTCTCACATTGTAAAGTAGTTGGTCAGTCCAGTAGCGACATTCACCGGATTCCTGAAGTTACGTATATCCCACATCTTCAGAGTGTCATCACCTAGAAAGACAACAGGTAATCTGTAAATTGTAATATTTACTTAACAGAACATCACCACAGTGAAACTGTCTTAGAAGTTATTTACTTTGCCTCTTCCTAGATACAACAAGGCTGTAAGAGTTATTTTGTATTTACATTACAGAACTATGTACACAGTACTTGCACAGAGTTATTCCTGTTTGTCTTTGTGTTTGAAACCTCCTGACTAGATCACATACCAAAAAGGAACTCAAGTGTCAAGTGAATCTTCTGTGTTTTGTTGGTGGTGGCTTGTTATTTTGTGCAGGAAGAGAGAAGCTACTGCTTAAAGGTCCTATGACATGCTGCTTTTTGGATGCTTTTATATAGGCCTTAGTGGTCCCCTAATACTGTATCTGAAGTCTCTTTCCTGAAATTCAGCCTTGGTGCAGAATTACAGCCACTAGAGCCAGTCCCACAATGAGCTTTACTTGGACGTGCCATTTCTGTGTCTGCAGCTGTAAATGCTATTGAGGAGGAGAGAGAGGGGGGGGCAAGGTGGAGGGTGGGCGTGTGGCCTTGACCAACTGCCACTTTGCTTGTTTGCAAGCCATGATGTCTCTCTGTCATGGGTGGGCCAAATTCTCTGGGCGGGCAAAGCAGAGAAAGGGGAGGTGACCTTGCTCCTTATGACCTCATAAGTTCCAGATCGGCCCATCTGAGCTTTCATTTCCTCAAAGGCAGAGCAGGATATCACCATTTCTAGCCACTGGGGGACCGTAGGGCAGGCTGGGGGAACTCATATTAATGTTAAAAAACCTCATAAAGTGACATTTTCATGCCATGGACCTTTAAAACCATCACTTTGGATGCAGGGTTAAGGAATGGACCTGAAAACTGGAGGCTCTGAGCTGGGCTGTTGATGAATGCAACCTTAATGTGTGCAACTGCTGCCTGTGGGATTTGGGAGGATACCGTAAGATTAAGGTCTTTGTCTTACCTCCACGTGAAGCGAGAGTCATGCCATCATACGAAAAGGAGAGGCAAGAGGTGTCTGATCCTGGAATGTGTGCTTGCCGACAGTGGAACTTTGTATGGACCTAAGAAGAAAATAGAAAACAATGCATTGGTATATAGTTTATGGTTTATGAGAAGACTGGCATGAATGGGTCAAATAAAGGTTAAATGCCATTTCATTATTCCATTTGCATGTTTTGTTCATGAAAGTAAAATTCTAGTATGGAGGTCATGATAGCAGCAACTCACTCCTGTCTTTGTCTAATAAAAAGTATGTGCAAGTGACAAAAGTAGAAATACTTGAGCAAATACAGAAGTTAATTCATCTATATACTGTTGATGTATCAGAGACAAGTCTCAAAGGACATTATAGAGACAAAGAAAACCTAGACAAGATGTAATTGATCATTAATTATAGAACTCATGCTCATCAATATTAAAAAGAGCCCTATAATCTCCTGATGTACTGCAGTATGAAAGTGCAAATGCTTTGCTTCAGTAGCATTCGTTTCAGTTGATCACTGAGGTAACAAAAATACCTTTTCATTCTCTGTGTCTTCAAAATAACACACGGTTTCCATTTCCTTCGTGAACACCATATTATATATTTAACTATGAAGCCCACTACAACTTATAAAATACCAGCCACCTTACAAACTGTACCCACTGCACTCTGTAGCAAGGCTACAGACCACAGAGATTTACCTTGGCAAGCTTAGGTGCCCTTTCTGACAGACTGATTTTTCCTTTGCTCCTACCTGAAATAGTGTAATATTATTTCTACTTCATACAGTTTACCAGCCAATAACGCACATCAGACCCTTTTATGTGCAGCCCTGGGCGGTTAACAGGGCCATTTTGATTATCTTATTATTATTAGCCATCCTTTAACAACTAGTGGCAGCCAGTAACAACAACTATTTATAAATGTCACATCAAAATATCAACGACCACCTGATTAATTACAAAATATTGAAATGTTGGCTTCTCAACAACACGTGCCAGAAGCATAGAAGACAGCAGTACTTAGAGGTGGAGATTGAAAAGTGTTTAAAGTATTGGCTAGGAAGTAAATAAGTAACCCTCGCCTCTCCTGTGAACAGTTAAAGGACAAAACCGTCAGTCAAGACGTCACCTTGGGCTTTAGGAAAGTCTTATGGTCATTGTTTATTCTTTTCTGGCATTTTATAGACCAAATTATGAATTATAATCCAAAAATAATAATCATCAGATAAATCGTTAATGAAAATAATCCTAAATTGAAGCCCTAAATATGAGTACACGTAATTCTGAAGCAGAGACGGTGCACATCGAACACAAAGTATTACAGCCCCCTAGGCTACATCGCCACCATCAAGGTCAGGCAAATCATGCGTATAATGTTGCCATTGTAACCATTTCCCCGGCATGTTGCTGTATTTGAGAATGTCAACTTATTCAACTTGGCTGTGATGATTAGCAAGGATCACTGCAAGCCAAGTAGGCTAAGTGACATTTCAGTTGAGGTAATTTTATAGGAGGTGAGAACAGACGGATTACAAAGCTAGAGGGAATGAAATCTCGCCTGTGTAGTTTATGGGGTAAAAACAGATAATGAGTTGTTTAAGGAAAAGTGTTGGTGGCAGTTTAACAATTACAATACACCCAATTAAAAAGTAATCCAAAATATTAGTTCCAGCCACTGCAGCAATGTCCCCCCTGCAAACAGAAGCATTTTAACTTGCTGTTTTCAAGATGGCCAGCCGTGCGCTGTACTTTCTGTGCTCAGAGTGTGTGGTGTACTACTGTAGTGCGTGCTGTCGTGTGTGCCATGGTCTGCAGCTCCAGGCTGAAAATAATAATTTCTCTCTTATCTTTTTTCTCACACATACACATGAAGACAAAGGAACAGCAAGAAGAATAGCTTTCTAAAAGGCAACCCAAAATATGGACAATGAACAGAAGTAAAAGAAAAACGAGATAACCAGTAAACAAATAGAGCAATGTTAAAAATCATTTTATGGTTGCTAAACAATCAAATGTTCTATGTCTAAGTAAAAAGGTATAGCATATAGAATTTTAGATTTCTTTTACTCTATATTTTATAATTAGGGATGCAACTGTTTATCAACGAATCATTTAGTCTTCAAAATGTCCAGCACATTTTTTAAGAGCCCATGGTGACGTCTTCAAATCGCTTGTTTTGTTCAGACAATGGTCCAAAATCCAAAGATATTTGGTGCACAAAGATGTAGAGCTAAGAAAAGCAGCACATTCTCATATTCAAGAAGCTGAAACCAGAAAGTGTTTGACATTTATGCTTGATAAATAATAAACTAACAAACAAATCAAATTGTTTTAGTACTAACTGCAATGCCATGATGCCTGTCTTCTCTCCACATTTACTTCCCACTGCCTTAGTTTTACTTGGGTAAAGCCAGATTATAGAGATCGATCATTAAAAGACAGT